>NW_027531285.1:7865960-7910960 GCF_008692635.1 Crocuta crocuta | reverse complement strand
CATTTATTATATACTTCAACCTGACCACATATTTTGCCCTTCAGTGTTAGGAAATCTGCTGTTCCAAGTTTTCTCAGGACGTGGTGGTTTTGAAAGCTGGCTCTTACGCATTGCTCAATGAACACAGTGCAATAGCTATTTAATTTGGGGTTTATGTGAGTTAAGAGAAAACTTCTGGGAAGCTAGATGAACCGAGTGAAGATAAGCATTAAGTAATAGAGTTAATAGATGGCATTTTTTGCTGAACGCTTTATCAGCCACTATTCGTTTCATCAGACACTCTGCTCTCATCGCTGAGAATTCTCAGAACTGTAAAACAAAGCCCCCTCTCCATTCAGCCCTACAAAGAGGTTGTTAAATAAGGCATATACATGAAATTTCTCATGTTCCTGTTAAAATAATTTCCTCGAGTACCTCATCCTCAAATATAACTATTTTCTAATATTGGAGTATGAGGTCTCGTTAGCAGCATCTTGCATAGTATTTGTCAAAATATGGAACCGTATTAAAATGAAACTGTATTCAGAAATGTATTTGTCACATGATTTGTTTCCTTTCTCTACTTATCCATTCCCTCTTTCTGCATTTCATCAGGCATGAATGTGACAGCCTTTGAGAGGGTTAACATTCTGGCACAATTATGTTCCAGATTCATAGGAGCTTAGGATCCTTGGAGCTACTCAGAGACATCTATCTGTGACCGACTTAGCTACCCTCAAATGTATTAGCTGCTTTGCAAATCAGAACGTTATTAAAAGCCAGCCAGTTTACATACAGTTATTACATAATCCTCTGTTAAGCAGTTTTTATGCTACAGTCTCTGGAGTTTTTCTCCTCTTGACATAGGACCTTTTAGTAGTTTAAAATCCTACAGCAAAAGGTTAAACATTAGTTTACTTCTGACATGCCTTAGACCCACCTCCAGACATGACCTGCCGACCGTGCCGCTTTCTCGCTTTCGCAAGCTGTATTTCCTCAGTCATATTTAAGCATTTGGTACTTTAGCTTTTAAAGGCAGCTGCTTAATCCAGGTGTCTGAGTGGCGGGTCCACATGATACTGAAAGCCAAGAAGCAGCCCGAGGATAGATGATTCACGTGCACCTTCCTGTCTGATTCTAACCCATTTACCCTGCAGGATATCGTTACTAGGGGCAGGAGTGGAGATGTTCTAGCTCTGTTTTTCTAGGATAATATAAAAGAGGGGGAGAGTAGATGGACAATTGGGAAGAAAATATTTATTGGAGTGGACCCTAGGATACTAGGGAAAGGTTTAGATGGCTGTGATAACGGTAGTAAAGATAATCCTATAGGGCAAAATTGGAGGTGGACACAATCCGTTCTAGAAACCCCAACTGCGGAGTAACAGACAAAACAGTGTCCTGCCCTCCTCTGTATTCCCAGCTGTCGCCCCACTGATTTTCTTTCCCAGTGTTTTGTTTTCTATTTGAACGTGCTGTGCCTGCAGACTTTGCCTGGGCGACGCTGAGGTGAGCCTTGAGCAGTGTGCTAACACTGATGTGGAAACTTCCTGTAAGTTCCACAGATAACCAGCATTTTTGTTTGGGCGATCTGCAGCAATAGGTGCATGCATGTTTGCGTTCTATCAGGTAGAACTTTCTTAAAAGAGCCTCCAGGCTTATTCTCCCTTCGGTTATTCATAAAGAGTTGCTGGAGTCAAAATTCACACAGTTGCTCTTTGGCTGGAACATTCTTTCTCAAGTGGAACCCTGAAGTGTGTGTTTTAACGGAAGGATGGCAAATGGAGTTCCTTAGAGTTGGGAGGATGGGAAATGAGAACATGCTGTGTAAATACATTTGTATCTTGTGGGAATCTGATCAGAGCCAAGAAAATATGGGTCTCTACAGTATTTTTTTGCATATATTTTCTGCATCTTGTTTGCATATGCATTTTCCTCTTCTCTGGTTATTTATCTGTATATCCAGATCGACTATATGAAATTTTATAGAGTATGGAGCTGTCTGACAGCAGAGCTTTTTTTGTTTTACTGAATGTTTTGTTGGTGCATATGGTCCGCCATGGATGAGCAGCCACGGTGAGATTTTGGAGTCTATTAAACTGGCTCATTAAAAAGATCAATCTGTTTCTGTAATAACACTGGGAACCATCAGTCACTAAAAGAGGGAAAAACTGACACCTGAGGAGAAAACACATTTTGGTAATTTGTTCATGACATGTCACGAACAAAAGAGCGCTCTATATTTTGTTTACAACTTTGGGGGCTCAAATTCCGTGACGATTGCAGATTTAATCTACTGAACAGTTATCATGTATTTCAGGGATGAGTTTTGGCAAATTTAACTTTCTTCTCCTCCTTAAATAGGATTGCCACTGGTAGTGGTTGTTTTTTTTTTTTTTTTTTAAACATTATTGTTATTTACAGAGAAATGAACCCTCTGGGGAAATCTATGAAAATTTTTTTTCCTGTAAGAAAAAAAAAAACAGTGANTGTACAACCACATTTAGAAAAAAACAATTTTCATTTTAAACTCACGCTGTTATTTAAAATCCTCAGGAAAGTGAATGGAAAATTCTGCTTTCTACTCTTTGTTGCCGTTTAAAAGCTGATTGGTTGCAGTAGACCTTTATTCTGTCATTCTGTGAGGGAGGAAGCTGACGAAGAGGATAGGAACCTTCCTTGCACTGATTAAACACAGTGACCACTTTAAAAAAAATATTTTTTTTTAACATTTATTCACTTTTGAGAGAGAGCTAGAGTGCTAGTGGGGGAGGGGCAGAGAGAGAGGGAGACACGGGATCCGAAGCCGGCTCTAGGCTCCGAGGTGTCAGCACAGAGTCTGACGCAGGGCTTGAACCCACGAGTGGTGAGATCATGACCTGAATTGAAGTCCGACGCTTAACCGACTGAGTCACCCAGGTGCCCCGGCCACTTTCAAAGACAAGACTAGAAGCGCACGCTTTAAAACTTTTCACCATATTCATCACGAGGACACTCATGCTTTCATATGGGGTGAGGACGGAAAGAACAATTAGACAAGGCTGCATTCCTTCGAGACTGCAAAATGAATAAAAATGTTTAGAGTGAAAAAACCCATGTAATGTTAATGATCATTGCTACTTCTCTTTTCTCGGCTTTGATATTGCAGCTTTTGGTCATAACCTGTCTTTAATATTGTGTTCATACCTACCTGTTCATGCTGGTCTTCTGACTCAGAGACTCCTTTTTGCTTGAGACATCAAACTGACTGATCTTGGGTTTGTATGGGTAACACTATCTCCGCCTCCACCCTTGACTGTTTCAAATGATCAGTGTTAAATATTAGTCCTCTTCTTCCATATCATTGTTTTAATTTAATTGTGCTTTAAATTGTTCTTAGCTTAACAATCTAGACTCTATTATGTAAGCCACGTAGTTGCATTATCATGTATTACCTCCTCCCTCAATAATTAAATATTAGTTTCTAAAAAGACTTGTTTGACCTTTAGAATCCTGTAGCTTGTCAGCTGGGAGGCATCTTTTGGATCTGTCAGGCCAACCCTTTCTCTTTACGCTTGAGGAAATGAAGGCCCAAAGATCTTGCCTAAAGTCACTAAGCTTCTTAGTGGCAAAACATATACCTGAAATCTTGCAGTTGCACAAATTGTGTTTAACGTGCAGTTTAAATAAGCTCAATGAGGAATTGGGCTCCCCCCCCCCTTACTTTCCCTCATTTATTTCTGCTGTGTAATTGCCCAAGTGGGTAAATGTGATAGTATAATATTCTGGGGGTTTATAAATCTCTTTAACGACAGAGGACCCACAGCCAGCCAGGTTTCCTGACTTAATGAGTAAGTTAAAAAATGCTGAAGGTTGGAGGGTCAGAAGACAGTCATTTTGAAACTGTTGTTTGAATGTTCAGATTTGTCATCGCAGTACACACTGGCTGATCCTACTGGGCCCATTTGTCCATTTCTGTAGAATAAGTGAGGTTTCAATATTTTTGTCTTTCTAAAAAGAAAAGGCAGATACACTTTACAGGGAATTGCAGGATTAACTGACGATGCAAATAAGAATTAAAGTAGTATTGTCTACTGCATCCAGTTGTCTATGACAAAATATAGGAAGTTTATGTTAAATTCACGCATTCTTGTTTCATGCTGCATCTTTTACGCAGGCTTCAGTTGCATGAAGGGAGTAATCATTCTTGTAGAAATGATTTTTTTAATGTATAGTCAGATCAATTTTGAAGGTTTCTAGTAAAATAGGATTAAGTTGCATTTACATGATAAGAAGACTTGCATGGTTGTAGAGGACATTTTGGTCTCTCCACACCAACCTGAACTTGCCAGCCTTATGTCTTGCTGCTCTCCTAGGATCTAGCCCTGCTGAATCCTCTTCATGTGTTAGTCTGTGTGCTGAACGGTGGTTTCTGCTCTGTTCCTTGGTTCTTATATGTCATCATTGTATTCATACTTCACAGGCTAACTCGGTATCTATTTAAATGAAGGCTTCCCAATCGTAAATATTAAAAATGGTTACTATTTGGGGTGTCTGAGCGGTTTAGTTGGTTAAGCGTCCAGCTCTTGGTTTCGGCTTAGGTCATGATCTCATGTTTTGTGGGATCTAGCTCCATGCCAGGCTCTGCACTGACAGTGTGGAGCCTGCTTGGGGTTCTCTCTTACCCTCTCTCTCTCTGCCCCTCCCCTACTCACAAGCTCAATCTCTCTCCCCCTCTCTCTGTCTCTCTCAAAAATAAACTTTAAAAAATGGTTGCTATTTTACTGAGCACTTAAGATGTGCAGGGCCTCATGCTAAGTAACTGACATTAATATACAGTAGCGCCCTATCATCCTTGGGGTGTATGTTTCCAGATGCCCCCCAGTAGATGCCTAAAACCACAGACAGTACCAAACCCTTTGTATACTCTGTTTTTTCCTCTATGTACATACCCATGATAAAGTTGAATTTATAAATTAGGCACAGTAAGAAATTAGCAACACCGGTAATAATATAGAACTGTTATAACAATATGCTGTAATAAAAGTTACGTCAACGCGTTCTCAAAATATCTTACTGTACTGTACTCACCCTTCTTGCAACGATGCGGGATGAGAGAATGCCCATGTGATGAGATGAAGTGACATGAATGATGTGGGAATTGTGATGTCACATCAGGCTATGATAGGCCTTCAGATGATTTGTGAGGAGGCTCATCTGCTTCAGGACTCCGGTTGACCATCGGGAGCTGGGAAACTGCAGAGAGAGGGGACTTCTCTGTGGCATTTACTCTCTGACGGTCCTGCTGTGTAGAGGCAGGCTGGAGAATGGGCCTGAGATCACATGGCTTCTAAGAGGCACTGATGGGGTTCTGATCCTTACCTCTCTGACTCAAACACCCATGATGTTATAACTAGGTTTCTTATACCACCAGCCACTGAATGCTCTGCCTTGAACACAAAGTGATTTGGTTAAACTATTGAATGCCAACATGTGCTGGGCTCTGTGTGTGGAGTTTTTCAGATAGTCCTCTCAGTAGCTCTGAGACAGTCATTCTCGTTTTGTGGACGAAAACACAGAGGTGCACAGAGGTTAAGCTTTCTAAGTTCCAGCAATTAGCAGCACCAAAATCTGAAGCCACCTCCATCGCCCCTGCTCCTTTGAGCGTCACTGTGGAGTGATCTTTACTCCTCCTAATATCCTAGTTCCCCTTTTGTATTATTTTTATCCTATCTGTCAAATTCAGGTCCTGCATCGATGTATAGAAGCCTTGTATCTCCGGTGTGTTTATGGTAAAGATTTCTTGCCAGCACACTTCTAAAAAGAGTAAGTCTAGTGCTAAATGATAATCTTAGGAGGAGGGTCCTGGATTATCATGAATTGTGTCTTGGTCATTTTTGTATTCCCACTAAAGCTTAGGACAGTGCATTATACATACTAGATGTCTAATCAAAACAAAGCAAAGCACACACACACGCAACACACATAACCACAACAATGCCACCGACACTACTTGAACAAAGAAATCAAGTTAAGCTTAATGCAGTCCTTTTCAGTAGTATACCAAATGGTCTCTCCCTCAAGAATCTTTCTTGCTTGCTTTCTTGATGACTTTCTTGCTTTCCATCGTTTTAAAAGACGCATATCTGAAATTAATGAAAATTGCCATGAGTAGCCCAGGAATAAAATGCCATGACTGGTTCACTGACTGGAAAAGCCTGGAAGGCTCCAGTTGGAATTTATAGATGACAGAGTAAGAAAGCAGAGTTGCAGAGAGATAGGAGGGGCAGGAGAAAGTGAGTACACTGTAGTGGCCAGAAATTAGGAAAGGCATGGGGACAGCTGGTGACAAGCACCCTAACTGTTGGGCAGGTGGCAAGCTTTAGGAGACACGGAGGGAAGACCTAGATGGCTCTGTGAAGCTGCAGGGTGTAATGTGTGAAGATCCAAGTGTGGTGGTTGTCTGTCTGCAGTGACAAACGCCCACGTGCATCTTGTTCACTCCTGAAGGTATAACCGTGCTGTTCAGGAAGCTGACTCCTGGGTGCCGCTTCAGCCATGGAGAGCTGGAAGGCACATATGGCCCATATGGCCCCGTGATGATCCTGTGTCATTCAGCTCTCTGTTCTCCCCACTTACATATCCCACTTCCTCCAGGGGGATAGTAAGAACATGGAAACCACTAGAGGGTGTCATGAAGAATTAGGTTTTATTTTCATGTTAAGGAGGCAGGGTCATGTGTAATCTTTTATTTCAGATATATTACTGAACCCCAATGGAAACGTGTTATATAAAATTTTTATCTAAACTTAACCTAGTTCCTAACAATTCCTGAAGAGACCTTTGGCTGATTTGTGTTCTGAAAACATGATGTCAAGGATGATAACCTCCCACTTGGGTTCCGTGTCGAGTTGGTCTCTGGGAACCTTAACAAATCACATGTGTTAGAAAAGGGAAGGAAGATGTGTTTAAGTTATTAATGTCTTTGGGCTTTTTAAACATAGAACTTTTACTTCCTGAGATTTAAATATGCCCTTCTGAAATAGAAGAATAAATACATCTGTTTTGATTGTGAGAGTCTGCTGGCCTCCAAGCCCTGGCTCTGGCTGAGATGCTGGTTGAGTGAGACAGTGGTGTGATCAGGCCAGGATGGGGTGTGCTGGAGCAGGGCACAGGGATGCGTCCCAGAGAGTCAAGCTCTTGGCAGGACGCGATTTGGGGAGGAAAGTTGTAGCATGACTTCCACGTTTCTGCCTGGGTGACTAGGTAGAAGGTGGCAAAATTGACCAGTACAGGAAGTACCAGGGAAAGATGAAGTCAGTGTGGACATACTCTATTTGAAATAGCTGTGGTAACTCCAAAAAGTGAGGACCCAACACAGCTATTTATTTGTAATAGCACTAAGGTTAGAATTTGTAAGTTTCTTCCTTGTCATTCTATAGCTTACTGTGTTGTCCAGGTTTGCATCTCTCTAGAACAATCTTTATAGTGATATTTTCCTCATGTAAAAAACAATCTTTTTTTTTTTTTTGGAAAAATACATGCCTGTTCAAGTCATGTAGGAGATTGGTCCTCTCGTTCTGTTTATTGTCATGATTTTTTGTAATAACTTTTTCCTTTTCCCTCATTTCCTTGAATGTTACACTGTTCTATATAAATAGGGATTATCAGTGCACCCTAGTCCATCATAACTTTTGAAACCCTTTATGTAGAGGAAAATGTTTTAAAAATGTGTTTTCTTTCTAAAACGGTTCACAGCCTCTATTACTGAAAAGCTGGTGTGGGGGCTACAGCCTGAGATGGGTAACATCTAAATTAGGTCTTCTCTTAAACTTTGTTGTGTTTTGTTTTAACAAACATTATTTCCCTTTCGTCCCATTTTATTGGGCAGGAAACTGAAGCCAGAATGTTAACTTTCCCAAGGTCACACAGCTGAGTCCTGAATGGCCCTCTATTCTTAGGGCCATCAGACTCTTGAGAGAGAAATGATTGGGATCCAAATGGTAAAGTAGTTGGGTTATGTTCAAGAAAATTTCTCTTGGTGGGGAGATGGAATATTCTCAGGCTGATTTAAAAAACAAACAAAAAATGCCTTCCAGAAATCTCTGAGACGTGACAGACTTCCCACTAGAATTTGAGTTATTTGAGTCCCATATGCTGGTACGGGACAATGAAAAGCAATGGGATAATTTGTTAGTTTAGCCTGATACACTTTGAAAGGGCAACATATAAAGGGCTAATTCGGAATTTGCTGAAGCAAATGAGGTGGAGACAGTTGTTGGCATTTCTAAGAAGACGACAAATAGCACTTGCGATGTTTTAGTTACCTTTCTGGACATACATCCTTTGAATAGGGTTGCCCTTGTACCTGGACATGGGTGATTTGTGGAGGCACCAGGGACACCTCTTCATAGCTTTGTTTCTATGAGCCGTGAATGTTTTAATGCTTTGCTGGCAAAATAGAGCTAACTTCATGAGGGGATCAGCTTCATCGTTTCAATAGCTAGCAGAGTCCTGGGACCCAGGATAGGACAGCAGGGACCTGAGAGAAATGGGAAGACAGACTCAGGACCTAGCCCTGCTTCTTAGGATACTGATGTCCTTGTTTTAGGGAGGAAAAAAAACCTTCTTTTTTCATAGTAATGGGTCATCGAAGTAATAGCACTGATCAGACAGCTGATCTGGATGTTGAAGTATATAACATATCCAACCACCACGTGGAAAATTATAAGAATTCTTCCAGTGCTGTGTGTTGTTATTGAACAAGGAGAGACAGAAACAGCAAGCTGTGTGGTTTGATAGCTGAGTCAGAGATATTCGTGCATTTAGAAATGCAACAGGGGCTGCTACAAGGTATTTAGAGGGTATTTTGTATTTTTGCACAAAAAAATCAGCTACAAATATTTATAAATTGTTCACAGCAAAGAACAGAGAAGTTCTCTGTTGCCTAAAGTGGTTGACACTGACACAGTTGGGCCAGAGGACCATTAGCTCTGTGTGCTTCGATCATAACCCTGATGACATAACTGACATAAACAGAATAATTGAATTGCAGAGTTTTCAGACTAGGAAGGACCTCAGAAATCATCTAGTCCAGTGGTTTTCAAACTTGATATTAGCAGCAGACTTTTTCCTTTAAAATGAAACCTTAGGTGGAACCCCAACTGGTAAAACAGAGAAGAATAAGAGGTTTCCTCTGGCCCTTGAAACCTTGATTGTTTGGGGGAAAAATTCTTCATTGCTTGCAGAATCCCTTAAAAGCACCTCAGGTGGCACAGTTTGAAAACCACTGATCTAGTCCAACCCTTTCATTTTACAGATGAGCAAACTGAGGTCCAGAGAGGTTAAGTGGCTTGCCCAAGGTCACACAGCTAGTCGTGGAAGAGCCAGGACTAGATCTCAGATCTCTTGATTCCCAGTCCAGTGCTCTTTCCACTACACCACCCTGCCGGTAAGGTAGGTGCTGTGTTAGCATTATGTTCGTAGCTGCTAATAGTCTTCAGTATTTTCCAACTGATTTATGCTGGTAATGTGCATTGAATGTTGAAGTGTATTATTCAGAAATGTATAGGATATGAAAATACAGATTTGAATGATATAAATATATTCTGAGAAGATAAATTGATAGCTAGAATGTTCCCTTTCACTTTGAAAATTATTTTAAAGCAGTGCGTTTAGGTAATGTCTGAGATACATTGGGCATTTTAGTCTGATATCAACAATGATCAGTATGTATGGAGTCCATGTGTTTCAGACACATACTCTGATGGGAGCAGCATTAAGACTTCCGGCTGCCACTGTCACAAGGACCATGCCCTGCTGTCATTTCCAATGTTACCCAGGCTCCTGTCTCTTGAACAGTCCATCTTTCTTCAGGATGTAGTGGGCATATATTCATTTCACATTAAACCCTGCAGGGATTCATTTCTTTTTGTGCTTGGGCCTTCTGTCTCTGACTCCTCCATGCTTCCCAACATACAGGATTGTTCACGGCAGAATCTTATTGCTCTAATCTCTGTATCTCTGTTGTTGAGTTAGTTTTGCCATAGACC
Source organism: Crocuta crocuta (assembly GCF_008692635.1). Lineage (NCBI taxonomy): Eukaryota > Metazoa > Chordata > Mammalia > Carnivora > Hyaenidae > Crocuta > Crocuta crocuta. The sequence continues at coordinate 7,900,950 of NW_027531285.1, read as the reverse complement.
CCTCTGGTATCATCAGACAGAGTATTCTGGACACTAGGAAACTAGGAAAAGTGTCTTAAAAGGCCTCTATGCTATTGTTACCAACCTAAAATCAAAAAGGCATGTGGAAATCTACAGCTACTGTGACTTGGTAGAATTCTTGTGGGGAAATTTCCCTGGGAAAATAGGGATTATCACTGGTCCTAGGACAGAGTGCGGGTCTTGTGAGGAGAGCCAAGTACAAAGGAAACAATTAATTTAAGAGCTGTGATTTCAATCAATGTTGGATGTCGTTCATTCTTATCTTACTGAATATATTGAGTGGGTCTCTAAGAATAGAGATATAGCCAGCCCCCAGATATGTCTTTAGCCCTGTTTCTGTTTGAGACTCTAGGAGCAGTGATTACTTATCAGGGCTCACTGGTAGACTGTATTCCTTCTGAAAGCCAAGTTCAAAGCTCTGCATATCACGTCATGAAGTACAGTTAGGGTATGCCCATCTTGCCCTGAGACCTGATGACAGGCCACATAAGCTCTCTGGGCGAGCTTCCTCTGCTTTAAGGGGGCTTACTTCCAGGGAGCTGTGATGACTGCCTTGGTGACAAAGGCAATGTCAGACTCCCAGACGTTGTAGTACAATACCATTGCCACAGGTGATGAGTGAGTACCCGCAACATCGCTACTGCTAATGAAGGGCTGAATTTTAAACGTAATTTTCATTAGCTCACAGTGAAATTTAAACAGCCGCCGGTAGCCAGTGTATTGGGCAACACAGCTCTTAGATGTTCTGACCTGAAAGTCAGATGCGACGTCGGATAAATAATAGGCTCCCTTTAAGAATTCATCAAGAAAGTGATGCCATTCTACCTTGATGAACGGTCACCAAAGACAGTTCAGTTTTAGGATAATTTGTTTGAAATCAGGTACTCATTTTTGAATGAAAGTGTTAACCTCAGAGGGAGGTTGGGTTTTTCTCTTACTTGTGACCGAGCCACATGAGCTTCAACTGACAAGATATTTGCTAATTTGATGAGGAGTAGACTCGTTTTCTCATGTGTGCTGTCTTGTGATTACTTAGGCCTCAGTATGGATTCCAGCGAATTCCCATAGGTCTTCTGGGAAGCTGAGCTTAGAAATTTTCTGGCCAATAAAGAAGTATTCTGTTTATATTGTAAGTTCAAATGTGAGTGTCTGAACTATGTTGGCTTCTGAGTAACATGACGCAACTCTTTTCTTCCCCCTTTAGAACCAAAGAAAATGGCTTTGACAGAGAGCCTTTGCACTCAGAACATCCAAGCAAGCGACCATGCACTATTAGCCCAGGCCAGCGGTACAGTCCAAATAACGGCTTGTCCTACCAGCCCAATGGCCTGCCTCACCCCACCCCACCTCCACCTCAGCATTACCGTTTGGATGATATGGCCATTGCCCACCACTACAGGGACTCCTATCGACACCCCAGCCACAGGGACCTCAGGGACAGAAACAGACCTATGGGTAAGACTGAAGGATATGTTCATTTCTTAAGGGATTGGGTACTTAAAGACTCACATCATTACTTCTCAACGGAACTTGAGGCTTGAAGTCTGTGATAGGGGTAAAAATTCTCCTTTATTTCTTTATATTGTCTCCTTTATCAGAACACTTGGTTAGTATTAATATGTTCTTTAACAGCTGTGCTTTCTCTCTCAACTACTTACAGTTGTCATGGCAGCAGGCTTTTGTGTGTGTGTGTGTGTGTGTGTGGAAGGGGGCATCTACATTAATAGTAGGGGTGCCTGGGTCTCTCAGTCAGTTATGTGTCGACCTCGGCTCAGGTCATGATCTTGTGGTTCGTGCGTTTGAGTCCCACGTCAGGCTCTGTGCTGACAGCTCAGCCTGGAGCCTGCTTCGGATTTTGTGTCTCCCTTTCTCTCTGCCCCTCCCCCGCTTATGCTCTGTCTCAAAAATAAACGTTAATTTTTTTTAAATTAATATAAAGTCCTCCACAAATGCAAAATGAATTTTTAGTTTAACATTAGAGATTTCATATGCCGCCTGTCCGCCACAGATATTTTTTTAAATGATAAAATGTTTATTTTCTTTCATTGTACTTTTATTCCAGATAGTCTCGGGGGTTCAGTTTGATTTTTCCAGTCTGTGTGATAGTCTGTATTTGAAAAGTATGACATGGCATGATTTAAATCAACAGGTGTTCTCTGAGGAATGATTTGGTACATTTTTCACCTGAAAGTGACAGTGATTGAATTTAGTATTGACAGTTTGGTGTCATAGATCAAAGTACCAAAGAAAAAATGAGTTTGGGTAAATATGTGTTCCATTCGCCTGTGTTCATTCCTTCTTTACATAAAACTATTGAAGTGAAGCATTTAGGGAGACATTGCCTTCTAAACAGCAGGTGCCCACCATGACACATAAGATGGAAGATGAACAAGGTAAGATTTGACACTCGGCGTCAGAGCACTGCTCCTGAGCTCTTGTAATTCTTTTTTTGGTGAATTGAGCTGTTTATAAACCGAGAGCAATAGTCAGTCCTTTCTCCCTTTTCCATGTCCTGTGTCCACACCACATACCAGCAGGACTTTAGTCAGCTAGTTGCTGACGAACTTTCCTGACGTGGTGGACTTGGCGGACAGGATGGAGAAAACAGCAAGGGATGAAGTCTAAGTGAGAAACCAGAACACAGAGCTGCGAATGCAGAGTTTAGGGAGACACAGCCAGCCAGTTATCCGCTGCTCGAATAGCAGAGATAGTGTTTTTAGCCACAGGCAGAGATAGCGTGACGGGCAGAAGTTTCTCTTCAGTTTCTCACGAGGCTGCTAGTAAGCAGGGCTGCCACATTGGGGTCTTTTTGGCTTTCGATAAAACTTAATCTTCCAAATGTTCAGAAAGTAGAAAGGGAGGGTCAGGGTGAGAGGAGGGGCAATTGAGGCCCTGGTTGTGAGATAGTAAACCAGTAGTTCTGTTGCGACACAACAGTACGTTTACACACTGTGTCAAACAAATGGCTAAGCATATAATTTGTGCTTTCCTAATAACCAATCTAATGTTCTCTCCGCTACCATTTCTGAAGAGTTCTCAAAAATGGTTGTTCTTCTCAATCTGGATCAGTATTTTGACCCCCCAAATCAAATGGGGTAACAGTCTCCTTCTAAGCAAAAGCCCTGTCATTCATTTAGGAGTTCATGTCCCCAAATCATAATTGCTCACTTTTAAATAGAAGTGGAGTCACCAGTTCATTGTGAGACCAATTCAAGATATCCTTCTCTTGTAAGTGTTAAGAAATGGCCTCTTTCTTAGGCAGCAAATGCTGTTTTATAAAATATTAGTTCCAGTGCACTATAAAGTAATCAGCACGGAAGTAATTATGCTTATGTGCAATGATTATGTTTTCATCTAGTAATGTAAAATATTCCTTTATGAATTATATCTGTACCCACTGGTTTTATGTGATTTTTCTTCAGACCACGTTCCTTACCTTTTAATTATATTAGCTTATAAAACTAATAGTGCTAATCTCTATAAATATGTGCAACTACTTAACCATCCCTAAAGTCTGGCAGAGTTTAGTGTGTGTTAATGCAAAATAAAATCTTGATGTATGAGTAACAAATTATGGTGTTACATCAGGCTGCCATTTTGAGAATATAAAAATTGTCATAAATGTATACTTGGTCTGGTATGACTTATAAATGCCTAATATGGAGAGATATACACTCACTAGAATTTTTTAATTAATAAAATCCCTTTACAAGCAGCATTAATTTATAAGAAAACTTAGAGTTTTAGTCTAGTTAGCTAAAATCTTCTGTAAGAATCAGTTAGAATTCAACATTGTTGTCAAATTGCCCACAAATGAAAATGTGCCCTTTAATGATTATGAGCCATTTTCCCATAGTATATTCTTCTGGTATTAAAACCTGTGGTAATGAATATTTAAATTTCTGAAATAGAGAAATTAATAAATGTAAAATTTTGAGCTGTCTTAGTTTTTCCTTTTTAAAGATTCAATTCTATCTAACAAATGACCTTCAGAGTTCAGAAGCACAAATGATGTATTTTCTCACCAAGTGCTTGGGCTCAAACATGTTTGTAATGTACATTTTTTTTAATGAGATGAAGCTTAGGTTTCTACAAATGTTGGCATCTCATTAGCCACAGACATCTTGGTGCTTATTAATATTACTTCAGGTGTTAGAGCTTGTATCATCTGAGTTTTATCTGGTTTCTGAATTTTATCTGAATATCATCTGGTTTAGATCTGCTGAATTTTTGAAACTTTTTTTTAAGTGTTTTAAGTCTCTTTAAGAGAGAGAGAGAGAGAGTGTGCAAGCACAAGTAGAGGAAGGGCAGAAAGCGGGAAGGGGGCAGAGGATCCAAAGCGGGCTCTTCACTGATAGCAGCGAATCCAGAATGGGGCGTGAACTCCTGAACCGTGAGATCCTGACCTGAGCCGAAGGTGCCCATTAAACCAACTGAGCCACCCCAAGCATCCTGGAAGTTTTGAAACTTTCGAGACCTCTGGAGTTCTTGGTCCTTAAAAGCAAATAGTATGATGCTTCCATTGTGAATGTCGATGCCATATTTCATCACTCTCTGTTTTCTGTGATGACTCATTCAACGGTAGTGGTTTTTTTTCCTAAAATACAAGCAACAAATAAGTCAACAAAAATTACATATTTGCAAACATTTCAACTTGAAATAGTCACAACAAACAGAGTAGTAACTAAATATTACTTTCTCCCAATGTCTTTTCTGTTATGCAAATTATTAACACATATTTGCAATTTTACTTTTTTACCAATAGGTGGCATTGACATTTTTAACTTTAAAAATGAATCTCCGAACATGCTCTAATTAGACAAGAATTATGTGAAGTGTTTTATGTCTAGCTCTTTATTTAATGGGAGAAAGCACTGGCATGTATTCCCTTGTATTAGCTATAAATTAAATCGCATTCCATGGTTGGCTTAAAAAGAGTCACGTGACTCGTCATCTTTATTTCTGCAAATCAGATAAAAGAGGGGACTTCTAACCACTCTGATTTCACAGAAAGTGAAGTGTAATATCTCATAACTCTTATTGTCCTTTAACTCCTACCCACTGCCCTCTTGAGAAGGAGCCTGGGTGCCCAGAAGCCCAAACCACACCACGTTTAATTTGTTATTGACAGTAACAGTGTGTGACGTACCAACCAAAAAGGAGTTGTAATCATTTAAAATGGAAAGTATTGCCATAGTCCAGTGCCTTTCCCTTGTAGTGGACAATAAGCTGTTTCATCCATGATGGATTTGCAGGAGAAGCAACATGTTTCCGGGCATCTCTGATCACAGCCTTCCACCCTGTCTTCTCGTGAGACACATTAATTTTCCATTTTGATGACCCTCCTCCCTAATTGCACATGTCCATTGCTGTCATTGCTCCCTTCCTTGGTGCGCATTTCCAGGCTACTTTTTTGGGGTGTGCCTTAACTGTGATGTGAAAGAGCATTAATACTTACTGCTAGAGACTACAAATTGGGATTTTCATCTGCTTGGCTTGGATGGAAGGTATTGTCCAAAATTATATATGGTGTGTTGAATTTTTTCATAAGTGATGTCCCATTTCTTTCTTTTTTTTATGCTTTGGCAAATTGAGTGAGTATACACCGCTTTCACATTGTGCAAGCCGTGTCTTCATGGCTCAATTTCATCATGGAGGTCTATGCAACAGGATTGTGTCCTTTCCTTCGCCCATGCTGAAATGTGGAGAAATTTTACCATGCTTGTTTTAGAAAAGCATAACTCTGTGCTGTCTTTATTTTTAATGCTAGAAAGGTACACTTTGGCACCACTGAATGTCTGCTTGTGGATTCTTGTGTTTGTTAAGAGGATATATTTATATTTTCACTTTGGGAAATCATATGGATAATGGACTAAGCGCTTGGTGTCACTTTACTCCACAATTCTTCATATGTAAAAGAAAGCATTCTGACCAGATGACCTCTATAATTCCTTTTAGTTGTAACATTTTATCATTCGATGAAGAGCCCATTAGGTAATTGTGAATCTGAGTATGACTTATGTCTCCATTCACAATCGAATGTATTTTCACATCATTTAGTTTAGTCTTTGCTAAGTGCCTGTGTGCATATGGATTATGTCCCGAATGCTTTCGTGTGATTCAGCCTTCTGCTCTACATTCATAGGGTTGCATGGCACACGTCAAGAAGAAATGATTGATCACAGACTAACAGACAGAGAATGGGCAGAGGAATGGAAACATCTTGACCATGTAAGATGTCGGTAATCATTTAGGTTAAAATATGTTTTGAAAAGGACTGGAGTTCTGTGACAAAATAGAAATGTTGGGGATCCTTTGAGGGTATCATGTTTTGTGCTCTCCTTGAAAAATATAAAGAGTGGGAATATTTGAAGTAAAATCTAGGATTTGATGTCTACATTGATATCAAAGCCACTAACGTAAGAGAGATGGGAGGTCGTGGAAAGGAGTCCACAAAGCCCGATCAGTGGGTTCCTGTTTTATTGCAAACGGGTCATTTGGTTTATACAGTAATGGGATTAGTATTTGGAAGTTGGCTGTGTGCCTTCAGCTGAAATCTCTGTCATGAGTCATGTTCACGCCTCCCACGTTTCACTCTCATTCCCATTGAGTTTACTCATCTGTTGGGTCTCCATTTCAAATCTGACCTTTGAAAATACTAGACTGAAGCCTTCAGGAATAAAATCACATCCTTCATTGTCCTAAAATAGTTTCGCTGCCCACCAGAGTCTTTACGTTGTGGTGATTGTTGTGTTCTTCCCCCGTGCCCCGTTTCTCACACAGCTGTTAAACTGCATAATGGACATGGTGGAGAAAACACGGCGATCTCTCACTGTACTAAGGCGATGTCAGGAAGCAGACCGGGAGGAGCTGAATTACTGGATCCGGCGCTACAGTGACGCTGAGGACTTGAAAAAGGGTGGCGGTGGCAGCAGCAGCCACTCCAGGCAGCAGAGTCCTGTCAACCCAGACCCAGTCGCATTAGGTACCGTTTCTTTGGATGGACATACTGAACAGACACTTCCTACCGTCTTAATGCTGATTTCACGTTTGATCTGTCCTTTCAAAAATAAAGGATATGTCAGGCATTCTAGAACGATAAACACTTGACATCCCCAGATAGGCCTCGTCTCTCCGTTAGGGAGCCGGGTGCACATTGGCTTATACAGAGCGGGTCACAGAACTTAACCTCCTTTTCCAGGCTCCTGTTGGGCTTAGGACAGGGCTTCAAAGCTTGGCCAGAATGTCATCTGTGTCACTCACACACTCTTCATAGAACAGCTGTTTGTACCTTGTCTCCAGTCTGCAAGAACAGCATCTCAGGGTGCAGGCCCCAGCCTTCTGCACCTTCTAGCAAGCTCTCCAGGGCCCTGAAATCAACTGCTGCACACAGTATTTGAGATGTGTGGTGCCTGATTTTTAATTTAAGACCCAGTCTCTAAAACAGCCTTGTTTTCTAGCTATATCTTTTATTTTAATAAAACACTTAAGGGGCGCCTGGGTGGCTTAGTCGGAAAGCGTCCGACTTTCGCTTAGGTCATGATCTCTCGGTTCGTGGGTTCGAGCCCCGCGTCGGGCTCTGTGCTGACTGCCAGCTCAAAGCCTGGAGCCTGTTTCAGTCTATGACTCCCTCTCTCTCTGACCCTCCCCTGCTTACGCTGTCTCTCTCTCTCTCTCCTAGAAATAAATAAAAAAATAAAATAAAATAAAAAAAAATAAAACACTTAACCAGGAAGAGAGACCTATCAGTTCTGTAGTTTCCCCACTGCCATTTGCAAATTAGTCATGAAGGTAGCACTGTTGTCCAGTGGCTTGACCTTGACTTAAACTCGCATAAATTCTTTATGAATTCTAGTTATAGGACTAGTTATAGGACTATCAATGTAGCTGTTCTTCAGAAGTTGAATACTTAATACGTAGCCATATTTTATATTAATAAATGAGCATTGTTGGGCTTATAAATAAAATATCATCACAAATATATGGAAAGAAATCCTGAACCTGGGAGAATGTTGGAGTGGCCTGTGAACTTTTGCCTTACAATTAATAGCAAGATGTCACCATTCACACCGCTGGCCACCACACGTGTGTTCCATCCAAGTGCACTTAGTGGTGATGGATGTGTGTTGATCTGTGTGCTATCATTTCGTTTTCTTACTTGGCTTAGCTCCACACCTGTCAGCTAACTCAGGTTAGGGCACAGTCCGCACCACAAACAGAACTAATTGCATACACGTGCTGATCAAGGTCATGACTTTGGCCTCATTATTGCCCATGGCTGATTATCAAAAATTAAAAACCTGTATATAGTGGCAGTGGATCATAGTATCTTTTTTTTATTAAAAATTATTCCTAGGTAGTAAAGTTTCCTTTGTGCTTAGGTTTGTGGATTGCTGCTGATCGCTGAATGCTGAATGCCTATTACCAGTATAAGTATTGTATAAAGAAAGACTCCAAGTCACTTACTTTACCCTCTGGGCGTTATTCTAAAGTGTGTTTTAAAGACAAATGTGCCTTTATTAGATTTTGTTAAGGCAAGCAATGAAAATAGGTTTGAACCAATGATGGTCCACACAAAACTATTTAGAGCCGAGCCGAGTACACATGCTGGTTTTCTTTTCCTTCTGATGAACAAAAATTGGCTAATCATGATAGATCTTTTCAGGACAAATAAGGAAGGTATTTTTAACCATCCAATGTAGGCAAAAATTGAGAACCTTAAACTAAACTCAATTTTGAGGAGTAGAAGTATTCAGTTTAACCTGCTTTATTGAACAGATTCATTGAGTCAGTCCTTACTTCTTGAATGTTTACTGTGTGCCAGGCATTGTGCTAGGCAATGGGATAATGGGGAAAAAAAATCCTTTCTTCCCTTGAGGAACTTTTAGTCTATTGAGAAGATAGACAGGGCCATAGCTGGTGGCCTGGTACCATAGGACCACTTCAGTTTGGTCCCCTGAACTGACAAGATTAGCATTATCTGCTGCCTGCTGTAAAAGAGAAAGTTCAGAAGCTGATAGGACCTCACGCTGAAGTGTGTTGTTATTTTCAGCACACAGAGTCTAGAACACATTAGATTGTCACCACCATTGCATACACATTCTGGTGATGCAATTGTATATTTTTCCGGAAGATGGGTGTAGCTTCCCTGCTAATTAAAATAATAAAGTTGGTTCTAAAACTTTTTAGGAGTACACAAATTATTTCCCAAGATGCTTCACGAGCTCATAGTTTTGGTAATATGAGGTTGCTTTGGCATTAAGCTTTTGTAGGTGGTATTATTCAAAGACCGCAAGCATTTCCTTTCTTTGTTTGGACCCCTACTCTTTTCTTTTAACACACAGTCATGTTCCTTAGGGACACAGACCCCTAGATTTCCTTTCAAGAAACCATTACAACTTTAGAGGTAACTTTTCAGGGGCCACATGATGTGCAAGTTTAAGCATCCTGCATGTTATTTCATTGCACGTCCTTTCTTAGCCTCGAAGCCTTTCAGTTTTGTTTTCTGGGCTGGGCTGTGGCTCTAAGAGAGCCGGTCCGGTTTGTAAACGTGGACCACAAGCCTTCATATTAAGCGCCTTCTAAGGTTCTCTCCTAGGTTTTAGAGTTTAATGTATTGATGTGTAAAGAAAGGATTGGAGATTACTGGCTGATGAGTCTATTTTCTGCCTCTGGAAAGTGTGTAGTGGGGCATGTGTGTGTATAGATAAGAGCCAGGGATACGTCTACAGCTTTATGTACTCGTAGATTTCTGTGTCCTACAGTTACAGTACACGTGTTGCTTTGAGACCGATTCTCTCATTTCTGCAGCTGCTGCTAAGGTCAAATGAGACTGCAGAACTTCAGAACAATAATATAGGAGATATCTTTAGTTCCAAATATTTCCTTGCTTACCTCCCTAGCTTGGAAACACTGGCAACGTTTAGTCACACACACGTTCTGAGCATTTTTAAAGTGCATTTAGGGACTGGACAGAGAGCATAACCTCCATGACCGCTGTGTTATACTTATTAAGCTGACTCCCATTCTTGCTTTTGAAATACATCCATACTGTTAAGTCAGTGTGAGGGATTAGTGAGAGAGCATGATTAATCTATTACTAATTAAATTTTGGGACTTTTCCCCAGATATTAAATAAAGGCTTTTTTGAATAGCCCCTTGAACAATTTAAAAATTGAGTACATACTGAACCCGTGATGTTATTTCTACTCTTTAAGTCAAAAACAGGTTGATATCTTGAAGGACTCTTCAAAGTAATGGATTTTTCCTTGAGATTTAGATTTGTATTATTTTTATTGTTAACTCTTCTGTTTCCAGGAAAAACTCCACAAATGTTCAGGTACTCAAGTTAGAAAGCTAATTCTTAACACAGTTGTCTCTGTTTTCAAAGTATGGCTTGTTCTTCGTACATGTAAGTTTTGTGACATTGTGACTTTTCACTGAAGAGCAAGTTAATGCCATCAGAATGGACAGATACAGTCACTGAAATAGAATTACTTTGGTACATGCAGGTAGGTAGCTGCCCGTTAGCACCTCCTGGGCTCCCCCAGCGTTTTTCTGGATCCCTCTGCTGCTGCTTTTCTCCACCCTTTGTCTCCATTCCCCTTTTCTCTCAGTGTGCTATTCAGATCACTCTCTTGACTCCTGACATTTTATTTCCTTTAATTTCTTTTTACTGCCTGTGGATTGTTCTAGAATCTTTCTACAGCTCATCTTGTATTTGTATGCCTTCTCTCTGTGTTTCTCAAGACGTTTTTTATACCATTGCAATTAAAAGAAATATCTAATGATGGACTAATGTCAGAGCCTGAGACCTATATCTTTGAAACAGGAATGTATTTTTCCTGTGTGTGTGTGTCTGTGTTTTGAATGTGTCAATGTTATGACGAGAGTGTATGGAATTTTGAAAATACCTTCATGTGTGTTTTGGTGAGGGTTTAACTCTAGCCAGAAAGGGAAATGTCAGAACGAGGTTTTTGTTTCTTTTAATTGGAATGAAAAGTCGAGTCGATCATTCATAAAAAGCTCAGAAATTTCAAGTTTGGCAAATTGATACCACCCTTACCTCAAGTAGATTGGTAGGGAAATTGGTATTTTAAAATTCCACTGATGAGCAAGCTTTATGATTATCACAGGATTGAATCATAGAATTTCTCATTACTGTCAAAAACCTCAGGAAATGTAGCATGAAGGTTAGGAGCACAGATTGTTTGGACTCAAACTTCCACTCCCCTCCTTCTTAGTTTCGTCACCTTTGGCAAGTAACTCTCTGTGCCTCACTTTCCTCATCTATAAAATGGGGATGTTTCTGTATTAAATGAGTTAATAGGTATAAACCATACAGTGCCCCGCCCATAGTAGATGTGATAAAAAGTAATAGCAGTTATTATTATTTCTAGCATGTAATCTCAAAAAGTACTTTAAAGGATAGTGGTGGTACAGTATCTTGGTGGTATGCAAGATTATAAAATTAGAGTCGATTCTTAGGTACTTTTTCATTCTGAAAATATCTCCACTTTTTAGATGGCTGCTTTATTTAACAGGCAGGAAAAGTAGAAAAGGGAAATTCTGTTTTAAACTCAGTAAATATGTTGTACCTTTAGGGCCCTAGTTCATAATACAAGGCTATAGGAAAATAGTTTGCTCCCAACCAAAGAAATATATCATTTCTTACCAGCAGATTATAAAAAACCACAAACACTATTCAGAGTATATCTACATACAAAAGTTTAGTGTTTTATATGCTTATTTTGATGCCTTTGAATCACACCATGAAATTCATTTCAAGACGATTCAGCTGAGCTCCTAAGGAGAGTGCCTACTGTATTTAAGTGTGTTGGGTTAAAAAAGATGCGTTAATAAAAGTATTAGTTAAATATTCCCATCTTTTAAAAACAAGAAAAGATGATTGCCTCCTCGAGCACTAGATATTTTTATTATTAAAAACTGAAGTCCTAGTGCAGTTCTGGCTTCTCGGTTTGGTTTGGGCTTCTGAAACATAATATTGAAGGGTCTGAATTTATTATTCTTAAAAATAGTAAGTAGAACTTATAAAGATGAATTCACTTCACCTCTCCTTTCCTTTGATGGTTTTTGTGATCGATATTATCATGATCTCAGCCTCATTCTGCCCACTACAGGATGAAGGCCATACCTAGGTGCTGCCAAGTTTTGAGCCTTGCTGTCCTGGGTCAAATGAGGTCCCACTGGTTCTTCAAAGTCTATCAGCTCATCCCTTCATATATATTGATGGCGGCCCTTGATGTTTCTAGTATCCAATGGTCTCCATTCTTTCGTAAGTGTAGTGCATCTTCCATCTCATACATTGTAGATTGGTTTTTCTGTTCTTTCACATTTCTGGTAACAACTCCCGCACCTTGACGCAGTCTCCTCTTTTCATAGATGTGTCGTTGTCTTCCGGAGTCTCCTCCTCTTCTCCTCTTGCCCCCAAGCAATTTGCTTCCCAAAGCGAGCCATAGGGCTTTTCTGCAATTTTGCCATCTTTCAGTAGTTATGTATGTATACATTTCACATTTTAAACCACCTCTTACAGGCTCTTCTGTCTTTCTTTCTATGACTATGTTTTACTACAACTCGCCATTTTATAGCAACTGATATTTTATAGGTGGTTAATATTTAATGGTTTAAAAATTAGCTTCTTTAAAATTTGGGCCTTAAAAACTTAAGGTGTTTTACATAGGTTTGTCTAGATCAGTCAACATTTTATACTAAGGAAGTCCTGGGAGAGAAGTTGTCTCGTCATATTGAGCAACTTGAGCAAATTTTTAAAACTTGGTTTCTTTTGGGTTTTTAAAAATTTTTATTTATTTATTTTGAGAGAGAGAGAGATAACATGTATGAGTGGGGGAGTGGCAGAGAGAGGGGAGAGAGAGAATCCCAAGCAGGCTCCATGCTGTCATCACAGATCTCGACGTAGGGCCTGCTCTCACAAACCGTGGGATCATGACCTGAGTTGAAATTGAGTCAGACGCTTAACTGACTGAGCCCCCCAGGTGCCCCTGGATGTTTTTGTTTTTCAAACTCAATATTGCCTGTATAGACACTGTTATTGCTGCTACTTCAACAGAAGATAGTAATATACTTATTAGTCATTTCATTTCTGTAGTGACTGTAGTATTCATAAGTATATCAAAAATAGAATCTGAGGAGTACATCTACTGATGATTTCATTCATTTGGTTGGTAGACCTGATGTTTAGCTAGGACACAGTAACTTAAACTGGAGAGGGTATTATAAAGTACATATATAGATATAAATCTTTGTCTGTTTTATAAAAATAACTTACTTGCTCTAGATTTTTCTCTTATTATGAAAAGAAATTCTTTTTAAAAAAATTTTTTTAATGTTTTATTTATTTCTGAGAGAGAGAGACAGCTGAGCAGGGTAGGGTCAAAGAGAGAAGGAGACACAGAATCTGAAGCAAGCTCCAGGCAGTCAGCTGGGAGTCAGCACAGAGCCCGACACGGGGCTGGAACCCACGAACTGCGAGATCATGTCCTGAGCCGAAGTTGGACGCTCAACCAACTGAGTCACCCAGGCGCCCCTGAAAAGAAATTATTTAAGGAGATAGAGTGGGTTTAAGAAAACTTTTCTTGGTTGACTTTGGTGTTTCTTTCAGGTGTCAAGGTCAGGTGCAGTGTAAGTCTATATGTCACTGAATTTTAGGGGAGATATAGCCAAGGTGAAATACTGCACAACTCTGCAGTGTATGGACCATCACAATCTGACTGTACAGCACCTAGGAAGTTGGCACATAACTAACCCTTATACATCATCTTTGAGTAAATCTGGGAGCTATAAACATTCATGAGTTTTAAATAAAATTTATAAAAGTATCATTTAAGAAATTTGAGGACTTTCCAACAAGGAATAAGACAGAGAATTCCTATGTAAATAACTTCTATCCCAAGTGACATATCCTCAGGGAATAAAAAATTACTGTTGTATATTGCTTAATCCAAATCTCTTCACAGTTTTTTGTTTGTTTTCTTTTTTAAGTTTTGTGCTATATGGATTTAAGTGCTGGGAGAAAAAAAGAAATTTTAAGGTGGTTTTCTTCACCTTAATTCCTTTTTTAAAAATTTTTATGTTTTATTTATTTCTGAGAGAGAGAGAGAGAGAGAGAGACAGCATGAACAGGGGAGGGTCAGAGAGAGGGAGACGCAGTATCCAAAACAGGCTCCAGACTCTGAGCTAGCTGTCAGCACAGAGCCCGACACAGGGCTCGAACCCACTAACCTTGAGATCATGACCTGAGCCGAATCCGGACACTTAACCGACTGAGCCACCAGGCACCCCTTAATTCTTAATGAGGAAATAAGTATCCATTCTTACTGGACAGCCTACTAAATAACAATAGCAGTGATGATAATAATGAAGATAATAGCATGTAATGTCTAATGAGAGTTTGGGGTGTGTAGTGCCTGGCGTGCAGTAGGAAGTACCTTGGTCAGTTCCCATAGCAGTTCACTCAGATGTTGTATTAGTGTCCCCACTTTATAGGTGTGGTGACTGAGACCTGGAGAAACTAGTTTACTCAATGTCACCTGCCTAGTAGGTAGCAAAGCCAAGATTCAACTTCACTGGGCTCTAGAACAAACTTTTTTCCGCCTATGCTCTCTGGGGCCAGTAAGTAGTATCTTTCATGCATCATCTTTGGATAATCTAATATTACCTTTCCCATTCCCTCTAATAACGATTGGTCATTTATTTTAAAAAAAAAAATACATTTTTTATAAAGCTATTGATCTTTTCTTAATCCAATAATTGGAAAACACTTCTTTTTTTGCTACTTTGGAGAAGTCATGATTTTCCTGTTTGCCTTCAGACTTTACATATCAATTCTTTTCTAATAAATTATACTTAAGCCCAAGTCTTTAAAATTGTCTTTAAAAGCTGCCATAAGTCCATCTCTGTTTCATTGTGTCACATGACTACATGTGAACTTGATTACACTTTCTTTATTTCTTCTGGAAATACTTACAGTGGTGTGGAAGTTAATCTTGACAAATCTAATTAGCCATATCATATTTCCTTGAAGTTGTGCACTTATCTAGCTGTTATAAGGATGAAAATTACTTAAATAAAAACATTTTGGTTTTCATCATTTTCCTTATAGAAATCAATGTGTGCATGAGAATGCATGGGTATTTCAGTCCATCCAATTATCAAGTAATCATGCAATTATAATGAAAACTTTAAAAATAATTATTTATTTGGACTAATTTTAGATTTTAAGAAACATTGCAGAGATAATACAGAGAGTTTCCAAATGCCCTTCATTAAGATATAATAAGCTTGTGCTAATTCAGAATAGTTGGGGAAATCTTCAGTTTTAGTCAGCTGATAAATCTGTGTACCCTACAAGGAATCAAAACATTCAAATCTGTTTAAGGCATTCAAATGTAAAATGATATATACTTACCTAAATTGATTGAGCTTTTCTGTTTTCTATATTCTGTATTCTGCTACTTGACATTTCTTATAAATGTAGGGAAATTTTTAATTACTTGAAATTTATCATGGGTTGAATGATTGTTTTATTTATAAAAGTTAAAGTGATTTCTTTCCCTAAACCCCTAAATACATACGCTTTCAGGGAAAATTCGGTGTGGAAGACAGGTTGTGTATATTTTAACTATGGAAGACTGTATACACTTTATTTTCAAGGATGTGTAGGAAAATATTAAAGGTGTCCTGCCATTTCTGTGAACGTGTAGCATTCCTACATCAATTTTATTATGATGTTTTCTCACACTTTTACAATTTGCCAAGTATGATAAGCACATTTCATTTAAAGTGAGATGTCATTTTATTTTTTGGAAAGCATGCACTAATTCTGTTTTGTTAACTAAATCTCTCTGAATCCATTCTGATGATTCTTCCTCGCTTCCACCTGTCAAACCCATTTGATGTAATTTGTGTGAAAATGTTTAGTGGTCAGCTAGATATTTAAGAGGTAATTGTGGGGACTGGTTAGCCACGGAGTAAGGCTCACTATTTACTGAAAGGTGGTGGAATCAGAGCCATGTGAAAATTAACATTAGCCTAAGATTTGAGTTTCTAACTACCAATTTGACTCTCAAAAGGACAACTACCAGACACAATGTATATTCTATAATAAAATAAAGTATGGCTGTCAAAATCCCCACAGTGAGAGAGCTCCGAGATACCTCATCGTATAATGAAATCACTAAAGTCCTTGAATTTCGAGCATCCAAAGCATTTAGACCAATGACCTTCTGTTTTCCTTGAGCTCTAATGACCGGCCTTGCTCTTTGCATTTATTTTCTAGAAGTGAAATGCTCAGCCTTTTAAAATTATGGTTTTGTAGAGCAGCCAAGAGAACGGGCATGGCCGGCTTCTCCTGTGTGTAATGACATGACGTGCTTATGGTGCTTTCTTCTCCCCCCACCCGCTTTGCACCCTTTTCCTAGATGCGCATCGGGAATTCCTTCACAGGCCTGCTTCTGGATACGTGCCAGAGGAGATCTGGAAGAAAGCTGGTAAGAACTGTTGACAACACGAGTCTAGCGTTCTGGCAGCTGTGCGCAGTTGTTCACGCAGCGACGTGAGGAGCGACAAGGAAGGCCTTTCCTGCCAACCACAACAAAAACAAACCAGTCCCCCACCGCAAACCAAAATTTTAAAATCCTAATTAATATTCTTCAACCAGGCCTGATTAGAACACGGAATGGTTTTTATCTTAGTGGCATCTGCCGGTGCCAGGTAATTGGCCGTCTGGCAATATTTCTGTTAGAATCCCCTGTTTTTCAGGTGCTGTCATGGTTTCAGGCTGAAAGTTGGCAGAAGAGGTCTCAGCTTAGGTGCAGTTTATTATTTTTTTTTATTTTTTTAAAATGTTTATTTATTTTTGAGACAGAGAGAGACCGAGCACGAGCTGGGGAAGGGCAGAGAGAGAGGGAGACCCAGAATCCAAAGCAGACTCCAGGCTCTGAGCTGTCAAGCACAGAGCCCAACGCAGGGCTCAAATGCACCGACTGCGAGATCATGACCTGAGCCGAAGTAGGCCGATTAACCGACTGAGCCACCCGGGTGTAATTTATTCTTAAAGGAAAAAAAAAAATTAGTGTTTTGGTAATTAAATTGTATACTTCTTTCTTCCTGATTTTTTAAAATTGAGATATAATTGGCATGTCTCCTGAATTCTTAAGAAAATCTCATCAAAACTAGTTGACTATTGAGGCACTCCAAGATTTTTTTTTTTAATGTTTACTCATTTTTTGAGAGAGATAGAGCACAAGTGGGGGAAGGGCAGAGAGAGAGGAAGACCCAGAATCCGAAGCAGGCTCCAGGCTCCGAGCTGTCAGCACAGAGCCCGTCGCAGGGCTCGAACCCACAAACAGCATGATCGTGACCTGAGCCAAGGTTGGGCACTTAACTGACTGAGCTACCCAAGCGCCCCAAGGCACTCTGGAATGTTATGATTACAGCCAATATCTAAAATTGATCTTCTGTGCTAATTAATACGCAATGACCATAGCCAAATTATTTCCTAAGTTAAATGACAAAGTTGCTCATCTTCTGTTTTACCCTACCAAATACACCATCAGATTTTCATTAAGAGATACCCCTCTACCTTTTGAAGCTGATTTCAAGTTCTAGGTGACACATTGACTTTGAAAAATTCAGATCTGGCAGAAACTTGGTGGACCACCAGCACTATAAAAGTTCAGTCAAAACCTTGCAAAACCTGACTCAGGAAACAAAACGTAAACTTGTTTCAGGAGTTAAAGATGATATGACAGACACAGACTGTGGTTATAAGCTGCCATAACTCTGACTGTTAAAATAGTTTGACTTAAGAAACTGGAGAATGCTACTTCTGCAAAGGGTCACATGGGTGTAGGGCTTAGGAACCCTAATTAAGGAGAAATAGTCAAGGGAAAGGGTCTCTTTGGGTTGTGATTTGACCCACTTGTGTGTCAATAGTTTTGGGTATATAGATCAAAGTGTCTATAAATCAAAGCTGACACTTTGATCATTTGGCTCTTATCCAAGTATTTTTATAGATTTCTAAAAGAAATACCTGTTTTTGTAAAAATGATAAGGATTTTCCAAATCTGATAGTATCTAAGCTTAGTGACCTAGATTGAGAACCAGAAAAGTCTCTTGCGCGTCTAGTATCCAAATCAGATAGATTATTCACTTTAAAGGTTAAATACATATGTTGCTCAACTGCATAGTATTATCAGTTTTATTGGATCACCTCTAAGATTTCTACATGGGTCATGGGATACCCCCAAGCTGTTAAAATGTGCTGAGTGTCACCTGTCTGGAAAAGGAATTGCTGCATCTTCTTTCCAGCCACTTTTTCCCCCCATTTTTAAGCTGTCAGTGCAACTTACTCCAATAAGAGATATAAAGAATTGCCATTTTGGAAAGCAGAAGGATGACATTTTATGTTGAGGGAGAAAGTCTTTCTCTGTATTTCCCTTTTTTATGTATATTTAAGTTAAATCCGTGATAGTTCATAAAGAAAAATTGACAGTAAAGTCTTGTGTAATCCAAATTCTTTCTCTGTGCTATTATCTGCTCAAGTCTTTGTGTGACTGCTATTAAGTGAGAGCAGATTTTTCTGAATATACCACCTTTGTTGGGAAGTCAACTTGAATAGCTATGCACAAAGGAAGTCCTACCGTAAGTGGTAAGCAATTGGAAGCAGATTCAAAACTGCACTGTGTATTTTCCACGTAATCAGGTTTTTAAAAAATTCAACATGTTGTAATCTATTGAGTCCCCAATTATTTTTCCTCACTGTTTTGTGAGTTTCTGAAACTAATTCTGGGTATACTTGACATGGTGGGGGCTTTGCGAATAGAGAAAGAGCAATGTTTTTTATTGTGTCCATGTACTCTCTAAGAAGGGTTAAACCTTATCAAACGAATGCTTGGAACATTGTTTAAATGTGCCTGTATTCTATCTTAGGTTTTCCATCTCAGATATGACTTAAGAGTGGTGTCAATTAAATTTGTGTTCCTCTCACAGTGGTATTCCTAACCTGCTGCCTAAGACCAGTTTGGGGATAGTTTTCCATGGATGGATGCTAATATTAAGGAGTATATTAAATCTCCAAAGTACAGGTGACAGTTTCATCTGGAAATCTTGAATAACTGCTTATAATATTTATCTTTATAGGCTTCTTAAAAAGCATTTCTGGTGTTCACAGTGTCAAGGCATCCAGCATGATGAAACCACCAAGGGCAGAATGTGACATCTGCACTCTGCTTGTTATAATTTGAAAGCTTTCCCCCCAAGATTCTAAACTTTGCTGCGGGCAAAATTTTTTTTAGAAGAAAACCTATAAAGTGTATCTTTGCAATCAAAGTATTATACCTTTATGGCAAAAGATAAGTAAATTAAAAAAACACTTAGAGTATTTGAAAAATATCAAAGGGGCAGAGCTCTCAGTTCAATGTTGTATAACCAGTGCATCCTTTTTCACAGAAAATTATAATTGCAAAAAGCATATCCTGTGCATGAAAGTATATCATATAATATTTAGCACCATTTTATTCTGAAGTGATCTGAGACTTGCAGAAAAGTTGCAAATCAAAGTAAAAAATTCCCTTATACCTTTTACCCAGTTTTCCCTATTTTACTGTATTGTCTTTAATATCTTTCTTTCCCTCTTTCCTTCCCTCCCTTTCTTTTTCTGTCATGCATATTTTTGGCCAACCATTTGAGAGGGAGTTACATACATGATGCCCTTTGACCCTAAAGATTTTAGTGGGTATTAACTGAGACCAAGGATGTTCTCCTATAGAACTATAGTGCAAGTACCAAAATCAGGACGTTAACAGTATTTAATAGTATTTAACTCACAGACCCCATTCACATCCCACATGTTGCCCCAGTAATAGTTTAACAATGTAGTAGAACAGTATACATTTTTTTAAATATTTGGGATCCTAACAAATGTTGAAGGCCCCATCAGGTTTCTCCTACACTTAGTATTTTTAAAAGCAACAGCAAAAGCGACAGAACACACTAAAGGTATGAACAGTCTTCATCAAATTGGGGGGGGAATCTAACATAAAGATGGTTTTCAAATCACCACCGAGTGTTTTCTTCAGTATATTTCTTTTTCAAACGATCAGTGAATGTTTGCAGTTGGTAATAAATATTCAAGCACCTTGCAAATGTCCTACCAACTCTCTTTGCTGATCTGTATATGCCTGTGGGATTAGAATAGGAATGCATAATTTAAATATAAATTGCCTGATTTGCATACACAATTAGTCAAGCTACAGCTTTGATCGTAAGCAAAAATTATTGTCCTGTATTACCACTTAGATAGAATTTTAATTCACCTTGAATATTCAAACTAAATTAGACCCTGGCTGTATAGTTAGAAGGGCAGTACTTCCCTAGTCCCCCAGGTCGTTTATGATAGAGTAATAAAGGCATCCTTTCACCTCCTGGTGAAACTCTGCAGTGCTCTCTTTCTATCCAGATTTTAAATGGCATCTCTTAAAGCAACCAACAAAGGCTTAACATATTTTAGTTAATATTTCTAGTCTGGATCATTCCCTTATATTTTAGTTTGTAAAAACAGAGAGAGTAAACTGCAAATGAAAGAACTTCAGATATAATGTTGTTAAAGTGACAGAGGCTACAAAAGTCATGACAACTAATTACGAGTGGAGGGCTTTTGATGATCCTTGAGTCCTGGACGATAGATGTGTGAAATAAACCACAGACATTTAAGAAACTGGAGGAGTATTTGCATCTCTTACATTTTTAATCTACAGTAAAACATTTTTATTAGGAATCTATGTTTTTAATTAAACAGAACATTTAATTAAGGTGCTTTTTAAGTGGGTGAAACAATTAAGTGCAAACACTTGAATGAAACATGTCATAATTAGTTTTAATAGAGTGTTAATTGGTACTAGGTTTGCCAAGTTAATAATTACTGCTTATTAAATTTTCAATTAATCATTGTCATTTTGCTTTGAATAAAGATGAAAATTAGATAAACTAATTTAGGGGGAGGATATTTTCCCTTGTTAATTAGAACAGTTAATTTTTTTAAATGGAAATTACTTGTTTCAGTTGTCAATCTCATATTGTACATTAGTCAAATCTTTGCACCCTTTCCACAGCCAAAAATAAAGAGCTAATTTGACACCTTGCAGGTTTGTAGGCAGGCCTGATTGTTTTGGCCTCTGGTAGGATTCAATTAAATTTGTCTAGTGCAACAGTTGGTTATGCGAAGCTGTGCATGTCTTTGATCGAATAGGTGGACAAAGGGCTTAAAATTTGGAAGTGAGAAAATGATTTTTTAGAATCCCTATCATTCAGTCAGTCTGTACAGGCATATGCCCACATTACCCAGGAAATGACTGGGGAAAAAGAAAAGCCGGATCATCTGTTTCACCTTGGATTTTCTTGACAGGGTCTTCATTGACATGGTTGCCACGTGAATGCCCTTTCACTGTTGTGCTGTATGTTTCACCAGCAAAATAATTGTTAGCACTTATATGTGTAGACGTGTGAAGTCCATCCCCTTCCTCTTTCTTTCTGAAAGTTTTACTCATGCACTCCCTATATGCCTGTTACCCCAGAGCATTGTTCCAAGCCACCTTAATGTGTCTAAATTATCCAGACAGGTTTCTTGTGGTCGTTTTGTCCTTTAACTCTCTAAGTCTGGGCTCATAATCATTTCTGGAGGTACTAGTTGGGTAGAAAAGTGGTACTGTAGTAGTTTAAAAAATATTCCCAGACCTGCAAGTTAAAGGTAAAAAAAAAAAAACTCCACACTCTGTTTTCCTAAATGAATTTCCAAAATCGGCTGGCTTCTTAGACAGCCGCGAGAACTGCCCAGGATCCGGGATGAGAGCCACGCCCCTACTGTAGAATTCTGTTTCGCAGCGATCCGTATCCAAGGTCCCGCGCTAACAGGGAAATGTTCTCTTGTCCCGTGTGGCCTGCACGCAGAGGAGGCGGTCAACGAGGTGAAGCGCCAGGCGATGACCGAGCTGCAGAAGGCCGTGTCTGAGGCCGAGCGGAAAGCCCACGACATGATCACGACCGAGCGTGCCAAGATGGAGCGCACAGTGGCCGAGGCCAAGCGGCAGGCGGCTGAGGACGCGCTGGCCGTCATCAATCAGCAGGAGGATTCAAGCGAGGTGAGGTGCTAGGGAGGGCTTCCAGGGCAAGCAGATTGTTTCCGCTAAGCCGAGCGCTCGGGCCGGATTCCAGGAGGCCATACCAAGTAAAAGCGGGTATTGGCTTTTAGACAAACCAATCTTCAGGGCAAAATGAGAATAAACCGGAGGGGAAGGGAGGGAGTCCTGGCACCTGTGGAATCCATCAAGTGCTGATCAAATGTTGTCTTTAATAAAGACCTAAAAGACCAACTCTGCCAAGAAAGGTTTATAGAGTATATATTTGGTGGATAACAGATTTCAAGTGAAATTCTCACAGCTTCTTAGCACTTGGCCATGGGAATACGTGTGTGTGTGTATGTGTGTGTGTGTGGTTTCCTTCTAATACAAGGGGTTTAATAGAGATGTCCTGTGCAGACGTGCTCTCCAAAGACATATGACATGGTTGGGATCACGGCCACCTCCTTAACTATTGGTCCTAAAATCCGGCACGGAAACAGCACTGCCTCAATTCAACATTTCTGAGAGATCTTCCACACAGTCCATTTCTCCCCGTTATTTGTAATAAGCATTATGCGGGTCATTTCATAGCATAACACCGCAGACATCGCAATATCATTTGGTATCATTTCAGCATATTGAAACACACACGTAGCCCAAATGGCTCAAGGATCCAAGAAATAACTAAAACACAGTACCTAACAATGCTTTTTAAAATAGAACCTGTAAAATCAGAACAACGTAGTAATGCTTTGCATTAATTAACGCAGCACCACAATTCACCCGCCACCCTGCAGTAACTTTAGATAAAGGACTGTAGTGAGCTAGTCTCACCAAGCTGAACTAGCAAGAGCATAAACTGATAAATCAATGGTCTACTACAATACATATCTATAATTTGTGAGGGAGAGTAAGAGTTTAATTTGTACCAGGCTTCTCTGTAGATGAAAGACCCTGCAGGAATCACTCCATGCCCAGAGTTTCTATTTAATGTGTAGCAGATGAATAACAAGGGGACAAAAGGAATTGATTTTCAACATTTGAAAGTTTCTCAGGAAAAGAGGGACAAAGGGAAGTTTATCTACCCTTTAACTGCTGACTTTTCCATTGTCGAATTAAGCTAGACATAAACTCAATTTTATTGGCATCTTGTGGCTAAGATATTTAAGGACCTTGTTTTATGTTTTTTAAAAAGTTTCTATTAACACCTTTTGGAGAGAATTTGTCCTGCTCCATTTAAGTTAGTAATACCATGAAACACAGTTGTTGCTTTCCCTAAACCATGATCACTTTCGCAAGGACACATCAGGGCGGTTACGTATGGTAACAGTGTTTTGTGGGTCACTAAATTCTAAAGGTAAATGTTTAAGAAGAAATTGAGAACTAAGTCTTTGGCAAATAACAATGCCGTATTCCTTTAGGATCTAAAAGCTTTGTGCCTTTCTTCCTAGTACTTATCCAGAAAATATATGATCGTGACACTAGTATTTAGCATTATAAAAATATGGCAGGGTGCCTGGATGGCTCAGTCAGTGAAGTGTCGGACTCTTGATCTTGGCTCAGGTCTGGATCTAACAGCTTGTGAGTTCGAGTCCCACTCCAGTCTCTGCGCTGATGGTGCAGAGCTTGCTTGAGAGTTCTCTACCTCTCTCTCTGCCCCTACCCAGCCTGTATGCTCGTTCTGTCTCTCTATCAAAAAATGGATAAATAAACATTAAAAAACATATGGCATATCAGACAGTAGCTCTAAGTAGTAGATAGGATAGAATACCCTGAATGTGAATGGTCTTATGTAGCAATTGTTTTTTTTCTTTCTTTCTGGATCCCTTAGGAAACTTTAATCTAGCACTGCCTTTAATCTGCAATATAGCACTACCCTTGTCTTAAGTGACACTTTGCCAAGGGCTTGAAGGTAGACTCTGCTAGGAGAGAGGGTTTGAAGTTCAGAGGACCCAATTTGATTCCTGGCTGCATCACGTACAATTCTGCAACTTTGAGAAAGCCGCCAAGCATCTAGACGCTTTGGTCTTCTTACCGTGATGTGAATAGGAATGAAAATGTCCCGTACAGTGGCCAGAACCTTGAGACATGATCATTTTTTCATCTCACTGGTGAGGAAAGTCACCTGACACAGCTGGGACACAGCAGAAACAAAGCTGGAATTCATACCATGCTGTCAGTCCTTATGGTGTTCTGTCGCTAAAACAAGGATCCTTCCAGAAGGATCGTTAAGGTCATTTTTGGATGCAGATATTCTGCAAGGCAACTTAGGACTGATTTCTTCTTTTTAAGCTGCTGTACCTCTTTTGAGACTTGGAGTGGGATGGAGGGCTTGATCCCTCAAATAACTGAGTTTCTTTTCTTCAAAAACAATATAAACATGGTCCTGAGAATAGGAGAGCAAAAGATGAAAGAGAGATCCATTAGGATGAAACTGAGACCCCTCTAGACTTTGACATGAGTCTACACATACGATAAAGAGGGTTTGACCAAAGACTTGACAGAGAAATAAAGGGTTCATCCACTAGCCCTAAATTAAAGGTACAGATTCTCCTGGGGAATGGCAATGTCCAAGAACAGTCTAAATGCCTGATGGTAAGTTTAGGCAGCTCTATCTTTTGCCCAAATTTGTAGGTAAATACTTTTTATTTCCCCCCTCAGAAATTCTTTACCTTTAATTTATGAGTGGGACAAAACTGAATCCAGTGTATTATTTTTCCTAACCCTGCCCTTCTCTCACACTGAGGAATATACACCTTTTCACAGAAATGACCTGATAGAAGCCACCCCAGTGGTGATGTTTGCAGGTCACCTCAAGTCCAGAAAGTTCCCTGGAGCCCTCTGGGACAGAGCCAGAACCACTCTGGCTTCCTTGGGCTGGCTAGGATAGAGCACCCTAATCCGGCCTTCACCGTGGTTGGCTCCAGGGTGGGAATCTGTTAGGCCAGGACTGCGTGGCCCAGCTGATGTGCAAAGGCAGTACAGGTACTTCTCAGAATTTTCTTCTGTTGTTCTAGTCAGGGGGTTTTCTTGAATTTTAGCCACTGAACCCCAAATAAGACCACATAGTATTGTGTTTTAGAAGTTTGATAAATAGTTCTTTTTTTTTTTTTCTTAGAAAAATACATAAGAGGTCTGGCCACCATAGTAACGGATTGAAAAAAGAAAACAACATATATTACCATTAAATGTAGGAAACATTGATTTAAAACTGTACTAAGAAATGAATGAGCATTCATTAAAAGAAAAAATTCATATTTGTGACCTGCCCAGGGAAGTTTGTTATTTAATACATACAACTCTAAATCACCCATATCCATGTATTCATTTATTTTTTTTTAATGTTTATTTTTGAGAGAGAAGGCATGAGTGGGGGAGAGGGGTGGAACAGAGGATCTGAAGCAGGCTCCGTGTTGACCGCAGACAGTCCCATGTGGGGTTCAAACTCACAAACCATGAGACGAAGACCGGAGCCGAAGTCAGATGCTTAACCGATTGAGCTACCCAGATGCCACTCATTTATTCCTTCAATAACTAAGTCTTGAGCTTTTATTCTGTGTCAGGGATGGTGCTAGGCACTGAGGGTACCTCTGCTTTCATGTTGACTACAGTTCATTAGAGGAGGTAAATCACTAAATTATAAGGGTCTTGATAGGTTTAGTGTGAAAGCTTCCAGAAATTAAGTTTCATTTCATCTGATACTTAAAAAGATAATAAGGAACTGATGGGCACCTGCTCTGCATCCCACTCCCCCCCCATCCCCTCAGCACTGTTTCTCTGGTCAAGGGGCATGTCGGTGCCTCTGTGCAGTTGGAAGAGGACAGGTGGGAAAAGAAGCTTTGCCGGGCTTTGAGAACAAGAAGAGGGCTCTGAGTGTTTTGGAAGAATCACTCGAGCCGCTGTGTGGAGAGAGATTAGAGGGAACTAAATGGAGGGACCAGTCTGTGTGAGGAGGCAGATGGGGATGAAGATGGTTGGTAGTGGCTCCGGGGGTGGAGAAAATTGTAGATGTTGGCTAGGAACCCATGAGATAAAATGGGCAGGATTTCATGACTGGTTGGCTGTCAGGGAAGCAGAGTCCAGAAGGCGGGGTTGGGAAATACACCTCAGATAACCCTACTTGAACCATCTTCAGAAACTTACTGGATTTGATCTGCCCAAGGTATGGGTGGGGGTGGGGGTGGGGTTTTTTGAGGGCACGGGAAGTAGGAGCTTGGTAGAAGGGGTAACCTTCCTTCATTTTTTGTGCATAAACAACACAAGTTAAAACATTTTGGAAGCTCAAATCAGTTTCTGAATCCAGCTAGACAGATCGTCTCTAAATCAGAAAGGGTAAACAGAGCACAAGGTCTTAAATCGTGCTGTTTAATGTGAAAATCAGAATAGTATATAAAGGTAGTGTACAGGGTGGCCATACGCTCCAGGCGGAGTGACACAATCCCGTTTAGCCCTGTTGTCCGCTGTAATTACTGAGTGGTCCCTTTTATTAAGTGTTCTGGTTTGTATGATAAATTATATGGTCACACCGCTTGAAGGCCATGTTCAGGAGATTCTATGGTCATCTTTTACTAGCAAAGCTCAGAGACAGGTGCTTGGGGGCAGAAAGAATCTGGATTCTGGGTCCAGCTCATTACCCTATCAGGTGTCCTTGGGCAGATCATTTCACTCCCGTCAACCTCCATTTCTTCTTAAGGAATGAGGTGTTACTTGCTTACCTCGGAGGGTCGTTTAGAAGTTTTGATTTGTCTGGTGTTGTTTTCTGTTGATATATAGTTGGCACACACAGTTTAGTAGAAGATTTTTTTACACCAACATTTTAATACAAAGTGTTCTGAGAGCTATAACACAAGGCATCCTCACCAGCTGATATTTCCCATAGTCCATCATCACAAGATATGCTAAACTTTCTGACTGCAACAAGTCTTTTTCTCCTTTCTCTCCCTTAAGTTGAAGTCACCTCCTATCGTAGACATATACCCTGTCTCTTGTGTAGATCACAAGGATCTAGATCATCTGAATCCGTAAAAATACGTATGTAGGTAATATAAATGCACAAAATATTATTCTCCTCCTAGAGACTTCAAGAAGGAATCTGAACTCCAGAATCAAAGACCAGATCTCTAGACGGAGTTTCTTCTGAGCTATTTTTGTTAAAGACATATGCCCATGTATACTTGTTTCTATGATTTCGGAGTTTCTACGTGTTTTCACACTTGAAAAATGAACCTAATAATTCCCTTTCTGCTTAGGAAAACTAGTGGTTCTGAAAAGTAGGCAGTAAAGAATGGAGACATTTCTAGAAAGAGGAGACAAGGATTGAAAATATTGAACTGGAGAGAAGAGCAGGAGGAAGGTGTAGAGTCAGGAAGGAATAGGCACGGGGAGTATCTGTATTATTACACCATGTGTTTTGTCATCCAGACGGGAACTCTCTTCAGGGTAAAAGGGGGTGTTTCTCTCCAGGACAGGCTATTCTGTGTGCGCAGAAATCCATGGTCAGCATAGTTACTGGGAGAGGCAGGAAGTGTGTTTTACTTGAGGTGAAACAGACCTACAGCAAGTGTTGAATTCTGTACCGGGTGTGGTAAAAACGACTTTTTGTACTTTCTGTGCTTCAGTGCATTTATTCTTCTTGTGAGTCCAGGTAAAGTAGATAATGCTGTTGTTCTTATTTTGCAGCTGAGGAAAGCTTGAGTCCTGGGAGGTGAGGCCTTTGCTCAGGGTCTCAGCAGTAAGTGTGAGCTGGCCCTCAGCCCGGACTATCTGCCTCTCAGGCCACCTTCTTAAAGGCAACAGGGGAAATTTTTCCCCTGATGGTCTATTAGTGTATCATTTTCTTCATTGGACTTCCTTCACATTATTCCTACCTAAGTTCTCTAAGTGGGTTTATACACTAAAAATTGTTATTGTAATTATAATAGAATGATGCTGGACTTGGGGCAGACATCTAAGCAATATGATACTTTATATTCTCTCCCCCACCCCCATTTCAGTGTATTAATGTTTTGTACCGAGAATATCTGGTTCCCATACATGTATCATTTTTTTCCCAGTGAACATTGTCAGATTGGGCCTATTTTCAAAGACTCTGCTGCAACTCTTCTTCGAGATCAGTAACCTAGTCTAGCTTAGGGGAAAGCAGTGACTGGACATGGTCATAGGACAGAGAGTAAATAATTGTACTGTTCTAATAGTTTTGAGTTTTAAGCTACCCCCATGATTAAAATAGCCTTTATTTATTTTTCCTACATAGGTGCAGAACTATGCAGTTTATATTAAAGTTGAACATCTTTGTGGCATTTAAAGAGAAACACTGATCAAATCTTTCCAGAACCTGCTAAGCCCTGACAGTGTGAGCAAGTCACTCTGAGAGGTTCCTGTTCTTTACTCCTTCTAGAATTAGTGGAACTGCCCCCTGCGGTCCCCCATGGAACTGCGGACCCTGTGCATTTTGACCCAAATGAAAGAAACCCCACCTGAGTGGACCCTGCAGAATTAGTTACCATATAGTTATAGCACAGGAGTCTCTCAGCAGGGTCCTTATAAGGCCCTCAGGATCCTGTCAGACCTGTCAATCCCGGAACAATTTGGAGCTGTCGGACCATAAGCTGTGACTCCGTGTTACAATAAGATTTGTTGTTGTTTCATGTTGAAAGGCCAGCTGTTGGCATCCATAGTTGTTCACGGGACAGTGGACAGAGCACTGGACCTTGAATGGTCAGTATTGTCTCACCTGTGGGAGCTTTGGTTTTCACATCTGTAAAACTAGGGTAATGTTTATGTGACTCAGTTTGTAAGGTTGCTGAGAGATGCAGAGAGTAGATGTATTTCATAACCAAGTCAGCTTCCAAGTGAGCAGTGTGTGTGTGTGTCTGTGTCTGTGTTTATGAATGACAGAGATGAAAACCCAATTAAACCCTATTCTGACTGGAAGGGCAGGGAAGGAACTTGGATAGTAACCATAAGCTTGGAAAGCTGGGAAGAGAGACCATGGAGGGAAAGTCCATGAGGGTTGGCACTGAGTTGTTGCAGGGACTAAAGATGGAGGAGTTTCTAATAAGATGAGAAAGTCTTGAACTTGAATGTTGCCAGCGACTGAAATGGACCACACCAGAGAATCAGGCTTAGGGAATACTGACTTGGGTGACAGGAGCCTCCTGGTGGAGTTCCAGAACTAGCAGTTGCTAGTAGCTCAGGAAGGAAATGAAGGGCTGGAAAAACAGGTTGGAGTATCGTTTTCTTACAGCTGATAGTTGGAAGCATGAGGGCTGACACGGGAGAGCGTAGGAAGCAAAAGATTTTCTTTTCTTTATGCCAGCTTCCCCCTCTTGCCAAATATTTAGAGGGAAATGAACACACAGAAAAAAAAGAAAGAAAGAAAGAAAAAGACGTTCCAGTGTAACAAACAGAATTGTAGTATCTCAAAACAAAAGTTCGAAGGAATTTCAACAAGGGAAATTCAAAAAGGAGGAGTGGCGAAATGGTCACTAATGGCGAATCTTTAGAAGGTCTGAGGACAGTGAGGGTACAGAAAAAGTGGTCACTGAATAAGTGTAAGGGGAGGTAAGCTAATGTTTTTTCTATGATGTTGCCGTCAGTAGCTGTGCTGGGAGGCATGGGGCAGTGAGCCTTCTAATTCTAAAGATTGTACCATGCAAGGATTGTAGATAGTCTCTTCTGGCCAGTGCCAAGAGTGACTTTCTGCCATTTTATTCAAGACTTCCTGAACATCAGGCACTGTGCTCAGCACTCGCATCCTCCTGAACAGCATGCAGTTATTACCTGTGTTGTAGGTACTGTCTCTTCACTGTCTCACTTAAGTAACTTGACTGTGGTTTTAAGGCCACTAAATGGCCAAGTTGGAAGTAAAACCCAAGACAGGCTGACTGAAGCCACTCAAAGCTGGAAGCCATTTTTCACTGCACACCCTGATACCTTGTCTTTGGTGCCCTAGGTTCCTGTGCCAGCCTGTCTCTGCTTTCAGCAATTAAGCACCCTTCTAACCTGATTTCCTGCTAAAACAGGCTGTAAGAAGTGTCTGAAATGGACTGAGTGTGGAGCTTTGGGAAATGTGTTTGATTTGCACTCCAAAAACCTGGGTCAATCAGACCTGGGCTATGTAATTTCATATCTGTGTGACTTGAGGCTAATCGTTTACTGTACAAGTTATTTATTCTTCGGGCCTTAGTTTTCTGAGCTGCAAAATGTTTTTGACAGTGGTTTTAAATTTGCCGTGCATTGTAGAAGTAGGATGTGATCCTGCTGTGGATTTAAGTCAGTGTGTGGTAGAGTTCTTTACATTTTGGGACTTTTGGTTGTAATCATCCTACTTTGTTCATTGAGCATCATTTGCACGCTAGACTCTTTGGGGGAGACTTTTAGGTGACTGTCGACTCAGAGAAGCCTAGAGCAATCAGGAGAACATGTTTTATTTACTGGAAAAGGAATTTCCAACAGTAAGAACCAGAAAGGATTTTATTTTGCAGGTGGGGCTATGAAATACCATTCTCTGTGTATCTAAAATAAGAAGTTGGAAATAATTTTGTCCTTAGGGATGAAGAGAGTTGCAGGTATGGAACACAGTAGCAACAATCTTTGACCCACAGCTCTGGCATTAAAAAGCTTCAGATCACCAGTTTCCTTTCTGTCTGTAGTATTAGCACATTTAGCAAAAGGGAGCGTTTTATTCAGTTTCATATTCTTCCTCTGAGTCACAGCCTAACTTTGGTCCATGGCTGACTTCCATTTTTTGGATCAGGGGGAAAATATTCCCTATGCCAATAAAGGAATAATAATATCACAACTAAGGAAGACTTTGCCATGTATTTGGGGAGTGAAATTTGCTATGAAATGGTATTCTTGCGCCTTCTACACTAGTAATTCCGTTGCCAGCATCCTTCTTCAGAGGACTGGAAGGGAAACTCAAGTTATATGGTGGATGGATGGATGGATGGATGGATGGATAGATGGATGGATGGGAGAAAGAAAGAGAATGGAAAAGGAAAGGAGGGAGGAGGGAAAGAAAGAAGTGAGGAAATACTAGCCTGAATTTAAAAAGCATACACTGAAAAATATAAAATGAGTTTAGACCATCGTTGATATACCCCTGGGTATTAGACACAGTTTGCACTTTCCACCTTTGTGAACAGCTGAAAGCTTAGAAACTTAAAATGTTCCACATTAGGGTACTCATAAGATTCTACACGTTCCACTGTCCCCAGAAGTGTGACTGTTGAGTGGCGGAGCGCCCCTGGTCAGGCATCCATCTTGCCAGCATGGATGCACCAGCAGGAAATTTGGTAGAGCTACCCAAGAGAAATATATTAATGGAAACTGCTTTGTCTGTTTCCTAACGAACCTTTCCAAAGGAATATGCACTTTGGAGATTTTTGTTGATTGAACACTCATGCTAAAGTTCCTACACATTCATTACAGTGCAATGTTAAGAGCAATAAAAATATGTAGTCCTTCCCTACCCGCGCGCCCCCCCCCCAGCTCATTTGAATTGCTCTTTGTTGTACTTTCCTACAGCTGAAGGTTGTTTCTGTCCCTAGGGTGGGTGGTAAATGAATGGAATGGAACAGCTTCAGAGTGGGACCAGAAGTAAAACTAGCCAGAGCTCTTGAATCCTGGGTCAGAACCCGGCGGTGCTAGGCAAGAGAGCTCAATTCCCAGCAGCTTCATGATCCAAAACATCTGTTTCTCTATCTGGCACAGTTCCACTTTTTTATTTATAAAATTGTTCCCATCTTTGAAAAACACTTTAAAAAATAAAGAAGTTCCCACTCTGTCCCTTCTTTCCACTCCCCGGCACATGCATTTGTAATTACCTGGTTTCATCTGTGTGTTTAATCAGCCTAAATCGAGAAGGTTGCCTACATCTGATTTCAATCTGAAGGAGCCATTGAGTGTTGGGCAGTTACCACCCTCACGTCTGCCAAACTGTGCCTTTGCCAGAAAAAGGATAAGACTCACACCAGGGTATTTCCTAAAGAAGCCACTTGACTCAGATTAGATGTTTAATTTCCTTAAAATATTGTTTTGGATCCAGGTCTCTGTTCTCTAATTGGGATTTTCTGATATAATTTAGGAATTTTGCTTATGTGCTGAGTTTGTTCCAGGATCCAGCTGGCATTATTCGAAACGCCCAAACCTCAAGGAAGCAAACTTCACTGTGGGTGCAGAGCATCACGATGCCTCACCACTCTGAAGGATGGGCCAGGCTCATGCTGTTCAGGTCTTTGTGGGATCAGTATACATGCAATACGATTGAGTTAATTTTGACAGCGAAGGGCTTCTGGTTATGGTAGGAAAGCCTCTAATCCAGAGGTACACACATCTCTTGAAAAATTTTCCTGGGTAAATTCAATTAAAGTAGAAATGTATTTTGTTTTAATTCTTTCTTTTAAGTTTATTTATTTTGAGAGAGAGAGAGAGAGTGGAGTGCACACACACATACAACACATACACACACACACACACACACACACACACACACACACACACACACACACACACACACACACACACACACACACACACGAGCGAGTTGGGAAGGGGCAGAGAGAGGAGAGAGAATCCCAAGCCCACAGTTCGGGGTTTGAACCCACGAACCGAGAGATCATGACCTGAGCCGAAATCAAGAGTCGGAAACACCCAACCTACTGAGCCACCCAAGCGCCCCTCTGCTTTTATTGATATTAACATATAAACCAAGGTTTTGAATTTTCCTCAACTGTGTTCCCTTAAAACACTTCCCACTGACCATAGTTTGAGATGTTAAATTTTCTCTCCCTTTCTTGGGCCATAATTATGTAGCTGAGTTCTAAGTTTAAACAATAATAGTTCTAGAGTTTAGAGGCTCCCAGCACTTAAAGGACTGTAGAAGCCATTTAATTTTTTTAGCAAAACTGGATTGACTGCTAAAAATCCCTTTGCATATTTTGGATGTTGGTAAAACCAAACACACCAGGGTCATTGGCTGCTATTCTGCTGGGATGTTTTTAGCTGTCAGGAGCCTACCTTAAGCCACACAACCAGCATGCTGAAAGGAAAACCAAGGCGGCAACACAGTGGGGAGATGTTTAATATCCATATGTATAAGGGCCTTTAAAAAGGTATTTTTTTTTAAAGATTGTATTTATTTGGGAGGGAGAGAGTGGGAAGGAGGGGCAGAGGGAGAAAGAGAATCTTAAGCAGGCTCCACGCCCAGCTATGAGCCCACCACGGGGCTCAGTCCCACAAACCGTGAGATAGATCATGACCTGAGCCAAAATCAAGGTCCTTAACCTACTGAGCCACCCAGATGCCCCTTAAAAGGTATTTTAGTTGTGACACAGCCACACCAGTCAACTGGGTTGGGGTTTCCGTAGTATAGTCAGAAGTTTTGCAAGAAAATAAAACCAAGGAAGGTGAAGAACACAAAAGATTAATGGCACAATGCTAAAGTCACTTGGGAACGGTTTTGTCAGAGGAACCCCAGACATTGAAAGTTGGCCTCCTGAGCTTCTGCCACTTCCTCCAAGGGCCCCTGAGGGCACTGTCTCCCCCTTTATACCTAAGATCTCTCCCATACAGTTGCTTTTCTCCGGTGCGTCTGCGCCCTGATTCATGCTGTGTTTATCTCAAGGTTTAACTCTTAGAGGCAACCTCATTTCTGCTTTCCCCTCTCTTGTAAAGCAGCCCCAGAGATTGACAGTAGACTTGCCATGGTCCCAGTTGTTTTGTCTACTTTTCTAACTACTCAGAGTTGCTGAGGTGAAAATGCGCCAGGAAGGAACCCCGTCATCTCAAAAGCGTTGTATGCAAGTGGAGCCATTAGTTACCCGGTTTCAAGGTTTCTAGTTTTCAAAGCCAAATTAGGTGTAGTCTGACTGATTCGTTTCACAGGTATTTATTGAGCACCTGTGTATAGCAGGCACTGTTCTGGGTGCTTAGACTATATCAGAGAAAAAACAAACCGGCGATCCCATCCTCCAGGGAGCTGAAGCGAAGGAGCTTGTTTTGAGCTTCTCCTACCATTTGGTTGTCGGGTACCCTGAAGTCTGGTCATAGTGATGGAGCGGAGAATGCAGTCCTCGAGGTCTCTCTGTTGCTTGATGTTTCTTTGAATCTAACATGTGGTTGTCCCAGTTCCTCTCTGATTCTGTTAGTATCTTGAGGCAAGGAGCTTCTGCCAGGAGTGATGTATTTGTGTCTGACCGTGGGCGGTATCGGTATTAGAAGGGGAAGAAGATGTAGATGCTGAAGTTGTCAGTATGGGGTGAACAGAGAATTTAGATGCGAAGATAGGCAAACCTGCAGGGAAAGGATTTTGTAGGAAAAACAACGCCTCTCCCGGTTCGTTAGATATACTAGCTGTTGGTAGAAAAGTTTCGGCAGTCGCACCAAGACCTGTATCTTTTTTTATTGGTGTTGTTTTGAAGTTTTTATTTATTCATTTGGAGACAGACAGGACAGTGCGAGTGCAGGAGGGGAAGGGGTGGGGAGACATTGGGAATCCCAAGCAGGCTCTCCACTGCCAGCACAGAGCCCAACTCAGGGCTCAAACTCACGAAACCCACAAGATCAGGACCTGAGCCGAAACCAAGAGTCAGATGCTTGGCCCATCGAGCCACGCAGGCGACCCCCACACCGATATCTTCTATGTGCTGAGTGTGCCCCATACACACAGCCCTGGATCCTTCATTCTTCCCATAACGTTCTTGAAAACTAAGGAGGCAGCGCTGCCTAGCATACTGTCAGACTTTGACCTCGACGAGGTTGTTCATGGGGGATTTTGCTTTCTTCTGCCTTCTCCCTGCAGAGTTGCTGGA
>NW_027531285.1:7605960-7860960 GCF_008692635.1 Crocuta crocuta | reverse complement strand
GCAGTAGGATTGGCTACTTAATGACTTCTTGTCACGAGTGACAGGCCAGCCTGGCCTCGTTGCCTATCCTTACGTGCTCATGTATCTCTCTTTCCTCTTCCAAGTGGAACAGGCCAGAAACTAGCAGACAAGAGCAGAAACAGGACCCATTGAAGTAGTTCTCTTATAAGTAGTTCTTGAAAACACCTCTGTGACGTTATCATGGAAGTGGGCATGTTGGGCAAATGGGAAATGCTTTGTAGTTTGTATGAAAAATATGAGCAAAATCCAGAGACTCATAGGTCGTGGACCCCACTTTTTCTAGACGTGTTAATGCTGTATTTGATAATATTATAAAAGAATGTGTCTGCCATGAAAGAACCTATGGTGATTTCTCTACGGTGGGTGGGGAGGGAAGCAGCAAAGGGCACTGTTCTGTATGGGTGTATATACCCTTACTCCAAAGTGAATAAATAAAGTTGTGTTTGCTCAAATCTGTCCCTGGTCAGTCTGTTCTCAGTCCGAGTGAGGCAAATGCAGACAACCTTTTTTTCATCCCATGTCACCTCTCCATTCCTATGAGCAGAGATGTAGGGCTAAGCTGATTATTTCTTTGCTCTTGGAATTTTCAGGTTCAGGAAGCCCTTGTTGAAAACTCTTCAACATTATTCATAGGGAGTCACGAGAACTTAAGATCAAGACAATAAAATTGTCTAATCTGGGGCACCTGGGTGGCTCAGTCGGTTAAACGTCTGACTTCTGGCTTCAGCTCAGGTCATAGTGTCATGGCTCATGAGTTCAAGCCTCACACTAGGCTCCGTGCTGGCAGTGCAGAGCCTGCTTGGGATTCTCTCTCTCTTCCTCTGTCTTTCCCCTCCCCCCCCACTCTCTCTCTAAATAAATAAACATTAAAAAGTTTTTGAAAATGTCTATTTTACTATAATAACAATAACATTTGAAGGGGGAGGAAACTTCTGATGGGTAAGAGGAAGAATGTCTGCTTTTAGTTCTTAATGCTGATGTTCTGTCGTCAGAGTTCCGTACTCCACTGTCAAGAAAGAGATAAATGACGCCGGGGGGGACATGAGACAGTGGGGAGAACCCAGCTAGCCCGGACGCCATGGCAGTCCCCCCATAAATCAACGGCAACCGGAGCCCTTCTCAGTGCCTCATGCGGGGCCAAGCACCCAGTTAGCACTCAATAAATATTAATTGTAAATACAACTGTAAGCCTGCAGCTAGAATAATGCGGTGCCAGTTTCCCCAGAAATGAACAAATCGGCTGGAGGAACAGAGAGCAAGGGGAATGATTTAACCGCCTGTAGGAGTGAAGAGGGGAGATCAAACCATCTGCAGCTGATCAGACAGTGATAAGAGGCGGTGTGACCACTGCTTACACACATCAGAGGACACAAATGCCGAAGGGGTGAGTGAGGGAACCGTTCAGTCCACTGTGTGCCCTGGTGACCACGCTTATTGATGACAAGCAAACAGTTGAATGGTACAGTTCTCCCTTAATTTATTCATGTGGGACACCGCTAGCAAGGCGTTAGGGAATACCTTGGGATTTCAGACACCTATCAGCCCACAGTGAAAACTGGTGTAGCTGGGACCTCGTAGGCTCTGGTCTGACCACTTAGGGCTCTTCCAGGAGCTGGAATCCCACCTCTGCCCCATTTGCCTTGGGTTTCTTTGCTCTCTTTGGGTCTCCCCTCTCCTCTCCTACATCTACACACAACAGGCCTTTTTATATTTGGAAACATTTCCCTTCTTTGATCTTAGTACTTGCCTCATTGGACCATACTTGCCTTTCTCATAACACCAGGAAGCCTCCTCTGTGAAGCTTATCCTAAACTGAGAGTGAGAGGCCAGCTCACCCTTGTTCTCTCAGAACCAAAGCTGAGGGAACATGGCCCCCAGATGCCAGCAATTCTGACAGCAACTTGCTGCCCCTGAGTCACTCCAGCAGTGCAGAGACCTCCCCGACCCAGCAGACAGCCTTAGCCAGAGCTACTTCTGGCCCAGAAAAGAAACTTAACATAAGCAGTTGATACTACCATCAATGATTACACCCCACTTCGCTTGAGTGCGTCAACATAATCCACCAAGCCACTTCCTCGAAGTGGTGATGATAATGTAGACATTGAACGGGAGGGCAGGGGGAAGACTAGGGAATGTGCCACATAAATGTTATGTGACGGGAGCTGCGAATGAAGATGAGCAAAATGTGACTACGATAATACTTCCTATGCCGGGGTTCAGCAAATTAGTAGCATATACTTTCTCCAATATACAATCATGTCTCAATTATTGAGAGATTATCCCACCTCCGGGGAGTTCTTACTTCCCACTACCCTCTGCAGTTCTCATTATTACTATTAAATGATTCCTGGCAGATCACCACAGCATTGAGCCATGGGCTTTCTGAGCTTGGAAAGGAAAGAGGTTTCTCGGTTTTAACAAACTAATGAATTTACAACAACAAAAGAAACCAACCACCACCACCACCTCGGGTGCAGGGCAAGTTGGATATCAATGAATCCCTTCCAAATGTTGTTGTACTTAGTTGTGTCAAAATGACCAGGGCTGTCTTGGGTGGCTCCATTGGTTAAGCATCCAACTCTTGGCTTTGGCTCTGGTCATGATCTCATGGTTTCTGAGTTCACACCCCACATTGGGCTCCACGCGATGGTGAAGAGTCTGCTCGGGATTCTCTTTCTCCCTCTCTCTCTGCCCCTCCCCCACTTTCTCTCTCTGTCTTTCTCAAACCTAAATAAACTTTGAAAAATGGCCAGGGCTGTCTAAAAATTGATTTCTGGGCCTCCCTGCTGACGTAGAGAATCAGATTCTCTAGGGACACGTTTGTCAATTAGAAAAATATCTGTCCTCCTAGGGCTTATATTCTGGTAGGAGAGAAAGATGAACAAGTGATTAGATAAATATTTAGTCACTGATGAAGTCTAAAAAGAAGCATGAAGCAGGATAGGACCATAAGCAGCAATGGGCTAGACTTGCAGGTGTGTGGCAAGGTATTCATTAGGTTGGCCACGCTCCAGGAAGGCCACTCCAAGGAAGTGACATTTAAGAAGAAACTTGGATGTGGAGTGAGACACATGAACATCTAAGGGGGGAGCATGGAGGGCAGGCACAGGGAACCAGTGTGGGGGCTTCCAGATGGAAGTAAGCTAGAAGGCTGGATGAACTTTTAGCGCTGGGATGTGTACAGGGACGGGAGCGCTGAGGTCCAGTTCAGCAGGAGTCAGGTTCTGTAGGGCCTTGCAGGGAACAGGAGACATTTTCCCTCTCTCGTAAGCAAGATCCGCAGCCACGTTTATGGACCACTGATGGTGACCGTGAAGTCACGGTGCTCCTGTGCTCAGTGCAGTACTACACCTATGTGGCCGAAGGGCAGAACCAGGACAGCGGTCACCGCAGAAAGGGGGCAGAGGCTGCACAGGGTTCCATATCAGTTCAGTGCATAACTCAGCTTGGGGGAGTCTGCATTTACTTCAGGAAACGCTCTCAGAAAGAGCAAGGCAGGAATGAGGCAAGGAGATGCCATGCAAAAGAAGGTGTGAAGGTGCTATGGGCTGAATGTGTTCCCTTCAGATCGATGTGTTGAAAACTAACCTGCAGGATGATGCCATTTGAGGTGGGGCCTTTGGGCAGTGATTATTTCACAAGGGGGGAGCCATCATGATGGGATTAGTGTTCTTATAAAAGCGACTCCACAGATCTCCCTCGGCCCTTCCACAAGATGGTGAGGATAACATAAGTGTGAGGCCCAGAAGACGGTTCTCATCTGATCGTGACGACACCCTGATCTTGGACTTCCATCCTCCAGAAACGTGAGTGTAAATTTCCGCTGTTTATAAGCCACGAAGCCTGTGGTATATTGTTGTACCTACGTCCAAATGGACTAACACAGAAGGAAAGAACATTCCTGTCAGACGTGACTCTGTGAGTATGAGCACAGATGCCAAAACCAGCATGGCATGCCTAGGAAGACACTGACTGCAGAATTTTGCTGAAACACAAGAAATAAGGCAATGTTGGTCCCTCCCCCATCTCGCCTCCCCCAAGGAAGCGAGGGTTTCGTAATAACAGCCTTTCTTAGGAGACTGATGATGGCTTGACTTTCTTCTTGTGTGCAAACAGTAAATAAATCATTGATTCCTTGCTTACTTGAAAATGGAGTCAATATTGTCTTCGACAAAGAGAAAGATTTTTGTATTTGCAATTAAACTTGTTGCAAACTTGTTTTAGATGGTGGATACTGCTATTTAAAACCTATATTCTGAACATGTGGTGAAGGATGGAGAGTCTGCAAAAAAAAAAAAAACGGCAGCCTTCTACGATTCCACTTATTACAATTGTGCGTTTTGCTGACAAAGTCACAGACAGTAAAATTGAGGCAAGCACAAACTGCCCATTTGAAGGCAAGTAATTCATTCTTTTTTGCTCTGTTAGCAAAGGCTTTGAAAGATGTTAGCAAGGTACTTCTTTCTACCTTTCTACCATTTCGTATGTTCTCCATAAAGTAGGCACAGGGTATCACTGCATTTTGTGGAAAGGAATTGAATCTAAGGAATACACACACACACACACACACACACACACACACGTGCACATTGCATATACTATATATAATGTTCATGTCAGTTGTGATCTAATACTGACCTTTGTGAACTGTTCTTACAATGTCATCTAAGTTCATTTCAATAACTTGGTCACTTATAGTTCTGGGTCAAAATACAAAATATGCTTCTAAAAGACCTCAGATTGATTATCCAAGGCTGGAATAGAAGCTTTTAGGGGTGCCTGGGTGGCTCAGTCAGTTAAGCGTCTGACCTCGGCTCAGGTCATGATCTCACAGTTCATGAGTTGGAGCCCCGCATCGGGCTCTGTGCTGACAGCTCAGAGCCTGGAACCTGCTTCGGATTCTGTATCTCCCTTTCTCTCTGCCCCTACCCTGCTCATACTCTCTCTCTCTCAAAAATAAATGAAACATCAAAAAAAGTAAAAAAGAGAGAGAAAATTTTAATAAGAGAGCTGGAGCTTGGTCAATGAGCAACTCAGCATTTCTCAAACTGTGCTCACTGGAACTCTGGTCCCAGAAGTCGTTAACAGGCACCCCACAGGACAAAATGTAAAAAGCATTCAATGATCAACACATGGGCACTGTTATGATTTATATACCTTAAAGGGTCTGCAAAGTCTAGCATTGGAATAATAAGCTAGTTTCATATACTCTGACATTTCCCGAACTTATTTGAGCACGTTCACAAGACATCTATTCATATGAGCGTCTATAATGTATTCTCCCCTCTCATCTATCACA
The DNA here is from genome assembly GCF_008692635.1 of Crocuta crocuta. Lineage (NCBI taxonomy): Eukaryota > Metazoa > Chordata > Mammalia > Carnivora > Hyaenidae > Crocuta > Crocuta crocuta. Next base: position 7,855,640 of record NW_027531285.1, on the reverse strand, counting down.
TTTGTCAGAAACAAGACTTCACATGGAAATAAATCTTAGCAGTCTTTTCCCTTGTATTTCAATTTTTTAATGTTTTTTATTTATTTCTGAGAGAGAGAAAGAGAGACAGCATGAACAGGGGAGGGTCAGAGAGAGAGGGAGATACAGAATCTGAAACAGGCTCCAGACTCTGAGCTAGCTGTCAGCACAGAGCCCGACACGGGGCTCGAACTCACAAACCGCGAGATCATGACCTGAACCAAAGTCAGGTGCTTAACCAACTGAGCCACCCAGGCGCCCCCCTTCCCTTGTATTTTGTATACAAAGGTCAGCTCCTTACCATCTCCGACTGCACACCTACCACCACAGTCTAACTGATCCGCCTTCCCCAAATTCAATTTTTAAATTTCGATGCATCCAGAGACCTTCTTTGGTGCCTCAGTTGTCTCCAGAATGAAGGCTCCTCGTCATGAACTGGATTCCAGGCTCTTCATAATTAGTCCCCCTCTCTCCTTCCCCCTTCTAGATCCCACGACTGTCCTCAGCAAATCTCCTTGCCGGTGGCACTTACTTATTTATGGATAAATGAGCTTTCTCCCTCCCGCCTCTCTGCCTTTGTCCACAACCTCTTCACTACTGGAGTGCTCTTGATGTTTCTCTCTAGTGGAAACAGTCTCTGTTGGCCGCCAGACCCCACTTCATCCTCTTCTGTAGCACAAACAAGTTCACTCCCTTCACAAACCCTCCGTGCTTACACTGGTGCTGCCTCTTTCGCTACCGTGGGCAGTTGGAGAGTGTCTCAGAAAAGCACAGGATAAGGAAGAGATGTATTTCCCAGGTCTGTCTAACCGTATGAGCTTGGATGAGATACTTAAACTCTTTTCAACCCAAGTGATTTTTGGAAGGAAAAGAGACTATATTATGAATTGAAAAAGGGCCCATACTGAACATCTCATGTGCTTATGCTTTGTGTCTCTAGCCACGTTATCAGCACACCGATCCGGTGTATCTGGTATATCGCTCCTGGTATACCTTGAGGTCCATGTAAAATGCTCTGCTGTCTCCCTCACCACCCATCCTGTGACTTTTGTTTGCACACGCACAGGTGATAACAGATATGTCACCACCGCCACCTGGCCAGCAGAGGATGGAAGATACTGTCAGTGATAAAACACCTGAGATTTCAGATATGGTTAAAATGTAAAAGAAGGTATGTTTTGGAGAAAATGAAATATTACACTGTCCTCATATTACAAATGAGATTCAAACAAATTAAAATTTACTTTTTCTTCATTATAAAACTAATGAGCAGAAAAGCCCCATAATGTCTCAGGACTGATTTTGAAGCTTTCCTGTAAGGCATACTACCTCTCTTCAACTGAATGCCTTCCCAGGGAATTAACTCTGTAAAGTCTTCAGCGGCTTCATAAGTATGGATGACTTAGATAAAGGTGCAGTTTTCAAAGGGATGACTTTCTCAGAGCGGTATTATGGCCCAGCCATGACCCCCAGGATTTAGCATCAGCATCGCTAAGCCAAAGCCTCATCAGCAAGCTGTTCTCCTGATCCCGCATCAGGTGAGACAGCTAGCCTCTTAGAAGTATAGCCTCAGGTGCCCATCTGGCAATGGGGACGGAATGTACGGAAGAGACTGGAGTCAGTCCATCCACGCATCTGCTCTTCCAGCTGGAAGTCCATCCACACAGCTGCTCTGCCCCGTGTGTGTGTGCTGGCCCCGTAACTTCGGGATAGGGAAGGTAGTTGCTCAGCTGAGTGTGTTCTTATTTAGAGGTAGTTTGCACTGTGGTGAACAGCCCAGGCTGGGACACAGTTGAAGCACTGATGAACCATTTACTAGCCTTGGACAAGGACCTTCCTATGCTCAGTTTCCTCATTTGTGAAATTAGAAACATGAGTTGACTTTCTTAGAGACTAGCTGTGGGGATTAAATGAGATACTGCACAGACAGTACTTAGCAGATGGCTGGCACAAGGTAAGAACCCGAAAACTGATAGCTGTTATCATCAGCTACTGCATTTTAAAAATCGAAATATAAAAGCAAACAGAAGGCATGATTCCAAAGGAGTGGAAGAGGCTCTACTATGGTCTGATTCCCTGGAAATTCATTGGAAATGAGAGCAGCCCTATTTTGAAAAATGCAGTCTAATTTGCATCTGCTGGGCTTTCCAATTCCTAATGCCCTTCTTTTTGCTTATGAAGTGTCTACTTCCATAGAGTTGGTAGATCCGGCCTTTATCACGGATGCTAGTGATACTGCTTTGTTGGTGTCGTTCATACTAATCATTTAAATTTCAGAATCAACGAAAGCTAAACTATTGTAGACTGAATCTCCCCTTAATGGTCCTACTATTGCGAATGTGTTAGTGGCAAACACTAACAACCAGGAGACTGTCCTGTCTGCATGTTTATACAAAACTGCTAGCAGTCCAGAGCAACTCTGTATTTTGGCGTTTCTTCTTCTCCATAGACGTAAATAAATTTTTTTCTTTTACATCTCCCGTTCTCAGTGACTGTTTCAGAAACCAAAAACGTTGAGGCTTATTCGTCTACTTACAAAAGATCAGGAAAGGTTACAGACAGTGTTTTTGATTTTCTTTTCACATGCTCTGCTTATAGGATGGAAGTGCACAGAGTGTTAAGAGTAAAAATAATGAAGATGTATTGATGCTAAGTGCTGGGATGCATTATCTCAGTAAATGCTTACAACACCTATGAGGTAGGTGTTATTATTGTTGTTATAGTTGATTGTTTTTATGTATTTTAAATATATTTTTAGGGTATTTTATTATTTACTTTTATAAAAAGTTATCATTATAATTGTCATCACACAGAAGGAAACACGGAGGCACGGGAAGTTTTGTAAATTGCCTAAGGTCACACAGCTAGCATATTTCAAGCCAGCGTTTTAATCCAGGCCATCTGACTCCAAAGCGTGTGCTCCTGCTTTTTTGTGCTGCAAAAACGTTGAGGGTTTTTCTAGCTCTAAAATAAGATTCTATGTTGCTAACTCATTTAAATGCTATTCTTTATTTGGGTTTTAAAATGTTTAGTGAAAAAAACATGTTATAATTTGGGGGAACAGCTGTATACTTCATTTCTCTTTTGTAGCGTGGATAACAGAGTGCTCTTTATAAGTAAAATCACGCTCTTTATTCTTCCCTTGGAAGAACTGGGTAAGTGGCTCTTTGCAAAGAAACGAAGTAAGAAATGTATTATCCCCCAATTGGGTGAAATGCATGCCATTAGAAGGAATAAGATCCATAATCTAAGTCATTCTCTCTCCATGGTGAAATGTTCTTGTGCCTTAATTAAGGAAGAGAGAACATGAGAGAGTTCAATAAGAGTCAAAGTCTGTCCTGTTGTGAGGCGTCCTAATGGATTTTCACACCTGATTTCCATCTGCAGATGTAATCAGTAAGAATGGAAGAGGTCTGAGGAGAGAGCTCTTATGGAGTTCAAGGAAGCAACACTCCAGATATTTTAGTTAGAGATGAGGTTTACAAGAGCAAATCGATATTTTTTCATCATTTCTACCAGGAGTATTAGTCAATATGATCAATATGACTACTTAAGAAACAATGTTTGGACACAAAACATTGGAAAGAAAGAGTGGTCGTGAATACTCTATTATATGTTAACTAGCTCTGGACTTAGGGGAGGCAGTGTCACAGTCAATGTGATATATAGCCACCATAATCATTATACAGTGTTTTGAGGCCAATTTGTGCATGTGTGGCAATTAAAAATAGTATAAAATTGATTCTCGAAAGCAACCCTTCTAGAAATGATACATTCAAGCACGGGTTGTTGGAAACCCATACTGTCGATGCATTTATCTTCCCAATTGCTAAGTAGTCACTTGTACATTGTATTTCATCTAAATGAATAGAATCCTGTTTTTTTCTTTTGCTACTACAGCAGAAAGAGTTTATTCAACACATATTAATTGCTAAGTTCTGTGTCAAGGCAGGGGCTATAATGGGCACAAATATGAATAAGAATGACTCATAATTTCATGGAATTTACAGCATAGTGAGGCGATAAGAAAACCACGGGTTTGGTCAGAATTCAAACCATGGGAGTTGGCTGTCAGAGCTCGCTGGTCTTAGATACCATCTAAGAGCACCTCCTAAATCCATCAGAAAGAGAATTCTCCCTCTATTCTCTCAGAGTCGTATTATCAGATTTATTTATTCCTGTCAACATTTTGAGGGTGTTCACTGCTTGGCATTTATTTACAAACTTCCTATTTAGGTACCACAGAGAACTTGTCTTATGAAAATACATGGAAACCGATTTAAGCAAGGCCAGCCAGACTTCATCAAAACTTAGAAGTCATCATACAACACTTCTATCTTTCCTCAGGTTGGTTTTTTTGGTGTTTGGTTGTTGCTGCTGCTGTTGTTGTTGTTTTCTGGGACCTCTGCTCTGTTCTTTCTGTGAACCAGTTCTGAAACAACCAGGAAAGGACCCTAATTTCTGTTCTCCTATAATCTTGGCTTCATGTAATGTGGGGTTACCATTTTAGCGGACATATGTTATGTTTATAGCCACTGTGCATCTTATGAACAGAATTATTAATGCTGGGCTATTTCCTAAATTGAGAACTACTTACTCAATGTGGAGGCCAAAGCTCTATTTCTCAGCCTCCAATTGGGGAATAGGCTTTACCAAATAGAACCACTCTTCTGAAATGGTGCTATTCAGAAGGGACGTCATGAAGAACCAGGTGTAGTTGCTGCATAGAATCTGTATTCTCATGAGAATAGCAGAGCATGGAGGAGAGCTACCAGGCATTCCCAAGGCAGTAATGGCGGGTATCCCAGAGATGGTAATGATACACACAGATGCAGTGTCCGCTGTATTATCACCCATGTCTGTGCTTAGAAGGGCCTCTACTGGCAAGGATTAGTGTACAATTTGGGGATTGTTCTTCGATGTAAGACTTTAAGCCTCTGAAGTTTCCCTTAGTTTTCTAATGGCTTTTAATAAACTCATTTTCTACTTAAACTAGCTTAAGTGGGTTATGTTGCTTGTAAGCAAGATCATTGATGATTACAGATTTAAATTTCAAAGCTATACTTTTCAACAGGTTCAGAATTCAGAGCTATCAAGTATAACGAGTCATATCAAGCAATAGGCATACTCTAATGTGATAAAAATAGATCAGTTTGATTCTATAATTGTCAGTAGAGACAAGAAGAGTGTGAGAACCGAGAGGCAATAGAGCTTAGTGCTCCACGGTGCAGGATTTGCAATCCAAGTAAGATTGGAGTCCTAGCTTTATTACCCGTTAACTGACTATCTTGATCCAGTTATTTAGTCATCTGGATTTTCATTTTTCTGACCTATAAATAGGGATAGTAGAATTACATTTTACTTGGCATGTGAGGAGTGGTCAGTAAAAATAAGATCTCCTTATGGCACTTATGTAGGTATTCACTTCGGGTTTTGTGATTTGTTGATATGAGAATTATTTATTGGTTTATTATTTAGGAGTTTTAATGGAGACAATATGATCAAGATCATCAATGGTTACTCTCATCATACTAGCTGGATTAGTCAGGATAGAATACCTGATGCAACAAATAACTCAAATTTCAGAGGCTTAACACATTGGTGGTTTATTTAATACTTAGGCAGCAGTCAACTCCTTGTTGGTCACTTCTCATCCAAGTAAGAATTCTGGGACCTAGATCTTTCTGCTTTTCATTTCTTCCCTTTTCTAGGTTCTTGGGAGGCCCCTGCATTTAGCCAATGGATGAGAAAAAACAATGAAAGGCTGTACATAGGAGAGATCTACAGGGTAGGGTTGCCAGATGTCCTGTATCACTTCTGCCCATATTCCACGGAATGACACAGTCTTCCAAAGCAGCACCTAGGTACAAGGAAGGCTTGAATATATCATATAACTGTATTCCCTGGAATAAAGGGGGATACAATTTGGTGAACTAGCTGTTCTTCACTCTCTTCTACTCTTCCAGTCTTGATAAACAGCGCAGAGTTGCAATATTGGAATGGGCGGCATCCAACATCTCACTTAGAATTTTGTGAGATTGGCTGTGAATTTGCTCATGCATTTCATTTGGACACCGAAGGCAAATCCCAGCCCAAAGGTATATATGAGAAGAGCAATCAGATATTCACATTCTTGCTCGTTTTGAATAAATATGATAACTGGATTTGGCTGTTGCCATATACTGAGGACAATTCTTGTCTTAAAATAAACAGAGAGAGACCAGATTCTGTTTATTTATTGATAGCCAGAAATATAAATCCTCATATCTGAAAATTTAAACTGCAATTTTAAGGTGGTTGATTGATTAAAAGAGGCAAACTGGCTTAAAAAAGAATCTACCCTTTTTGAGTTGAGATTGCTTCTTGGCCTTATAAACTATACTAGCATAGTGCCTATATGTGGTCATAATTTTTATCTCTGACTATACTACTGAGTTGAAATGTCAGCATGTACATTTTTATTCTGAAAAATAGAAAAAGATTTAAAAGTACTTAATGGAAAGCTAATGCCAATGCATTGCTATTAAACTCGAAGGGATAAATGTGAAATCTCATTAAATTGACAAAAATAATACCAATGATCTCTTTTTAGTCAAAGTGCCAAACACAGACTATTTGTTCCCTATTCAAAGGTAAGGTAAAACAACACTGAGCAGGCCTTTCAGATGTAAATTATGACATCTTATCGCCCCTTATTATGGCTCTGGAGTTTGAGTTTTGTCACATGGGACATCATTCAAGTCTCTTTCAGGTATAAGAAACACAAAGGGGGGGGGGGAGTCTGGGTGGCTGAGTCAGTTAAGCATCCGACTTCGGCTCAGGTCATGATCCTGCAGTTTGTGGGTTCAAGCCCCGTGTCCGGCTCTGTGCTGACAGCTAGCTCAGAGCCTGGAGCCTGCTTTGGATCATGTGTCTCCCTCTCTCTCTGCCCCTCCTCTGCTCATGCTCTGTCTCAAAAATAAATAAACATAAAAAAAAAAGAAAAGAAACACAAAGGGACCAGTTGCAAGATTCCTATGTTGATGATGCAACTTTCTCATGGAACCAGAAATGCCTTAGGATGACAATACGTGGCATGTATGCTGACATGTAGACATCAATAATGGATGTACTCTTTTCTGCTGAATCTATTCTTGACCTCAGAATTCTTATTCCAAGTGGCATTCTCAATATATCAGTATTAATGCTTGTGATGAAAGCCCGTTATAAACCTTATGCTAAACACTGGCAGCTTCATAACGAGTGTTAAAAGGGATGGGAAGTAAAGAGCTTCCAAGTGTCCACTGTTAAAACTGGGTGGACTTAAGCCTCCATTTCTCAGTAAGTGTTGATAAAGGATCCTTTGGATCATCAATAGCCAAGTCAGCTTTGGGTGGGGCTAAGGGAACTGAACTGAAGTTCAGAGGCACCATGACAAGTGTAGACATGGTGCACATACCAGCTGTCTGGCTTTGGTTTGGCCCCAGTAGCTTGTGCTTCTTCAGGGGAATAAATGAAGTTCCTCAGACTTGTGGAGAATGACTAGAGTCACATAGCAGCCTCTGAAGCAGGAAAACCAGCACACTTGTACATTCTTGGAAACAGTTTATTTTCTCTGTCACTTGGAAGACAGACAAAAGCTAGGATTCCCATCGTTCACCAAATGAAAGCAACTTGAGTTAGCTGAACTGACCCTCGTTTATCCTGTCTATACTGAGTGGGTCATAGGTCTCATCTTAACGGGCAATTAAGATATGTTAAAATGTGAAGGCTGAAAGGAACTTGAAAGAAAACATGCTCAAGAGGTAAAATATTTTACCATAGAACTCTCGGTATAGGCAAAATCATACAAGAAATCTGACTATAAAAGGGAGATAAATCCAGAAGTGATAGAGTCGAAGCCAAGAAAGCAAAACCAAGTCCAGCCTACTTGGCATCCTTTCCTCTCTTGGAACAAGGTCTGCCTTGGAAACCTCTGCCCCAGACCTTCAAATTTTAGAGACAAGGAAATAGATCTGTAGAGTTTTTGATGCTATTTTTCATGGGGCTAATCTGTAATGAGTGGAGACTACTGTGACACAGTGGTCATGACAAGCCATGTAGCTCCTTTCTGATGATGACATCAGGGATTGTGGAAACAGAGAGGCTTAGAGGAGGTAAAATACACTGGGATGCTGGTAGCTTTCAAAGCACGTTGGCAAATTACTGCTTTGTGTTATTAGCATGGCCATCAATTGGTATGAAGCAACACCAACAAATGGACCTGGTCAGTGTTTGAGTCACAGGCAGAGCAGCAGCTCCACTCGAACAGATGACCCCGTGCAGCTGGTAAAGCCAAGAAAGCAAGTTGGCAATGCCCACAGCCTGGACGAAGCCCAGGATCATTCACTTGCCAGAAAGCATTTATTTCATACATGTGTTTGTTTTCTGAGTTACTGAGTAATAGGCACCAAAGCTGTTCTTCAGCCCAGTATTTTCTGAAGGGTTTGCGGTAGTCCGCTGTTCACCAAAAATGTTGGCTCTTTGTCTTTGAAGCACATGGTAAGATTAAACTTCCCATTTGACACTGAAGTTGGACGCAGCAGTAATATTTGCCTTGGTCAATGAGATTTGCCAGAAAGCAAGGAATGTCGCCTGCTGGAGAAAGGTTTAAAAGTAGTGCACGATTGGGGCGCCTGGGTGGCTTGGTCAGTTAAGTGTCCAACTTCGGCTCAGGTCATGATCTCACAGTCCGTGGGTTCAAGCTCCGCATCGGGCTCTGTGCTGACAGCTCAAAGCCTGGAGCCTGCTTCAGATTCTGTGTCTCCTTCTCTCTCTGCTCCTCCCCTGCTCACTCTCTCTGTCTCTCAAAATAAAATAAAAACCTAAAAAAATTTTTTTAAAAAAGTAGTGCACGATTTGCAGAATTTCTTTCCCACTGTTGTAGTGACTGTGAAAGAGTAAACCATGTTCAACTTGTCCTCACAGTGGACGCAACGGGTGCAGTGTGCTATGAGTGAGAGAAAGATTTTATCATGTTATGCCACTAATATTTTGAGGTTGCTTGTTACCATGGTATGACCAAGCATGCCCTAACTACTGTGATATCGCATGGATTGTTAGGTGTTTGGGTGTAAAATGATATTGGGCTCAAATAAGTTTGAGATTTTCCAATTTAAAAAAAGGTTTTTTGTTTTGTTTTGGTTTGGCTTTTAGGGCTTCTGGAAGACTTCATTCACTATGCTGATATAAAATGTAAATTTCCAGGCATGCAATATAGCAAGCAGGTCTTCTCAAGCTTATGAGACTCTAGCAGTCTTTGTTTTTTTTTTTTTCTATGAACCATTTCCAATGAAATGCTGCCTTAGAAAAATCAACATATATATGATATTTAGTAGAAAAACATAAAAAATGCACTCAGCAAGTGTACCTTTTAATAGGAAGTATGTTTGTATATGTGTGTTTTTGGTATGTATGTGTGTGTGTATACGTTTGTGTGTGGGGGAAAGAGAGAGAGAGAGAGAGGAGAGATGAGAAAGGAAGGAATTCTTTTTTACAGCTATTTTCTGTTCTACTTTATCTGAATGAAGAAGATTGAATTTAGTTTTAAATTTAAGAGTATTTTTGTTTGCTTTGGTTCACTCAGTTGAGTAGAAAGATTTTATGATTGTGCCTGTTATATATTATTTTTAATACATAATTTGAAAATAAATAGATAAATGGAATTTCTCACCGGGATCATAACTCTGTGTTTCTTCCAAAGGTTTATGCTTAGGTGGATTAAAATTAGGTGAAATGTTAGATTCAGAAATTTTTTTAACACATATTTATTTTTGAAAGACAGAGAGAGACACAACAGGAGTGGGGGTGGGAGTGAAGCAGAGAAAGAGGGAGAATCTGAAGCAGGCTCCAGCACAGAGCTGTCAGCTCAGAGCCTGATGTGGGGTTCGAACCCATGAACTATAAGATCATGACCTTACCTAAAGTCAGACACTTAACTGACTGAGCCACTAAGACACCCCTCAATTCAGAATTTTAAAATGTTTTTTTCTAACTATAGAGATATACTTTTCTTCTCAATAAGATAGAGCATGTTAGAATAAAATTCTAGAACTCTGTAATGGTGGTATTAAAGGGCCTTTCATATTTGATTACTTCTAAGGTTAAAGTGGCTTGGTGTTTAAAGCCTCATGAAAAACCACAGCCCCACATTGTTTATAGCTTCTAACTGTGCTGGAAGAATTTAGGAAGACAGATAACTGTCTTATACTATTTCAGTATGTTTAACATGTGACTTCCTATATGCATTAGTGAATATGGACAAAAGTAAAGGTACACTTTGACCAACTTCTATTGATTATTCATCTCATTTTCTCTTGGATTTGTCTCTTTGATGCCACTTCTAAAGCAATTACATTAGTCTATTTAATTCCAAGATGTAAGCTGGATGTGATTCTGGAAATAACTTCAATAACCTGTATATAGAAACCTAGAATTCTATGTCATAGGCTGTCTTCAAAGTATATGTCACACAACGGGTAAGATGATGTCTGATAAAGTTAATAGGTGTTCCTTAAATATTGTGCCAGGTACTGAAGGTAATAGAAAAGACACAGATGATGTCAATATTCCTGCCCCTCAAGAATCTAAATTATTATTGAGAAAAAGTATTTTCCTACGTAAAACAATTTGACAGTAATACAAAACTTTAGTCAGGTACTAAAGTTTACTGATATCTATACAGTAATATAAAAAATTCAGAGAAGGAAGATGAAATGGGTCACTAGCACCATGTCCTATACATCAACAATAAACATTTAGAAAACATAATAGAAAAAAGATTCAATTCATAAGATAAACAAAATGAAGAAAGGAAGGAAAGAAAGAAGGAATAGGAAGGAAGGGGGAAAGGGGGGAATTGGAAATGGAAATGAAATTTGGAAATATAAAATGGTGCGGCCACTGTGGAAAATGGTTTATTTTTGGTTCCTCCATAAGTCAAACCTAAAATTACTATATGACCTAGCAATTCCACTCCCCAAGAAATTGAAAATAGCTGTTCACACCAAAACTTGTCCATGACTATTCATAGCAGCTTTATTCACACCAGCCAAAGGGCAGGAACAACCCAAAAGTCCATCAACTGAAGAATGGGTAAACTAAACGCATATCCATGGGAAGGAATATTACTCAGCCATAGGAAGGAAGGAAATATGGATGCACACCACAGCATGAATGAAGCTTGAAAACATTCTGAACTTAACTGAAATAAGCTAAACACAAAAGAAAAATATATATGATTCCACTTATATGAAATCTGTTCTAGACAGAAAGCAGACTTGTGGTTGTCAGGGACTAGGGGGAGAACGGGAGAGGAGGAGCAGCTTAATGGGCACAGGGTTTCCTTCTCAAGTGATGAAAAGGTTTTAGAATTAAGTAGTAGTGACAGTAGCACAACACTGTAAATGTACTTAATCCCACTGAACTGTTCATTTCAAAATATATAAAACAGCAAATTTTATGTTGCTTATTTAATAACAATATTTATTTATTTATTTATTTATTTATTTATTTATTATTTTATTTTAGAGAGAGAGTGTGCAGGAGTGCATGAGTAGGAGGCAAGGCAGAGGGAGAAAGAGCCAGAGAATTTTAAGCATACGTGGAGCCTGAGGTGGGGCTCAATCCCATGACCCTGAATTCATGACCTGAGCCAAAATCAGGAGTGAGACACTCAACCCAGGTGCCCCAAACCACAATATATAAAAAGGCCAAGAAAAAGTTGAGAAGAATAACAATTATGGGAAGGGTTTATATCATCAGGTAACATTATAAAATTACAAAAATTAACTGAATATTTTACTTTTGCTGGAATAAATGATAGATTAATGGGGCAGAATATAAACCCTCCAAATCAAGTTTACAATGTTTAAATATTTAGTATGACGGGGTGCATGGCTGGCTCAGTCAATAGAGCATGCAACTCTTGATCTCAAGGTTGTGAGTTCAAACCCTGTAGAGATTACTTAAAAAATAAAAAAATATTTAGTACGTAATAAACTTTTTATTTTTAAATTGGAGGGAATTTTTGATTATTTTAGAAATGATTATGGGGGAATTAGTGGAGAAAAACAGTTGGCTAAATAAAAAATCAAGTGTAAAAATGAAATCTTAACACTAAAAATATAATCATAAATAAAAAGGTTTAACTATTTAAAATGATGAAATCGATGATTATTTAAAAATTCTCTACAATAGAATCAAAAGGTAAAAGATAAGTGAGAAAGTATTTGCCGCATGTATGCCAAAGTCTTGTTATCCTCAATAACAAGAGATGATGCTTAGAAAAGAAATTTAAGAAATTCTGATGTGGGTTATAAAATGAATTCTTTTAGATATTCCTTTAAAAACTAAAACATGATTTGGTTTTCCATTACTCTTACTTTTTCATGCACCACACAGTTCTCTCTAAACACCTTCCTTGCTCTCTCAACCCCACAAAACTCTCTCCACAAGTGAGACAATATACTGTCTCTTCTCATTTCTGCATTTTCTCCAGCCTTCCCAAGTATGTCCTTCCTCCCTCTCCTTACTGCCATTAGGGTAGGTTTGTCCCTTCCAACCTCCTTGGCGTAGGACTTGTCCACCTCTCCAACAATGTGACTAAGTCATGCTATTTATTATACAGGAAACACAGCAATGTGGAACTTGAAATGGGGGAGAAAAAAATGTGGAGACTGCAGCTCAAAGACTCCTTTTGAGAACTATTTTATGATTTTCATAGTTCATTGGAAGAACGGGGGGGCAGGGGAGGTAAGTATCCTGAAATAAAATAGGTATAGGCTCAGAGCCTCACTTTTTTGGGGGTTTTTCCCCCTAACAATCCCCTCTACAACATAAAAAATTGATACACATTCAACCCACTGATTTCAGAGTAGTTAAATTTATTAACAGATCATTTGATTATGAGGAAATGGTGTTCCAACATGTGAACAAATACTTAACATTGCAAATCAAGAAGGCAAGTTAAAGCTCTAATATTAATTAGAAAAAAATATTTCAATTAAATCAGATTTAAGCAAGACTATTTAGTAAGCAAGTGTAGGAGTGGACACTAATCGTATTTTGATATTCCTGCTGATGTGAGTGAATTAAAATTAATTCTTTCCCTCACTCCATAAAATATTATAATCAATACTTACTTTGTATCTTGTAGCTGTGTATTTGGGGAGTAACATATTGTCTTAAGTTTAATTTGAGTATGATTATGTCACTCGAATAAGTGCCTCTAGGGCAGACATGTATTATAGCATTTTTATTGCACCTACAATGAAGCCCTCTTTTCCTTTGATCTCCAGTGTTTCCCTTGGTTGTACCTAACCACATCTAAACTGCATTGGAAAATTCTGCTGGCAAACTAGGGTACTTGTGTTTCTGAAATGCTTGATAAGAAAACTGATCTAGCAGCATGTTAGTGCCAAGCAAAATCTATTCGGTATTTGTTTAATGTGTGTGCTATTTGTAGTGATGGTTACTATATAGATCTGTGACTCAACCTACAGATTTAATGATTCCGTAGGGCACATTAAATGAGTTCCATCAGGCACCATGTTGTTCCAGCAATTTTCCTTGAACAGAGTTGTGTTATACACACACACACACACACACACACACACACACACATTTCTTCCTCAGGCTTTATATTTTGCTTTTTGTTTCTTTCTCTTTGATTCTTCAACTTGTCTTTTTTTTGTTGTTTTTTTTTTGCATTTTATTGACTAATTTTTTTTTGAATAGGTGATGCTTTTTTCCAGGCAGATGAATGTGGTTCAGAAGGCACAAAGCCACTGAAATGACCAACCTTCTATTTTCAATTTATCCATGAGATTATCTGCTAGAAAGAGTATTTCATTTAATTCTACTAGGAATTGAGGAAGGAGGTGGGGGGGGGGGTTATTTTGCAGAAGCTGCAAAAACCATATGCTGCAATCTGAAAAAGAAATTCTATTCTTTCACCACCTGCTGTAAAAGGTTTAAGAAGAGGCCAGTTAGTAAAAGATATAGACATCAGAAACATTGCAGAGCCAGGACCTGTTCCAAGAAGATGACATTGAATACATTGTGTGCAAAAGTGTCCCAAACACATTTTCAGGAACACAGCTATTACATAAAACAACCTGCAGTGCATTTTTCTTTTTTTCCCCCTCCTTTTTATTGTTGGCCAATTATATCTCTTTTAAATTAAAAATATCCTGAAAGAAACCATTTAACAAGTGAAATGACTGAAGTAATTCACCTTCTAAAATTGTCTTCTTTTATGCCATTTTGTGTAGTAAGCTAACAAACATGGCTTAATATGCTTTAAGGCATCAACTGGTCAGGAAGATAAAATTAGTTTCTGAAGGTTAAAAATGGATGTGTTGCCTATCCATTCCTGGGTGGATATGAACTAGTCTTCATAAAGCAAAGTAAAATTTGAACTTGTTAGTTTCAAAAAGTATTTTTTTACATATATGCTATATTAAAAAAAAAAAAGACAACACACTTGAATGCAGATCATGACAGACAGTTACATCTGAGATGTAAGAAAAATTCTGGCATTATGAGGGTGTCAACATAATCAGTAAAAAATTATTTTTGATGACATGAAGAGGAAAAGTGTTAGCAGAATGAGAAGAATTTTTGAACAGCAGATACACAGCAAAGTCCTTTCCCCTTGTCTGCCAAATGCACCCACACTTGTCATCAGTGAATGCAATTAAATTTTTTTTTTTTTTTACAATACAGAAGAGACTGTTGGCATGCAATGAGGGCTAATTTTTTTCTTCGCTTGTACACCCCTTTTAGCCACTGTGAAGATATGAGCTGAAAGATGCTCATAGTGTTGACTTTGTCCCTTAAGTATGAATTTGTGAACAAATGGAGTCAGAACTTGGGAAATCGAAAGAGATCATACACCATTTACATATGAACACAGCTTCAGCCGAAAGGTTAAATCTCTTCTAGCGTTTTCATGTGCATTTTTTATACAAATGAAATTTTAAGTTTTAGACAAACAGTGACAAAATAAAAATCTCTTCATGACCTCCTTAGGCAATAAATGGCATGAAAGCTTGAGGGTTGCAATCTGTAAAGTGTACTCAGAGAGAATTACACGGCAAGAATGCACAGCACCTCTCAGTGCATCGTCACATTTGTTATCTTTCACGAATGTCAGATAAACATTGTGATAGATTTCAGTTTAGTAAATGTCAAGTGCATCCTGGTGTCTGGATTCTGTGTTGGTCTGTGGTCACTTTGATGACCAAAAAAAAAATACATGGTACTGTCCAATCCTCTCAGCCCCTTTCGTTCCTAACACCTCAGCATGGACACACAGACACCCGGACACAATACTTTCCAAGTGATTTGACAGAGTGAGAATAACAATCACTGAAACTATCTGGTCTTTACAGTTAACTGATTACCTCATGTAGGAAAAAAGTGACACTGAATGGCTACGTACACTAATATATGAACCTATGTTTTTCTGCAACTCCAGTGGTTATATCTACTAATACTGGTCTTATTGTGGCAAAATAGAAAATATTTAGTTTGTAACTGGAGTTTGAATTGACCATTTAAAGGAGCCATGCTGTCTCTCCCATCTCCTATTCCTGATTTTTCAAGATACTTACCTGGCAAATATTTTCATCTATTTACTTTAGTACCTCAAAGCCAATCTTTGTGGAATTAACGGTGAAAATAAAATCCTGGTATGGCTAGCATTAATTAAATTGCACTCCTGAGAGAAAATACATTTCAACAAAATAATCCGTGCTTACCTCCTCATCAACCATGCTATAGCATCTAGCCAACAGAATGCCAGTTCTAATTGAAGTGCTTTATTTCACATTTTCTTTTTATGTTTTATTTATTTCTGAGAGAGAGAGAGAGAGAGAGAGAGAGAGAGGCAGCGTGAGTCTGGGGAGGATCAGAGAGACTGGGAGACACGGAATCCGAAACAGGCTCTAGGCTCTGTGTTAGCTGTCAGCACAGAGCCTGACGCGGGGCTCAAGCCCACGAACCATGAGATCATGACCTGAGCCAAAGTCAGACGCTTAGCCGACTGAGCCACCCAGGCCCCCCTATTTCACATTTTCAAAGGCAGCTGTGTTGAGGTGGATGAGCACCATTGGACATTGTGCAAGTGAATCAAGCCAGATTCAGACAGGTAACTCACCAATATGGCAACTGGACACACTGAAATCAAGACCTCAGTCTCCTAAGGTACTTTTCATAGCCTCATCATGATGTTGTCCAGACTAGAAAGATTCCATGTGGGTGGCCTCATATTGGCAGCCATTTCTTTCTTCTTCTTGTTCTCTGGGGCACTGCTCTTTACACTCTCTTTTTTCCCCTTCTCCTACATTTTGTATCAACATTGAGTTATATGATGGTGGTTTACACAAGCTCATCTCTGTTCGGCGTCTGCTGGTAACAGAAATGGCCCAGTGAGCACCACATGGTAAGCGGAATGTAGAACTAAAAGTCCTCACCAAGTAGGCTTACGATGATCATTTTTTAAAAATGGTTTTTGTTTGGTTCATTTGTTTTCCCTAGCTACACTGTTAAGATGGAGGCCAAAAAAATAAATAAATAAATAAATAAATGCAGGGGTCTTTAGGAGGTAAAAGAGAAAACTGAAAAAGAAATTGCAGAAAGGTAGGAAGTCATTTGAGAGTCTGTGAAAAACAAATATTATCTAGAAAACAGAAAATGTGCATCTTGCTGTATTTTGCTAGGTATTAATTACCCCCTGCAGTATTGGATCTAATTATCCTGCGTTTCCGATGAGGAGCAATTTGAGAAGTGAAAAATACAAATTTGATTGATTTGTTTTCTGTTCTTGTCTACTGAATGGTCATTTCTCTAATATAAACAAGGTATTTTTAACATAAGACAGGTAATTGTATCAGAAAGAAAAACACATGAAATTTGAGGCACTCAACTCCATTTTGGCAAAGCTGAGGGAATCTGCTTTTTCTCTTTATCAATTGCAGACGTACCATAATCATGGGATAGTATATCCAAAGTTAACCAACATGACTGTACATCTGATTGACTGTAATCTCATTAAAATTACTTGACTATGTTTTAGTCTTAATTTCTTACAAATGTAATTAGTGAATGATAGAGTTAACTATTTGAATTACTTTAGAAAATGTTTGCAAATCTTTAAACCAAAAATTAATATTTTTATTCAATTAGTGAGTCATATTATTAGATACTGGCTTTTTTTCCCCCTTATAGCTGAAGTAGTTGAGAGTTTCACCGTGATACAATGAATGAGTTGAGGCACACTTAAAAACCTCATGTAATTATTTCTTCTTTTGAACTGATACATTCAGGCTCTCACCTGCAGGTTATTATCTCTCACTTCAAATAATCATCTAAAATGTATTAACATCATATTGTATGTTTGATCCTATTCAAGGCGTAGATTCAGTCCTTTACTATATAAATAAGACCCACAAAATGAATTAGACAAAAATGATAGATATATGCCAGCCCCTGACAGGTGAGCTATGACTAGATTTATGTTAACATTACATTGCTTTTGCTATTTTATGTTGTAATGTTTCCTGGTTATAAAAGCATGGGGGAAAAGTTGGAAATAGAAACATAAAGAATGGGAAAGTAAATTACCTTAATTCCATTGTTTAACTACTGTTAACATTTCAGTGTATTTGCCTTTTTGTATTTTTTGTGCAAATGTATAAACTGGCAACTTAATATATGTACAATTTTATTTTAACTATTAATATTTAACTTTTATGTATTAATTATGTATGTAATTTGTCATGCCCCTAAATACTATTCAGAAATAAAAATTTTAAACATGGCCCATAAGCCAAAAGACCCTTTTACTTCTTAGTGCATATTATCTTCTTGAAACCTTGCATTAATTAAAAACCTTCCCACTGGCCTATGAGAACACTTACCTCACTAAATCCTTACCAGTAATTTTTATAAAACCAGTAGTGGGTATTACTGGTTTTATAAATCTTGCCATTTCAATCTGTGGAGAATGGTATTTCCATATTGTATTATTTTCTTTGGATACTATGCTTAATTCCTTTAATTTCTTTTGAAAGTTTTTTTGTTCTTTTGGCCTATAGGTTTATTGTGATGTAGGTGTATTTTTTTTATCAATTTTTATAATCTCTATATTTTAAGGATGTTAAATCCTAATCAAATTTAGTTTTGCAAGTTTTTCTAGTTTTTGCTTTTATTCACACTTTTTAACATGCAGAAATTTAAAATTTTTAAGCAATGAAATTCATTGGTCTTTGCCATTTTCATTTTTTTCCTTTGTCCTGTGATGAGATGCTTATTTACTTATATTTGCTTCTTTCAAGTTATTCTGTTTTGATTTTAAATAGAATGATTGAAACATTTGCACATATTGTTTCACTTTTAGGACAGATGCTGTTGAAATGAGCACATAATCTAGTTTTCTTATAGTTTAATATATATATTTTACACTTTAACTCTTATCTATTTGGAATTAATTTTGTTGAGAATCTATATCAAGTTTTTTCATACATAGACAAATTCTTAAACATAATTTGTTAATCCATTTTTCCTTTGGTTTATATTTTTTCTTTTGTCATATATTAAATTCTCACATATGTGCATGAAGTATCCAATGTAGGCCTGTCCCATTCCAGTTATCTATCTGTAGATTCTTGTGAGAAAACAATGACGTTTTAATCTTTGGAGCTTTGTAAGTATATTTCAGTATCTGTCAAGGTACGTCCTTTTGATTAGTCTTTTACTTACTTATTGTTCAATGAACTTTAGACTTATTTTATCAAAAATAAAAATCATTTTGGATTCTGCTTGGATTCATGTTAAACCTACTAAATATGGTATTTGGTCATCTCACTCAGGAAAATTGCATGTTTCTCTATTTACTCACAACTTTTGTATGTCGCTTGGTAGAGTTTAACAGTTTTCATCATATGAATCTTCATAAAATCATAGCACTGAAAACGCCAAATAGTTTAATCTTTACTATCTAGTTAAGGACCTCTTACTTATAAAGCATTTTAAATTTTTCAATAATGTTGGCCACCAGTAACCTCTGTCTTTCAGCTCAGCTCATGGTTACATTGTCATTTATTGTTTCCTGATTATCTCGTGTGACTAAATATTTTATTCTTTGACTAAATTAAATATTTGATATGTAATTTGTCCATTCATTAATTGATCAGCTGTTTACTGGGACCCAGCCATGTGAGAGGTACTGAGCTAAGTATAGGTATATGTCAGTGCTCAAGTTCAAACCAGAACCTAGTCATTATAGAGCTTATAGTTTAGTGTGGGAGAGAGATTTTAAGCAACTAATTGAAAATATGAATTTCGAAAGTGATAACTAGGGGCACCTGGGTGGCTCGGTTGGTTGGGCGTCCGACTTTGGCTCAGGTCATGATCTCACAGTTCATGGGTTCAAGCCCTGCATCGGGCTCTGTGCTGACAGCTAGCTCAGAGCCTGGAGCCTGCTTCGGATTCTGTGTCTCCCTCTCTCTCTGACTCTCTCCTGCTCACACTGTCTCTCTCTCAGAAATAAATAAAACATTAAAAAAATTGGAAAAAACAAAAGTGATAACTAATAGAAAGGAGATCCTTAGAACGCTATGAGAAAATATAGAATGGAGACACTTGATTTAAATCTGGGGTATCTAAGAAGACTTCCTTCTGGAAGAAACTTTTACTTGAGTTTTGGAGGATGAATACGTATTAATTTGGTGAAGGAAATTAAGGATTCCAAGCATAAAGCAAAGAATTACTAAGAGCTTACATTGATTGAGCACTTATCATGTGTCAGAAACTGTGCTAAATACCATATATTTGTATTTTTTTTATTCTAAGCATCCCAATTAATGATAAGGAAAGTGAGGCACAGAAGAGTTAAGTACTTGCAACCGCTAATGGATACAAATCCAGTTTGACTCTGGAATTCATACTCTTAACTTGTATGGTATCTGGTCTCTCAATACAGGCTATGACTTGAAAAGAAGCATTTCACGTTTGCATATCTAAAAGAAGGACTGGAGTGTGGACAGCTGGGAAAGGAAGAGCCAGCTGAGACTGCCAAGCCACACAGAGGTCAGATTGAATTTGCCGACCATGGTGGTAATGATTTTCTTTCTTTGTCCTAAAAGCACTCAGAGAGCACTGATAGGTATTCATTAGGAAGATGACAAGATCATATGAGCACTTAAGAAAGACTTCTCTGGCAGCTATGGTCTCAAGAATGGATTAAAGGAGGTGGAATGGGTACAGAGAAAACAGGTGGAAACTATTTCCTCAGCGTGAGCTAGAGATGAGGGTGGCTGAAGGGGTGTGACAGTGGTGTAGATAGAAAGAAGAATATCTTTGAGATGCATTTTGGAGCCACAATGGAATGGACCATTGATAAGCTAGATGTAGGAATGAGAAAAGGGGACATATCAAACATGTTCGACGCATAGGCGGTGGCATGACTGATGGTGACAATCACTGAAATGAGAATCCCTTATCAGTTCTAGGAATGGAAAGAAACAGAAAAAAGAAACCGAATCTTTTCTGTCCTATAGGAAAATCTTTTTTAAATTTTTTCTTTGTCTTTGATTTTCAGTTTCACTATAATGTTCGTAGATGTGTTTTTCTCAATGTTTGTCAGGCTTCTTGGATCAGGCTTTGATGTCTATTGCCAATTTTGGAAAAGTTATTGGTCATTATCCCTTCAGATATTGCTTCTGTCCTGTTCTGTATCTCTCTTCTCTTTCTGGAACTCCAATTACATGTATTCCAGACCTTTTAATTAATGCCCTTTTCTGTATAATCTCTCTTCTTTTCTTTATGTCTTCTGTTTAGATTTTTTTTTTTCTGTCCCGTCTTCCAAGTAACAAATGCTCTCCTCAGTTGAGTTTATCCTTCTGTCAATTCTACTGTGTCAGTAATTACAATATTGCCTCTCAGCCACTAACCCATCCTTCAGTACTCTGCTTTGTGGTGCTGAACCAAGACTCTGCAAACCACATTTCTGTTTTGTCAGCTGGTTCTATACTAGGATCTGACAAGAGACAGCACTAGAGAGAGAGAGGGAAAGTTTGGAGGAGAAAGAAAGGACTTGCTTTTCCCTGTTAGTCTCCTGTGAGCTTCCTGTGAGATTTTTTTTTTTCCTCCTAGCGGACTCTTTGAGCATTACTCTCAGCCATACTTCTTAAAGTGACTTCCTGTAGCATCCCTTGAATCCAGTTCATTGTTCTTCCCTCAGTGAATCAGCTTCATTGCTCTTCCCTCAGAGACTCCAGAATCTCAGCCATTTAAGTCCTTGACTCAGAGACTCAGACCAGCTGGTCAGTGTCTCCTCTTTGGAGGCCTGGGTTTCAGCCCCGCAGGGCTCTTCCTCTAAGTTTCTAAATTCTAATAATTTCAGTGTCTTCCTTTTGTTTCTCTAACCCCACTGCAGGTGTGATAGGAAATCCTTGAAGTTACTATTTTCATATTTCAGAGGCCTTATCCTACTCTTTCACTTATTCAATAAATTACCTAGTTAATACATTTATACCTTGTTAACAATTTGCATTTTTATTTTCAGTTGTATTTTTCTGTACTAAAATTAATGTTTGATTTTTTTTGGTAAAATAATTTTCACTTTCTGCTGAAAATTTTCATTTTGTCATCTAATACCATGAGTATATAACCATATATTTTTTAATTAAAAGTATTTTTTTATGTTTATTCATTTTTGAGAGACAGAGAGAGACAGAGTGCAAGCAGGGTTGGGGCAAAGAGAGGAGAAGACACAGAATCTGAAGCAGGCTCCAGATTCTGAGCTGTCAGCACAGAGGCCAACGTGGGGCTCAAACTCATGAACTGTGAGACCATGACCTGAGCTGAAGTCAGACACTTCACTGACTGAGCCACCCAGGAGCCTCCAAACCATATATTTTTAAGAGTCTGTGCCTGGTGCTTCTAATATATCAATATCTAAACCACCTGTGGGTCTATTTCTACTACCTATTTTGTTTATATGCATGTTTAGCTTGTTTGTGTTTGATTATTAGCTCTTGTCTCCTAGTATGCCTTATCTTATTCTGATGGATTCATGACTTATGGAAGGAGGGGGTCTCTTGGTCTTCTTACAATGGCTCTCCTAATCTTAATGTTACAATCCAGAGTGAATCAAGATACTTTTACTTCCAAGTGAAGACAGCTTTTTTAGAGACTGTAGGATGTCATTTATTGGAAGGACTTTTTTTCCTGCTACTACAGTAATGGAGTACAGTAGATCACATTTAGTCTTGATTCTGGCTTTTAATCAAAGGAAAGGCCTATAAGAAGTTAGTTATGGGGCACCTGGGTGGCTCAGTTGGTTAAGTGTCTGACTTCAGCTCAGGTCATGATCTCACAGTTTGTGGGTTTGAGCCCCATGTCGGGCTCTGTGCTGACAGCCAGCTCAGAGCCTGGAGGCTGTTTCAGATTCTGTATCTCCCTCTCTCTCTGACCCTCCCCTGCTCATGCTGTCTCTCTCTCTCTTTCTCAGAAATGAATAAAACGTTAAGAAAGAAAAGAAGTTAGTTACATGTGTGCAAGATGATGATTCTCAGCCTCTATTTGCCATTCATCAATAACTTATTATTTCCCAAATATGCCTTAACATAAAAGGATGCCTCTCATTTTCTTGATAGGAACTCAGACCACCTCCCTGGAAATTTTGAGTCAGTAGGTCTGGACTGTGGTTTAGTGATTCTCCTGAGCAGATAAATTTAGGAAATACTAATCTGTTTATTATTACATCACAAAAAAGTCAATTAACAATTAAGACAGCCTTAAAAAGAATCACTACATATGGTACAGAAATGATACTGACCTTCCACATTATTTTAATATTAGGCAAATTTTCAGCCTGAATGAAGCTGTGTTACACATACATATCTAATTAAAGAATTAAGGTAATTATTTTTATAATTGAAGTTACCATCACTCCCTGCTTACACACACCCCCCCCCCCAAACACTACCAAAAATCCATTAACCATAAATATATTCTTTAAGGATTTGTTGGTTTGGGAAGGTGAAAAGGTAGTAGAAAGGTGACTGGTGAATAAAAGTGGAAAGAAAGTCTTAAATAATAACACTGAATACCTTTATGTCATGTCTATGCACGTGGACTTTTGTTCCTCAAATATATATATTTGAAATATTTGCAATCAATATTGTAGCATGTTAAATCATATAAGATGAATGTGCATGTATTTCCAAAGATTGTATGAAAGATTGTAACAACATGGCATTATCAGTTTTTAGTCACACAGTAATAATGAATAAATTACATTTGTCATTAAGATGTGAGTCTATTATAAAGTCTGCTATAGTATTGGCACACGTTTCCCAGAGAATTTAGAAATGTACGTTGTAATATGCACAGCAGGTGGGATCTTATCGTTTTACCCATAAGTCAGACATTTTCACTGATACGCAAAGTAAGACACAAGTTCAACCATGAGAGTTCTTTCCCTTCTTACTTGTTGATCTGTGTGCAGTGCCACTTAACTATCTGAGTAGCACAGGTTTGTTTTAACTCTTGTCAGAAGTTAAAGAATCCCTTTTGCATATTAAAGTTCAGTTCCCTGCAATCTTGCAAATATGTCTGTATACCTTGACCATGACTTGAAATCTCCCTTGGAGAAACTGTATTGGTTTTGCAACTTAAGGCAATTCAGTGGAGACATTTTAAAAAGTGAACGGGTTAATTTAGGTATTTTGATATAATCTATTAATGTGAGCTTTAGGTGAGTTTTCAAAAACAAGTTTGTGACAATGGAAAGACCTTGGCTGTTGTAACCAAATAGTCAAAGGAGTGGGAAACGTCAGGCCGGGAGATCATTTTACCCTCAGTGGAGCCATGCAGCCTTAAGATATAAGAAGTGTTAAAAAGGATGCAGAAGTTGGTCAAGTTTAAGGTATTTAAGTTAGACGGAAAGGACTTTTACAAGTTTTAGTGGCCAAATAAGTGAAATATTGACTCAATTAATCTATCCAATGGGGGTCAGGATTCAAGCTTCTATGAATAAATAAGAGAAGTTTCTGGCATAAAAGGGTCATAGACCACATGGCCACCTTCTTTAAGTCACAGAGTCACTGACATAGCAATTACAAGTAGAGTTCAGTGCGTTCCTGCAAGGTCATGGCTGAGAATCCTATTAGCATGTGAGCTTCAATCGCTTGCTTGTTGAGTTACTTTCCCCTTCAATTGCTTGAGATGACAAAGTTGCTTCCCTAGTTCACTAACATCATCAAGCCTGAAAAGTTTTAGAATTAAGCATAGAAGTGTTTAAGAGACCTAAACACATTGTTCACTACTAGACTTCATTCAGGTTTTTTTCTCAAATATTGTATCATAACAGATCCTGGGTTTTCTGGAACAGGAAATCCTGTGTATTCCTTTACTGTGCTTTGTTTTTCTCCAGAGCATGTATTACTACCTACGTTATATTTTATATATGTATTTTATTTATGCTATTTGACTCTCTCCTCCAATTGGAATGTAAACTCCTCTAGGGTGTGGGCTTTTATTTTGTTCATTGCTATCTCCTCGGCACACAGAACAGTGTGCCTGGTACCGAATAAATTGTTGTTAAGTGAATAAAAATATCAACATTGGAGTCACTGAAAATATGGGCCCTCACTTGTCAGGCTTCTTAAGAAATATGAGGATGCTAAAAATGATGAAATAATTCCTTAGCACTATGATGTCTTTGAACATACAGAAGAGCATTTTTATTTTGAATGGTATTCACTCCAACAATTAATCTTTCTTTTCCTACAATACTTTGGTTCTAAAAGAGATGGTAGAGATGGTAGATTTGTATCCTGGTCACCCACCAAACAAGTTAAATAAACAAACATATTGAAAGATTTATTATGTTCCAGGCACTTTGTTAGTATGCCTAGGTGGTCTAGATTTGAAGGTCAAAGACATGTACTTATCCTCAAGAGGTTTCCAGTTCTATAGGGAGGGCATCAAGAAAAATAACACACTTAGAACATGGTGCAAGAAGACTGGCAAAACATTTGCACAGGCTTCCAGAGGAGTTCAGAAGTAGTGCACATAATCTAGACCAGAAGGGACAGGAAGATTTGCTAGAATAGATGTCACGTATACTTGGCATTGACTGATAAATTTTATAAGAATAAAAGTAATATTGAAAGGCATCTTTCATTGAGTACTCATTACATACTGGGTGATAAGCCTGATGTAATTGTATCTTTACAAGAAAACTCATGTGGTAAATATTATTATTCTTATTTATAGATAAGGAGGTGTATCTAGAAATATTTAATGAGTAAGTTATCCAAGATTACACAGGCTGTAAGTGGCAGAGTGGAAAGCTGGGAGGAGGTGAGGAGACCAGCACAGAGGAAGCATTTGCAAAATCCAAAACATAACGGAGCATGATAAAGAAGCAACTAATGGATTGGAGTCAGGAATGCTCTGGGACGTGAAGAAAGTGGTTTGCTATAATGTGGAAGAAGATCAGGGTTGGATCATGATTGATAAGGTCACTCCAAGGATTTTGAAGTTAATACTGAAGTCTGACCCCAAAATTCCAAAGAATATTGGTAATTATCTAGACTTCTGCACAGAAATCTGTGGAAAGGCTTGAAATATGAGATTTTAATTGCTTTAGTGATTTCTCACTCCTTAGAGTAAGAGACCAATGTAAATGGGTGTTTAGTCTCTAGGTTCATGAAAAAGACTGAGAAGGAAGAAAAGAAAGGTGTAAAAGTGTTTGAAAAGCAGTGTTGCTGCAAACACCTTGCTCCTTCTCAGGTTTTTAAAGACATACTGGGTTCTCCAAGAATTAATATTGGCTTTCAGCCCACCATGTGTCAGAGAATGGGCTCGGGTATTCACAGCATCTCATTGACCCTTACAGTCATCCTGCAAAGTAGGAATATTATCTTCATTTTTTGGATGAGGATACTGAGCACACAGGGTGAGGTAACTTACCAAAGGTCACATGGTAATTAATGGTAAAGCGAGATTTCAAACGTATGTCAGGAATTAAGCTTTTTCCAGTTTAAGATGCTCTAATCCCTAGATAAACTATTTTAAAGTCCTTTAAGGTTACAACTTAATAAGGGATCATGGAATCAATTTAGTGGCTCTTAACTGACATTTGACAAAAGAAAATAAAATATAGGGAACATAATGAAATAAAATAGTACAGCATTTAGCATTGGTTGAAATTGTTGTTTTGGCTAGACATATATATGTATAAATATAAATATAAATATTTCTGTGTACTAATTTGTGATGGGAAGTGTACTTTTCACTATTAGCTGTAGTCTTCTCACTGTTGATTCAAACTTTTTAAAAAGTTTGAAAAACCCATCCAGTGAAGTAAAGATCAGATCACACTTACTACTCCACCTCATTCCTAATGTCTTCCTATGAAGTTGATTGTTCACGGGTAACCAACACACCAGTTGCCCATCACAACAAGGGTATAATAGGGAGGGTAAGCATCAGAGTCCATGAGGACTGTGGAAGGACAGCTGACCAGTTCTTTCCCTCCTCATTTCACTCATGGCAAGCTGTCAATGCTTCTTTAATTTAACCCTTCATCTGCCATATCGAGGGAAAATATTCAGGAGCAATTACTGTTACAAGAGAAAATATATTTGTGGATCATTTATTGAAGTGATAAATTGAGGGACAATCTTTCCCTCTGGATTTTTGTCCTGTAATGGGAGGGAAAGAGGAATGGCATATGAAATAGAAGTGTATGTGTCTGTTAATATTCATACTTATTGAACACATGTGCTTATGCAGATTTATTATCTCTACTGTATATAATTATATATAAAATCCAACTAAACTTCATGTGTATGGTGTTAAGTCACAATCTGTTTCTCTTTGGAACCCCATTCTGTGTACAAACATTTTTGCAACACATGTGGATTAGTGGTGGGAGTAGATAGTTTAAAAATGTTATGTTAAAGCAACAACTTAAGTCAGCATGTTAAAGGAATGTGAAAATCAAAATAGTACTGTAATTCCTCTCTGCTAGTGGAAATCCTAAAATGTGGGGACATATAGATTTCTTTATATGTATACAAATGTCCCATCTGTTGTTGATTTCTCCTGGAAGAATCTTAGATACACTAAACTTCTCAATAAATATTATTTTACTTTTTAGCAAAGAAAATGAACTACTTACCTAGTAAGAAATGTTTGAATATACTGTTTTGCCCTTCTCATATTCATATATTAGTGCTAGTGCTGCTCTGATGAGCCTAGATTCTATTCTGTAGCATATTTAGATAGATTTTATAAGTCTGAATAAATTCTTGTAACTAGCCAGTTGGGTTAATTACATTTAGGTTTCTGACTAGTCAGATTTTAGAGCATTAAAAGACAGCAAACGTAATTGCATAGTGTCAATCTTTTCCAAATGCACAATGACACCAATCAGAGTGGACTTCGCTATGTTGAAATAAACAATTCCGTATGTATGTCACTCACATCACAAGATATTTAAATATATTCAAACCAAGTCTTCCTGCAATGTTGCTCACTACAAATTAATACAGAAAGCCCTCAGGATGGATGCCTGGCTAGTGGCATGGAAATGGACACAGTAAACATTTATTTACTGTTCTTAGAATTGTGTCCACTGCACACTGGTAGTGTTTAATCTTTAGTGTTTGTCTAATTTTGCTTTTTCACAACAAAGATGAAAGGATTATAAATTGGAGCCGGCAGTCAAGGTACCTGTCAGACACATACCCTCTTTGGCTCCCACTGCCCTACCTTAAGCCCCTTGTTCAAAAGGCCAAGACTGTAATTCGTGCAGAGAAAAGAAATTTATTTTCTTGAATAAATTTTACTGAGAAGTAAAAAACTAGGGCTAAATTCAAGCATGGTTGGATTTAGAAGCTCGCATATTGGATTTAATAGCTGGTGTCTCTCTGTTGCCCAGCTTGGCCAGGCTTTCTTCCTCATTTTGGCTTCATTTTTAGGATCCATGTGGTCACAAGATGGCAGCAGATGCTCCAGCCTCACACCTCCTTAAGTTAAAGCCAAACAGAGAGGGGAAATGTCCTTTCTGTTTAAATATCTCCTCTGGTTATTCAAATAAAAGTCCTGAGATTAGTTCTGATTTATTCCGACTTAGTTGGCTTGAGTTAAGTGCCTATTCCTAGATCAACCTCTGTGGCCAGGAGAATTCAGAATTCTCAGTGGTTAGATCCAGGCCTTCTGTTCCATCTCTGGAACTTGGAATTGAGGCCCAATTCAAAGCACATAGTTTAAAAGTTGGGCAGGCATATTGTTCTTAGAAGAAAGAGGAGTGGCCTGCCAGAGAACCGAAACATCCTCAATGCTCACATCATTTTTTGTTCTAATCAGGTGAATTCAACTTTTTAAATGAGAATAGGAAATTTATACACATTACCCAGTTCCAGTCCAGGGAGGAATATGGAGGAAGCTCTAATATTCCCACTTACTGGCTTTGTGATCTTGAGCAGATTATAACCTCTTTGATCTTTGTTCTCCCCAGTAGCAAACTGGAGATAATATTGTCTTCCAACCTACCTCACAGCTACTTGTGAAAACTCATGCAGGTAATGTTTATAGTAAAAACCATGGTATCTTAACATTTAATGAGCAGTTAATGTAGAAACTATATTGTTTAATCCTTACACTATTTCTGTACAGCAGCTACTACTATAATCCTAAGGGTTGGAGTGGTTAAGTAATTTGCCCGACATCACACAGTCATTAAATGACTGAGTTAGTGCCTATGTCTATCTCACTACCAAGTTCATGCTATGAGCCAGCATGATACAGATATAGGGGATTCCATCAACTGTAAGATTCATCTGTTTTCTTATTTTAACACCCTTAAAATCACCGTGCATCTTAAAATAGATGGTCGGGGGCCAATCATGACATGGTAGTTGTTAGTTGCTTATGTGTGAACTTGGTCATTGCTGTTCTTCTTGTTATTTCAATTGGTTTTGGTACATGTGTTGAGTATAAATGCTATGTAAAATGTTATCAAAAGCATTACACTATGATTTGACATTGAAACGGAAAGACAGAGAAACAGAGCAATGAAGCATAAATGTGATATAGTGAAGAACACATTCATCCTTGAAGGAATACCCGCAAGTTCACACTTTCTAATTATGCAATAACTACATGCTTTATGGGATCTTAGAAAGAAAGGAAGATGCCCCAAAGAAGTTGTGTTGTGTTTGCTCTGGACGATGTGTGTTAAAGGACAAATGCCATTATTTACTGAAGCCATAATGATTTTATTTTGCTTGTATTTTCCTTTCTATGTAGGAATATGGTGATAAATATCTGTGTCCAAGTAAGTCTCAATGATACGTTTTATTAAATATAAAATACAAGTGTTAAGATTTAAACTGTGCCACAGTTTAACTGGCATTTCTTTTTCTTTCTTTCCTTTCCTTTTTCGTTTTTTTTTTAAATTTTACATACATACACACAGAGAGAGACAGAGACAGAGAGAGAGAGAGAGAGAGAACATGAACAGGTAGAGGGAGAGAGAGAGAGAATCTTAAGCAGGCTCCACATCAGCATGAAGCCCGACATGAGGCTGATCTTACCACCCTGAGATCATGATCTGATCCGAAATCAAGAGTCAGATGCCCAGCCACCTGAGCCAGGCGCCCATAACTGGCATGTCTTAATGTATAAAAAACATTTGTTTTTCTTGTGGTTTGTGCAGTCTTAGATTCTATGGAATATGGTATTATTTTATTGAAGAAATAAGGGGAAGCTTTATATTTTGAGGAGTTTTTCTTACAGATCCCTAGTGAACCAACCAAATGGCAAGGTATTTATTATACCTTGCCATTTATAGGGTCCTTTGGCATGTATTATGTTGCTAAATTCTTTCATATTTATTGTCGAATCCCAAATCACTGAAGGGGAAAATATAATATTTTATCTTACATATTGGTATCTACATATTGACTTAAATCTTTTTATTTCAATGGAATATATCTGTGCCCCCCTTTATAGAGACCTCCTAGGATTATGTACTGTGTCTGTGAGAACCATTTCCCAGTCACTCATGAGAGTTAATCTCCCTCATATTAGAATGGTCTTGATACAGTGTGTGAAAGTAAGGGTTGGAAACTTCTGGCACACTCAAAAAATTGTGTGAAATATAAACTATTGGAAAGGAAGGTGATTAATGCCTTGAAAACTTGAAAACAAAGAGGAGAAAACAAGCTTTACCACACTTCACAAATGGTCAGTATCTTTAGTCAAAATTATTAGGTGTCCAGCTATTTTTTTTTTATTTTAAATATTGTGTCANTTGGGTGTTGACTTTCATAAAAAAAAAAAAAAAAAAAAAAAAGGATAATCTTAAAATGTAGTCTTTCATGAACTGAGGCATTTATTTTGAATGGAGCTTCCGTATTTGTTCTATTACGTGTATATGTTTATACTTATTCTTTATCAGGATGATGAAAACATTTAAATTCTCAAAATGGACTCCATACATTACTGCCAGTTAAGGGCTTGTTCATTCAACCCAGGGTCCCTGGCAAGATTCAGTAAGCAGAGACCCCACAGCATGAATCAGCAGGAGGAAAAGCTAGGTTGAGAGGCAGTCAGCAGAAGCTCATATTTGCACATGTTTATTTTCAATAATTAGGCATAGTGTTAATAGAAACATCCATTTGAAGCAAAGGCTGCTTATTTGCACAAACAGTGGAAATATGTGGTACTGGAGTTTTCCTATGAAGACTACAAAATTAAGCAAGAAACAGTCAATTCAATGTAAATTCAAGAGCATGTTTTCAAACAGAATTAGCAAATAGAAAATGGTGTCTGAACCTCAAAATGCCTAGGCATTTCAAGACCAGGTTCTTAACATTAGTAGTTTTCTTTTAAGAGCTTTAGCGAGATATAATTCACATGCCATACAATTTTTTCTTTTAGAGTCCACAATTCAATATCCTTCAAAATATTCAGAGTAGTGTACCTGTCTCAATCTTAGAACATTTTTATTGCCCTAAAAAGAAACCCAGCACCCCTTCACCATCACTCTCGAATCCCTCACACTCTCCTGAACCCTAGACAACCACCAACTTGGTGACTCTATGCTTTTGCCAATTCTCTAGACATTTCATATAAATGGAATATGTGATTCTTTGAGACTGATTCTTTAACTTAGTGTCGTATTTTCAAGGTCCAACCCTATTGTAGCATGTGTCAATACTTAATTAATTTTTGTTGCTCTTGCTGAATATTATCCCATTGTAGGGGTCCACCACATTTTATTAATTTCTTCATTAGTTGATGGATATTTGGGTTGTTCCTACCTTTTAATTATGAATAGTGCTGCTATGAACATTCTTGGACAAGTTTTTGGGTGGACATATATTTTCATTCTCTTCAGTAAATACCTAGGAGTAGAATTGCTGGGTCATATGGTAACTCGATGTTTAACCTTTTTACCTTAAAAAAAATTTTTTTAATGTTTATTATTATTGAGACAGAGAGAAACACAGCATGAGTGAGGGAGGGGCAGAGAGAGAGGGAGACACAGAATCTGAAACAGGCTCCAGGCTCTGAGCTGTCAGCACAGAGCCCGACGCGGGGCTCAAACCCACAAACCATGAGATCATGACCTGAGCCCAAGTCGGATACTCAACCGACTGAGCCACCCAGATGCCCCGATGTTTAACCTTTTTAAAACCTTCCAGAGCAGGGCACTTGGGTGGCTCAGTCAGGTGAGTGTCTGACTGTTGATTTTAGCTCAGGTCATGATCTTGCAGTTTGTAAGATCAAGCCCTGTGTGAGGCTTTGTGCTGACAGTGGGAGCCTGCTTGGGATTCTCTTTCTACTTCTTTCTCTCTGCCTCTCCCCTACTCATGCTCTTGCTTTCTCTCAAAATAAATAAATAAACATTTTTTAAAAAAACTTCTAAAGTGTTTCCCAAAGTGGCTGCAGCATTTTATATGCCCACCAGTGATGTATAATCATTCTAATTTCCAAATATCCTGTCCAGTATTTGTTATTCTCTCTCTTTCTGTGGGGTGTGTGTATGTGCGTGTGAATTATTGTCATTCTAGCAGCTATGAAGTGGTATCTGACTGTTGTTTTAATTTCCGTTTTCCTGTTGGCCAATGATGTTGAGTATCTTTACATATGCTTGTTGGGTTTCTGGAGAACTATCTATTCAGATCCTTTGCCTATTTTTAATTGGGTTATTTATCTTTTTATTATTGAGGTTTAGTAGCTGTTTGTATATTCTAGATACATGTTCTTTATCAGATAGATGATTGGCAAATATTTTCTCTTATGAGTTGTCTTTTCACTTTCTTTTCTTTAATGTTTATTTTTTTTGAAAGAGAGAGAGAGCATGTGCACATGAATGGGGGAGGAGCAGAGAGAGAGGGGGACAGAGAATGTGAAGTAGGTTCTACACTGACAGCAGTGGGCCTGATGTGGGGCTCGAACTCACAGGCCTCAGGATTACAACTTGAGCTGAAGTCAGACACTCAACTGACTGAGCTACCTCAGGCACCCCTNCGTCCTTTGTCTCCCAATCTCTCAGGTTTTGTAAGGTTTCCAATGGCTTCGGATCTTTTCTGTGTGATGTATGGGCGTGAGTGCAAGTACGGAGCTCCTTACTTCTCCGCCATCTTGCCCCCTCCTCCAAAAGTTTTTAATTTTGATGACATCTAGTTTATATATTATTTTCTTTTGCTGTTGTCTATAGCTAAGAAACCGTTGCCGGATCCAAGGTTACAAAAATTTACACCTAAATTTTCTTCTGATATTTTTATAATTTTTACCATTTTGGTTTAGTTCTTTGATCCATTTTGAGTTAATGTTTGCATATCATATGGTATGAGATAGAGGTCCAGTTTTATGATTTGCCATGAGAATACTCAACAGAACCAGCACCAATTGCTGAAAAGACTATTTAATTGTCTTGTCATCTTTATTAAAATCAGTTGAATATAAATGTGAAGGTTTATCTCTGGAATATAAATTCTATTCCATTTTTCTATATGTCTGTTCTTATGCTAGTACCTCATTCTTTCGATCACTGTCGATTTCTAGAAAGTTTTGAAATTGGGAAATGTGAACCCTCTAATGTTGTTCCTCCTTTTTCAAAATTCTTTTGGCTATTTGAGTTCCTTTGCATTTCTGCATGAACTTTGGAGTTAATTTGCTAATTTCTGTAACGCAGTGATCTGAGACCATAGATCAATTTATTTTAACAATATTAAGCCTTCCAGCCCATAAACATGGATGTCTTTCTATTTATTTAGATCTTTAATTTCTTTCAACAATGCCTATAATTTTCATTGTATGAGTTTTTCATTTCTTCGATTAAATTTATTGCTAAGTATTTCATTACTTTGCTGAACTAGCTTATTAGTAAGTTCTATTTTTACAACAACTTTTCAATAACAATTTAACACTCATGGATTTGATCACATTCTTAAAGCTTTTTGATAAGATTAGGACATTCTGGGTTATGACAATACATTGTTTGAAAAACACATAAAAACGTTCTCATTCTTCTTTTAGGTAAATTGAGACTATGGTGGAATTACAGGCAGTGTAATCCATTTTGTGGTAATGAAGTTCCATTATTTTGTATATTATTGGTTTAGTTAATAATCTAGACCTAAACTTTGGAAAGCCACAAACTAGGTACATAAAATTCTCCAAGGCATTTTTCTTTTCTCAAAATGAGGTCCCCAAATCAACTGTAATGACATCACTTAGAAAATTGTTAGACATTCTTGAGTCTCATCTCAGACTTACTGAATCAGAAACTCTGGAGTTGGAGCCTAGCACTGTGTTTCAACAATCCCTTCAGCAGATTCCCGTGCATGTTCAAGTTTCAGACCACCACTGCAAGTCATCAGTTCTCCAACTTAGACTTCAGAATCATCTCATAGAACTTTAACAATAAAAAAATATATTCCTGATTTCATTTCAGACACAAGTGAATCAGAATTTCTGGGACTGTATTTTTTTAAAAGAGCATCCTAGCTAAATCTGTTGTGTCTATTTGTGATCCATTGCTTCAAATCACCATATACTACTCTATTTAGAGGGGTTTACTAGAAGTTTTGAAGCTGGTGAAAAAGTTAGTGAATTGTTAGAAATTTAGGTGTTATATTTTAATCTTGGTAGCTAAAAGAAGCTAATATATACTTATGCTTTATTAATTGTGTAACTTAGTTTAATGATAGAGCAATTTTAAGTGACTTAAAATATTGACAATATGATTTGTTTACAATATAATTAAGTTTTAAATAAAGTTTTCTTTACTTGAACAAAGGGTTGGAAAACTTTTTCTATAAAGCTTCAGAGAATAAGTATTTTAGTTTTAGAGTTCATCCATAGACATAAGATACAAGATTCTCAGTTAAATTTAAATTTTAGATAAACCACAAATAATTTTCTTTGTATAAATGTCTTAATTATTGCATGGGTCATACTTATATTAAAAATTATTTTTCAATTTATCTGAAATTCAAATTGAACTGAACTTCTTATATTTTTTATTTGCTAAATCTGGCAACCTTATTCATATGGCCTTTGACTCCATTGCAACTACTCAACTTGGACATTGCGGTAAAAATAGTCATGGACAGGGGCACCTGGGTGGCTCAGTTGGTTAAGCCTCTGACTTTGACTCAGGTCATGATCTCTCAGTTTGTGAGTTTGAGCCCCACATCAGGCTCTGCACTGACAGTGCAGAGCTTGGAGCCTGTTTTGGATTCTGGGTCTTCCACTCTCTCTCTGCCCTCCCTCCCTTGCTCGCACTCTGTTTCTCTCTCTCTCAAAAATAAATAAACATTTTAAAATGTTGTTTTTAAAAAAACAGCCATGGATAGGGACACCTGAGTGGCTCAGTCAGTTAAGTGTTGATATCGGCTCAGGTCATGATCTCACGGTCCATGAGTTCGAGCCCCACATCAGGCTCTGTGCTGACAATTCAGAGCCTGGGGCCTGTTTCAGATTCTGTGTCTCCCTCTCTCTCTGTCCTTCCCCCCACTCATACTCTGTCTCTCTCTCCCTCAAAACTAAAAAATAAACATGAATTATTTTTTAAAAAAAGCCATGGACAGTATGTAAACAAATGGACATACACAGCTGTTTTCCAATAAAACATTATTTATAAAAATAGGTCCAGTGCATGGGTAAGGTTCTTGCCCATACTAATGGACACATGTAGTGTGACTCAGGTGCCTTCTTCAGTTCATCTCTTCCTGCCCCCCCCAACCCTGAACATCAAATTCGTCTTGTTACACTGTTCTGATTACTGAAGCATTATAGTAAGTCTTGAAAGTAGATAGTATGAATGATTCAACTTTTCTTTCCCCCTCCAAATTGTTCTAGTTATCCTATGTCCTTTGCATTTCCATCTAAATGTTAAGATTGACTTTTCAGTTTCTACTGAAGCATTTTGGGTTATTGATTGAAACTGCATGAATCTATATAGATCAGTTTAGGAAGAACTGACATTTTGACAACCTCAATCCTTCTAATCCATGAACATTATCTACTTTGATTACTCCTAGCACTGTTCTTGTAGCTTTAATATACACATCTTGTTAGATTTAACATACTTTTGTTGGATTTGTCTCGTACTAGCTCACTTGCTGGATGCTCTTTTATATAGTACTTAAAAAATTTAATTTGTGATTTTTCAGAGCTTAAACATAAAGTGACATTTGAATGTTGACCTTAGATCCACTCATTAGATCCAATAGTTGGTTTTTTTTTTCTGTTTGTCAAATTCTTGACATTTTTTATATAGACAATTATATCAGCTTTATTATTTCCCCCCAATCTGTATGCTTTAAAGTTCCTTGCCCTCTCTTGTTGCCCTGATTATGATCTCCCGTACAATGCTGAGTAGGAGTGATGAGAACAGGGCTATTTCTTTTTAATCTAAAAAAAAGTTTTATATACTATTATATAATATTTGGAAAGGTGGAGGAGGGGCTTCAAAATATAAAATTACATATTCTTATTTTTTAATCCTCAGGAAAAATCAGTTAACAGAATTTTAGAAAGAAAAGAATAGACTGTATAAAGTTTTACACTAAAATTTGACAACAGAAATAGGAGGGCCTTGGAGATCAATTCATCCAATTCTCTTATTATACAAACAGGGAAACTGAGGTTCTCAGTTGAAGTGACTGGAAAAGTCGAGGCTCCTAATCAGAGCTCTACACTCAGCCCCATTCTCTTTTTCTTAAAATACAATCTCTTGGAAGAAGATAACATCTCTACAGCCATTACCCTAAGGTGTTTTATCTTTTTAATTTTTTAAAATTTATTTTTGAGAGAGAGACAGAAAGAGAAAGCAGGAGAGGATGCAGACAGAATCTCAAGCAGGCTCCGTACTGTCAGTGCAGACCCCGATGTGGGACTCGAACTCATGAACTGTGAGATCATGACCTGAGCTGAAACCACGAGCTGGACTCTTAATGGACTGAGCCACCCAGGTGCCCCATTGGCTTAAGTTTTGGAACTCTCCTGACTCATCACCTCAAGAAAATGCTCTAGCCTTGTGCTTGGAGGAGTGGTCCTTTCTGTCAGAGCCCTGCCCTCTGCAGGAGCTATTTAGAAATAGGTGCTGAATTTTGGATCTACCCCCAGAGATTCTGACTTAATTGGTCTAGGATATAACCTCGACATTGGGGTTTTTAGCAACTCCCTATGTGGTTTGAATGTGCTAACATTCTCGTTCCTTGGGCTGCTTGGTGCTCAGAACCTTAGGTGGAAGCTTGTTATAATCTTAGAGTCAGATATGATTCAGGTGTTTGGGATTTTAATAGACACCAGGCTCAGATCCCCTTCTTAAGATGGTGTAACTGTGTGGTGTACATTGCCCTTGGCCTACTGCCTATGTGGACCTGCATAGGTCTTTTAGGGTAATGTCTGCTGCCGGGGAAACAGCCTTTCTGTGCATCGACTTTCAATGACCTTCCAGCCGTGATTCCCTCCCGGCCTTCACCTGCAGATGTCTGCCTGACTGTTCTCACCAGCTGGCTCGGCAGAGCCACTCACGCCATCTGTGCTGCGCTGTCTGGACCAAGAGGGTTTGGACAGAGGGCGGGCTTTCCTGCCGAGTCAAAGGTCAGCTATGCTGCCCTGGCTGAGAGCAAAGATTTTCTAGCTAGCTCTACCTTGTTACGGCAACTTCTCACATTTAGTCTTAAAAGAGATGTGGAATTGCTAGGTGACTCCTTCCTCTATCCTTAGCTAGTCTGCCATTCTCCTAATATATATATACATACACACATACATATATATGTATATATATATGTATGTATGTATATATATATAATATGTATATTTACTATATACACATATAATATATATTTACTATATATGTATATAATATATTTGCTATATACATATATGTAATATATATTTATTATATACATATATAGTGTACATATATACTACATATAGTATATATACTATACATATAGTGCTGTAAAAAAACAGCACAAAGTGGCATATTTGCATAGCAATAGAGGCATACAAATCTTATTTAATGAACACAATTATGGTATTTTACCCTCATTTCACTAACCATTTTATTGACTGTAATAAGAACTACTCCAGGACCAAAGATTTAAAAGGCTAACAAATTAAAACCATCTCTGATGTGGAGAGAGCCCTTCTAAGCTGAAGCATTCCTCCTCTGTTTTCAAGATCTATAAACACCATATGTTGAGTGGACAGTATTAGAGTGTTCTGGCTTCAACTATGGTCTGTTTTTCTTTCTCTCTTTTTCATTTTTTTTATTCCCCTGAGACTGACCTAATTGATTCAAAAGAAAAGACCAAGGACATTACAAGAGAAACAGGAATCAAATACTAACAGTTCATGTACATATGGAATTACTTATTGTATCATCAAAAAATGTTCACTTCACACTGAATGGCCAAAGTGATTCTTTTACCATCTGATTGTTCAGTTAATGTAAAGAGTCCTGTGCTGCATTCCTAGCCTGGAAAGACACTCAGTAAATTAACCATGTAGAAAGTTCTCTAGCCTTGGCAAAATGGCCGTTACAATTGGATGAAGAACAAGTTATGCTGCTGAGAAACTTAGGAAAAATTTACAGACACGAGTTTTACAAGAGGGTAGATTCTTTATTTTCTGGAAAAAAAAGGTCAAGTTTTATGGATGATGAACCCCAATAATAGTAAAAGTTCCTTAGGAAATTGCTTTCTACTGAAATCTAGCTCCACATCACTTTCTGCCTGTCCCCCGCCTCCTTACTCAAGCCATCTCAGTCCCTGCTTACACATATACAGACCTGCTTTTTCAGGATGTCCTTGAGTGATGAGTGAGAAAGGCTAACATTTGTGTAAGATGCTTCATCATATTGATATAGCTGAAGCTGTGAGTTCAAGGGCTTAATATGCCACAATTCAAAGAACTGTATTACCCACCACGTGTATTTTTTAGAAAGATAAATATTCCTGACAGCAAGCACATGCTTTATTACATCGGTAACATGTGCCACGGTATTGTCATTCTCAGGACCGATACACCTGGCTGTTTCTCAAACCCTATCCACTTACAGACAATAGAGTTGTTAACTGTAACATTTGGTAAGATTCATCATCCAGCAAAATCACCTTTGTCAAGTGCCGAGCCATAGACAACTGCTCACCAGCAGTAGGGACCACACCTGTTGACTTCACGAATAAAGATGAAAGTCTCAGTAAGACCTCTTAGACGAAGTCCAGGCAAAAGAGAGTCCTTCATAATATCATTTGGGAAAATGCATGTGCCTGCAACTACTTGATTTCACAGCTTGCTGGACAACACATACCATGTTCCGGGGGTATTGCCAGACAGATGGGTCAGGATGGGTCAGGATGCCAGCCTAATGTGTGCCCCTCCCCCTCCTCCCACAACCTAAGCACATACACCTTCTTCCTCCTCGGACCAGGGCAAATAGGTTTAGAGAAGAAGGAACATTGATAGAAAGAGAGGGGGAATGTTTCTCTTTCCTTTTGCTGTGGGAACTAGATAAGCATGAACACTTTCTTTGGCTCTGGGTGCTTCCCAACTGACATTTTTAAGAACGCTAAGAATAGCAACTAATATTTTTGAGCACTTATCTTGCATTGGGCACTTTTCTCAGTGCTTTATGTGAATTAACTAATGTGACCTGCACAACAACGCTACTAGTGTTCTTTATTATTCCCATGTTCCCAAAGAGGAAACTGAGGCTGGAGGAAGTTAAGAGGTTTGCATAGATAGTAAGTAACAGGCTTATGTTTAATCCGTAGATGCTTTGAGGCAAGAGTCTTTTGTATTAACTGCTATTTAATAAAGGTGTCTCTGAATAAGAACTTTATGTACATTTCTTATTAAATCTCAACAGTTCATTGAGGTGGCCTCTACTGTTTTCCTGTTTCACAAATGAGGCTACTGAAACTTAGAGAAATTCTCTTGCTTAAGGGAACATCATTCGTACACTTAAGGAACTGGGCTCAAACCCACACAAGCTGACTGCAGACAGCCTCCTTACCCTTCTCATCACCCGGGACCAGCAAAGACTGCATCCCTGTGGTGTC
Organism: Crocuta crocuta; assembly: GCF_008692635.1. Classification (NCBI taxonomy): domain Eukaryota; kingdom Metazoa; phylum Chordata; class Mammalia; order Carnivora; family Hyaenidae; genus Crocuta; species Crocuta crocuta. Next base: position 7,815,984 of record NW_027531285.1, on the reverse strand, counting down.
CTGCCACCTCTTGCCCTTGGCATCACCATCTCTACCTCTGTCCCAGGAGCAGCTCGTGTGGACACTGTTGATGGCATTCACTGGTTTCCCCCATTCCTAGACCCTAGGTCATGGCAGGCTACATTTCCAAATCACATAATTTGCACATTACGCAGCAGGATTGATAATGAAACTGGAATATTGAAACTGTGGACTCCATCTATGTTTAGTCTTTTTTTTTTTTTTTTACAAATAGTTTGTTGTCAAATTAGTTTCCACATAACACTCACTGCTCATCCCCACAAGTGCCCTCCTCCATGCCCATCCCTCCTCCCCCCCACATCCATCAGTCCTCAGTTTTTGTCAGCATTCAAGAGTCTCTCATGGTTTGCCTCTCTCCCTTTCCCCCACCATTTCCGCCCTTCTTCTCCCCCTTGTTCCTCCGTCAAGTTCCTCCTAATCCTCCTATACGTGCAAACATATGATATTTGTCCTTCTCTGCCTGACTTATTTCGCTCAGCATAACACCCTCAAGGTCCATCCATGTTGCTACACATGGCCAGATTTCATTGTTTCTCATTGCCATGTAGTATTCCATGGTATAGATAAACCACATCTTCTTGATCCATTCATCTGTTGATGGACACTTAGGCTCTTTCCATGTTTTAGCTATTGTGGAGAGTGCTGCTATGAACATTGGGGTACACGTGCTCCTATGCCTCAGCATTTCTGTATCCCTTCGGTAAATTCCTAGCAGTGCTATTGCTGGGTCATAGGGGAGTTCTATTGTTAATTTTTTGAGGAACCTCCACACTGTTTTCCAGAGGGGCTGCACCAGTTTCCATTCCCACCAACAGTCCATCTATGTTTAGTCTTGTGGCAGAAGAGAACCAGGCAAAAAGAGCGCATTTTTAGAATCAGAGTACACCTCAAAATATTACTTAAATACTTAGGCTTTCAGTCTGATCAGGTGCATTTAGAAGGCAAGCTGTCTTTTGTTCTATATACATCTGATATGAAGAAGCAAAAGTTTTTCCCTGGAGTATATAAAAATCACATAGCTTGCAATAGAACATCATAAATTTGCTTAGGCCTTTTCATATATGGGACTGAATATATCAAATATAAAATATGTACACATCTCTTTAACTTACACATGATAGTAGCTGGTCCCTGTGGAATTTCCCTTCTCATTATATAATGGCTGCAAATGCTTTGAGAGGCAGTGAGAGAAAAAAACATTGCTTTCAGTATCTCCAAATGATAAAAGATAGACATCTTTTGTTTGATGAGAACTATAGTCAAAATAACCATTTAAAGGGTACATAAAAAGAAAGCACAGAGCAAAGTACAATTGAACAAAACCAGACCCTGAGTTTCTTTGGCAGAGAGAGTCCAGATACAGCACAGATGGATCCAGAAAGAGGCCAGAACTATTAGACTTTTAAACTTGGGGACACAATCTTTGATGGGGGGTTGGGAGCCTTGGCTGCTGTTCACTTTGGAAGTCTTTATCAGAGAAAGAGAGGAGTTTCCTTTTGATAATAGCCTCTTGGATGGATTTAATCCTTTAATTTTGGATTCCCTCTGTTCTCTCTTGCCAGCTACAGATACTTAAAACAACCCTCAGATTCCTAATGTTTATGTAAATGCAACTGCGAACCATGTGAATGGGCTACGAACATTTCACGATGCTAGGACACATTTTTACCAGTATTCATTTTTGAAAACCCAAATTAAGACTTTTTGTTGTTGTTGATCTGAACAACATCAAACAGGAATCTTTATTTTAAAAATGTTCAGGTTTGTGAAAGGGTCAGGGTGAAAGGAAGGGAAGCCTTACCTTCACGGTTTCTAGTGACATTCTGGCAGAGGACACAATTCCAGCTGTTCAGTCGGGTCCAAGGAGGAGAGTCAAAACTGTTGCCCTGAAAAACCAGAGGCATCTGACCCAAGAGGCATCCTGGAATAGTGAAGACAATATTAAACAGAAAATCAGAAAGTATAGAATCACCCTAGCCTGACACAAATTTAACTTGCCTGACTACCCTGGATCTCCGCTGTTCAACTAAAAGGTTGGGTAATCTCTATGGACATTTTTTAAAATGTTTAAGATATAAACGGATTGTTGTTAATAGTAGCTATTATTATTCTTATCATTGTTTATTTATAACCCATCTTATTAAAAACTGTTAAGGTCATGGCTTAAAAAGCACTTCATCCATAACTGGATGAAATAAGTAGATAAATGGGTCAGAGGAAGAATAGTTAATTATAATAGCAATTAGTGCCACTCTGCTGATATCAAGGCAGTCTGAAGTACAGGTTGGGTAAGATTTTTTTCTTAAGTTTATTTATTTATTTTGAGAGAAAGAGAGTGGAGGAGAGGCAGAGAGAGAGGGGGAGAGAGAGAATCCCAGGCAGGCTCCACACTCAGCACAGAGCCCCATGTGAGACTGTGAGATCATGGCCTTAGCAGATATCAAGAGTCAGACACTTGGGGTACCTGGGTGGCTCAGTCAGTTGGGCATTCTACTCTTGGTTCTGGCTCAGCTCAGGATCTTGTGGTATGCGGGTTTGAGCCCTACATCTGGCTCTGTGCTGACAGCATGGAGCCCGCTTGGGATTCTCTCTCTCTCTCTCTCTCTCTCTCTCTGCTCCTCCCCTCCTCATGCTCTCTTTCATACAGAGAAAAGAAAAAAAGAAAAAAAAGTCAGACACTTACTCGACTAAGCCACCCAGGTGTCCTTGATTGGACAAGGTTTTATGCAGAAAATGTTCTAGACCCACTTGATCTTTTATGGCTACGGCCAGTTGAGGTTCCAAAGTCCAATGTGTACCAATGCTATACCTTTTTATTTTAGAGTATTTTCAAATGAAGCATTACCAACTGCCTATAGTAACTATAAAATAGTTTCAGTGAAATACACACAGGCTAACTAGTTTAAGGTCATTTATTAGCTCCTTACAAAAATCAGATAAAGATTAATGAGAAAAATGCAACCCCAGATAATGGAATGATTTGATTCCATATGGAGAATTGACAGATACTTGCCAATTAAATATTGAAGGCCACCTGTCAAAACTGATTATTTGGGTTTTAGAATAGTTAATTTTATTTTTTTGAGTACATTTATTTATTTTGAGAGAGAGGGAGAGAGCAAGCATGTGCGCCTCTGAGCAAGGGAGGAGCAGAGAGGAGAGAAGGAATCCTAAGCAAGTTCCTCTCCGTCAGTGCAGAGCCCAACGCAGGGCTTGATCTCAGGAAGCATGAGATCATGACCTGACCTGAAATCAAAGCCTGACACTTAACCAAATGACACACCCAGCCGCCTCTAGATTAATTAATTTTGACTCACTTTTTAAAATGCAAATCACATGAAACCTCAGCTACTGTTGGTTTCCAAATTGACCCCTGTCCACCAAGGACAAGAAAAGACCAAAGAAAGAGGCAGGCCATTTTGGATTAGTAGATGGCAGGTTTGATAAGCAAGGGAACTTATTTAGGAGGCTTGTCTTGGGTGGCTTCAAGACCAGTTAATCTTCACAGCACCTGCTGGAATCTTAAGGTGTGTGTAGAGGACGTACCTGGGTTCAGTCTCATACACCATCCAGATGATCTCAACACCTTACTGTCTCAAGGTGTTGTCCATGGGGCAGCTTCTAGCTCGGGAAAAGCAAAGTAGAACCATATTCCAAGAATAGGGAAAGGAGTGAGGCACCTCCAATTGCCCAGGTCCAGCTGTCATGTCAACCAGTGGTCACATCCTCTTGATGACCTCCTCTAATAACTACTCTTTTTAGCCTAATTCTTCACTATCTAGGATGGTCATTGCCATGGAGACAGCATATAACTATCATAACTAGTTGATCAGATCGACCATGATGAGCACTGAGATGACAAATAGTGGCACTAGATCATTCAATTACCCATCTGAAAACAATGAACAGGGAACATTTAGCTCTCTATATTTGGTAGCAGATGGCTATAGTTCCTACTTTTTAAGCATTGCCTTCAAATCATTAAGATGGTAGAGAAGGAAACTGAAACCCATCTCCATTTTAAATACCTCAAATTTGATATCCTCTATGTATATTAATAAAAATGAATCTAGGTGAACTCACATATAATCTGTTTCTCTCCATAGTCAAAGGTTGAGTGTCTATCAAGAAGAGTTGCCACTGTCCTGCTGCATCTCTGAGTTTCTAAAAAGATGTCAGCGTGTAACAGTCATCAATTATGGAGGAGCTCACCTGCCCCTTGTATAGCATACTGGCCAAAATTTACAATTTATCAAAAACTGGCATGAAATTTGACAAATGTCTTTAACAAATCAATATATTCATAATTTTCTGATTATAGGAATTTTTTCTTTTTATTTTCATTGAGATAATTGACATGCAGCATTGTACAAAATTAAGGTGTACAACATAACAACCTGACTTACCTCTATTGTGAAATGATTACCACAATGAGTTTAGTTGACACCAAGTTTAGTTAATATCCAGCTCCTCGTATATATATAGCTACAATTTTTTTCCCCTTGTGATGAGAACTTTTAGGACTTACTCTTTTAGCAACTTTCAGGTACCAGCAATGTTAACTGTATTCATCATGCCATACATTACATCATCAGTACTACGCATCTTATAACTGGAAGTTCATACCTTTTTACCACCTTCATCCAGTTCTCCCACTCCTCACCCCCAGCATTTGGAAACCACAAGCCTGATATTTTTTCTGTGAGTTTATTTGTTTGTTTTAGATTTCATATATGAGCATGATCATACAGTATTTGCCTTTCTCTGAGTTTTTTCAGTTAGCATAATGCCCTCAAGGTTCATCTACATTGCTGCAAATGGCAGAATTTCCTTGTTTTTTAGAGCTGAACAGTATTCCATTATATATCATATATATAATTATATATAATGATATACAAATCATAAAATCATATATAGAAAATTTTATATATATCTCACATTTTCTTTATCCATTCATCTTTCAATGAACACAGATTGTTTCCATGTCTTGGCTATTGTAAATAATGCTGTAATGAGCATGAGGGTGCAGTTATCTCTTCAACATAGTGGTTTTATTTTCCAGAAGTGGAATTTCTTCCTTGAAAAAGTGATAGTCTACTTTGGTCACCTGCAAGGTACAATTGGGGAAGTCACACTCGTAGAGTTAACAACAAAAAGAGAGAGAGAGAGAGAAGGAAAAAAAGAAAAAGAAAAGAAAAGTCAATGATCAGGACCTACCAAAAAGAATGAGTTTAATGAAATTCCAGCAACAGAAACATAGGACTACAAAACTGTGCCATTTCTTTCGTGGTAAAAACAGCCTTTCTAGATGTCAATAGAGACTGGCACTCTTATAATTGTATTCCGTGCTTGCCACGTTCATAACCAGAAAGAACATCCCTTAGAATCTGGCCTCTTTCTTTTCTAAAAGCCTAAATCATGTCTTACTGTAAGGGCTGTAAAAAATATAGTACAACTTAAATGAAATAATCACCTACCTGCGTATTTCCAAATTTCATTTCCTATGTTACTGTTCGCACCTGGTCAAGAGTTAGTTTAGCCATTTGGTGGCCTTCTTCAAACAAAGGACTAGGAGAAGGTGAGCCCCATGATCAACAACACTCATAGTATATATACCAGTTTTAGTTTACCAACAATATACCATTACAACATCAGATGGGGACATTTTATCCACTGAGGGCTGTAGACCGAATGCTAGTGTCTCTCACCAACTCCCCCACCCTGAATTGATATGTTGGAACTGAATCCATAATGTGGTGGTATTAAGAGGTGGGGCTGCTGAAAGGTGAGTAGGTCATGAGGATAGAGCCCTCATGAATGGGATTAGTGCCTTAAAAAGTGACCCCAGAGAACTCCTTTGTCCCCTTTACCATGTGAAAACATATCAAAATGACAGCAATATATGAACCAGGAAATGGGCTCTCAGCCAGCACCAAATCTGCCAGCACCTTGATCTTGGAATTTCCAGCCTCAAGAACTGTGAGAAATAAATTTCTGTTGTTTTTAAGCCATCCAATCTATAGTATTCTGTTACAGCAACCTGAACAGATTAAGACATGGAAACATTAACGGTAAAGTTTTTAGAAGTTCCCAGTCTGAAAAGGTCACTAATGGAGTTTTAAAAATTCTCATCACATTCATTTTTCTAAACATTTGAAGTCTTACTAGTCCAGTCTTATGAATAAGACAGTATGGTATATTCCTTTTAAGGATGAGTGAAAGGGCTTCTATTGTGTTCCAACTCGTTTTAAATAGCTATCCTAAATATGTTGGGTAATTAACAAATTAATTTTAAAAAATTGGCCCATGGGAAGTGACTCAAAGAAAATTACCTCCAAATTTATCTTAGGTGCTCCTGTTTAGGACTTTTGTATAAGATATTTCACATATATTACATTTAATTCTCATCTACATAAGCTCATTTTACAGGTGAGGAAATTGAGCATAGAAGAATAATAATGTTTTCCAAATTTTGTACATATAAGCCATGTGTAATGTAGTCCTCTTAGGATAGGAAAGCATTTCTTATTAATTATTCAATTAAAAGTTAAGTTAAAGCTTTTTAAAAAAAATTAATTTATTTTTCTTCTTTTTTCTTTTTTTCTTTTATAGTTTATTGTCAAGTTGGTTTCCATATAACAGCCAGTGCTCATCCTAGAAATTTAAAGCTTTTATTTGGTAGTTTATAGTTTATAGAAACCTTTAAGTAATAAATTTAAACAAGGTAGACAAGAGACTCACAAACAAGATAGACTAGAGACCTTTAAAAAAATTATTTAAGTTAAATCACATATGTTATTTCTTTCGAATAATGAATGGTATTGGTTTTCTGTTGGTTCAAATGGTTACCTATTTCTGTTTAAGATATGACTGAAATAATTTTACAAAAAAGTCCAAGTCCAAGGTTCCAAGGACTGGTTTCATGTTTCCTACAATACAGTTTGATCTCTAATTTTATAATTTAGCTTCATTTTCATAAGTAATATTTTCCTTGAACTTGCTCCCAGAGGGAATTGCAATTATTATATGAGTTTTCAATGAGTTGATTTTCATCTAAATCAGGCATCTCAGAGAAAATTGATTTGTATTACAAAATGTTGGAGGAGATCAACTCTTTGCCTTTCAGCAAATATTTGGCAAATCTCTCCCAGCCTGAGTTCGCATAGAGCAGTTTCAAGAGATTGACATGTCTTGCACACGATTTGTCGTTAGGGATGTGAGAGCCTGACTTTCAACAGGTCAAAACCTAACTGAGGGATGATGTCTTTAAAGTCTGTATCAGAAAACCCTTCAAGAAAAGAAAAATGAAACAGATAAAAATCTCTAATTCATCTGGGAAACGACATACTCTACTGTACTTTCCATATGGTGAGTGAAAGAACAAATTACATTATTGATTAACATATTTCATAGATGCATTTTATCTGTTCGGTACTTCTGGAGGAGGTTACGACTAAATAGTTCTATATCAAATAGCTGGAAGTCACAGAAATTTCTCATGTCAATTGATCACAGATGCCACTTTTCAGGATAGCCTTGTAGAAAACAAAGAACACCACATGGATTTCATGTACTTCTATAAAAAACCACTCGGTCTTTTGTTAAGTACCAGCGACTGAACCAGTGGAGGTGTACTGGGTGATGTCATAAACTTTCTCCACTAGACATGTTGCCATGATTTCTACAACTCTGGAAATGTTAAACCACAAGGTTTAGGACAAACTTCAGACAAAACCCCTAACTTTCAAGCTCATTCAGTGCCTCACTCCTAGGTAGATATACATGTTTTTTTCTGCAGAGACCTCCAATCCCTCAAAACCTCCTCTTTCTCCCAGTTTGATGCTCACTAATTCTCTAGCGGTCTTGGAGATGTGATCATTAAGCCACTTTTCTCCTTTCATGGCCAGCACGCGAGCCCTCAACTTTTGCCCCTCACCCATTATGGATCAGTCGGCGCATATTGGTTTTGATTCTAGGCTGCTGGGTGTGCTAGAGAAAATCACTCAACCATGGGATTCTTTTTGTGGAACCTCAAACCCAACAATGTATAAAGACTAATGATCTCATCTTTCTCCCAGGCTCCCATGCAATGTGAACGGATGGTATGTTGCTAATTAGTATGCCATTCCCTTGTTCACCACATCCACCCATTCATTGAATCTTATTGTTTCTCTCATTACCTTGGGCTGAACTACTACAGGTCTTTGAATACATAGGCTTTTCTTTCTGTTTTGCTTCATATATGTATATATGTCTATATCTATCTATATCTATATATCTATCTATATATTCCCCCGCCTCCCAATGCTTAGAGTGCCTTTATCAACTTTTTTTCATTCACAAAACCATATTTTCTTAGACTCAGCTCAGGTGCTACCTCATTCTGACTTCTGACTTGTTTTTCTTGTCTTACTCTGGTGTTCCCTTATGAGATCAGTGGTCTCAACTAGTCAGTTGTGGCCATAGAGCCTTGTAAAGCTGAGTCAGGGAGGGAAGGATATTTTATAGGTGTCTTAGCAAAAGGTCAAGTGTTCCCAAATTCAATCAAGATGCCTAGTGTCTTCCCAGAAAATATTACTGTATTCCAAGTGATAGAATGAAAACTCTCATTTTTGCAGTTGTGGTGGAAAACCTGAGGCAAATTGCAAAATAATGAAAAGATGATGATGTGCATGAAAGGCAGAAATGGAAAACAAAAGATTTTGTGTGCCTTTTGAAGACTGCCTAAGATAGAAGTGTCCTGATGCTCATAAATACCGTGTCTCATAGTGATATGGTTACCAGTCTAGACATTCTTACGGGGGAGACAGTGTGTGTATTTAGCTAACATGAATATTCTTGGCTGCTATGTTCATGTTTTTTGCACTGTAAGTTAATAAATGTACTGCACGATCTTTGTATACTAAAGCTTTGTAGTCTTAGAACTATTTTCATATCCTGACTTTCTGGCTGACTTTGGGCCAGGTTATTGAATATCCCAGATGCTCAGATTCTTCATCTGGAAAGCAGAGATAAAGTACCTTCCTCAGTGTTGTTATGGAAATTAAATTAGCAATACATCAAAAGCACTTTCCATAGTGACTGGCACATGGGCAGGACTCAGTGAATAGTAACTATTTATTATGAATATTATTATAGCTTTGGGTAATTCCCAGATGCTTCTTTAGCCATGGGTGACCCTTTTCATGGTGTGATATCAGGAAAATAAACAAATGTACATGTATGCATGTGACATCATACCAATAATTGTCTATGTGACATCATGCCAATAGGCAGACTTTGTTTAGACATGGTGCCATTGACAATTATGTCTGATTGATTTGTATAAACAGTATTGCTTGGTGAAATAAATCATTTAACTATGGGTCTCTGCTGTTCCTTAAATCCCAGGACCCCCCAGTGTTGTAGACATAATGGGAACTCAATAAAATATAAACTCTCCTTGATTTATTGCTCAGTCAGCCTTCTGGATCACTGGTCAAAGAAAATGAAAATATTGGTTTATACTCTCATGCTCAGAATTTCCACCCTGAATGTTTCACTGAAAATCAAACTTTTATGAATGTTGACAAAAAAAGTTAAAAATGAGGCAAAGTATGGTTTATTCTTCATAGGACATCTGTGAATTGTCACTGAGCCTGGGCCTTTTACATCCTAGCCAGGTGGATAATGAACTAACTATAGAAAATAGTCATTAAGAGACTTCACAGACCACTAAGTAAGAGAACAATCTTTGGAGTAAGCTCATAGGGGGTCGGCTTTTCCATTTCCTAGCTCTGTGATCTTGAGCAAGATACTTCAGCTTACTGTGCACTGGGGATGTTAAGAAGAGGAAAATGGTGTCAAGAAGAGAGAAGAGAGTGTCAGGTGATGGCAAGGTGGTAAGTGGAGGAATTTAAAATAGGATAGCCAAGGAAGGCCTCACTGAGGAGGTGACTACAGAGGGGGAAAGAGGATGGGAGGTAGAGGACAAGTACCTCAGGAAAGAGTGTACCAGGCAAAAGGAACAGAGCATGTTCAAGGGCCTGAGGAGAGCGCATGCCCCATAAGAGAAAGAAGCACAGTGAACACTAAGAGATAAATTCAGAGAGAGTGGGGGTGGGGGTGGGGGTTGGAGAGTGTGTGAGGCTATTATAGTAAATTTGAGTAATGAGGACATTAGGAGGTTTTGTGGTTTTAATTGTATCCTCCAAAATATATGTTGAAGTCCTTACCCACTATGGGACTGTGAATGTGACCGTAGCTGGAAACAAGGTCCTTTCAGATGTAATGAAGCCAAGATGAGGTCTAGGGCATTCCCTAATCCAGAGACTAGTATCTTTATAGGAAGAGGGAAATCTGAAAAGAAAGTCCTTCTCCTCTCTTCTGTCTCTCCTTATTCCTGGCTGGAATGGGATCAAGAGAACCGGAAGTAAAGCTTATATCAAGCAACCATGAGGTACCTCCCAGCTTCTTGAGATATGAGGCAAATAAACCTTTTCTTTCTTTAAGCCACTCAACAGTTGTTTTTTCAATGTTTGCAACCATATAAATTCCCTGTAGGTATGTAGATGGCAAAGCTTAGAAATAAGTGCCTTTCTAAGTTGATTCACTAATTCCAGACAAATGAAACCCCTTTAAGCAAAGTGTTAAGCAAAGTGACACACACAGACCCCAAGGTGGTCTGCCATTATGCTCAGTCTAGCTATACCCAGCTTCCAATCTGTGCTCTCTGAAATCCATTCTTCACACAGCAAACAGAACAACCCTTTAAAGAAGATTAATCAGGTCATGTCACTCCTCTACTTAAAATTCTAGTGGTTTCCTACAGCAATTAGGAAAAAGGAAATCTCTGAACCCCTACAAAGCCTACCAGGTCTGGCCCCTAGACACTTTTCGTCCCCTTGATCCAGCTCTTCCCTGCCTCTCTGACCTCATCTCATATTCCAAGATGGCCGTGGGAGGCCAAGCGGGCTGTGCACAGCCCGTTGCTAGGGGCTGCTACCCACGGTAGTTCAGGAAAATAGGAACAGCTATTTCTAGCTGACTTGTAGTACTTCTAATCTTTCTGAGGCTAAGATTTATCATGTCTATTTTTCTTTTGAGCACAGAAGAAAAATGTAGTAAATGGCCACTGCCTATCTCTATACGATGGGTCATATTAATGTCATTTTAAAGACATTTGAAAATATCTATTCATATTCCATATGGGACCAAATTCTGAGGTGACATGATAAAATTAGGTAAAACAAGTGCATAAATGATCCAGTTGAACCCTTACAGTTTTTATCCTTTATCCTCATGTTCCTCCCAATGTGCGTGGGACACATACTCTTTTCTTTGTAAGGAGTTTGCCTTTGTCATTCAAGAGTCTAATTTAATTATTTAATTAGGCCATTTTAATCCCTGAGAAAAGTGGTTTGAAATTGTTATAGCCTTTATGTTTCTGTAGTTAATACAGCAAGCATCAACTGGAACAATCTTCTCTTTGGCAGCCCAGTGAGAGTTGAAACAAACATCTGTTTCCTGCCCAATTGACTCTTTCCAGAAACCAGGTAGTTTTGTAATTTGCCAAAGTCAGGCATCCTAATCCAAATTTGTTGAAATGATTTGCATTTCATAACTGTCCTTTCTTAACCAGATTTTTCATGGCAAAATAAATTCATGTCATGAATTGGAACAGTTATTTTTCAGTTTTCCCTCTGATTGCAAAGCAAATTCTCTAAATATCTGAACTCTCAGGGCCAGAAATGATTTCTTATAGTCAAATATCCAAGTTGGGAGAGATGAGGAGAGAAAGGAAGCTCTGTGATATGACCTGTTTCAAACTGTCTAGAGGAAAAACCACTAAAATTGATCAAAATCTTTCACTTCCCCCTTTTCTTCTCTAGCTGGTTTGAAGAAACTTTTTAATGGTCTCAGTTAAGAGAAAATGCCTGGTCTTCCTCCCTTCTAAGTTTTGATTCCCAGATGTACTCAATGATGGTTTAACAAGAAGAGCATATGTTTTCATCATGAATTCAGTTCGAAAGGTCTTGCTACTCTGAAATGCAAAGTTACTGGGTGATTATCTCTGACCAGCAGACTCTTAAAAGCTGCTCCAGAGATTATCCTGCTCCATTTAAATCTTCCTTGTCATCCTCCCTTAATCAAGCACCCTTTGCTGAAAAAAAAACTATATGCATTATGCACGTGTATGGCTTTGCGTTATGATTTGCACTTGTCCGTATGAGTCTTCCAATCAAGGGAAAAGTGTAGAGATTGGATATAAGTGATTTTGAAAGAAGGGCAATTTATTTTATCCACTCAGGGCTGGGGACTGCCTGTTTGATTACATCATGATAGGGCTAAATTTTTAGTAATTAACATTCATGTAAATTGAAGTGTTGTTGGAAGGCAAGGACATTTAGTAACAAGGAATCATGGTTCCTCTCCAAGGACTGGACCACTTAGCTGGCTCTTCAGTGCCACTGAAAATGTTCTCCCTCCCCCATCAGGGTGGCATCATCTGGGAAGTCTTCTTTCCTCTGCACACACAGAACCAGCTTTATTGCTTGGCCCTTGTTTACTCAGTACTTTCTGTGCACCAAGGAATTGTATGCTGAATGGGCTGCGTACAGTGTCTGCTGCTTGGTGGCTTCTCAGACTCACTTTTCCTCTGGCCACTGCTTCAGCGACAGCTTTGAGGCTTCCACCTTTCTTACCAGGAGTAGCCTGAGATCACCTTCTTTCAGGCCTACAGGAAATACCGCTCGTTTCTGACCTGGAGCTTTTCTGATGTGGGATGCTCTTGCAACTATAGCCTGAAGGAGAAGTTGATCCCAAGGAGCCACTCTTGACCCAGATGGATAGAAGATAATCCATTTTCCTTGTAGCTCTTGGGAAGAGAACATTTTTGAGAACATTTTATAAGATACCTCAGAAGTTGTCCATTATGGTAGCCAACTCAATAACTTGTCCTCATATTGGCTTTCTCTATTTCCCTGAGATGACTTCCCAAGTATTCCACCTTCTTCATAGGCCCTCATCTCAGGCTCTACTTTCCAGAGAAACTAGGCTAAGGCACAGAAATGCTATAACTCAAGATGCACAATAGCACTAGGAGGAAAGTTCTCTTATCTCCAGCCTTCTTATTCCGTGAGCTACCTGGTATCATTCCAAAGATTCAATTGTTTAAATTAATCAGAATTGCTTTTTGTTGTTTAGCACCAAAAGAAATCTCACGGAGAGGGAGGGATATAGGTACTAACCCAAGCAAATCTGTATTTCTCCAAGGTGATAATTTGTCATTCTCTGTGCATAGGTTAAAATACCCGACTTTGGTCTACGTTCTGTCTGGGTTAAAGTGATGCTGTGTGTTGTGTTGTCAGCTTCCACATGGCTGCCAAGCTCTTAGAACCCAGCTGTGTGAGGCCAGCCAAGAATAGAGGGTGTCACCCTAGTGGCTAAGCACATGGGCTCCTGAATTTGAATCCTAACCGCTACTTACTAACTTGTACAAGTTACTAAATCTCCCTGTGCTTTCGTTTTTCCATCTGTAGAGGAAGTAATGGTACTCATTTTAGGGAGTTATTGTCAAGATTAGATAGATTAACATAAAACCTATCTTTTTTTTAACTTAGTAAAATTGCATTTTTACTTTCAAAAGAGTCTGTCTGACATGACTTGTGCACCAACTATCTCTCTTAACTGAGTTTCTTACTTGACTGCCAATGCTCACTTCATTCTTTCTGCTCCTTTATTTCTCTCCCTTATACTTTGCATTCTTAGCCTTTAGATAGTAAGAGGCTGCCATGTGTTCACCCAAACCCCAGGTCCTCCCTCTGCTGACTACAATTCTACTGCATTTCCCAGCCTTACAGATAGGGTGGCCATGTGTCTGAGCTGCGGCCGCAGCATTCGGGCAGCAGCAATGTGCCCTACTTTTAGGCAGAGCCTGTGGACACCTCCCGTGAGATCTTCTGAACCCCATTTTTCCATTAACCAGCCAAATGCAGAGGATTCAGGGGGCACTGTCATACCCAGGGAGGGCAGAGCCATAGGAGGGGCCTGGGTCCCTGAATGACCCTAGGGAACTCCATCCACCGAAAAGGAATATCCTCATTGATTTTTATTGAGAAATAAATTTACATGGGATTAAACCTGTGGGGTTTCAGAATATATGTGTCACATCATTGCCTGAGCCCATGTGCTCCACAGGGTAGAGAGTATGTCACCTTGTTCGTCAGTACCGAATCAGTGTCTGGCATGTGGTAGACACTTAACACATATTTATTGCATCAATTAATGGATATACATGTACAATTTCTCTCTCATCTTAAAGAAAGAGATCCCCTTCTCATGTTTAAAATAAATCCTTCCCAGGGCACCTGGGTGGCTCAGTCGGTTAAGCATCCAATTGCAGTTCAGATCATGAACTCACAGTTTGTGACTTCGAGCCTCTCTTTGGGATCTATGCTGACAGCTCAGAGCCTGGAGCCTGCTTCGGAGTCTGTGACTCCTTCTCTCTCTGCCCCTCCCCCACTCACCCTCTGTCTCTGTCTCTATCTCTCAAAAAGTAAATAAATGTTAAAATTAAAAAAAAAAAAAACCCTTCCCTAATTCCCCAAGAATCTATCTTCTAGAACCAAGGCCTCTCAAACTTTAATATGCCAAGGTAAAAAAAAATTAAAATAAATTTTTTAAAAAAAGGAAGCAAAGCATAAGAGACTTTTTTTAAGTTTATTTATTTACTTTTGAGAGAGAGAAAAAGCACAAGTAGGGGTTGCTGAGAGAAAGAGGGAAAGAGAGAATCTCAAGCAGGCTCCATGCTGTCAGTGCAGGGCCTGATGCAGGGCTTGAACCCACAAACCAGTGATATCATGACCTGAACTGAAATCAAGTGTCAGACACTTAACCGACTGAGCCACCCAGGCATCCTAAGAGACTCTTGATGATAGAGAACAAACTGAGGGTTTGTTAGAGGGCGGTGGGTGGGTCTGGGCTAAATGAGTGATGGGTAGTAAAGAGGGTACTTGTTATGATGAGCACTGGGTGTTATATGCAAATGATGAATCACTGAATTCTTTACCTGAAACCAATATTACACTATATGTTAGCTAACTAGAATTTAAATACAAATTTGGAGAAAAAAGGAGAAAAAAAAACAACCCACAAACTTTTATATGCATATGATCCACCTGGGGGTAGTGAAAATCCAGATTCATATCCAGTGGGTCTGGAGCGGGGCCTGAGACTCTGCATTTCTAACAAGTCTCCAGGTGACGCTGGTGCTACTCCTCAGGGCCACATTGAGCAGCAAGGTTCTAGACAAGTAGTTCTTAAACTGTATCAGAAACACCTGGGAATGTTTAAACTGCAACTTCCTGGGTTCCTAAGTCCCTCTTACAAAGTCTGATTGGTAGTTCTAGTATAGGGCCCAGAAATTTGCTTTTACTAAACCCTGTAGAAGATTTTGATATAGATCATTTGGGAATCACACAAGAGGCACTGTTATACAGACTTTTTCCAAAGAAGACATCCAGATGGCCAACAGACACATGAAAAGATACTCAACATTACTCATCATCAGGGAAATGTAAATCAAAATGAGATACCACCTCACACCTGTCAGAATGGCTAAAATAAAAAACACAAGCAACAACAAGTGTTGGCGAGGATGTGGAGAAAAAGGAACCCTTGTATACTGTTGGTGGGAAAGCAAACTGGTGCAGCCAATGTGGGACATAGTATGGAGGTGCCCCAAAAAGTTAAAAATAGAATTACCCTACAATCCAGTTATTGCACTACTGAGTATTCATCCCTGAAATACAAAAACACTAATTCAAAGGGATACATGCACCCCTATATTTATACCAGCAGCATCTACAATAACCAAATTATGGAAGCAGCCCAACTCTCTATCAATAAATGAATGGATAAACAAGGGGTGGTATNGATAAAGAAGGGGTGGTATATATATATATATATATATATATATATATATATACACACACACACATACATGCAGTGGAAGATTACTCAACCATAAGAAAGAATGAAACCTTGCCATTTGTAATGACATGAATGAACTTAGAGGGCATAATGCTAAGTGAAGTAAATTGGTCAGAGAAAAACAAATACCATATAATTTCTCTTAAATGTGGGATTTAAGAAACAGCATAAAGAAACAAAGGAAAAAATAGAGAGTGAGAGACAAACTGAGAAACAGACTCTTAACTATAGAGAACAAACTGATGGTTACCAGAGGAGAGGTGGGCAGGGGAATGGGGAATACATGATGGGGATCACTTGATGTGATGAGAGTGACTTGTGCTGATAAGCACTGGGTGTTGTATGGGAGTGTTGAACCCCTGAAACTAAGAGAACACTGTATGTTAACTGTACTGGAATTGAAATGAAAAGTTAATAAGAAAAGCACTGTTACAGATCTTTGCTTCATTCATTATCATCTCTTTTGTCAGTGCTTTGACTTTTCCTTTCCCTAAGGAGTTTCTATAAAACACATGCCCCTTATTTGTTTATAAACACTTATGAATTCCTTACGGTGTTCCTGGCATTGTCCTCCATGCTTCACATATATCAACTCACTTATGACCCACATGAAGTCCATCCTTAACTTGCAGATGATGTAAAGAGAGATCGTGTTGCTTGCTCTAGGGCCCCAAGGCAGGAACCAATAGAGTCAGAATTCAGACCTCGGCAGTGTGGCTCCAGAGCCCTTCCACCCAACTCTTAGTCCGTGTTGCCTTCCATCCCCGATGTCCTCACACCTTCTTGAAAACAGTGCAGCTCAACAAATGCCATTTGTGCAACTTCTTCCAGGACCGTCTTTGTTCTTCTTTTGACACCTGTTTTGCAAGTATGCAAACCTGTTGAGTTCTGTTAGCTTTGAGAGCAACTGTTCTGGAGCTCATGTTAATATCTGTCATCATAATCAGCTGAAAAATGGAAAAACAAAGTTCACTTATTGCTGTGTCTATTTAATGTCAAATAAGTAATTTCAATTCAGCAAGCTCCTAGGATGCATTCATTATGAGTGAAGTTGTCTGCTAAGTGTTAGGAAGAATGCAAAGAGGGGGTACCTGGATGGCTCAGTCAGTTAAGCGTCCCACTTTGGCTCAGGTCATGATCTCATGGTTCGTGAGTTCAAGCCCCGCATGGAGCTCTGTGCTGACAGCTCGGAGCCTGGAGCCTGCTTCAGATTCTGTGTCTCCCTCTGTATCTGCCCCTCCTCCGCTCATGCTCTATCTCTCTCTCTCAAAAATAAATAAACATTAAAAATTCTTTTAATTTAAAAAAAGAATGCAAAAAGAAGTAAGACGCCATCTCTGCCTTCAAGAAACCTATAATACTGTTAGATAGATATTTGTACAAAAAATTCGGTATTAGGAAGACTATCTTTGGTTTATACAAGAAATAAAAACAATGCTGTGGGGGGCACCTGGGTGGCTCAGTGGTTGAGCATCTGACTCTTGATTTCAGCTCAGGCCATGATCTCATAATCGTGGGACTGAGCCCTTCAACAGGCTTTGTTCTAAGCATGGAGCCTGCTTAAGATTCTCATTCTCTCTCTCCCTCTGTCCGTCCCCCACTTTCTCTCTCTCTCTCTCTCTCTCAAAGAGTTATAATTTACAAATAATGTTGTGGGAGTGAGGGGTAAAGAATGAGCACAAGCACAGATGGCAGGAAGTAAGACTGTGTATGAGGAATGAGGTAGGTACGCGGGATGCTTGCAGGGTCGGTGTCTGAGGAGAAGCATGTGGTCGTTGTGCTTGGGAAGGCTCCATGGTTTGGGACCAGATGTGGGAAGGTCTAACTGCTAAACAGTGTTGAATTCATTATGTAGGGAATGGGTGAGTCATGTCATTTGTTTTTCTAGATGAGTGGTTGGCATAGTAAGGATTGTGCTTAAGGAGCTTGCTTGTTTGTTTGTTTTTCTTTTTTTTTTTTCCAAGAGAAAAGACATTTTTATTCATGTACTTGAATGGATGTTCACAAAAAAATGTCCCTTGTGGGGGCAGTTAGAATTTGGGTCTTGTAGCACATCTTAATAGAAGGGAAGAGGGAGAAGGGCACCGAATGGAAAACAAATGACCTTTAGGGAAGGTAAATGGGCCCTTCTGAGGAGAGATGGGAGATAGGATAGTTTTGTGACAATGTCTGTTAAGGTAATTCCTTTTCCTGGTGCCAGCTTCTTGTTTGAAGTGACAGAAGTCTGTCTTCCCTGATTTTGAAACTCCCAGGGAGGGGATTTGTAACAGATGAGTTCTTTCAATGGCTCTGCTTTCAGTCAGATAAGGAGAGTTCAGAGAAACCAAAAACAGAAAAACCAGAATATCCAGTGGTATATTCTGGATCCCTTCATTTCCAAAGGACACTGCTCTCTGGAAGGGAAGTTAATTGTGGACAAGCCATTTGACATTGTAAAGTTTGTTTGTGGGTCAGAATGCAAGGAGCTCGTTCTTGAAGGGAATATCCTCTCTATGGAACATCTGTATTGCGTCAAGTGTTCTCACATAATATACAATTAAATTAATCACACAATTAAATAAATTTAATACATTTTATGATACATAATTAACTAATTAATGAAATTCTCACACTACCCCAACAGGTAAATCCTAATATTTCTGTTTAACAAGTAAGTAAACCAAAGATGATATTGCTTACTTACATAACTTGCTCAAGATAACACAGTCAGTAGGTATGAGAGGCTAGATTCAAATCTGGATCTGTCTGTGATTTTTATAAAACACCTTGTTGAGAATATATTAAGTAAACAAAGAAGGAAAAGAAGAACTCATTTTTTTAAAATATTTTTTTTATTTATTTCTAGGAGAGAGAGAGAGAGAGAGACAGAGTGAGCAGGGGAGGGTCAGAGAGAGAGGGAGATACAGACTCTGAAACAGGCTCCAGGCTCTGAGCTGACAGTCAGCACAGAGCCCGACACGGGGCTCGAACCCACGAACCGCAAGATCATGACCTAAGTGAAAGTCGGGCGCTCAACCGACTAAGCCACCCAGGCGCCCCAAGAAGAACTCATTTTGTGTATGCCTTGGAATATACAAACCTGTTGATGGAAAAGAAAGTGCATGTGCAGAGAAGATTTTAAAATATTTATAGGGGTACCTATGTGGTTCAGTTGGTTAAGCATCTAGCTTCAGCTCAGGTCATGATTTCACCGGTCCTGAGTTCAAGCCCTGCTCCGAGCCTGGAGCCTGTTTCAGATTCTGTGTCTCCCTCCCTCTCTCTGCCCCATCCCCTGCTCCTGCTCTGTCTCCATCTCTCTCTCTCTCTCAAAAATAAATAATAAATGTTAAAAAATACTTTAATATTTATAGAATTTATGTGAGAAAGTTAAGACACGAGTGACTTTTTTTCCCTTCTTTATGTAACTTTAGTAATTTAGACAATTATCTGGGTAAGTCATATTAAAAACCTATTCATTTCAGATGACAAGTGCTTTGGGGCTGAAGATTTAAGCATTTTAAAATCTTCACTTTGAATACATAGAGTGTCTATAAACTCAAAGAAACTCTTCATGTGAGGCCTTTGTAAAGGTTTTATTGTCCTATTCTCCACCGAATGTTATTAAAAACCGAATGGGTTTTTTTTTTTCCAGATGAAATGAATGTGATAGATGCTCTCAAAAACTGTTATTTATTCACACGTTTGGTTTAACAGTTATTTGCATCTTGCTAAGCTTCTGATTGTGTCACTTCTAGCACCTTATACCATTATTTAAGGGAAAAAAAACCAGGCGGGCAGTAAGGGGATGAGTAGCGGAGCTCTTGAAATAAGACGCTATTGTCTTATTACAATTGTTATTGTTTAACAACTATTGAGTCAATTCTGAGGCTGGGAAAAGAAGAGAAGAAGAAAATAATTTTCTGTCTGTGATGTGGGAGCAGCTCAGCAAAGGAGCCTCTGCCTTACTTGTCTTCATGCCCCGTTTGCCATTGACCGGGGCACATCCTAAGTGATCGGAATCATGGCTAATGGATACAGAAGCACAAATCAAGCTCTCAGATAGCTAGAGAACTTCCTATGTCCACACAGCTAGTAAAGGACAGAGTCACAGTTCAAACCGTAGTCTTCAGTTTTTATTCCCATCGTCCTTTCCATACGCGATGCCACTTGTTTGGGCCCATCTATCCACTTATCCACCAAACAAATCCCAACTGGTTGTCTTCAGTGGACCAAACCTCCACTGGACACTAGAAACAGAGAGAGGAAAGTCATGGTCCTGTCTTCTTGGAATTTATGAAGCCAGTGAAGAAAACAGATACTAAATATATTACCATGACACAAGATGATTTGTGATGTAATTGAATTATATCATCATCATCATCATCATCATCATCATCATCATCGCTAGCACTTTAAAAAATGCTTACTGTTCAAAGTGTTTTTTAAGCCAGATTTTATTTAAATTTCCAAACACTTTCAGCACTACAGACGCTGTTATTAGCCCCATTTTACAGACGAGGAGCCTTGCCAAGGTTTATAAATGCAGCAAGTGCAGACTGACCATAGAGCTTATGCATTTTGTCTGGCTGATTCAAAAGTAAGATGGGGTCGTGTCTGCTTGCATTCACAGCTCTCTGTCATTGGACTAGACACAATATAAGCCAATGATGCCCAAAGTGCTACATGTTAGAATTACCTGGAAAACTTAAAAAAAAAAATCCCAATGCTCAGGTGACAAATCACAATTCTGGGGTTGGGAGCCAGGCATCAATATTTTTAAGATTTCCAGGTGATTCTAATCAACAGTAAAGTTGAGAGCCACAGTTATAAAGTGCTATACTAATGTAAGATTTCTTCCCCCTTATCCCAATCTTCTCCAAGAGCTCAGTTTCTAAAAGATCAAGATCAGAAGACATGTGGACACCCAATTTCAGTTAGTCCAGCTGTCCCTTTTGCACCTGGCATGGGCTTGGTTCAGTGTTGTTGAGTAGGTCTCTGATCAAGCAGATAGTTATTATTACTAGTTACAGGGTGGACACTTCAAGCTTAACTTAGGGGTTGGTTAGAGAAAAAATCATCAGGTTCTATCAGAATGCCAAAGGCACAAGGGAAAGGGAAACTCACTCCAACATGTGGACCCTGGGATCAGGTCAGCGGAGCCTGCTGGAGGGAATGAATTGAGTGTTTATGGTGACCTCTGCCACCAGCAGTCGGTGTCAACAAGGCTGGAAGAAGTGCACTTGGCTATTTTTAAAAGAGGAGGTAAAGGCAAAAGAAATCAACTATGTGTAGGGCAAAAAAGCAAGGAATTTGGAATTAGATCGTGATTCATAGTTAAGGACTGCCATGTCCTAGCTCTGTGACTTTAAGCATTTTCTTTCTGACCTCTCTCATTTTAGAGTAAGATTAGTATGGAAATAATGCTTTCCTAATAAGATAGTGGTAAGCACTAAATGATACAGAAAGTGGTTGTGCATATTAACACTTAAAAATAGTTAGAAGTAGTTGTTGCTAATATTCTTACAGTTCTTGCATTAACAACTCTATGAGTCTCTGAGCTTTACTCACACATTCAGATCTTGAAATCCATGCCCATCACAAAGATGCAGGTGACTAATAGTCTTCGGTGCCAAATTCTATTTTTTTTTAAAGTTTATTTATTTTTGAGAGAGACAGAGAGAGCCTTATTAGCTCATCTCATTTCTTTGAGTCAGGCTCACAGGTCACTGGGCTTCCCAGTGATTGGTTGCCCTTGGGATCAGGTGAGCACATCTGGCCCAATCAGCCACATTCAGGAAAAAGAATTTTATTCAATTTTTTAAAATGTTTATTTTTGAGAGAGAGACAGACAGACAAAACATGAGCAGGGAAGGAGCAGAGATAGATGGAGACACAGAATCCAAAGCAGGCTCCAAGCTCTGAGCTGTCAGCACAGAGCCCGATGGGGGCTTGAACCCACAAGCTGTGAGATCCTGACCTGAGCCGAAGTGAGAAGCTTAACCGACTGAGCCACCCAAGCGCCCCAGGAAGAGAGACTTTATGAAGTTCAATACTGCTGTTTAGCCTCCAGTGTCTTTGTTAGGGACAACTTCCCTTTGAGAAAAACCTGAGTGGGTCAGGAATTATGACAAACACACTGAGCACTTTCGCAAGCAATATCCCAAATTACATGGAAATGTAATTTGAATTCTGACCCCTGGGGTTTAAGCACAGGACTTTTCATTACATCACAGTTTTCTCTGAAGGTAAAATAATAATGAGTTATGGGGCACTGGGGTGGCTCTGTTGGTTAAGCATCCAACTCTTGAATTCTGCTCAGGTCACGATCTTACAGTTCATGGAACCCTGCATGGGCTCAGGGCTGAAGGTGTGGAGCCTGCTTGGGGTTCTCTCTCTCCCTGTCTCACTCTGATCCTTTCTTTCTCTACCCCCACCTCTCTCTCTCTCTCTCTCTCTCTCTCTCTCTCTCTCTCTCTCAAAATAAATAAATAAACTTTTAAAAAATGAGCTACCCTTTGGTCACGTAAGTCATTTCCTTCCCCTTCCACCCATACCCACATGCACATGCTCATATACACCCACACAAACACATTCTCTCGCTTTCTCTCCTTTTCTTCTTTTCTTCTCTCTCTCTTTCACACACACACACACACACACACAGGCCACATGTTAAAACTGTTTATGTTTAACAGGCCAGATGTTAAAACTGTTCATGCCTGAAGCTCCACCATCTCTAGCATGATAGAACTATGTAGATTTGTAACTTAAAGATTCTATAGCTTTCCTCTTAGGGCCAAAGGATCAAGCAATAGGTTTAATAAACACATCTTCCCTGATAACTAATGAAGGAGATGAGAGCCCATTAATATTTGTCATAGGAGCAATTTCTCTATAGAAAATCCCTTTGAATTGTATTGTCACTCAGTGCATTAGTGGTTCTCCTTATACACATTTCAGATCACACAGAAAGAGATGGAAAACTTCACTGTGACTTTTATGGAGACCGGTGATAGCAGTCAGCAGCTGGGTGTGTCACCAAGCCTTGATCATCTAAATTAGAAGAATGGTCATCCACTTTTTCTACATGTAGCTCCAATACTCGCCCCAAATTTCTTAAGGTCATTAACATTTTCTTCCTTAAAAATGAAAAGAAAGAAAAGTGAAATGTTTTTCCTTCCTTCCCCAAAGCCATAATTATGAATATTTTCTTTTTTACCCAAAATAAACTTGAAGGTGTGAGGAAAGATAGCAAATGGTCCAAAGCAATGGAAGATAGGATTTTGAGTTAGTAAATGAGAAGTTACTGCCTGCCATTCCTCAAAAGAAGACATCTTTTAGGGGTTATGAAAAATCCAATGGCTTTTGGAAAATCTTTGGCAAATGTCTAAAAATATGTTTCAAATGTTTTCAACTCAAACAAATTAAAAACATATTTTTTTCCTGGCACTTTCCTCCCTCATTTTAAAGGATATGTGTATTTTTTCAGGGAAATTTTAGGCATGTGGCTCTAATTTTCACTTAACTCATCATGATATTGTTTCATAAGAGCTATTAAATGACTAAAAAATCCTTATGAGTCCTTTTTTTTTTTTTTTAAGTAATAGGTCTTTAAAAACGCTTATTCCTTGGATATGGGAAGGCAGAGAAATCAGAGCTGGAAAGGGCAAGTTTTGCAGGTTTCTCCTTGATAGGATAGGATCGACCCTGCTTCATTTTCTTTAAGAGAGACATACCTCCCGGGAGTCAAGCACTTTTCTGGAAAGACTGTCCCAGCTGGAAGGGGACTTGCTTCATTATGTGTCATGGATTGGCCCTCTTTTCACACCTGCAGCCATTAGTAGGCTCACTGGCCTCTTAGATGATCTCCTGTCAAGCCCTTGCCACGGGCACCCCGTTACTAAGCACCTACTCTCTCCTTCTTCTCACAGTTTTCCCGTTGCTTGCTCTTGACTCCCATCCAAAGAGTCTGTTATATATATGAGAGGTGGGAGGTGACCATCTCCCATGACATTGATTTCTGTAAGAGATTCAAACCCCTTGGCACCCACATTCTATGGTGTTTACTCAGTTCTACTATTCTCTGTTTTCCTTATCATGGCCTCTGAGATTTTGATATTTCATACAGATTCTGTTTCTAATAAAATCTGGAATAAAACAACACTAGTCTGTACTAGTATTGACATAGTCGTATTATGGCTACATCTCCTAAAACCATGATCATGCTTTTCGCTCTTCTGGGTTTTTTTTAAATGCTATTTTCAGCAGTCCAGGGTAATTCCTACACTCTCCATTGCATTGCCGCCAAACACCTCCACCCAGGGTGCTGCCTTGTATGCACAAAGTGCGAAACACTTAATGTCTCCATTGCTTTTTTGGAACTGAACTTTATCCTGCCCTATGAAATGCATCTCACATAATTTCATTGTTGCTTAACATGTTTAATGTTATTACTATTTACCTCTGTGGGTATATCTCCCAAGGGAGTATTTTTATACCTCTTTTATCACTCAAAGTACCCAGTTCAGTAATAGGCACAAAGCTAAGAGCTCAATAACTGTTAATCAAATGAACAGATAAACATTATTCTCTGCAGTGATTTTTAGAAGCTGCAGTAATATGGATATTTGAGTCAGACCTAGGTTGAAATACCCTCTGAACTGTTTAGCTCATCCATGATATTTAATTTCTAAAAACCTCAGTTTCTCCATCTATAAATCAAGATAGTATAAATGGCAGTAATAATAGTAACAAATATGACATACTTAAGTGTCCGAGTCTAAAAAATCAAATGTGTATTAATTAATTTAATCCTCATGAATATCTTATAAGTTAGATACTACTCTTATCTTCATTTTTCAGATAAATAAATCAAGTTACAGAGCAAGTAAGTGACTTGACCAAAGCTTCTTCACAGATTTAATAAAGGATTTAATAAGGCAACACATGTAAAGTCTACCATAGGGTCTGACACACACTTTAATTGTCAGTGTAGGTTGATTCCTGTCCTCTTCTAGTGCATCCAATTCATTTGTAAAGCTCATAGGGCTTGTTGTAGAGATCAAATAAAACAATTGAGACAGAATTAGGCACGTAAAATAATTTTCTGTTTAAATTAATTAAAATTATTAATCCTATTACTCATCAGACATCAGACCTATGACTGAGGAACTCTAGTTTTACAATAGCAGAATCAAGACTGCAAAATACATTTTTATTTAGTTATTTATTTTAATGTTTACTCATTTTTGAGAGAGAGGGAGAGACAGAGTGCAAGCAGGGGAGGGGCAGAGAGAGAAGACACAGAAACTGAAACAGGCTCCAGGCCCTGAGCTGTCAGCAGAGAGCTCAATGCAGGGCTCGAACCCACAATCTGTAAGATCATGACCTGAGCTGAAGTCAGATGCTTAACCAACTGAGCCACCCAAGCGCCCCTTGCAAAATGCATTTTTAAAATAAGATTCAAATTTATTATTATTTTTAATGTTTTTATTTATTTCTGAGAGAGAGAGACAGCATGAGCAGGGGAAGATCAGAGAGAGAGGGAGATACAGAATCTGAAGCAGCCTCCAGGCTCTGAGCTAGCTGTTAAGCACAGACTCCGATGTGGGGCTCGAACCCACAAACTGTGAGATTGTGACCTGAGCCGAAGTCAGACGCTTAACCAGCTGAGCCACTCAGGCGCCCCAGGATTCAAATTTATGACATCATGGTTTCTACTCATAATGCTTAAGAGCCACTTTTTAAAATAAAAAATCACTTACCTAGTGCCCTCTGAATGGAGTTGGTACTGTGGGATTTCAAATGGATTAATTTTTCTTGCCGTGGTGGCAATGAAAATTTAAAGGGAGAAGTAAAAAAAAAAGTTCACAGGTTAACCATGAAATCAACATACACAATCATTCTTTTCAAGGTGTTTGTACTTGAGGTTTGAAGGAGGCAGATCCAAGTGATGGAGAGCTACAGGCCTTTACCTGCACAAGGCTAATCTTAGCACCGTTTTAGCATATTTTTGTCTTATGAGTAAATTCATAATTACTTTGTGTTTCAGCTCTTTATAAGTCAAGTCATCTGTATGTCGTAAAGTAACTTTGAACTAAATTTGCATTTTATCTCTCTCTGTCTTTCCATGTGTATTTCATTTCCCTTAACCACTGGTTTTGAAATCCCTTTGCCTAAAGCTTTCACGTTTGTTTGGGGAGCGCGTCCCCCACTTACCCCCTGACTTGTCTTTGAGGCAGGGCTACGTCTCCAGTGTCATGAACAGTGACTGGTCATTAACACAAGTTAAAAGATTCATTTCAGAAATATTCAATTCTTTGCAACAATGCCTCCATTGTCCTTTCTGTGGGACAGGCTTCAGAAGCCTGTGCATCTTACTTTATATGTCTTTGTTACTCCTTTTCGTCCCCTCTTTCTCCAGAAGATAAGAGGTACGTTTAATGGTTCCAGGACAGGACAGAAGGAAAGGCATTAAGGCAGAAAGGGGACAGAAAGAAAAGAGGGCAGAAGTATGACCAGAGAGGCTTGCTTCCAATTCCCAGGATGCTGTAAACTTTTGGTCTGTTACCAACATATCTGGGGAGATATCAGTAAACAAACAACAACAGCCAAAAAAAATTGCACCTCCAAAACCAAACCAAACCAAAACAATACCAAAGTAGACCAACACAGATATCAAGCAAATTGGGAGGATTTTTAGAAACTTTTAAACCTTCAAAAATTTCACACTGTTCAATGGCCCCTGGGGATTGATTACAGGTTAGTCCTCATGTGTTAGCTTCATTTAAAACAACCTTTTTCTTTAAGGGCAGATATCATGGCTTATATTTCTTTCTTTGTAATGTTGGGGCCTGGGGCGTAGTAGGCTTTCAAAATGCTCATTTGGTAAATGAGCTGGTAAACCTTTTTCCATAAGAAAAGGTATTGACAATTATCATAGAAAGAACTGAAACCAATATCTAGAAAGCAAAAATTTTCCCCCCAACAGCTCTAAACATACAGTCCTTATACTATTTCCAAGATATTGAAGAACACGTGTAAATAATCAGATAGAGGCATTCATGTATATCAAGAGTAAAAATACATGTTGGATACCTTAAATAAAACTGGAAATAAAGAAACTTCTCAAAAATCAAGAAGAGAAAGAGAAATGAAGTAAGTGGAAAGCCCAAGAGAAAAAGCTCTTGTTTATGGAGAAATATTAACCTTACTCTATACATCTTTCATGCCAATTATTTGCAAATATGTCTATACCACCTCATGATACTTTTAATTTCAGTGTCTTCTGTTCTTATCTAACTTTTTATATATTTATTATTTGTTCTTCAATTTTATTGTAAGCTCCTGAAAGCAGAGACCATTGTATGTTTTATCACATACACAGAACGTTTTTATACAGTGTGTGTGTGTGTCTGTGTATGTTTCTGTATATATGTAAACAGAAATGCTCATATATTTTTTTAAATTTATTTTTGAGAGAGAGAAAGACAGAGATGAGACAGAGACAGAGTGTGAACAGGGGACGGGCAGAGAGTGACAGAAACACAGAATCTGAAGCAGGCTCCAGGTTTTGAGCTGTCAGCATAGAGTCCAATTCAGGCCCTGAATTGGGAACCACAAGATCATGAGCTGAGCCGAAGTCAGCCCCTTAACCAACTGAACCACCCAGGCATCCTTTGAAACGCTCATTACATTTTAGGAAAGGTGAACACCAAAAGGAGAAGCCAAGAACTAATGATGCAGGTGGCATAATCTTTAGGTGGCATAAAAACATATACATATCAATGGCATTTACTTGCATGTTCATACATATTTATAGTGCTTTATATCTTAACTGATCGTACATAATTGGCCTTACATGGAAACTTGTCCATTTGCAGATGGGCAAATCTATCTACGAATGATTGGTTGTGTCCAACTCTAGAGAGATATTTAGTGGCATTCTAAATCGACTATAGTGTTAGCATACTTGGAAAGATAGTTTCGATGCCTTTTGAAGGCATTTAAGACCTGAGTCTTTTCTCCTGACGACAGTACATAGATGGTTTTTCGAATCTGGACACTACCATTTGACGCTAAGAGCTAAAGCTACTGAACTCAAAGTGTGCTTAGCGTCCAGTGGTTACTCTTAAATTTATCATTATTGCATTTCACATCAGCCAAGATAAAACCATTTATCTTTGAATGTTTTTTAGTTATGTAAATTGTCCCCTTTTCTTGTGCATCTAATGTTGGAAGGATGGAGAGGCATGGTCCATAGTAGAAAAAAAAAATCTTGCTAATAGTAGACTAAGCACATATCGAGAATCCAGAGAATGAATTAAAAACACGTTGTTTTGCTCCTAAGTCACCTGTGAGTTCCTCGTGGGATTGGCATGGGGAGTATCTGCCATGTGTGGTGCCTCACACAGGTTGCCCTTTCCTTTTACCCAGACCTGAAGGGTTCCATTTCTTTTTTTGCTGAGCCTCAAGCCAGGGCATCATTTCTTTGGTTTCACTTAGTTTCCCTCAAGCAGAGAAGAGTGTCCTCCTGCCTCTGAGAATAGAAGGGAAAGGACAGCAGGCTTTCAAGATCCAGTCTCGAACTGAAGCCTCTAAAAGACATTTTTATTGCTGAATTGACCTCTGAGAACAGTTGTAGGAAGTGGTTTTGCTTTAAAGCATTTCTACTTCTTTTTTGTTCTACAAAAGACTCCCTTCTATTAGTCTCGCCAGTTTCACCCCAGAAAGAAGGTGGTGGTGGGAGGAACCCAAATTCTCCCACAGAACGTTAGATACACCATCACTTTTTCTGCCTCTTATGCCTATATCTACCACCTTTCCTTTCATTTCTATTAAGTTGTTTTATCTCAATGTAACTTTTTCTGTGATCATTCGATACAGAAAATCATTGGTAGGACTTTGCAATTTACTCCCCATGTTACATCAACTCATGTTCTTGAATGGAAAAGCAAAAATTAGTGATTGCTTCAACAAATGTTTATAGAAAGGCTAAGAGCCTTGATAGACAAAATAGACATAATGAGGATACTTGTAATAATAATGACCATGAGGGTAGATACTTCAGGTATGGTTATAAGTGCTTTACATATTGTGACTCATTTAATCCTTACAGCAACTTTGAGATATGGGCACTGTTATCTTCATCTTATAGATGAGAAAACTGAGTCAGAAAGAGATCAAATAACCTGTCCAATGTCACATAGGTAGCAAGTGGTGGAGTGGA
The DNA here is from genome assembly GCF_008692635.1 of Crocuta crocuta. Classification (NCBI taxonomy): domain Eukaryota; kingdom Metazoa; phylum Chordata; class Mammalia; order Carnivora; family Hyaenidae; genus Crocuta; species Crocuta crocuta. The sequence goes on along the minus strand of NW_027531285.1, from coordinate 7,786,787 downwards.
GATTCAAACAGTCTGGCTTTAGAGTCTAAATTTATAACCATCACACTATTGATAAAAATATTGTGGGCAATGCATCTATCAGGTTTATTAATAGATAACCAATTGGTTTGCAAAAGGCATGTTTTAATAGGACAAGGAATTTATGGCCTGCTGGAAGGAGCACTGGTTTGCTGATTTCATACGGAAAAGCTCTTAATCTCATCTTTGTTGCTTACCAGTGTAAGGTCTACAGTTGGGGATGCCCATGGACCTCCCTTGGTTTCTAAAATGACTCAGTGAGAGAAAAGACCAGTTTGTCTTGCAAAATCTTAAGGTTTATTGATTCAGTCATGGCCACTGGCTTCAAGAAATCAGGCAATATGGACATTGAAAAGGGTACTTTCCATTTCTGCTGTGTTCTATCACAACCCATTTCAAATACTTCTTAGCTCAATGCACTGAAAGCCATTTGCCATCCAAAATTTTAATTATTAATGTACAAGTGTTTCAGATGTGTCCATTAAGGCTGATAAAGTTGTGTCTGATTAACGGGCTTTTCATAAATGCACTGACACAAACTTTTTTTAAAAAATTAATTCAGCCTGCAAATGAACATCATCCATTTTGCTATCATATTTTATCAGTCTGTAAAGTGCATTCTCACTTCGGTTTTCAGCTCTGAATGCAGAACACTGTGAAAAATGACAGAATTTTAATGAGAAAGTGAACAACATGCCATCAACACCCTTTTGCCAGTAAAAATGGCACAACATCAAAGCTTTAAATCATGTTCCCTCCACACCTTTGGACATCTGTGATTCTGTCTGAGTCCTCAAAATCTGCTACATCCATCACCAGGTGCAGCCTTTAAACACGAAGGCGCTGTCTACTTCACTGGTTGGCATGGCAACAGTTGTCAAATCATCCCTTGATAATGCTCTTTAATTGATTGTATAAATTATTCTGAGATATGTGATTGCAAAACGATGCACTGAAGCTCTTAAGTGTGCAGATCAGCCTAGCTGCATTTAAAGATGCATTGCATCCCCTGCCTTTCCCCAGGAAACTGACCCCCTCGGACTGCTGGAACACCCGGGATGAAGCATAAATATTAAACATTAAGGAAAAGTTTAAAGCAGTGGCACAGTTAATTGCTACTCCAAGTGCATGTTAACTTGCTAAAACCCGACAGGCTTCATGCTGCATGCAGATGCAAAGATATTTCTTAAAATCACATAGAGGAATTAGTCTATTCAAAGATAGCATTATTACCAGTTTATGATTGTGTTGATAGAGAACTTATAGGCTATTTGGAGACACATGGCATCGTCACTCTTCATTAGTATGCTGTGGGCCTTTTCTTCTCATGATTCTTCATATACAATTAGGGCAGCGTGTGTTGCCAATGTACTGGCGCTCCTGGTGCCTCCATCCCTCAGCTGAATGGCATTCTGTGATTTCTGGCATCTCTACGCAATTGTGAGCAACATGGAAGTGATTAACTTGGAAACTGTGCCTAAAACATCCTGTTATTTTCATTTCAAGCCTTTTTTTGTTTGTTTGTTTCCCTCCATAGGAGTTAAGCCCAATGCAATCTACATGGAAGTATAAACTAGTGGTTCTCCAAGTGTGGCTGCCAGCCCCGCAACATCAGCATCACCTGGGAACTCATTAGAAATGCAGACTCAGAAACGCTGAAAGTGGGACCCAAAAATCTATGTTTTATTTATTTACTTTAATTTTTTTAATGTTTTAACAAGCTCTCCAGGATTCCAATACAGTTCACAGTTGAGAACCACTGGAATAGGCTAGAGTTAGTTTGCCATTAGAATCACCTAGAGAACATTTAAAACTACCAACACATTGTATGCATCTCCCAGCGATTCAGATTTAATTGCTTTGAGATGAAGCTTATGCACCTGGGATTTAAAAAAATTTGCCATGTGATTGTAATAAGCTGAGAAGATTGAGGAAAGGGGGTAGGGGACAATGATATTGAATGTAAGATCTTTAAATACTTAGGAGATGGCTACTACCAGACATTGTTATAGCATTCTTTTTCTTTTCCCTTTTTGCTCCTATTTCACAGTTGTGCATTTAGTTGTACTTTAAATTAACATTCATTTACTAAGTGTCTATTACATGCCATGTGCTATACTTGGAGGTAGAAAAAGAAACAAGTGTAGACTTTTAAGCTGGAAACAAATGCATATCTAATTATAAATTATGAGAAATGCTGTAAGGGACACAGGTGGAACACTGTGACAACGAATTCAGTGGACCTACTGTTATAAGGTGGCTAGGGAAAGTCTAAAGGTGTGATACTTAAGCTGAAAATTAAAGAACAGTTGTGGAAACTCTACAGTCAAGTGGGGTCTGGTGGTGGGGTGCAGGTGTATGTTTGGGAACCGGTAAGGAAGTGTTCTATGCGGAGGTAAGAGCAGGGATACGAGCTGTACTAAAGGAAAGCATTTGATGTATTCAGGGGGCTGAAAGAAAGAAGGCCATCATGGCTGACATTAAAGAGTTGGAAGACAAATACCCAGATGAGTCTGGAAGAAAGTATGAGACATCAAGGGTTATTATGAGATGAAATAAACAGCCATGTAAGGGCCACTGTGTGGTCTGGAAAAGAGCAAAAATAGGAATAGATGTCCTCCTGTGATTCCAACTCAGTCGTGTCAAAGAATCTTTTAACCAATCACTTTTCAGCATGGTTTCTAGTTGCTCAAATAGATCGTGGCCACCTCACCTCAGTGTTTTGACTCCTATGTCTCAGGAATTGTTGGCCTTGTTGACTGGAGCAGTGTTGTCGGGAAATGCTACCTAAGTTGATGAAATTTAGTGGAGACTTAAGGTGTAGAGTGATAATGAAAATAGTTGGGTCCAGATAGCTTTTCTTGTAGTGGCTTGGGGTCTTAGCTTCATCTTCAATTATTAGCAGTGGTGGAAATGAGCTATTTTGTTGTTGTTGTTTTTGTTGTTGTTGTTGTTGTGACTGTCTATGTAGTGAAAAGAACTACTTATATAAGTTATGTAAAGAAGGGAGGCACTAAGATTTTTCTTTAAGAACGTGTGAGAGGGGCGCCTGGGTGGCTTAGTCGGTTGAGCGTCCGACTTTCGCTTAGGTCATGATCTTGCGGTTTGTGGGTTCGAGCCCCGCATCGGGCTCTGTGCCGACTGCCAGCTCAGAGCCTGGAGGCTGTTTCAGTCTGTGTCTCCCTCTCTCTCTGACCCTCCCCTGCTCACGCTGTCTTTCTCTCTCCTGGAAATAAATAAAAAAACATTAAAAAAAATTAAAAAAAAAAAAGAACGTGTGAGAGTTTGTTTTGCTAGATTTCTTTGTGCCTCTTGTGTTCTTCAAATTCATGTGCTAAATGTTTAATATTTTTTACAAAGTCCTTCTGCAAACTGGTATATATATTTCAGTTTATTATTGCCACAAGTTATTTCTGTCTTTGAATTTGAGTGTCTTATAAACATCAAAACTTCCTTTGGAACTAGTCCCAGTAGAGATGAAAGTCTTGTAGCCAAGTTGCCTATCCAAAGGCACATCAAACAACCCAGTAACTCAGTGTCCATCTGCCATATAAGAGGTCCAAAAGTTCAACATAATTCAACTAGATCATATCAAGCCTAAGGTTTACATTAACTTTATCAAGAAGGAGAGCACAACAGAAACAATGCAATTTTAAAGGAGAACCTTGCAAATACTAGCTGTAAAAATTGTTAAGAAAGTAATGCTTAGATGATTAGTTGGAACAGGGCTTCTTAAAACACATTTTCACCATAAAGCTTAGGATACATATAGGTAGAAATGGTGAGAATAGTGAGCAAATTGAAATGGAGACTGGAAGCTTCACTGGTTCCTCAAGTGAAGTCACTGATGAGAATGATCAGGTGAAGTCATTGATGAGAATGGTCAGGTGAAGTCATTGATAAACATGATCAGGTCAAGTCATTGATGAGAATGGTCAGGTGAAGTCATTGATAAACATGATCAGGTCAAGTCATTGATGAGAATGGTCAGGTGAAGTCATTGATAAACATGATCAGGTCAAGTCATTGATGAGAATGATCTTGGGTCCCAAAGCTTTTGTGAGATCCAGAATGAGAACAAGTCAATTGACACACTAGCAGAGTTTAGGAGGATTGCTCATCTCATTCTTTAGAGGTCATCAAAGGACAAGGACCGGTGAGTGAACTATGGGAAAAAACATTGAGTCAACTGAGAGAGACAGGAAATGGCAAGTGACTGGGAAAAAGGGAGTCTCTCTTAGATCCTGTCCCACTTTAGATATTTGGTTTAAAAGTAATGTTAAGATGGTGACTTTAACTGTTCTCAACTTGTTATAAAAAGCTCTAGACCTAGTATCTCACATAATTTTCCCTGGGGCAATATCACTCCTCTTTGAAAAACAACGTCAAAAACATTTAAATATATATGCAGAAAAAAATAGCATTTTCCCTAAAATTACATTTATTGACAAGCAGATCATGAAAAAAAAATAAATAACTTCACTTTGTGTAGACATCTGGAATGGAATGCAGGAATTATCTTTTATATTCTACAAAATAATACACCAAATTATCTCCATTCACTCTCCATTTTCAGACTGTACTCAACAGGCACATTGTACAAGAAACATGAGCAGTTAGAGAGAAATTGTGGAGAAAGAAAGCCTGGAGTTCACGTATGTCCAGACACAGAGCAAACTATGTGATCAACAGTGGCACAGTACATACTGGGGACATCTTTACGTCGATGTTTCCGCTGGGATAATTAAGGGTGCATTGTGAGCTCAGAGGGAAAGATGAACTTCTAAAAGAAGGAATAGCTCAGAAAGAGGAATAAGGACATGGTTTACTTAATGAATATTTTCTGAATGTTTACTGTGTCAAACACTGGAGCTACGAGGAGCTTATTGTATATTGGGGGATAGAGAAAGTAAAGAGGTAGTCACAAAGGAGTGTGACAGCAATGATAAAAAAAAATCTACCACTTAAATGCTTTTCTATCTATTTAACTTCATAAAAATCTAGGGTGTTTTGGCAAAACAAAATACATGTCTTTAAATAAGTTCACTATTTCTATCACTATTATCTTTTACACTTATTATTGCCTCATTTTATGGGTGAGAAAACTGAAGCTGAAACAGACTAAATATGTCTCTAAGCTTACCCAGCTGATAAGTGGGAGAGTGGAGATGCAAACCCAGCTTTGTGTGGCTTCGGAGGCCATGATTTGAGTTCTCCCTGACACTGTCTGGCCAAGAAGGGGGCAGGTAAGGAACGCAGAGAGGGAGCCCAGATCTGGTCTTGTGGAGGAAAGGTGGGCTAGGGAATACTTCCTTGAGAAAACAGCTTGCTAGTGATTCCCATTTCTTTTGTCTGCCCCTAGGATTCATCTGTCATTTTCCCACCAAGGGAAGTCTATGGGAAAGTCACTGCTGGGCTGCCCCAGGGAGGCCGGTAAGGACCACTGACCTGAAGCTGGGCTGCCTGGGATGAGCCTCCCCTCACTGCTTAGGATCTATTGACCTTGGGCAAGATTCTGTACAATGGAGATAAAGGTTTCTACCTCATGGGTTTATTATGGAAATTGAATTAAATGAGCTTATCTCTGCAACACATTTGCACCCAGCACACACTACATCAGTATTTAAATAAATGAATTTGCAAAGGCTGCAAAGCCAAAAATGTCTGCAGAGATTCTTCTCTGGGAGAGCTGATCACAAAGACTCCTTGCTTAAGAAAGCCTCTGCTGCCTTCATCAGTGGGTCTCATCTCAAGTGGAATCCCAAGGCTCTTGGTGGCTATGGGGGCAGAAGGCCTCAGATGAGATTGGGCGGGAGCCTCATTCTGGGCTTGGTGAAGAGTTTGAGGTTTGGATTCAGACATTCTGGAATCAAATCCTGGCCCTGTCTCTTGGATCTTGGACAAATCATTTAATAACCTTATTCTCAACTCTCTTATTGGTGAAATGAGAAAAATAACAACTATAATTACATGAAATATTTTTTTAAATGACAAAGCTTGAGATAGAGGAGGGACTAAAATAAATATTACCACTTGTCAGTGGACAATTTAGAAAGAAGCCATCTATATCTGAGTTTCACTTTCCTAGAACATCTATCTAAGACTTCTGGATGTTCTAGTTTTTATGTACATAGTTTTAAGGTAGCCAAGAGAGCGATTTTGATTCAGGGAAAGACAAAGGAATGAATGGGTTAAGAATGAAAGCCCATCACATTGCTGTTTCTTTGATTGTTTATCAGATGTCAAATTTAGAGGTTACGTGTACTGCCCACAGAAAAACTTGAACAAGTCTGGGAGTTAACTTCCTCCTTCCTTCTGGTGGCTTAGCGGAGAGCTGGCTCAGCTGGACTGAGGCAGCCTGTGAAGACACAGCAAGGCTGTTAGCTGGTGTCAGCATTACCTACAGGTAGGCAAGGATCTTCCCAAGGCCCTCATGTGTGCACTTTGGCCTTAAATAGATGTAACTGCTAGCACTGTTTCTGAGCCTGGGGATCCCTTGAAATACTTTTTGTTCTCAAAGAAACTAGGTGTTCTCTAGCCTCTCTTAGGCTGAGCGGTACAGCGACATGGGAGCGGGGCACATTCTCTCTTGGTCTGCTGCTACGTGCCAGCCTGCGGGCCTGGGCAGGCCCCCTTCTCTTGGAATCTTGTGTGCCGACTACCTATGGCTGGCTGTATAATAACTACGGCCCAGTGCATATGCCCTCTTGCTTCTCTTCTAAGTGTTTCCCACAATAATATTTATACCATGTCTCAGTGCTGCTGTGTATCCGCGATCCTCTTACATAAAGTTCCCAAAATACATGTCTTTAAATAACACTACAGGCTACAGAATGTTCATACAATAAGTGGCATGAGGGCCTGAGACCAACCTTTGGTGAAAAGCCAATTAAAAGACATTGTGGGCAGAATACCCCATACTTCATTATTTCAATTATCTCTTTCGCCCCTCTCCCCCGTCTCTGCCTTTTCGTGGTGCTGCGTAATGGCAGTTGATTCACGGTTCACATAAGTTAAATACACAGATGGTCCAATTTATTTTGTGAGGGTCTTTATGATTTTAGGGAAAGGACCCATCCTACACCTGGGAAGATGTAGACAAGAGGTGACTGGTATCTTCTGTCTGGCGGCTGGGAGGATGGCACTGGTGGTGGTGGGCACTGATGGAGGCCAGTGAAGACAGCTCTGGACATTGTAGTGACAGGTGTCCAAGCCAAACGCAACTTTCAGAGAGGCCCTGCATCGGGCAGGCATGGGCTCGTGCTCGTATTACGACTGCGCTCATGCACTGACTGAGAGCAACCTAGAGGCAGCATAGCTGTGGCATAAATGTGGGGGTGTCTTAGGGGGTACAGCAGCAACCACATTCCATACAGCGGATCCAAGTAGTATTTTTCTATGACTGCTGCAGCTATAATACGGCTGTACGGGATCTAGTCTCTGACTACTTCTGGGTTCTATCATCAGCCACTTTCCTGCTGGCTTATCTGCTCCTGCTGCTTCCTGAACACACGGAATATTCTCCAGCCTTTGCATTGGCTAGTTCATCTTCCTAGAAAATTCTCATCATATATATGTGTATGGTTTGCTCCCTCAAATGTATGTGTATGGTTTTCCACTCAAGAGTTCCCTTATCAGAGTTGCTGTCCCTGACTATCTGTCCAAAATAGCTCACGTTCTCTTACTTCATCTTAGTCTCATTTCTTTTTCTACATCGTGTTTGTTTGTTTTCTGGTTAACTCCATTAGAATGTAAGCTGTATGAGAACAGACCTTACTTCTGTTCACTAATAAATGATATGCACCTAGATGAGTATCTATCACATAAGTACTTAGTAAATACTTGTTGAGCGAATGGATATTTACTTATGTTTCGGTCAACTCACATGATCTTCTTATTGTTAACTGTACCCTTAGTATGTACCAGGAGGGAGCTCTACTACTTTAAGACATATGGCAGTAAGAATTACTTTAATAATCTGCTGGAGAATCCCTACCAGGGAGATGATAAAGGTCGTCACTGATATTTCTAAACTTTTTTTTTCCAAATGTTTATTTATGCTCTACAGGGAGAGAGGTAGAAAGCAAGCAGGGGAGGGGCAGAGAGAGAGAGGGAAACAGAATCCCAAGCAGGCTCGTGGGGTCAGCACAGACCCCGATACAGGGCTCAAACTCACAAACCATGAAATCATGACTTGAGCTGAAACCAAGAGTCAGACGCTTAACTGACTGAGCCACCCAGGTGCACTGTCACTGATATTTAATTTCATGCCACAAATCAGTGAAGAAAACTACGTCTTTATTTTTTAGTCGACTTCATTTATTTACAGTCTCAGACCCAAGTGAGCTTTTTTAACAATACATCACACTCCAGTCTCTAAATCAATATGAAGTCTTTTGTTTAGGCTTTAACGCCATTGTGTTATGTTTTACTCATCATTGTGTAGTTATTCTGTGGATGCTTTAACCCCTCCTGCCAGTATCGCTACCCCCAGGCCTTCATCTTTTTCTTTCTTTTTTTTTTTTAATGGAAAAATTCATATTACATCTGGCCTACATTTTTGTGCTGTGTTGACCCCATTGGATTACTAGTCTCCGTGGGGTTCAAGGACTCCACTAATCAGTATCCTGTACTATTTTAATGACCACATGGAATGCAATCCATTCTTCCAGATTATTATAGTTGATGCTAAATGGAACTGAATCTAAGCCTGATTCTTTTGACTCACCACTGGATGCCTCTTTCATACACTCAGTCTGTTGCTGTTTATCATTATTCCTTGTTTATATTCCTCTCACCCGTTTCCATTTGTGCGAATGTGTTTGTGTGCAGGCCAATTTTACTTCAATTTTAAAGCAGGATTTCATGAGATCCAATTAAGTATTTTTCTAATGCTCAAATATACAGTGTCTACTACAGGATTCCCTTTGTGCTCTAATTTTGTAATGAAACTGAAAGGAAATCAATCAAGTTCCTCTGGCATGGGTTGGTTGTTATAAACTCACGCTGTTTACAGCTTATTCTGAGTTCCTCTGGATTCTACAGAATCATTTTTCAGTATGTTTCCACTATTTTGGTAGATTATTACTAAACCTAAATCACACTGTTTGTTTGTTTGTTTGTTTTCAGGAAATCAATATGAGGTTTACATTTTTAGATTTCTTTGTTCTATCTCAGTTCGTCCTGATTTTAAAATGGCATTTAACATGACATGATTAAGCAGTTCTTCTGGCGAATGTATGTGTATCCACACTATGACATGCTTATAATGTATGTTTTCCAAATAATTTTACTCACAAAAATATAGTATTACATACATAGTCGTTTAGAAGGTAATGTTCTGTTTTATAAAGTATAGGAAAGGGGAGAGTTACAAACCATCATTTTAGATGTGATAATTTATTAGTTTCATCATGGAAGAGACAATAGAGATGGCCAATGTTATTAGTTTCCTAGGCTGCTATAGCAAAGTCGCACAGATTTGGTGGCTTAAAACAACAGAAATTAATTTATTCTTTCATAGTTCTGGAAGCTCAACGTCCAAAATCATGGTGTTACAGGGCTATGCTCCTCTCTCAAGACCCTAAGAAAAGGTCGTTTTTTGACTTTTCCTAATTTTCGGTAGTTGCCATCAATTCTGGGCTTATAGCTGCCTCCATCCGCTCCACTCTTGCTTCTACCATCACAGGCCTTCTTCTCTAAGTCTCCTTTGTACCTTTCGATTTAAATATCCCTCTCCTGGGGCACCTGGGTGGCTCAGTCAGTTAAACAATTAAGCACCCAAGCACCTGACTTCGGTTGGCTCAGGTCATGATCTCAAGGTTCTTGAGTTCCAGCCCCCTGTGGCTCCCTGCTGTCAGCACAGAAGCCCCCTGTGGATCCTCTGTTGCCCCCTCTCTCCGTCCCTCCCGCACTCACACGCACACGTGTGGACTCTGTCTCAAAAATAAACATTAAAAAAAAATTCCTCTCCTTTCTCTTATAAAGAAACCAGTCATTGGATTTAGGGTCCTCCCTAATTCACTGTGACATCATCTAAACTTGATTACATCTGCAGAGACCCATCTAACCCCAAAAAAGTTACATTCACAGGTAGTAGAGGCTGGGACTTCTCTTTCTGGAGGACACAATTCCACTTACTACAGCTATGGTTCCCCAAGCCCTGAATCATTGGCCAGTCCCTGCAGTGAAAATATACCAGAGAATTGTCTGAGTCCATTTGGGCTACTACAATAACAAAACCCCAAAGACTTGGTGGCTGAAACAACAATTTATTTCTCACAGTTCCGGAGGCCGGGAAGTCCAAGATTTAGTGTCTGGAGAGGCCCTACCACCCTCAACTGTGTGCTCACTTGGCAGAAGGGGATAAGGAGTTCTCAAAGCCACTTCCATTAAGACACTAATTCCATCATGCAGGCTCCACCCTCATGACCTAATCTCCCCAAAGACCCACCTCCTAATACCATTAGGAGATGTAGATTAGGATTTCTACATATGAATGTGGTGGAGTACAAACATTCCATCTGTAACAAGGAAAATCTGGCCAGTGGTCTCAGTGTTTGCCCTCCTACTCTGACGACCTGGAGGGTTGGGGTGGGGGGCACTTGAGTGATGCTTTGACCTAGATTAAAGGCAGGCCCAATATCTTGCCTGATATTGGGGTGGGGGGGGGATTTCTCAAAAGGGAACCACATAGTAAAACAGGATCTTTTAACCTCTTTACCTCTTTGCTTCCCCTGTGGAAAACCCTACTTCTACCATGGCTGATTAAGGGCTGGATCCCTTTCAGAGGGATTAGAGGGAAGAATTAAGCTCTTGGTGGAGGTTTGGATGCCTCAAATAATTCCCAGAGGCAATAATTTTGTCTTAATTATTTTGTAATTTAAGAGATTGCTTAAAGCAGTGGTGTACTGGTAGGCTGGCTCTACTTCAAAAACAACAACAGCAACAACAACAAAAAATGCACCCTGAATTGTAGCATTTTTCAATTTCCGTGGTGTGAATACTTCCACTGTGGTCAATTTCATGCCACCGATCGCTTAACAACTGGCTTGCAAAACTCCTGAACATTTCACAGCTGGATCTCGGGAGGCGGTAGGAGATGGCCCCAGCATATCCCTGGATCAGTTCATTGGTTCTCTGTATGACAGTGCCAGAGCTTGCAGTGCCACAGAAGGAATAGACATGGATACGTTCCGGTTTGGGATCTGGGAAATATGTGCAAGAGAGCATTGACTATCACAAAGAATTTAACTGTTTTTAATTTCAAAATGCAACTTAAAACAATGAAATGATCAGTTATTTTAAAAGTTACAATCTTGCATGTTGGTGAGGATCCACTCTCATGGGAATACACGGCGGGTGGACCTTCAAATTGCTATGGATTTCATAGAAAACTATTTGATGGCTTTCACACAACCTTGACCAATTTCTTGTCCTTTCGTGCTGTAATCTTTTTTGTTATACCTTTTCTAAATGTTTTTTCGTTAAAAAAAAGGTGTCAAACTCTATGAAATAAATTAAATCTTCAATGTCATCTTTTACCTTTCTCTTCTCTTACCAGCTCCTAGCACACTGCCCTTTCTGCTATTTCTCAATCATGGACAGGTGCCATCCCTACTTCTGGTCTTTGCACCTACTGTTCTCCCTCCTGTGCCGTCTTCCTACTGAAATTTGCATGGTTTACCTCCATGCAAGATAAGTTCCTTTTCAGAGCAGACTTCCCAGACAATGCAATCCAAAATAATACTGCCTCCACCACTCTCTATTCCCTTCCTCGGTATTATTTTTCCTTCGAGCACTTATTACTGTATAATGTTGTATTATTTATTAATTTATTTATTTTCTGTTTCTCCCTATTGTGAGCTCCGTGGGGTGGGGTCACGTTTATCTCATTCACTGTGGAACGGCCATATCTAAAACAGGGCCTATCATGCAAGTAGGCACTTAGTAAATATCTGCTGAAATAAAAAATGGATGAATAAATGAATGTGTGAATGAATCTTAAAAATCCTTTTTGACTTACACATATTGCCAGAACATGTTCTCCTTAAGGCCTGCTTAATATTCTCTCATAGGTATGTACCACAGTTTAATTAGTCTCCCATTGAAGGATACTTTGGTTAGTTTGAGTGTTTCTTCTTATCTTGAACATCCTTATATGTACACCTTTGTACACCTGCATATCTGTAAGTTAAATAGCTAGAACTAGAATTGTTTGAGTTAAAGGGTATATATTTAAAATTCGGTGGATATTGCCAAATTGCCCCCAATAGGAGCTATACCAGTTTATACTTTTTTAAAGATTAATTTTTTTTCAAATTTACTATTTTGGGTCAAAAAAATAGACCGGTTGACAAATAGGTCTGGGTGGACATTTCAAATTTATGATGAAAAATATAGGTAGTTCAAACCAAAAGCCAGGATTCACAAAGAAACACTAGAAGAATTTCCATTCCTATGAAGAACAAGACAAAAATGCTCACCAAAGACCAAAGGGTTGGATGCAGCAGGATGTTGGAGAAGCTCAGAGGCCTGGGTGATGGGTCAACAGGGCATTCTGCATAGAAATGTATAGACATACGTGGAACAAGGGGACATATCTAAGAGAGTGCCACATGATAGACAGCACAGATTTGTGTATTCGATATGACAACTTTCTGGAGATAGCAGAAGACCATCTTGTTCCAACAAAATGAGGATATTATGACAATTTTCTGACAGATGAAAGGAAACTGTCTTGAGGAAGAGTGTCTTATTCTAATTTGCTCAGAGGTAAAAACGGGTCTAGTGTTGGCTCTGAAAGACAGCACCAGAAGATGTCCCAGCTTAGCCCATCCACCACGTCAGGAGCTGAGTGGAGCCAAGCTGCCAGGAGAACATTTATACCATTAGAGTATGGTATGTGGTCTGGGCTGATGACCCACAAGCTCGGTTTCTCACTGAGTCTGGTGAGGACCGTCCATTGACAACTGCCTGTCAATTGACAGCTAAAGATCATCTGGAAGAAGTGAGACCTGCCCAGGCTATGGGATTTGTTGAAATCTATTGCTTTATCTGCCCAGAGCATACACAAGGCTCTTTAAACAGAGAGTGGTTTCGCTGACACCAGAGAGATGCTGGTGTGGAAAGCCAGCCTCCCAGAACCTGTTATCAAGTGAGATAGGATGGACATTCGTGTGTATATGAATGATACCCTATTGTTTGATAAATTCAAGCAACTGTAAATGCATGTTATCTTTATACACATATTACTCTGGATGAGTGTGTGGAAATGTAATCCAAGTATAGAATTCTCTAGAACAAATTCAAGCTTTTCAAAAGAAAAAAGACTTTGCTTAGAAATAGAAGAAACAGAATAATTATGTAATAACTACCAAAAAAGGAAAATTGAGTCAGACTGGAATGAAGATGAACATAAATACTGGAGAACACAAATGCCCATTTTTTAGATCAAAATGGGCTTTATTGCCCACACCCCCAATGCCCCCTCCCTCAGGTTATCTATTTTTGGTACAAACAAATGCCTGACTGATGCCATACCAGGGTGAGGAGACTTTTCTCATGACTATAGGAAAGAGGAGGTGTTTCGGAATTCTGAATCTCCCAAAACTTAGAGCCAATCTTATAGGAACAAATTTTCTCAATTTTTGGTTATATCCAGAACAGACTGATTCCCTTATTAATACATACTTTGGAATATGTTTCTCTGCCTAAAAAATGTTGTTAAAGATACTAGTATTGTCTATAAAAACATTTTAAGACCATATCATAGTTGGATCCTTTATTTGTTATTCTCATTTAATGCTCTCATCTAACATTATAAAACATAACTCTGTTGTTAAATGATATTTAGGAAAATATGCCAAAGGATTGTAAAATAATTTAAAGGCATATTCTGAAGTTTGGACTTAAGAGAATATGGGTCAAGTCCTGAAAAAGATCTTAAATCTTTTTATTCATTCAATCAACAGTGATTTATTAAGTACCTCATATGTGAAGCATTTTGTGAGCTACTGTAAAGGTAGAAAAAAACAGGAAATATGGTCCTCAATTGACTTGAAACTTATAGTACAATAGGAAAGATGTGGCATGCTTACACGGAAATAACAAGAAAATGAGGAATCCAGTAACAAAGCGCCACTGCATTGCTTGAGCTGCAGTGAGTAGTATAGTATATAAGTGGTATAGAAGAAACAAATATGAATTGAAGGATAAAGAAGATTTCTTGGAAGAAGTAGAATTTGGCCTGTACTTTAGACTCAGTAGGATTTTTCAATTCATTAAACAGTACGAGCAATGACTTGTATGCTAAAATAAGCATGGGGTCCATTTCTATAATTCAAATGGAGCAGGGAATTCTTGTGTTGTGAAGTCTACATAACTGGGAGGGAGGACTGAGAGGGAGCACTAGAGGTGCCTGATTAAGAAATGCCTTAAAACCTGGGCACAGACTTTGATTTTAACTTTGTAGACCACAAGAAATTTTTGTCAGTTGTTGTATTAGTCAGTGTTCTCCAGAGAAACAAAACCAGTTTGTGTCCATGTATCTCTATCTTTATCTATAATATATATAAATAAAGTAGAGTACTATACACCTAAATTTAATGAGATATATTCTAAGGAAACGGCTTGTGTGATTATGGAAGCTCAGGAGTCCCATGATCTGCCATTTGAAAGCTAGAGAGTCAGGAAAGATGGTGGTGTAAGTCCCACTTATCCAGGGACAGAAGACAGATGTCTCAACTCCAGGTCAGACAGAGAAAGCCTAGTCTCCCTTCCTGCACCTCTGCTCTATTCACACCCTCAGCAGATTGAGTGATGCCTGCCCACATTGAAGAGGACCACCTGTTTCACTCAGTCTACCGATTCAAATGCTAATCTCTTATAGAAACATCTTCACAGACACACTCAGAAATAATGTTCAAGCAGATATCTGGGCATCCTGTGGTCCAGGCAAGTTAACATAAAAACTAACCATCACAGTTGTTGAATAGGGGAGTGACATAATTCAAAACAAAATATGTAAAGCTTCCCTTTAGGAAAAATTAACTTGCGGTAGTAGGTGGGCAGAGGCAAGACAGAGGAGAAGCCAGCAGACCAATAAATAGGCTCTGGCAGGAAAATAGGAAAGAAGTTATAAAGGCTGGATGGGAATAATGGCAGAAGGAAGAAAAGTCAAAGGTATGTTTTATAGGAGGAATCTTATATTTGGTGACTGGCCTGGAGGTGAATACGTGAGTCAAACACTTTATGTCTGGATGTACCATTAGCAAAAATAAAACTTTTGAGGGAAGAATCTGGTGTCAAGAAGGATCATTGGATTAATTTAGTATATAGATTTTCATATATTCCAGAGCAAATTTAGGTAACTGGATTTAGGTAACTTGGGTGAGTCCATGACCATTATGCCTTGATGAGGTAAGAGACAAAGGAAAGACCTTTGCTCTTCAAGGCAGCCAAAGATTATTACAAAGGCTCATCGGTGGATCGAAACATGTTTATGACCGTAATAGTCAAATAGCATAGTTTTAATAAACCTGAGAGCCTATGGGGCTCAGAGTTCAAAATGGCACTGAAGAGAAGGGATCATAGAATCGAGCACTGAAGAAGTGGAGAAACAGAAGATATTTAGAGTCAAAGGAAATCAAGCACCTGAGGCGAGGCCTGTGCGAGGCAATGTTGGTGGTAGGTAAGGATATCTCTGGCAAGTGGTTGGGTGGTGAGTAGCCCAGAGAAATTGGGAAGGCAGGGAGAAGAATAAACAGCTCAGGTGGAAGAGATGGCCACGCACATTTTCTCAAGGTAATAGACCTGCTGTCCACTTATATAAAAATAAGCTCAGTAGCACTGAGTACTGCCTGACATTAAATGTTTACAATTCTTAGCCAATTGTAGTATTAGTAGGTTATAAAAAAAGTAATTGCTCCCTTCTTTTCTCCTTATATGGTATAGTTACAGTTTATATTCTGACTCTTTCTCTAAAGTAGGTTTCTTCAAGGCTAGGAAGCTTCTTTCTCCCTGGCCCTTGGATATGAAAAAATTAATGTACCTGGTTATATGGGACCCTCAATGATATTTATGGAATAAATACAAATCAGTGAATCAAAGTGTGAAACGTGAATGAATAAAAGAAGGGAGGAAGGAAAAGAATAGAGATTTGCATATTTTGGGCTAGACTACTCCATCTTAGAAACTATTCAGCCAAATGATAAAATCTAACTGTAATATAAAGTGTTTGGGTTTTTTTTTTTAGAGAGAGAAAGAGAGAGAACGAGAGGGGAAAGGGTAGAGAGAGATTGGGAGACAGAATCCAAAGCAGGCTCCAGGCTCCGAGCTGTCATCTTAGAGCCCAACACAGATCTGGAACCCACAAGCCATGAGCCGAAGTCGAACGCTTAACTGACTGAGTCACCCAGGCACCCCCATAAAGTACTTTTATTCAGTAAACCTACTAGATGTGAATCAAAAATTCTGTATATGTGCTTTTAAGGACTTTTCATTATATGATGAGGTAAAACTCTGCATGATTTTTCTCTATCACAGATTAAGTTATACTTTGGGTAGGATCATATTTCCTATACATAGCACACATAACATCTATCTTAAAAAACAAAAAAAAATTAGAAAAAACAAATTTGGAATGTGGGCTCCCCTGACATCATGTTATTATATAGCATCTTTTTAAACAGGGGATTATACAGAAGAACATTACCTTAAGTACACTTCCCTTTCTTAGTCACTGGAACAAATACAAATAGTTCTGTGGTAAACGTTCGAGCTCACCAGGACTCCGGGATCTCCTTCTGGGAACACGCCCCCTTGGAATTGGGTTTGGCCTGTGACTTGTTCAGGTCAATGAAACTGAGTGGAAGTGATGGAGATCACTTCTGGGTCAAAGTATGTTATGCATGGTGGTCATGCTCCTCACGCTCTCATTCCTGCCTTGGTAGATTCTGAAGCATCATATTGAAAAGGTGGGGCGCCTTACGATGATGGAGCCTTTGTCATTCTGTGTCCCTGAACATTTACGGTGACAGCGCACCCTGCTGACCCCAATTGGACACAGTGTGAATGAAAAATGTTTCAAACCACTGAGATTCTTGCGGTTGGTTGCCACCACAATATAATCTAGTATATCCTGACTAAGTCCTTCTGCTTAAAAAAAAAAAAAAAAAGGGCATTTTTCCCTAGAATTCTAAAATTGTTAGAGAAAAGAAAAGATTCTGTATGACAATGTTATTGCCTGTATATAGATAAAGTTAAAATACACTAAAAACTAAAAGGTTTACACTTCTTTTCTTTTGTGGCTGAAGAATTAGAGCTGCATTTCCTAATTTGCTTTCATTGTTCTACTCCATTGACACCAGCCGTGTCTCTGTATTTTTAGTATGCCTAAGGGAAATTATTGATAGTTCCGCTTTTACTATTTTATGTCTTCTTGAGAAAGGTGCTTTGTTTTTATTTTATATTTATTTGCCCTGGGTTCAACATTAAGAAAAGGGTATAAAGATCTATGATATTGCAAATAAAAGGTCTGTTTTATTCCAATACAGAAGTGAATAGCCAATTTAACATTTTTGTTTCTAAAGGTCGAAGTCAAGGGAAAATGAGAGGAAGACCAACCTGTTTACCAGTCCATATTATTCTTTATTTCCATAAAGTCTTCTTCTAAATGTTCATCACACATGCAAATGTATAATGCTTTTTTTTTCCCACTCTGTCTCACACACATCCTGGAATCCCCTGGGAGCTATCAGCCTGGGAGAACATCCCTTTAAGATTTTGCTGTCTCTATTCATTGCATGTACTGTAGCTTTGTACGTGTTTATTTTGCTAGTTATATGTGTTCAGGCAGGAATTCAAATATGTGATTCTCATTCTTGCTTTCCAAGAGAATTCTCCTGAGGGGAGAAAAACAATGTACATGTTTCTCTTCTTATTTGACAAAACCAAAAACAATCCTGGATTTAGACCCTTACAAGGAAATATGTTCGACACAAAATAAGAGCAAAGGACTATCTTTGTTTCTCTTCCAGCTTTGAAGTCCTGCCCACTGTTATTAAGAGAAAATGTAGGCAGCGTAGCCTTGGCTCTAAAACTATGAGGGCTTTCCTGCTCCATTACAGACAGAAGGGACAGAGCACTTACAGAGGAGTAAACATTTTTTAGCAGAGGGATGGCAGGGCCGTAGCCATACTCTGTGTCTGAGAATCACTGATAGAATCTTTTCATGTTGAGGCTCAGTGAATAAAAGTATGCACGTCACTGAGGGCAGGAAATGCTTCAAATGTTTAAGGGGGGAAAAATAAACAAGTTTAAAAACCAGTTTAGGGGAAAACGGTGTGACTCATGGAAAAATACCCGACTTCAAGTCAGAGCTCTAATAAGGTTTCCTGGGCCCATAAGGGCATGAAGTTCACAAAAATGTCCCCACCAACCAATTATGATTACTCTCTGCCTTTAATTACTTTTCAACCGATGTGGAACTCAAGATATTATTAGCCCGTGCTTTGCTGAGGTAGACAGTCGAGCAATACAGTATAGGGCAGAAAAGGAACAAAAAAATCAAAATGATGAATAGAGAATGCTGCTTGAAAAAAACCTAAAAATTTTTTTGATATGGTCTTTGTTGGACATTTCCTCCCCTTATCTGCTTGTATTTCCACTTTTGAGTTGATAACGCCCAGACTGAGTTGAAACACGGTGATGGTTCTGCCATTCTCTTCTGAGTTCATTGTGACTTTTTTTTTTTATCATCAGCGGAAATAGAGGGAGACGGAATTAAACGGGAGCCGCAGAACTTGCGAGTGTGATAACAATACAAATGGATTTTCTCTAACAGCTGTCTCCATTATTTGAATGCTTCACCTTTCTCCATTCCATTAATTGGGTCTTTGATCACAAGCTGAGGTGGAGAGGCCCTGATAAGGAATAGGTTATTAGTAAAGTAGCCTAAAGGAATGAATTGGGCCTAGCACTTGCTGCAGAAGATGAGATAAACTCATAATGCCTGTGTATGTGAGTGGTGGAGACTGATAGGGCCCTCCGACGCCCTGAGCTGCTTGCAAAGGGAGAAGACTAATACTCCAGTGCTATGATAGCTAAGGCAGGATATAAATTGAGCTCCCGGGAATGGCATAGGATACAAATTCCATAAAGAGTTTTCTGTAAATGGCTTACACTTTTATATCAAACTGTGACAGAGTACTCACTAAAAATAAATAAATAAATAAATAAAATAAAACAGTTTCTTGATCTCACTATATGTTGAACACAACTGGAGGCTTTCGTATAAGAGGGAGGAAAAAATGGCTGTTAAATTTGTTCACCAAGACATTAATAAGAGCACCCTTTGAAGTGCGGTAAAGCTAAATTGGAGGAATTAAATTTGATTGAATCTAAGCCTGTTTATTTTTCATTTCTGCAGAGCGGGTGTTGAGTGATTTGTAATACTTCATTGGAAATCTTCAGAAACTTGCTATCATGTAATCCATTTTTTTGCTGAAGAATACGACCGCAGGGGACAAGGCCATATTGGTTTGTTGTTAATGTACTGGAAAGAGGTACTATGGAGAAAACAGTTAATATTAAATTACGAACACAAGGTTATCTTTCTGCCGCACATGCTCCACTGCCCTAGGCAGGGGTAATCTGTTAATAGCATTCAGCCAAAATGACACCATTAAGGAACTGAAGCTACACATCTTTTGCAAGCTGAATGATGTATAAAGCTGGTTTTCTATCATCCTAGATGCAATAAATTATCCATGCTGCTAAAAATTGATACAAGACAGAAGTTTGATAGAACGAGCACCCAGACATAAATGGAAGGCCAGGCTGGCAGGAAACGACATGAGAACGGGAATACTGCCACTAGGGTGTTTTTATTTGTGTCATTCTCTCTCCCCCAGCTCTGATTTCTCAGGAGCTACTGGGGGCCTTGGTAGCAAGTGCATTGCCATGGCATTTTCCTGGTAGAGAGTGAGGAGTGACTGAGCAAGAGAGAAAATGAATAACACATACAATTATGCAGATGAGCACCTTGGAAAGGTTTGGATGTCAGGTCTACTTTGAATGAATCATTGCATTTTAGCTTCCGTTTCTGATTGTCAATGCCTGAATATGAAGTGAAGGACATTATAAATGGCTTGCGTGGAGTCATCTGATTGGTGTGTGGCGCATTAGGAAATCATAACCTACTCATACTCATTGCCCTTCATATTATTGGTTCCATCAACATGCAGAATAAATAGCTGGGAAAACAGTCTAGGATCATTTCCCATGATAGTTTTTCTCATTTTAAATTAATACAAATGCTTAAATGACTTAAGAGACGCAGAGCATCTATTTGTTCCAGCCAAGTCTGCACTGTGTCAGAAAAAAAGATTTTCTTAACTACAATGGCAGTACCAGTGAAAGGAAGTAATATATTAAATCAACACATACTAAATTTGTACCATATTCTCCTAGCATTTTGCTGGGCATTGGAGTTGTAGAGATAAAAAGATACCATTCTTTAAATCCTTGCAATCGAGTGGGGACTGGTACAGTTGCAGTGAAATGTAACGATGGAGGCATGCGTGGGGGCGATCAGAGCTTGGAGGTAGCACTCAAGGCTGGTTGTACAGAGGAAGTGACCAGCACTAAGAGAACTTTTTAAATATCCCAACAGAGAGGAAATAAACATAATCAATAAGCCCAACCACAGTCCTCTCATCATATTTCATAGGGTAAGAAGGATAGACTTAGCAACTTACACATAGACAGATAACTATAGTTAACGCACAGAATTCATGGCACGTACCAAGTGAGAACAGCATGTGGGGTGTTTACAGAAGCCCAGAAGTGAGAAGATTCATGTTGGACTGGATTAACCAGGCAGAAGGGATTTTATTGGGGTCCAGGAGGTCATCTCCAGCCTTTCTCTTCCTATTCCCAATTATTCACCAATTCTGGTGTGTCCCAAATGTTAAATATCTGTCATTGGATCTTCTTTAGTCCATCTTTATGAACAAAACTCTAGAAAACCAAAATATTTTGACTAGTATACCACCACACCCTCTTCATTGCTGTCTCTGCTTCAGCTTTGTTCCTCATCAATCCCTTCTTTGGAAGAAGGCCAGAGTGATCTTTCTAAACAAAAATTGACCTGTCACTCCAGTTTAAATCCCATGCTATGGTTACCCTTAGGCAAAAACCACCCCCCTCAGTCTGGTGTATAAATCTCCATATATCAAGGCTACCCCTTGAGCCTCTTCTGTGTTCACTCCTATCACATTCCCTGCATCTGGGCTCTAATCACAGAACTACCCCCAGTTTCTTAGTTTGCCAACCCCTATCTGCCTTTGAACCTTCAGTATTGGTTGCCTTTACTTACTTGTTTCTCCAAAACCTATCATCTCATCCCTTCCCTTTTTCTAGCTAAACTGAATTTACCATTCAGACTCCAGAACTTTCCCTGATAACCAAATCTGGGGTGAAGTTCCCTTGTCCCTGACCTTGTAGCACCTGTATTTTTCCTGTCTTAGATCTTTAACTCCCTTGGGGACTGTACATTCTGGGAGAGCAGGGTCTGTGGTTCCCTTGTCCGTTTCATATCTTCAGTTCTCAGCATAGTGCCCAGCATACTGAGCAGTAAATATTTGCTGAACATTGAATAAATGGGGGAGACAGAAAATAAGCAATGTTCTGGAGAAATGGTTGGGAATGACTACAGGAAGATATTGAGACTAGAGGGAATTGTCTTGAGATCGTTCTTATCCTGGGAGAACTTTCTCACCGACTGAGCTGAGGAGAACTGTGTGGTGGACTCAGTTGGAGGCTGAATGAAGAAACAGCAGTGTGGTGTTTTTAAACTGCAGTGTGTTGACAGGAAATAAGCTTTTATTGGAAAATAAGGAAGAAGAGATTGGGCAGTAAACCTGAGATGAGTAGGCTATTTTCTTTTGTGCTAAATTGTTCAAACTGAATTTGGATGTTCCGTGCATTTGCCATATAGTTGTTTACCTTTGCACTTTATTTTGTTCTGTGTAGACATTTTGATATCCTAAGTAGAAGTCATGGGGTAGATGTAATGTGGGAAGTTATTTTTAATGTCTTATACCAAGACTATATATAAATACTATAGTGAAGCAATTGTGAATTAGCAATTAAATTGACAGTTGATTAAAAATCAGATTAACAATTTACTGATTGAACAGCACTTACTTAATTCTTATCTTGTTCCCCAAAGTGACAAACAAAAGAATGAAGGGCAGGCCGGCAGCAAGGTGTCCACATTCTGGGAGAAAAGCTGAAAAGGTAGGTGAACAAAATGTCAGGTTATGATAGAATGCTAGGTAGGGCAGATACTGGGGAAGAGGAGAGAGAGAAAATTTCGTAAAGGAGATGACATTTAAACTGCATTTTAAAGACCCAGGATCAATGATTAAAGAAAACTAGGAAGAGAGAGGACGCAAAAGAAATAGCAAAGACACGAAATAAAGGAAAGATATTAAAGAGCTTCATGGGCAACTACTTGAACATAGTCAGGATTTATCATAAAAGCCCTGTTTTCAGATCTTTGATCTTTGCCCCACTAGAACACTTGTATTGGTCACAGCTACCAAGGTCCTGGTTCCCCAGATTATTAACAAGCCATATAAAACCTGGTGTGATATGATCCTTGCTTATCTCTTCAGCAACAATCTTCCCATTCTCTCCAACACCATCTAAGTGCTTGTGCTCCTTCCCTACCATGACACGGTGTCTATCCTCCATGGCTTTATTGATGGCACTCCCTTCTGACTGACATACATACTCTTCCTTTTGGGTACCACCTCTCAGTCTACCTCCCCCCATCCCTGGGTCAGACCCCCTTCCCATTGAAATAAATATGCTGCATTCATCTATTCAACAAGGACCAGTCAAACTTCTCCAAGTACTTAAAAGTATGAGTTCAGGGTTTGGATTTGAGTACACTTTGCCTGATCTATGAACGTGGTTGTATGAACTTGGGTGATTTGCTTATGTAACTTCTATATATGATCCAGTTTTCTCGTCTGAAATAGATAATCATAATACCTATGTTACAAGGTTTGAGGGCAGATTAAATGAAATAATACTTTTAAAAGTATTTGTATATCTATTTGGCCATCTTATAATAATAATAACAATAATAATAATAATTAACTATTAGTACAAGCCAAACTTTAAGCTTAGATGTTAAAGACACAAAAATGCACAAAACACGGCTCCTGCTGTCAGAGATTTCATAAACTGCTGAAAAGTGGACATATAACCAGGTAGTATTAAGAAAGAGTATGAATTGTTCTATGATAAAGGGATGCTAGACTTTTTGAAAGTAGGATCATTTCCTACATTTTGTAGAACCATTGAAATGTATTTTAATCTGCTTGCAATCTACTCAAAGGACTGCCAGCTATTTTTCACCCAGTCTGCATAAATTTGGCATTCCTGTGTTAACAGAAATCAGAAGAACCTAGTATAAACTAATACAGCTGAGCATTCAATTTAGCTGAGAACAAGCCCTCATAGAAATGAGAAGGAACCCCTCAAACCCATTAGGCTCTATGCCTTCATATTATAGAGGAAGAAACTGTGAGCCCTGCCCCCATCGCAGGGGTTAAGTCCGTGGACGGGGGTCACACATTGCATTACTGACTGCATGAAGGGAAGGACCCACATTTCCCAGTCTCAGTTCAGCACCCTTTCCATCATTGCACTCATATCCCTTTGGCTTTGTTCTCTCATTAATCTCATTTGTTTCAAAACCTGTACAAACCTGGTCCCCCAAGAAAAGTTAAACATGGCTTCCCAGTCTCATGCTCTGTATCTGACATTCTGGTGTATTCTTCTTCTGGGCTTGGGCCAATCCCAGTACTTCCTCTGGAGCCTGAAAGAGACCTCCTATCCTCACAAAGCCAGCCTGGAGGATACCAGTGCAAAATTACTCCTTCCTTTTCTAATGTCGCTGCACAGAGTCTTCCAAGCCTCTACTTTTGGCACTTCATTGCGGCCTGTATTGTTTCATGTTTCATGTATCATTCTTGCATTGATTCACATACAGGTGTTTTGTTTTTGTTTTTGTTTTTGTTTTGTTTTGTTTTGTTTTTAGCACTGATCACAAGGCCTTTCCATGGTGCCTAATACTATGCTACTTGGCATATGAGGATACTCAAACGCTTCTGAATGAAATTGACTGAAATTTAAGTACTCTTCCTCCAAGCCCCATGTCACTTGGGGATAAAAGTACATCCTTCATATTGTCCTATGTATTTGGAGGATAGATTTGAAGGGCTTGCTTTGCTTTTTTTTCATAAACTGGCTATTTAAAGAAAAGCCTACACTCTACACACTCTACTTTTTCCTCAGCTTTGCACAAGCCATTTCTTGTGCCCAGTACGTCTTCCTCCCAAATCATGTGGATAACATCTCTTCATCTGTAAAGTCTCTACTGAGATGTCACTTCTAGAACCTCTTCTGCAAATGCTTAGTATCATTTACACTTTGTTCACAACACCAGGGACGTGGAAGTAGGATGGATGCTCAGGGACCTAGTAGAAACTAGTCTGTAAGTTCCTCAAAGGCAGGTGTAGCTTCTTATTCACTGTTTTGTCCCTCGTATCCTATATGGAGCTAGACACATTCTGTATGTTCAGTAAATGTTTGAAAAGTGTGTGAATCAAATTGTTAGTTTATGGCATATGGACTGTGGAAGAGTGTGACCAGCCTACATAAACCTTGCTGTAGGAAATTGAAAGTCCTCTCGCCATATTTCTGGTTCATAGAATGTCACATTATAAGACAGATGGCTGTAAAATTGTGGTTTGTTAAGAGGTAGCTTTGAATATCAAATAGTGATACATTTGATTGCTTTATTAGTAAGCAGTAAATATTGTTGCTCATTGAAGCACTAAAATATGTATTTTAATAAAAATGATTGGAATGGTAAAGTTCTTGGCATCCAGATCGATATTCAGGTAAAGAGTAGGTTGACAAAATTGTGATTGGCAGAAGGGTGAATGCCATATAAATGCTGCTTGCATCTTGCACACTCTCCTAAGGTTTACAAAAGCTAGAGCAAAGGTTGAAGGCAGGTTGTGGAGAGCAGGTAGTGTCCAGAGCAAATTGTATACCTACTGTAGTCATCACTCTATGCATCCTTAGCAGCTCCTCCCAATCCCAGCTGGATCTAGGGGCCCGTGTTTTTATAAAGCAATGAAGTCACTACATACGTGGCAAAGAAAATGCCTATATTTTCATTTGCCATGTTTCATTTAAAAAATGACTTCCATCAAAGTTGGTCCTAGGATAAATTGATGAGCACAGGAAGACTTCTGGAAATCCCCAACTTATTTTTTATTCATTTCTTCTACCCAAAAGTATTCTCAGTTTCCTAATCCACTTAACTTATCCCCTCCGTCAAAACTGTCTACAGACCTTCACATTCTTGATCAAAATCAAAACTCAAGAGAGGGTTTTATAGAATCATTCATAACAAAATACAAAGTGTAAGATCAATGCTCTGTTATTCTTGAGAACACTTACCTTATAATCAAGCACAAGAAATCTTATGCTAATTTGTAATGATTCTCTAATTATGGCTTTGTAAGAATCAAGGAATGGAAATATTGATATTTTGAGGGTAGGAATAATCTTTTCAACCTCCTTTATGTAACACGTCAATGAACTTAATTAATGATGTTAAATATGTATAACTTTTTCTAAGCCTAGCATTTTCTTCAGGGAATTTTAAAAAAAAATTTTTTTTATGTTTTATTTATTTCTAGGAGAGAGAGAGACAGCATGAGCAGGGGAGGGTCAGAGAGAGAGGGAGTCACAGACTGAAACAGGCTCCAGGCTCTGAGCTGGCAGTCAGCACAGAGCCCGACGCGGGGCTCGAACCCATGAACCGTGAGATCATGACCTAAGCGAAAGTCGGACGCTTAACCGACTAAGCCACCCAGGCGCCCCCTTCAGGGAATTTTTAGAATCCCATGATGGCCATCTTATTTAATAGCTGGACCAACAATGACTAGGTAAGGCAGGTCAGGATATAGACTCTGAAGCTGGACCCCTGCATTTGATTTCCAGCTCTGTTACTTAATGCTTTTCCAATTTGGCATATTAACTATAAATCATATAACTTCTTGGAAGAACTGATAATAATACTCATCTCTCTAAAAATTTCAATTAGATCAAGTGGTTGATAGTGCTGCTCAAGTTTTCTATGTATTTTCTTTAGTTTTTGTTTGTTTTTTTCAGTATCTAGAGAGAAGTGTTAATATCTCCTATTATGATCTTGGTATTGTCTATGGTCCCTATGAATTCTGTCAATTTATGCTTTATATATTTTGAGGCACCATTTTTAATTGCATACACATTGATTTTTTCCTGATGAATGTCCTTTTTACTTTAAAAATTATCTTTCTTTATATATGGTAATACATTTTGTTTCCCTTTATACTGATATCAAAATAACCACCCCAACTTTTTTTATGCTTACTGATTGCAGGTATATTTTACTCTATCTATTTACTTTCAGCCTGTGTTCTAAATTTTTTTGTGTCTTGCCCATAGGTATTATTTAATAGTATCTTGCTTTTTATTATTTATTTTTTTTAATGTTTATTTAGTTTTGAGAGAGAGAGACAGAACATGAGCAGGGGAGGGGCAGAGAAGGAGACACAGAATCAGAAGCAGGCTCTCAGCTCCAGCTGTCATCCTAGAGCCCAACATGGGGCTAGAACCCACAAACCATGAGATCATGACCTGAGCCAAAGTCAGGTGCTTAACCAACTGAGCCACCCAGGGATCCCATTACTTTTCAAAAATCTGCTGTGTCAATCCCTGCATTTTCCTTAGAGTTTCTAAATTATTTAATCTATTTTCACATGGTCTCTTCTCTCCTGTGTATATGTCTTCACATGGCATTCTTCCCTTGGCATGTGTCTTTCTTGGTATCCCTTCTCTTTTTCTAATAAGGACACCAGTAGTATTAGCTTAAGAGTTCCTTCAACTCCAGAATGGCCCTATCTTCGTGTGTGTGTGTGTGTGTGTGTGTGTGTGTGTGTGTGTTTTAGAGAGAGAGAGATGAACAGAGTGCAAGTGGGGGAGTGATGGAGGGAGAGAATCTGAATCTGAATCTGAATCTGCTACAGAATCTGAAGCAGGTTCTAGACTCCGAGTTGTGAGCACAGAGCCTGGCATGGGCTTGAACTCATGAACCGCAAGATCTTGACCTGAGCCAAAGTCAGATGCTTAACCGACTGTGCTACACAGGCAACCCCAGAATGACCCTATCTTCATTTATATCTGCAAAGACCTGATTTCCAACATTCACAGGTACTAGGGGATAGGACTTCACCATATCTTTTGAGGGAACATAACTCAACCCACAACACCCCACTATTGACTATTTCTGTTGCTCTTCATTCCTAAAGATCCAATTTTTCTCTGTATCATTTTCCTTAATCTTGAAGCACTTCTTTTGTGGAGCAAGTCATAGGCAAGAAGTGCCTTTAATTTTACTTTATCTGAAAATGTCTTTATTTTTCTTTCATTCTTCAAAACTAATCTCACTATATAGTTGTATATTTGTATACAAATTGTCAACAAATAGTTGACAGTTTCTTTATCTCATCACTTTAAAGATGTTTTATCTTATGGCCTCCATGGTTTCTAATGAGAAATCAAGCATCATTTGAATGTTGTTTTTCCCCTGTAAGTACCTTGCAATTTTTCTCTAGCTGCTGTTCAGATTTCTTTCTTTATCTTTGTTTTCTAGGAGTTTGCTTGTGACATGATTAGGTGTGATTTCCTTTGAACTCATCCCATTTAGGGTTTGTTGAATGTCTTGAATCTATAAATTTATGCCTTTCACTCAATCTGAGATTATTTCAGCCATTATCTTTTCAAATACTTTGTCTTTCTTTTTCACATGAAACTCTAATTGCCTTCATATTAGAACTTGTAATATTGTTCCATGGATTATTTCAGCCCTGTCCATTTTTTAAATTCTTTTTTCTCCTCTGTTTTTTAGATGAGACCACTTTTATTTGAGAAACAATCACATTAAAGAAAATTTTTGGTATGTTAATGGTAGCATATATAGCATTGTGACTTTTACATATATATGTATATATATGAGGGACTTTTACATATTTACATATTATGTATTTGTTAGAGACCTTTACACACTGACATACACACACACACACACACACACACAAACTGGGTATGTATGGAAGTGGTGAATCACTATATTGTACACTGAAACTAATATTACTCTGTGTGTTAGCTAAATGGAATTTAAATAAAAACTTAAAAAAAAAACTAAAAGGGGCTTCTTCCTAAAGAACTAAGAGTGTGTTGATCTTTATTTGTATATTTGCCACACACACGCTTACTCTCTGCCCTTCACTCCTTTCTCCCTAGTTCTCCTCACCCTGCTCAACTAGATCATCACATTATTTGAGTTCTTACTACTGCCTGACTTAATGAGATACATTGCATTGCACTCATAATGTCTAAAAAAATGTGATTAAAACATACTGTAGCAGATGTGTCAGGGAGAATACTATTTCTAAGGCTGTGGGAAGCCATTGGAAGTTTCCCAAAGAATTATTTAATAAATTCTGCTGCTCATAAAACTAAGAATGAGATTATTACAGATATATTCATTCAAGACAAAAACAGAGAAAAGAGAAGATTGTTTAGTTAGAGAAAGAAAATGAAAGCAAAAAGAAAAAGAGTTTAAGATATAATTCTAAAATGAGCTTACAGAAAGACTAAAGAACATCTGGGTAGCCTTTAGTGAACAGTTAAACTCTTTAAAAAATTGCCAGATGAGGAAGGATAAAAAGGAAAAAATGACTTTTCAAATTGCTTCTATGCTGTCGGCGACTGGATCAATGCGGGTGCTAGAGGAAACCGCAGAGATGTTTTTGTGTAAATAATACAGGTACTTGAGGTTTTAAAGCAGTTTGTTCTAAAGTTCCCGAGGGAAGATCGTGCTTGATAAATAATGATAAAATAAACAGAACCTTTAGGATTTTAATAGCAATTCTACTTTGGACCAATATGGTTCAGAGTTCTTCTTCTAGCCCAGGGACACAACTGACATTTGACACTCTTGGTTCTATCGACTTCTGCATGTTTCTATACCTTCCCTTTCCATTGATTCATTTACTTTGGTGGAGGAAAGAGAAAGAAACTAGTTATTTGGTTCTTTGTGACAACAAATGTTGGATTGGGGTGATAAGTTTTGGCTCACAAGCCATTTTGCAGTCTATATTTGTGACTTCCATAAGTAGGAAAGCAATGCTACCATCTCCATCACACTGAGTTTTCTAACGTTAACATTCGAGAGTAATCATTCTGAGAGTCATGAGAATAGTTTAGATGACATCTATAATTTTTGCCAATAAATTCTGTCTATAATGTAATACTCCTGAATTATTCTTCTGATGGCTTTATGTACATTTTCTGAACTGCTTTTCTTATCCCCACTCATATTCTGCGTATCCTCTATCATAGGATAGCTTTCAGATGTCTACTCATGGCCACTTCACGTTGTGTATTTGGAAAAGGGTGAAATGTTGATGTTCATGCTTTCGTTTATCAGAATGAGTCCTATAGTTAAAAGCATATGTGGCCAGATTGTCTGTCATCCTGAAAACTCTGGGCCAGCCAAGTAGACGGCCCAGCCATTTCTCCTTTTCTCTTCACCCTTCACTCATATACAAGCATACCTTACTCAGTCCTGCTTTAGCGGCTTAAAAACAGTTTCATTTGACCATCTTCTGCATCTCTGGCTTTAAAAAATTTAATCAAGGGTCTCCTGGGTGGTTAATTGTCTGATTTTGTCTCAGGTCATGATATCATGGTTCATGAGTCTGAGCCCCACTTCAGGCTCTTTGCTGGCAGCTCAGAACCTGGAGCCTGTTTTAGATTCTGTTTCCCTCTCTCTCTGCCCTTCCCCCACTCGCACTCTGTGCCTCTCAAAAATAAAGGTCAGATTGAAGAGGGCTTGGAAAATAGTTAGAAAGCATCCCTGGAGGTGTAGGTCTCAGATAAGGCAGTTGAGAACAGCTCTACAAAGTAGGAGGCACAATCTGAAAGAGAGAGAGAAAAAAAGAATCCCCTATTTGGAACAATAAAAATAGGGTATATAGGCCGGTCGTCAGAGCTTCCATCATTATTTGGGTAAGGCGATGAAAAGAGGGAAGGGGAAGGGTGCAGTGGGGATGGTGAGGAAAACAATAGACACCCTATGTTTGCAGAGAATTGTGGTGAAGGCAGAGTGGAGGAGGACCTGGAGTTGGTATCAGCCTTATACGGAGGGTCTACTGTGATGGAAACGTGAAAACTGAAAAGGTGTCCTCACATGCATAGCCCTTTATGCAAAGGAACCCCAGGGTATACCAGGGAGAACTTCTGCTGTCCTGGGACCTTGACCTGGCCTCTCTCTACAGACTTCTTCCAAATGGCTGGTCCAGGGGAAACTATAATCATTCAAAAAGGATATAAACAAGACAAAAACATTGGATCTATACAAAAGTACTACAACAAAAAAGAAGAAAGGAAAGGGGCAAACAAATGACAGATGAAGAACACTCCCTAGAAAAATGTTACTAAGGAGTGTCTAAAAAGTTGAGACCAAATGTATTGTTGTGACATATAAGACAAATATAAATCTTTTACAAGTATAAGCGTACAGTAGAAATTTGGGAGCGTAGGGAAGATCTGATGACAACCCCAGGAGATAAACAGAAGCAGCTATAATTCTGGAATGAAGAAGAAGAAAATAAAATACCATTCTAGTTATAAAGACCATTTGCAAGTAGCACAGGAGAGATAAGTCCCCGCTGCAAGTGCAAGAAAGAATAAAGACACAATGGAGAAAACCGTTCCAGATGAAGTGGTCATGAACAAAGCCTATAGAGAAAAATCGATATTGGGCACAAAGAAAATTCAACCCAAGTGTAATAGGTGGTTTTGAGGAAGAGAGAAAAAAAAAAAACCACATGGGAGTAATACTTTAAAATTGACTTCATTTTCTATCACTGTAATACAGATTTTTACAAATGTAGCAGCTTAAACCAATACTCACTTATTATCTCATAGTCTCTGCAGTTTAGAAATCCAGCAGAGCTCAACTGGGTTCTTTGTTGGGTTCACCAGGGCCAAAATCAGGGTGTGGACCAACTGTGCTCTCATCTGAAGAACCCGGGAAAGAACCGGCTTCAGAGTTTACTCAAGTAGGTGGCAAAATTCCGTTTATTTGCAGCTACATTACTGTCTCTGTTTCCTGGCTCTTAACTGTGGGTCACTGTCACCTTTTAGAGGGCTTCCTGCATTTCTTGTCATGGAGCCCCATCCATCTTCAAAGCCAGCAACAGTGCAGTGTGTGTGTGTGCGGGTGCGAGCGCTTCTGCTGTCTTTGACATCGGTTATCAACCTGAGAAAACTCTCTGCTTTTTAGAAGGGCTCATGTGATTACATTTGACCCACCAAGATAAATTCCTTATTGTAAAATCAATTATGACATTTAATGCAACATTGCCATGGGAAAGATAACTCATCATAATCCCAGGATCCAGGGGATGCGGGATGTTGAGGATGATTTTTAACCATAGAGAATTCCTCTAAAAGAAAGGAAGAATTAAATCTATAGCTGCCGAAGGCATGCTGTCCTTAAAAATAAATGCAGAGGTGCACCTGGGTGGCTCGATCAGTTAAACATCTGACTTCAGCTCAGGTCACGTTCTCACGGTTCGTGAGTTCCAGCCCCACATCGGGCTCTGTACTGACAGCTAGCTCAGAGCCTGGAGCCTGCTTCAGATTCTGTGCTTCCTTCTCTCTCTCTGCCCCTCCCCCGTTCACACTCTGTCCCTCTCTCAAAAATAAATAAACACTAAAAATTAAAAAAAATAAATGCAGATACCATAATAATAGATAATATCATTATACATTTGTCCAAACCCACAGAATGTACAATAGCAAGAGTTAACAATAATTTAACTGTGGACCTTGGGTGATAATGTGTCACTGTAGACTCATCAGGTACAACAAATGTATCACTCTGTTGGGGAGGCTGATAATGGGGAAGGTTTTGCATGTATGGGGGGGGCAGAAGTGTATATGAAATCTCAGTACCTTGCCCTCAATTTTGCTGTGAGCCTAAAACTGTGCTAAAAACAAAAGTCTAATAAAAAGTGAGCAAATCCATCAATCAATACATATACATAAAGAATGATAAAAATGGACCTCGGAAAAAAGACTGCACTATTCACAATAGCAAAGATATGGAAACAAATGTTCACTAATGGATAAATGTATAAAGAAAAGGTGATATACATAGATACACATAATGTGATACATTCAGATATATAGATAGATTATTCAGGCTTATGAAAAAAGTAAATTCTTGTTATTTGCGACAACATGAACGAAACTTGAGATTATGCTACGTGAAGTAAATCAGACAGAGAAATACAAATGGTGTATGATCTCACTTATATGTGGAATCAAAAGCAGTCAAACTCTTAGAAGTCGGGAATAGAACAGTGATTGCCAGGGGCCTGGGGAGAGGGAGAAATGGGGATGATGTTGGTCCAGGGGAACAAAGTGTCACTTATGCAAGATGAGTAAGTTCATGAGATCTAAGGCACAGCAGGATGGCTATAGTTAACAACACTGTGTTTCATATTTGCTGTTTGCTAAGAGGATAGTTTTAGTTAAGTCTTTTCACCACACATAAAGAAAAGGAAAGGGGAACTATATGGAAGTGATTGATACATTTATTAGTTTGCTTGGGGTGATCACTTCACAATGTATATATATCAAAGCAACAAGTTGTAACCTTAAGCCTAATCAATGTTTATATGTCTATCATACCTTAATGAAGCTGTTAAAAAATAAAAATTCTCTTTGCCTACAGTATAAAAGGAAGATCAACTGACCCCAAAAAAGCATAAAAATTCAAAGTGGTCTCAGATTTCTCCCCGGTGTCATTAAATGCCAGGACAGAATTTAATATTGCCTATGACATTCTCAGGAAAAGGAAATATAAACAAAGAATTTTATACCCAATAAAGATATTATTTAAGCCTAAAAGCTACAGATAAATACTTTTAAATAGGACAGAAACCAAGTAATATAGTTTCAGTTAAACTTCCCTAAATAAAATATTAGACAGGGGACTTCAGCCAGCCAAGTAAACAAGGGTTTGTGTTCACATAATCAGTGTTATCTGCTACAACAAATATCCTCCCTAAAGCTCCCAATGGCACGATAAAGATTTGTCTATTGCTCATGTGATTGTTCACATCAGATAGGGACTCTAGTTCCTTCCATGTGGTAGCACCCCCATCTCCCAAAGCCTCCTCAGGGACCTTCCCAGATATGCTGCATTCTGCTGGGTGACAAGAACAGTGAAAGAGGGGAGGATCACGTGACATGTTCAGTGCCTAGGCCAGGAAGTGGTGTACATTTTACCAGTGTACATTTCACCTACTCTGGTGGCCCTAAACCATCCCCAAGTTTCGCTGGGAGACCAAATGGAATTGAACACCATCTAGTACTAGGACCAGATTCCAGAACCTTACCACCTTGTCACAGTGTATCTGTTTCATTTTTCCTTCCTCACAAAGAATATATCCATTCTTTAAGGGAGACATCACCAAATCTCCTCCAACCACTGCATCTAGTTCAAAGCCAAGGTGATGTGCAGTCTTCTCATTAGCTTCAGATATGGCTCCTTGCAGTCTAAATAAAAACACATAAAATAAATAGCAAGCAAATTAAAATAAAAAGCAAATTAAAAATGTCAAAAATAACGTCTAAATAAATACAAATAAAAATTTTAAAAATGCACCTTTTCCTACTCGTTGGATACGCAGTGTTGAATCCATCATGGCTCCTTGTTAAGATGTGACATGTTGAAATCTTGGCCCAACTATACTGTATAGTTGGTCCGATCATTTTTGCAGTTCCTTGTAAGCACATTTGGAAGGGATATACTTAGCAGTAGATGGTTCTTCACTTTGGTTCTCAGGCTAGTAGAATAAGAAACATAATATTACAATAGAACAGGTAGAAGCCTTCAAAGCTGCCCCCTTCCCCACAACCAGTCTGTTAAGTGAATCCGTAGAAGCTATGCCATGTTCTGAGTGCAGTGGCCACATAAAGGCTTATCTAAAGCACTAACTTGCGAGGATATTCTGCACATTTGGAGTGACTCCTTTAAGAAGTGGTATATACATGGAAACAATAGCCATTACATGTTGTTTCTCTGCTTACAGAATACTGAATGCCTCACTTTGGGACATTAAATGATGTGGTAAAAAATGCTTATGCCTGGGGCGCCTGGGTGGCTCATCTGTTAAGCATCTGACTTCAGCTCAGATCATGATCTCACAGTTCATGAGTTCAAGCCCTGCGTCAGGCTCTGTGCTTACAGCTCAGAGCCAGGAGCCTGCTTTGGATTCTGTGTCTCCCTCTCTCTCTTCCCCTCCCCTGCTCATGCTCTGTCTCTTTCTGTCTTTGTCTCTCTCTCAAAAATACTACCAAAAAAAACAAAAAAAGAAAGAAGAAATGCTTATCCTGTTCTGAGTTCTATCATACTGATAGTCATAAAATCAGGTGGCAGAGTGATCCACTGCACAAATAGAGATGGTACATTTAGGATCAAGGCCAAACAGGTCTGGAGGCACCCATGAGTCACAGACAAGGGTGTCCCAGAGCCCCAAATCATCTACATTTTCTGCACCTGAGTAGCTCACATTTATGCCCTTCCTTTCAAGTATGGTTCCCTTTATAACATTAAATCCAGCAATGACAGTTGGTTATATCAGACCCTCGTCACTGTGGTGGTGTGATATAATCCCTCAAGAAAATCAAGCATCCACTTGGCAGGTTCATCATACCGTAGTGCTTCTGCCTTGGATGGGGAGTGTTCAACATCATGGTTCGCTTTCCCAAATATCTTGTAGTTATCAGTGTCCAGTTCCTTCACCTCTTTGGTTAAATGTATTCCTAAGCCTTTTATTGTTTTTGATGTTATTGTGAATGAGATTGCTTTCTTGATTTCTTTCTCAGGCGTTTTGTTATTAGTAAATATAAACTCAACTGATTTCTATATGTTGATTTTGTATCCTGCAACTTTACTGAATTTGTTGATTAGTTTTAATCATTTTTTTGGCAGAGTCTTTGGGATTTTCTATATATAAGATCATATCATCCGTAAACAAAGAAAAAAAGAATTTTAGTAAACCTGAACTTACAGCTGCTGTGTAGTCATTTGGGGACCATCAGGCCAGTAGATCAGCAAACAGAGAAAGGATCCTGATTCTGAGACACAGGGTTTCCTCTAATATAAAGGTTTCAGGGTGAAGTATGTCTGGAACTCAGGGGATTCTGGCTGCTTCCATATTTGGTAAAAACTCCAAATAGGTAATTGAAGCAATGATGACCTGACAAAAGCCTGGTAAGTAGACCCTTCACGCTTGAAGGTCTGGGCTACCCCAACCAGGCAAGCAATGAAAAACGAGCAGAAGTGTGGGCTGAGAAAGGAAGTACGGAGGAGAAAGACTGGGAAGGGACCAACTGCAATAACATGGCTTGGAGTTTCACCCACTAAATCTTCTAGATACTTTTTATGTTTTTGTTTTAGTATTAGAACTTGTGATAAGCTATCAGTTTGAATGAGCTGGTACAGGGGATGGACTGAGCAGGTAAGTTAATGTTTTTCATATCCTTTGAACGCAACCACTTGGGTGAACTCCAGCCCACTTCCAGTCCTCAATATCTTTATTTCTGTGCCTGAAAATTTTTCATGCTTTTTCCAGAGCTGTAGCGTATAGTTCAAAGTTGCCAGGAGAGTAGAGCCTTCATGTTCTATCATAACAACAGCAACGACAAAATAGTAATTATGTGAGATAAAGGAAGTGTTAATGAACTTTATTGTGGTAAATACTTCACAATATATATGTGTATTAAATCATCACAATGTCTCCATTGTGCTTACACAATGTTATATGTCAGGTATATGTACAGAAGAAAAAGGATGTTCTGCTGTGTATGCAACAGGCTAGAGATGCCGGTACTTTACCACTCATCAATGATTGGAAAGAGTAGCTGTATCACTAATTCATCACTTTTAGTCTTTGTATGATACATTTTGAGAGAGAGATTGAAACTTTAAAAAAAAAAGAATTGGCTCAGGTAGAGGCTGGTGGGTATATAATTTACAAGCAGGCTGGAAGTTGAGGTGAGTTGATGTTTCAGTCTTGAATAGGAACTCCGCAGGGTAGGCCAGCAGGCTAGAAATTCAGGCAGGGTTTCTATGTTGCAGTCTTGAGGCAGAACTCTATCTTATTCGGGAAACCTCAGTCTTTTTTTTCAAGGGTTTCCACTGATTAAGGTGCTTGGGTGGCTCAGTCAGCTAAGTGTCTGACTCTTGGTTTTGGCTCAGGTCATGATCTCACCATTTCCGGAGTACAAGCCCTGTGCAGGGCTCCCCACAGAGCCTGCTCGGGGTTCTCGGTCTCCCTCTCTCTGACCCCCCGCAACTCGTGCTTTCTCTGTCTTCTTTCAAAATAAAAATAAACATATTTTAAACAAGGCTTTCAACTGATTGCAAGAAGTCCCTATACATTACCAAGGGTCATCTGCTTAATGAAAAATCTAGTGTTTGTAAATGATAATCACATCTAAAAAGCACTTACAGAGCAAAATCTAGACTAGTATTTGAAAAAACAACCAGATACCATAACCTAGGCAAGTGACACATAAAATGCAAGCATCATATGCCGCTTGCCTTTTGCGACTTAGCCTTAGTTGCGCACTGTGATGACTTAACAGCTGCTTACGGGACTCCTCTTCCCTTTTTCACTCGATCACTTCAGGAATGCTCTTCTCCACAACTCCCAAATTAATTGTGTGCATCTGAATCCTTGGAAAAGTATTTATCGTTAAATTTTGCAGTTATTTATGGGATTCAAATTCTCCAGAATAGGGTAAATAACCAAATTACATAATCTATTGGATGTTTCTTAAAAATTATCCCACATTTCAAGTATTATTACGCATGCCATTGTAAGGCAGATGAAGAGACCTGTGGGCACCGAGAATATCCGGGGCTCGCCAGGCCTGCAGTCGGGGAGGCGGAGAGAGGAATGTGAAGAACCGCATATCTGATCCTATGCAGAGGCCCCAATCTCTCTCTCATAAGCTTGGGGAAGAAGTCTAGAAACTGGCAGATACTTTGACGTGGATTTTGAAGGCGCCCAGGCAGCAAATTGGCAGCAGCAAATTGGCACTCCCAGCGATTCCCTGGCATCGCAGGCTTGGTGCTGACAGTGCCGCTGCGGGCTGTGTTGATGCTCTCTGGAGACAAACAGCACAACCTTTATTTGTCTTGGTATCCGCTTCCCCGGTGGGGAGGGGAGGCAGGCTGCCAAGGCACCACCTCGTTCGGACTTCCTTTTTGTCCTGAACGAGGGGTGGGATGCAGAAATGGAAGGCAAAGCAGTCTGGACCATAAACCAATTGACATAGATGAAAACCATTTCGACATTTCATATACCTAAATGTTTGAATAAGCAGAAGAGAACTCAGACCTTATGAAAATCGAGATAAACAAATAGATAAAGGAGTTGGTGAAGCTAAAATCTTCCTTTTTTGTCATATTCCAATTTGGTAACTTTAGTCCGAAGACTCGATGTTATATAGATGTCCTGATAGACCCCCTTACATTTCTGTGTCTAGAAAAAGAGCCAATATGTATTTAATAATAATTAAATGCCACACGTGGTGCTAAAAATATTAAAACTGTTGATTCAGTTAAACCTCTCATCAGTCCTGTTATTGTGTAGGTGCTATTTTTATACCAATTTTATTTTTTCGGTACCCATTTTATAGATCGGAAAACTGAGAAAGAAGATCAAGTAAACTTGCTCAAAGCTGACACAGCCTGTAACTAGAACAAAGAGTTAAGGAACTGAGATTGTCCTTCTCCAAGTTCTTAATTCATTAGGTCATTATGCATCTCAACGTGAGAATATTAGATATCACTGGTACTCCACTGGCTGAAACAAATACTAACTCATCCTATATGTATGGTTCCTTAGGAGGGTGTAACTCAGGCACAAGAAACAGTTCAGCTCTCATGGTCAAGGGTTTTTTGCTTTTGTTTTTGTTTTTCAGGGTAAACTTAATTTTAACTTCATGAAAGACTGCATTGTCCTCTGACAGTTAGAGGCAGGAAATCGACTCTTATGTTGAACATTTGAGACTAAGATAGCACAAATTTATGATGGCATTATTTTAGTTGATATTCTGCCTGTCCATAGGGTTTCCTTATCTTAAATGGTTATCCTGGTACAAGGAACAATTCAGAGTAAGGGGGAGATGGGGAGGTCAAACAACATTACCCAGATAATCCATAGTGGGCCCTTTGTAACCAGACACTCCTGTTTGGTGTCAGCCACAGCCAGGCCACACTAAATGTGTTTAATTTTGCATTATCTGGGGTTCATAGTGTCCTGTTACCTGTGTAGCCATAAATTACCATAGGCATGATACATTTGGTTATTATAGAAATATATACTTCTTCTTTTAGACATGGTTCACTTCTACCCCACAACTAAGAGACTCTCATTTCTTTTTCATTTTTTTATTACTGAAATATAAATGACATACAATGTTATATTACTTTGAGATTCTTAATTTTCTTAAAAGGAAACCAAAAGAATGAACATTAGATTTAGCCGAAGACACTGGCATGTAAAGATACTGTTCTACTCTTTCTCTTAAATGGTCTGTGTACCCACGGTGAAGACTTGTGCTGAGTCAGCTTGAGAAAGCTTGGAGAGGCCCATGGCCTGTCGCTCTGTCCCTTGCTTCCCATTAGCCCAGAAAGTGGAGATCAGTTGTTTGACTTCAGTGATCTGTAGGTCCCACGTTTGTTTTGGTATCTCTGAGACAGTGACTACAGTAGAGGTAGAGACGAATGTCAAGTTGTTAATGCTTTTGTTTGAGTCTACATGAAAGATGTTTTCCAAGTGCTAATAGATGCCAGCCATTTACTTAGGATATGATTAGAAAAAGCATTTTTTCCTAAGAAAATAATTAAGAGTAACACTATTCCATTGTGGTGTATGCCTTCCTATACACAGTATTGTTGCACTGGCCAAAAGAAAACACACAAGAAACTATCACACCTTCAGCAAAATAATCCCTGGCTGGGGCAAAGAATTATTTTCATCAGACTCCATCCTACCTCAGTGGAATATATATCATAAGAAATGCAAATAAGCTAACAAAACGTTCAAGCATTAATAACACCACTTACACATAACCTATATAGCCTAAAAAACCTTTCTTATTTTGAAATGATTTGAAATGTATTGAAAAGTTGAAAGAAGAGTATGAAGAAGTCCTATATACTTTTTTTTCCTCAGATTCACCAATTGTTAACATTTTGGCACCTTTGCCGTATCTCCATTTCTGTCTTCCCTCTTCCCATGTGTGTGTGCGCCCATGTGTGTTTCTTTTCTAAGACATTTTAAAAGTTTATTTATTTTGAGAGTGAGAGAGAGTGCATGTGCAAGTGGAGGAGGGCAAAGAGAGAGAGAGAGAGAGAGAATCTTTAGCAGACTCTGCGCTGTCAGCTCGGAACCCTATGAGCAGCCTGATCCCATAACTGAGATCAAGAGTAGGACTCTTAAACGACCAAGCTATCCAGGCACCCCTCTTTCCTCAGCCATTGGAGAATAAGTTGCAGGTCATGCTCCTTTACTCTTAAATATTTTAAGGTATATTCCCTAAGATCAAGGGCATTTGCTTATATATATTTTTAATTTTATTTTAGAAAGATAGAGAACATGAGCAGGGGAGAGGGGAAAAGGGAGATAGAAGACATGGGGCTCGATCCCACAACCTTGGGGACATGACCTGAACTGAAAGCAAGAGTCAGAGGCTCAACTGACTGAGCCATCTAGTCACCCAAGGATATTTGCTTATGTAACCATAGTACATGGATCAAAACCAGGAAACTTAACACTGATACAATCATCTAATCTACAGACCTTGTTCCCAATTTTCCACTTCAGTATCAAAGGTTCCTTGGTGTTTTCATCTCATTTTGTTTTGTCTTGGCTCAACAC
Organism: Crocuta crocuta; assembly: GCF_008692635.1. NCBI lineage: Eukaryota > Metazoa > Chordata > Mammalia > Carnivora > Hyaenidae > Crocuta > Crocuta crocuta. The sequence continues at coordinate 7,746,594 of NW_027531285.1, read as the reverse complement.
CCAGTCCTGGGGTGAATACACTGTATTTAGTTTTTGTGTCTTTGTCTTTCATGACATTGGTTGTGTCTTTGTCTTTCATGACATTGGTACCATATGCCATTGATTTGGTAGACTGTCCCTCAATTTGTATTTATCTGATATATCCCCGTGAGTGGACTCAAGTTACACATTTGGGGCAGGAATGCCACATAAGTAATGCATGTATTCTTCAGAGACTCACACCAGGAAGCACATGATGGGCACTTTGTCCACTGACAGATTTCTCCACTGCAAAGCCACTACTTTTCCTCTTTGAAAACAACAAATATGACTTTTGAATCACCAACAGCATTTCATTTCAGAGGTTGCTTCTATGGTAGGTCAGATGTACAAATATGAAATAAGGCTATTTGAGTTGAGGACTAAGGAGAAAAACTGGGCTTCTTGCTTTGGGCTTTAAGACAAATAGTGTGGAATGCTGTCTTTTGTTTCTAGTAAGTGATGAAGTCACTCAACATGGGTTTTCTTTACTGAGAGAATTCAAGATGTCCCAAAAAAGTTTGCTTTGCTTCCCATTTAGCTAAGTTAGGGGGTGTACTAACCTTACTATAGTTGGGGAGCTAGCTAGGAACAATTGATGTGCATACAGGGAACAGAATAGGAAAATTTCCAAATTTTCACTTATTTTAGTTCCTTGGAATGCATATATTAAAATGTTGTAGGCTTTTAACATGTATCTATCATGTCATCTTCTGCTACCATTATGAGAACATCTTAATAGAATCCCTCCTAGAATGCTTGAAAGTGGGATCCATCCCTATAAAGCATTAGGAAATTCAAGAACCATTGGAAATTGGGACTTAGGTTCCAAAATTCAAAGAATTAACAATTATTTTGGAGTCTTCAAAAGCATCATAAGTAAATGTTTCCTGATAAACTTAACAACATCAAATGTTGTATATTGTTCCTCCCAGTAAGAACACAATGGAAAAAAGGGTGTTTCATGTAAGGGCCCCAGCCATCAGAATTTTTAGACTCTGTGAGGCCTCTTTTTCATTAGACATTAGAACTGACTTACTGTTGGACCCCAGTGGCTGGATTACATGTGCTGAGGTTGAATCTTAGGATTCAAACTCCTCTTCACTTTTGTCTTCCATCTTTAATAAAAACCTACTATTTGAAGTCAGTTCGGGAATAGCTGTCTCCAAAAGGAACGGCATTTGTGCTTTCCCATTTTCTCAGATAATAATTAATAGTCTTCCTATAATTATGGTTTTCTAATGGTGGCACTACATAAAGGCCTTTCTAATGGTGTTAAGTTGTTCTTATCCAAAAGCTTTTTGCCTTATGTTGCTAAGCTTTAAAGAAAAGAGTCTAATAAATCTGTAAGGAAACGGAACATAAACAGCCCCCTTCAAAAAAAAAAAAAAGAGAGAAATAGTGATATTTTGAAGTATAAGAGAGGGACAAGAAAGCAATGTGTCAATTTGAACCTAAAGTAAAATAATTTTCTGTATGTGTTCTAGTGTGTGTGTGTGTGAGAGAGAGACAGAGAAAGAGAGATAGATAGAAGACAGAAATAAATCTTGGATAATTCTTTATTTTTTTTTAAATTTTTTTAATGTTTTTATTTTATTTCTAGGAGACAGAGAGAGACAGCGTGAGCAGGGGAGGGTCAGAGAGAGAGGGAGTCACAGACTGAAATAGGCTCCAGGCTCTGAGCTGGCAGCCCGCACAGAGCCCGACGCGGGGCTCGAACCCACGAACCGCGAGATCATGACCTAAGCGAAAGTCAGACGCCCAACCGACTAAGCCACTCAGGCGCCCCAGGATAATTCTTTATTTTTATGCTTCAAAGTTTCCCAGCTAAAGGTTTAGTATTAAATTTGTTCTTCTTCTGCACTAGGACATGGGCATGCTTAAGATTAAATAATTGTAGTGAGTTCTTTAATGGTCTAAGAGAAAAATTGTTGCATATATAAGACATTACTACATATTAAACTAAAATAAATAAGGTCATGACCTACTGACAGTTTCCCAGTTATGTGGCATTTTCCTGGGATGATGGAAACACACAAAGCAAGGAGCATCTCCTCTTGGGAACATGAGACTCTTCACTAAATTCCATTCAAGCTTTAAGCACAAAACGACGTCATCAGAGTTCAATGCCTGGATTGATGCGGTATAACGTCCCAGGAACGGCCATAATTACTAAGCATTTGCTGCTGCTGTGAAAGAAACACAGAATCCATTTTATTTAGCATGAGCAATTTTAGAATATTCACGTGTGAGATTGGTTATTTTGTAAAATGAACAAAAATTGAAGAGCAGAAATAGTATTCCATTTTTGCATAAAATGTCAAAATTCAGTGCTGTATCTTAAGTAATTTGTGAATTTCATTTATTTTACCCTAATGTTGTTTTCAAATTGCATTACCTTCCCATTACTGATAACATGTTTTTGATGGATAGATTTTTTTTTTTAAACTGCTATCACTTCCAAATAGACTCCCTTAATATTTTGTAGGCATTTTAATGACACTTAGGTCTTGACAAAAATCTATTTCAAACGAAATGACATTATATCCTATGTTTAGTCAAATATTAAAGGCTTTATGATAAAACTAGAAATTAAAGAGAAATAATATGTCTCTTCAGGGACAGACAAGTATCATGACCAGTGAGAGGTATCCAGAGACACTCTATTTCCTCTTATTCTTTTGGCCTTTCTCAATGAGTCTCAGCTTCTTTTCAGCTTAAAAAATATTCACATATGAAACATACTCCATATGTAACATCTTTCTGGAAAAGCAGCAATTCTTTAGAGTGTCTGAAGCAATTACATTTCCCACCCTCACTTCTTGTAAGAATATCTAAATTTCCAAGGACACTGGCTTGAAAACGAAACCCCAGAAAGTCTAACATAAAATTCTCTTTAAGTTGTCTCTGAAGAGTTAAATTATTCGATGATTAGCTTTGTTTTGTTGTTGTTGTTGTTTGTTTTGTTTTGTTTTCAGTAAAGTTTGTATACTATTGGAGGAACCCTGTCAACACGAGGGTGAGCCCATCCTAATCTCCCACCACAGCTGACCTGTCAACATTGTTATCAATTCTGATCCTTGTGTCAGTTCTCTCTTTCCATTCCTCTGAAGGAACTAAATTGGCAGCCATTTGTTTTAAGTTTATTTATTTATTTTTGAGAGAGAGAGAGAGAGAATGAGTGGAGGAGGGGCAGAGGGGCAGAGAGAGAGCAAGGAGAGAATCTCAAGCCGTCTCTGCACTGTCAGCACAGAGCCCACGAGGGGCTCAATTTCACAAACCATGACCTGAGCCCAAATCAAAAGTCAGACGCTTAACCAACTGAGCCACCCAAACACCACAAATTGGAAGCCACTTGTAATTAACTGATTGTATACGACTGATACCCTGGTTGATATCTTAGGTGTTTGAATGACACCTGAAAATAGAAATACAGAAGAGGGTATGTAAGATACATGATGATGTGTTTCCTTTAGACCTTGATGAGTTCAAAGTTTCTACAGGACATTCGGGAGGACATGTCCAGAGGCAGTTGTACATATCCCTCCCGTTGATTTAGTTTAGGACTTGTCTACTCTGGAGTGTCTTCTATAACCACCAGTGAGGTGGACTGCTCTTTCTCTGAGTTCCTATAATACTTGGTTTCTCTATTACTGCTTTCATCACATTGTGTTCCCTTTTCTGCTTATGTTTCTGCCATAGCTGCTGGCTGTGAGTTTCTCCAAGGTAGAGATTATGTCCTATTCATTTTTGAAATCTATAAACCAAACATAGTGCCTGACATGCAGTAGGCACAGAATATACGTTTGACAAAGGAATCAATAGATGAATGTTTCTCTTTAACTTTGAAAGCTTGTTTTTATATTCTGTAGAGACAAAAGCTATTGCCATGACTACTCCAGGGTCAGTTAAGAGATTCAAGTGTAAGAGATAAGAATTAAAATTTTCTGTACCACAAGCCATGTTTTTCACCTAAAACACATTAGTCTCAAGTGACAAAGCAACTTTCACATTAGCACTCATTTGCATATAGCACTACTTGTGTTATCAAGGCCACTTGCAACTAGCAAAAGTCACTGATGCCATTTGCAGTTTATGTTCACAGGGAATTTTGAGTCTTGGTAATTCCTTTGGCTGTATTAACTTTTTATATTCAGAAAACTCGACTTATGAGTATATCAAGGGCAATATGGGATTCAATGCTAACTTTAAGCAGTGGGTAAAAAGAGAGGTAACCATAGCCTTTTGGAAGGTGGGAGAAAGTTAAGGGCAGAAAGGTAAAGATTAGTCAATTTAACCCGAGAGTTAAAAAAAAAAAAAAAAAAACTCTTCTAAAAAAGAATGGTGGAGAAGGCAGGCATGTAAAAAGTCTAGGGCTGTTATATGTCGGGTGGCAGGGGTGGGGAGGTGGTGAGAAGGGGGAAGTGGTATTTCTGTCAGTCGGTATTCCAAGAGGAAACAAACCATGCATTCAAAACAGGTAATTCAGCGATGGTTTCTTTACAGTGGGCTGTTTTCTTTTTTTCTTTTCTTAAATGTTTATTTTTTTATTTTTGAGAAAGAGAGAGAGAGAGAATGATCAGGAGAGGGGCAGAGGGAGGAGGACAGATGATCTGAAGTAGGCTCTGTGCTGTCAGCACAGAGCCCAATGGGGGGCCCAAACCCATGAACCGTGAGATCGTGACTTGAGCTGAAGTTGGATGCTCAACCGACTGAGTCATGCAGGTGCCCCAAGATTGGGTTGTTTTCAAGAGTCTAAATGTAGGCTGCCACGAGGGAAAATGTAGGAACTTGGAAGTGACTGCTGCCATTCATAGGCCTGAAGGAATGAAGCAGAGGAGCCAGTTCCCTGAAACTGAAAGAACAAAGACCTTCAATGCAGGGTGATAGGCAGCCCAAGATGATCATTCATGGAGAGAGCAGATGAATAAATACCCCACCGTCCCACTACTTCCTCTGGTCTCCTCATTGTGTTCCCCATTGGCCTTCGTCAGAAGCCAGAAGTCACAGGAGCCCTGATGATGTGAAAGATAATCTCTATCATTTCCAATAAATTGTCATCTTCATTAAAACTCATATTTGGCTCTCTATTCTCACACATCTACAAAATGTATCTTTCTTGGCAAAAGTTCAGCTCTCCAAATTGTGAAAAGAAATCCAGTCCACCAAATGATGAAAGAGTAATTTTATTAAGTTCTGTCACAGATACCCCAACCTTCCAGATTTGAGAGTTGACTGGTCGTAATTTCTTCAGCCCTGATGCTAATGGATAGTTCGGGATCTCTTATGAGGTATGCTAATCCCCTCGACAGGGTGCTCCCACAATCTGCCTGAACTCACCCTGGATGAACAGCAATTTAAAGCACCATGAGAGACATAAGTGTAAACAGTTCATAGTCACTGTCCTCCAGGAGTCACAATTGTGCAGAACTGGCCCTTGTTTGTCAATTCTGTGGAATCGTGGGGACTGTTTCAGCATAGCACTTGGCTCTGATAAAGACATCATCAAAGAAATGTGTAAACCATTCCCTTGTGAACACACATTAGGTTGGTTGACATGGGAAAGATTTACTAATTTGCTGATTGCTCTTGGAGATTAGCCAGTTGCCAGACATAACTCATCTGCTGAGTTTTTCTTTCAGTCTTAACCTGAAGGTTTTTCAAAAATCTCAGCTTGTCGAATCTTACCTGCCTAACCTCACCATCTCAAACACACAACCACCGCTAAATCTAGGATAACATATCTCCTCATAGGATCATCCTGAGGCTAAATACTTGAATATGTTTGGCATTAAACACAGTGTCTGAGGGATAGCCATTCTTTATTCTATTAGATTAACGTTACTTTTACTATTGTTATTATTGTTATTATTAGCTAAGTGCTAGTGTTCTTGTTGTCATCATTTTTACTTCCCATCTTTATCTTTCTTCCTTTTTTCATATAAGGAATTCCTTATATGAGTCCTTTCAGTCTGCATGTACCAGGTTTGAACTCAGAAATTAAAGGCAGGTAACCCCTGAACTTGTGTGTGATATTTGTGGCTAAGGAGGCAGGATACTCATAGGCCTGAATCTACTTCTCATCCAAAGGCTCTCCAAGATCAGAGGGGAGCCCAAGCAGATAAAGCACACTAATGCAACATCGACAGAAGACATGGCTAAGTCTTAAATGCAAGGGAGTCCAGGTACTTCATGAACAACTGTGCTTATCTGGCTGAAGTTCACAGGTATGGAGGGAATGAATTGAGGGGTAGCTAGAGAACCCATCAGCCACTATTCCACCAGAACTGGAAATAAGAGTGAACAATTTGGTTCCCCAGAGAAATGTGAGATGCTGAAACTTGCTGGTAAGTGGCAAGCTGTAGGTAAAATCAAGGGCCAGAAATAGGCTCTGTGGATCAGGGTACAAGTACCCCCATTATCTCTACATGTTCTTAATCATGGTGGATGCCCCTGACTGAATCCTATTCTAGAGGTTGTGGGAAGGGCACTACTGTCCTCAAGAATATTGTCTTGGGATTCTCACAGGAGACCTGCACTTGAGGACCTGCTTTGCTTTATGATCACCCTCCCCCATGCTTCCCACTGGGGCTAGACCTACATGCATGGACCACCCTGGTGGCTTGGAGAACTTAAGCAATGCTTCAGGATTTTTTGTTATTGTTGTCTACTGTTTTGAAAAAAAAATCAGATCCTCTGTAGAAAGAGCTTCTCAGCAAGGAAACGAAATGCTTCTCTCCACCCCTCCATATTTTCATAGGATGACTAGGGTTCTTGCCTGGGACCAGAGTGCCTAAAAAGAAAACACTGGAATAGTAAAAGGTATGGTTTCTATTTTACTGTTATCTTCTCATTTCTTAAAATTTATTTTTATTTAGATCCAAAAGCAGCCACTGTAGTGATAATTGATTTAAAAATGTAATTGACTTTGTTCTAGATGTATGTATGGATGGAAAAAAGTAAAAGGCTGTTTTTTCTTGAAATAACAATGGACAATTATCTTGGCCTTAAATTAAACTCACACAGTAGATGAAAGTTTTACTATTTGGTGATCCAAATATTCTTTTCAAGCCACTCATGAAGAAAAATTTTATTAGCTTTTCATCAAGACCTTTAAAGATTGCTAATTCTCCCTATATTTATATTCTTCAGGATAATAGCTTCTAGTATTTATAAGAGGGTACGTTCTTTGCACTAAGTGTATAGAAAGCTTTAAAGCATGATGGACTCATGTTTTCACTTAAGCATGTATAAGGCATACTTATATTTATTTTTTCAATTTTCCCAAACTATTGGAAAGTCTCTAATGGTGAACCATTGAATCATTCTGCCTACTATCTGCTTCAGTTTAAAAATAACTCATGATTTTGGTAACTTAGCCCAGTACTTTCCAAGTGAAATTATGATTATGTTTAGATTATATTTAGCTTAGAAGGATAGTTTTAAAGCCTGCATTACTGAGGAATCAAGAGCATTGCGGGGCACCTGGGTGGCTCAGTCAGTTAAACGTCCGGCTTCAGCTCAGGTCATGATCTCACGGTTTGTGGGTTCGAGCCCCATGTCGGGCTCTGTGCTGACAGCTCGGCTCAGAGCCTGAAGCCTGTTTCAGATTCTGTGTCTCCCTCTCTCTCTGACCCTTCCCTGCTCACACTGTCTCTCTCAGAAATAAACAAACAAATAAATGAGAGCATTGGGACCATATTAGCAAAGTGGAGATAAATTTCTCTAGAAGCACCATTCCATCCTGGGTGGCAAAGCTCCCATGATCTACTATAGATTCCAGAGAGCTCTGGGATTTAAAAAAATAATAATAATAATGATTTCATTCATTTTTTGAATGAGACAGAAAGAGACAGACCTTGAGTGGGGGAGGGGCAGAGAGAGACACAGAATCCAAAGTTCAGCTGTCAGCACAGAGCCTAAAGCAGAGCTCGAACACATGAACCGTGAGGTCATGACCTGAGCCAAAGTCAAACACTTAACCAACTGAGCCACCCAAGCGCCCTGCCCTCCTGGTTTTAAAAGTAAGAACTGAAGTTCAGAAAAGTGAAATATGTTACTCAGGATCACAGAACTGGATAGTGACTCTAACAACAATTAATTCAAGATTTCCCATGTTCCAGTTCACTATTTCCTCCATGATCAGGAACTAAGGAGTTCTAGAATCTGAGTGCTGTTTAATAGGGGGAAAACACAGTTTTTGAAATCAATGGATGAACGTTTTCAGAATTTGGGAGCTTTGATTAAATTCTTTGACAATGATTGAACTTAGGGCCATTATTATAATTGAGGACTTAAGAAAAAAGCAATTGCAACTGGTCTGAACATCATTACTTTTCTTGAGTGAAGTGGTATCTCTGTGGCTGGGTTGTAACTTCTTGAAAGAAATGAACTATTTTATACCACTTTGCATCTTTCTAAACACCCAGAAGAGTTCTGTACACATTGTAGGGAGTCAACAAATATTTGATTGATGAGTCAGGAAGAACTGAAGAGTAAAGAACTAATGTCATGTGCTTTGCCTAGTAAACAATTCACAGCCTCCTAAAATCCCTTTGGGAAGGCCTTGTCTATCTGAAGCCAAATAGCATTACCATATTCTGTGTGTGTGTGTGTGTGTGTGTGTGTGTGTGTGTGTGTGTCTTAAACTAGCATTTTTTTGAGAGTTCACAAGGTGTCAGGCACTTTGCTAAGCATTAGATATGGATTATTTTACTTAATTCTTCTTACAATCCTATGAAGTAAGTCCTAGAAACAAAAACAAAAATACAAACACAGAAATGTCCACGGCTGAAATCTTCTGCACGGGGGACAACATCGATGCCAATTTAGCCTGCATAGAATCTGGTAGTACCAACAAATCAGAGAGAAATGCTCAACTAGTAAGTTTGAAATGAATTGTCCAATTTACAATGATCTAAAATGTTATAAATTATTGGAAAATTTTCCTTAAACATAAAACCGAAGAAGCCATGCATTTTAATTAAGTTTCAGAAATAAGTGGAAATATCGGTCCATGCCAATTTGTGGGTGGTGGTCACTGAAAAGAAACATGAATCATGATTTCTTAAGATCCTGACAAGAGTTAAACAGGAGAAGAAATTTGTGGCCCATAATTTGTACCAGTAAAACTGTTATCTTAAGCATTTCAGCAATTATCACAATAATAAAAGCCACCTAGATACCAAGGTGAGCTAGTTGGTTTTTAAAAATATGAGCACCATAAATAGCAGGGAAATTCAATTACAGTAATAATATTTATGCCGAAACACTGCCACAGAAAATGTTTATTTAGTAAATGTACTTTTCACTAAATGATCTCTCATATTGTGCTGAGCAAAATACATGCAATTTTCTTTTAATGATATCAAAAATGGGACCTAACCATCTGTCTTGAGGTATTTCCTATCACTCATTTTTTTTTTTGTAATGAAAGGAAAACAATTTAAGTGTCCTATATTCTAATATAGGATTTAAGATATGGAAAGTAGAACCTTTACATACCATGCATTTTTTATGGAATGGCTCCGTGTCCAGAATATCCACATTCATGAGTCTCTTCAGTCTAANGGGGTCGGTGGACAGGACACTGTTGGTGGTCTCTTCCACTGCTCCCATCCGTGTCTTGTTTTGGTAAGCACTACCAAAAAAGTTTTTATTGAGTACTGAGAGAACAGCTCCTTCTTTCACAAAAGAATCACAACACTCTTTCTATTTTGCCTGAAACTCATTCATTGCCGTATGGACCGGAGCCCTGGGGACTTACAGGCCTAGTGTTAAACAGCCTTTATACAAACAGCAAGCTGGCATCTGCTCTAGGAGCACATAATAGGAGCCAGGAGTCAGAGGCAGATCGGTTTCTCAGTTATTTGAACAGTGGAGCAAGTGCCTAAAAGAAGAAATTATCTGCCGAGGATAAAGTGTCAAACGGCCAGCAGCACCAGACCGGCCAGAGCGCACAGGAGGCCTTCGGCGAGTACACGTTATACGAATATTTGCTGCCCGAACTAAGAGAAGTGTTGGAAAATCTGAGGCTAATTAAACAAGCTCACTCGTAAAATAGAGCCTCTAATAGGCTTTATACCTTTTCATAATGCACTTAACAGAAACCAAAATTACTATTTTAAAAATAATGAAATTGTGTTCATTTCTTTATATAAATAGCTTTTCAAACACAGGAGTGTGCCCATCAGCAGCAATATTAATGTGGATTTTATTAACTTAATTTCATGATTTTCTTTTAACTCTAACCTCTACAACCAGTCATTAAGTACTTGGTGCTTCTCTCTCTCTCTCTGTCTTTCTCTGGGCACTTGGATTTCCTTCAAGTGCTGTAATGCCTCCCTGAACTCTGTAATGACTCATCACCAATAGGGCCCATACAGAAACCTCTTTAATTGCCTCCACATCTCCTTCTCTCTCCAAAAATGGAATTCATAAATGCAGGTGTGGGAACATAATTAAGGACATAATGTTTTCCATCTCCTCTTAACAACTGCTTCACTTCATTCACATTTGGGCTTGTAAAGCCTTACTCTCAATGGACTAACCCACAGGAGAACTTCACAGATGCTAAAAACACATACACACTATAAATTAATTGTTGCCAATTGAAGGAACTGAAGGGAAAAAAAAGAACTTGCACAATCCAACGTAACGTTAGGCATCGAGCGACATAGCTTTACATCTAAATTCATCTTAATGTGCAAATTTAAACACCAATTACCAGCGAACACACAACTGCTTCTTTTTGATAAATTTAGTCAAATGGTTGATAGGTTACTGTGTTGTGTTTTGTTTTGTTTTGTTTCAGGAAAATGACCATTGTGTATTAAGTAAATAAGACTGCATAACCAATCTATTTGAGAAAGGATACACTGTGAATTTTTATCCACTGTGATAGAAATATCATCCTATTACTTGGGTATGAGAACAATCCTTCATCTAAGATACCATATTTATATGGTTCAATGAGATGCATTACATTTGTCATGTTTGCGTGGGAAAACATAGCAGTGGAAGAAAATGTGGTAAAAGTGGCAATTTGATCAGTGCAAATTTACTCACTTTTCATAAAGCAAAAGTTATATTCCATTAGGGCACTGGCACCTCCTTTGTTCAACATGCGGCACAAAACCTCACAGTCAGGGAACACCATGAAAGCTGTTCGGATGCATTTCATCTTATGGACACTAAACTAAAAAAGCTAAAGATGGCCCTAGACAAGTGTACCTTTTTTTTTTTTTGCCTTCTGATGATGAGGTGACAGTCATGATACCATGTGAGAGCAAGCACATGAGACAGCCTGGGATGTCTGAAAAAACTTTTACTGTACTGGTTCTTTTTCTTCCCCCCAAGAAATATAGGTCATTTATTGTTTTTTCAATACAGATAAAAATATTTAGACTCCCAAAGATCTATATTATTTTCTTTTATTCTATATATTTATTTTTGCATTCATTACATTGATTGCACTGTAATGGGATCCAAGGATTCTAATAATGGAAGAGAAATTCGGATGGATGCATGGGAGAGAAAATTAGTGGGCCATTGTCCTATGTTCTAAGCAGACATTGTGATTTTTGTTGTGGGCTTCAGAACTTATTAACTTTAGGATCATGGTAAGCAACATAGATCATGCTCTTCCAGATGTAATTTGGAAGAATTTTTTTTTCTTTTGACACGTTTTTACTAAGGCTAAAATATGTTAAGAAATTCACCTACTTCATATATAAAACTTTTAGTTCCAAGATCAAAGAAACTATTATTGTAGTTCACACATAATTGAGTCATCTAATAGTTAAGGCACACAAAAAATTGGTTCCTAGCTCCAACTTTTATATGTTCTTAATGTTTCTTTCTATGCCTTGATTTCTTCCTCTGGAAACAAATCCACATCTTGTTTACTTTATGGACATATCAGAACTTTGATGAGGTAAGGTAGAAGAAGTCACTTTATAAGTTAGAATTCCTACGTCAATGTAAAATGATAGTGGTTTCCTTACTATTGTATGGCTTAATGGGATTATTCAATGTTTTCTCAACTTAATGCTTTCTCTAAAAATTGATAGTTTGGGATAACCTTCACCTTCTGTGGTTGTTTTTGGTCAATACAGAATTTTCTGGAATACAAGCTAAGTCACCAAAGAACATAAACTATAGCACTGGTAACTGCTCAACATCCTAACATTTATTTTGATACCTTTTCCTTCTCATCTTCACTTTTCTTCTGTTACAAGAATAGTTAATGTTGATGCTTATATCCTTTCTATATTTTGTGGTTATAAACAAGGCAATAATACATATATGAATGCACATGTCTTTAAATACTCGTGTAATTTAATCCCAAATCTTCTGGTTAGAATAGCATGCGTTTCATGAAGACTTTTGCTCAGAACTTCTTTGGGTTAAAATGGAAGACCCCTTCTTTGGCATCTCCTAAATTCTTCCAAACTTGTAACAATTTCAAATCTATAAAATAATCATCTGAACTTCTCATTCCACAGTATGTTCAAGCACTGGCACATAATCAATTTGTGTTTCAAAAAAAAAAAAACAAAAAAAGAAAAGAAAAAAATAACTTTCTGTTATTGATTTCTGCTTTAATTTGATTGTGGTCAGAGAAAATATTTTGTATGACCTGTGTCCTTGGTTTTATGGTCCAGAATATGGTTCATCTTAGTAAGTGTCCTGTTTGCAATAAAAAAAAAAAAAATGTGTATTCTGTTATTGCTGGGTGGGATGTTCTATAAATGTCAATTAGATGGAGTTGCTTGATAGCATTGTTTATGTTTATAATATCTGCACTGGTTTGCTAGGGCTTCAGTAACACAGTACCATAAATTGTCTTTTTTTTTATAATGTGATTTTTAAAAATTGTGTTAAGAATACTTAACCGAAATTTACCCTCCCAACAAGTTTTAAACTTCACAACACCATATTGTTGACTATAGGCACAATGTTGTACTACAGATCTCCAGGATTATTCATCTTGCATAACCGAAACTTTGTGCCTATTGAATAGCAACCCTGTTTCCCCCTCTCTCCAGCCCTTGGAGACCCCCATTCTACTTTCTGTTTCTATGAGTTTAATTATTTTAGATGCCACATATAAATGGAATCATGCGGCGTTTGTCATGTTATTGCCTTATTTCATTCAACATAACTATAGTCCTCTGGGTTCATGTATTTGGTAACATATGGAAGGATTTCCTTCTTTTTTAAGGCTGAGTAATATTACATTGCATGTAATATACCAAATTTGCATTGCATTTATATACCAATTTCTATCCATTCATCTGTCAATGGACATTAAAGCTGTTTCCACATCTTAACTATTGAGAATAATTCTACAATGAACAGGGAGTGCATATATCTCTTCAAAATCCTGACTTCAATTCTTTTGGATATATAGCCAGAAGTGGGGTGGCTGGATCATATGATAGTACTATTTTTAATTTTTTGAGGAACTACTGTACTGTTTTCTATAGTGAAAGCATCTCTTTACATTCCCACCAACAGTGTGCAAGAGTTCAAATTTCTCCACTTCCTTGCCAACATTTGTTATCCTTTGTGGGTTTCATTTGTTCATTTGTTTGTTTAAAGACTTTTTATTTTTTAAGTAATCATTGCACCCAACATGTGGCTCAAACTTATAACCTCGAGATCAAGAGTTGCATGCTCCACTGACTGAGTCATTCAGGGGCCTGGTCTTTTGTGTTTTTAATAATATCATCATAACAGGTGTCAGGTGATATCTCATTGTAATTTTGATTTGCTTTTCCCTAATGGTTAGTGATATTGATCATATTTGCATATACTTGTTGGCCATTTATATGTTTCCTTTGGAAAAATATATATTCAAGACCTTTGCCTATTTTTTAAAATTTGATTATTTTTTTCTATTGAGTTTTATGAGGTCCTTATACCTTTTGGATATTAATCTCTTATCAGACATATAGTTTGCAAATATTTTCTCCCAACCTGTAGATTGCCTTTTCACCCTATTAATTGTTTCTTTTGCAATGCAAAAAGTTTTTTAGTTTGCTATAGCCTACATGTTTATTTTTGCTTTTGTTGCTTGTGCATTTGGTGTCATATAAAAGAAGTCATAGACAAGACCAATGTCAAGGAGCTTACCACCTATGTTTTCTTCTATGAATTTTAGAGTTCCAAGTTTGACTTTAAATCTTTAATTAATTTTGAGTTGAATTTTGTATATGGTGTAGGGTCCCATTTCATTTTTCTGGATTTGGATATTCAATTTTCTCAACACCATTGAATGAAGAGATTATCATTTCCTCATTGTGTATTCTTGGCATCCCTGTAGATCAGTTGACCACATACTCTTGGATTTCTTTATGAGCTTTCTACTCCATACCATTTGTCTCTTTGCCTGTTTTTATACCAGACTGTACAGTTTCGATTACTATAGCCTTGTGATAAATTTTGAAATTAGGAAGTGTGATACCTCCAACTTTTTCTTCTTTCTTTGGATTGCTTTGGCCCATTTGGGATCTTTTGTGGTTCCGTATGAATTTTAGCATTTTTTTTTCTTTTTCTATAAAAATGTCATTGGGATTTTAATAATAATTCAATGGATTCAACTACTGAATCTGTAGGTAGTTTTGAGCAGTATGGAAATTTTTGTCACTAATAAGTCTTCCAATCATTGAAGATAGAATGTCTTTCAATTGTTTATGTCTTCTTTAATTTCTTTCCTCAGTGAATTGTAGTTTTGAGCATACAAGTCTTTCACCTCATTGGTTAAGTTTATTCTTAAGTATTTCATTCTTTTCAATGCAATTATAAATGGGATTGTTTTCTTAATTTCCAGTTTGGATAGCTTACTCTTAGTGTATACAAGTGCAACTAATTTTTATATGATGATTTTGTATACTGTAACTTTACTGAATTTGTTTATTAATTCTAACAATTTGTGAAATCTTTAGGATTTCTACAGATGAGATTATGTCATCTTCCTTTCCAATTGGTAAGCCTTTTATTTTCTTACCTATTCGCTTGTCTAGGACTTCCTGTACTATAGTTGGCATATAGAGTTGACATATATTCATATGCTGATATAGTTCCAGTACTATAGTTGAATAGAAGTGGTGAGGGTAAGCATCCTTGCCTTATTGTTGATCTTAAAGGAAAAGTTTTCAGTTTTTCACTATTAACTATGATGTTAGCTGTGATGTTTTTCATATATGGATTTTATTCTGTTGAGATAATTTTCTTCTATACCTAGATCATTGAGAGTTTTTGTCATGAAAAAATGTTGAATTTTTTTGGGGGGCCTGGGTGGCTTAGTCGGTTAAGCGTCCGACTTTCACTTAGGTCATGATCTCACGGTTCGTGAGTTTGAGCCCTGCGTTGGGCTCTGTGCTGACTGCCAGCTCAGAGCCTGGAGCCTGTTTCAGAGTCTGTGACTCCCTCTCTCTCTGACCCTCCCCTGCTCACGCTGTCTCTCTCTCTCTCTCTCTCTCTCTCTCTCCTAGAAATAAATAAATAAATAAAAACGTTAAAAAATTTAAAAAAAAAAGAAAAAATGTTGAATTTTTCAAATGCTTTTTCTGCATATATTGAGATGATCATGTGATTTTTATCCTTCATTCTGTTAATATGGTGAATCACATTACTTGGTTTTTATACCTTGATTCATTCTTGCATTCCAGAAATAAATCCCACTTGGTCATAGCGCATAATCCTTTTAACATGTGGTTGAATTCACTTTGTTAGTTTGACTTACTATATCAAAATACCATAGACTGGTGACTTATAAACAATAGGAATTTATTTCTTACAGTTCTAGAGGCTGGGAATTCCAAGGTCAATGTATTGGCAAACTTTGTGTCTGGTGAGAAAATGCTTCCTGGTTCATGGCCTTCTTGCCACTATGTCCTCATGGCAGAGGGGCTAAGGGAGCTCTTTGAGGTCTCTTTTATAAAGGTACGAATCCCATTCGTGAGAGATCTGCCCTCATTATCTAGGCACCTCCTAAATGCCCCAATTCTTAATGCCATCACATTGAGTGTTAGGATATCAACATATGAATTGGGAGGGAGGGCACAGATAAAAACATTTAGTCTATAGTACCAACCCCTTGGAGAGTGTACCGAAAGGCTAAGGACACTGAAGCCATGCTTCACTTCTCCCATCATCCTGCAGGAGAGGCCTCACTTCTGCACTTCCTCTATGACCTGCAGAGGCTGGCTGGCTGGTGGAAAGTGCCCATCTCCCAAACTGTTGTCTGGACCATGGCAGCTCCTTGCACTCTATGTGAGTTGAGACAGAAACCAGCCCCTCAGAGAGTACACTGAAAGCCCAGAGAAGCTGTCTATTCACTCTCTCTTCCACCCCAGGGAGAAGTGACAATTCCTCTGGGCACTGGGCTGCTTGGAGGAGGGGTTGATATGGGTAAAGAGATACTGCTTTTCTTTCTTTCTTTTTTAATGTTTATTTTTGAGAGAGAGAACTTGCTCAAACATGGGAGGTGCAGAGAGAGAGGGAGACACAGAATCCAAAGCAGGCTCCAGGCTCCAAGCTGTCAGCAAAGAGCCTGACAGGGGCTCCAACTCATGAACCGCAAGATCATGACCTGAGCGAAGTCTGGTGCTTAACTGACTGAGCCGCCCAGGCACCCCAAGAAATTGTTTTTCTTACCATTTCAGTGTGATCTCAGATCTGCGTCATCGGATGTAGTGCAAATTCATAACTGCATTTCGGACTTCTCTTAAAGGCATTGTGTTACGTATATCATTGTTAAATCTGTGTTTCAGTGGGAGAAGGAGGGCTAGGATTTTCTATCCCGCCATCTTGTGGCCCTCACTCCTCCTTCACCCCCTGACAATGTCAGTAATAAATCTAATCTAGGGATAAATAAATAGATTCAACCGTTAGAACTAACGATCCAGCATATACATGCTCCAATTAACCAAGCAACCAAAAAGATATTTAAAAATAGTCCTGAAGAGTTCAGTGTTTATTCTCTGAGCAGGTTTTTCAAATTAGAAATTAACATTTACGAGAAAACAAACAGAGGGTTGTGGCAAACCGGGGCTAAAAAAACTCACATTAGCACATGGTCATGTGGATTCTTTTTTCGGGAAAAACATTCCAGATTCCACAGATTGTCAGTGGAAAAACAAAAACAGAATTCCCATCCATTTTCAAGTATGGTAAAGTCTGCATAAAACTTGTATGTTTCTGCCATGTTCTCTCAAAAGCACAAATTGTCACCCTAGTAAAGTACTTAAGATATTGAACAAAGACATGGAAATATTTGATTCTAGCCTCAACACTACCATTAACAATTATCTGGTGCCTCAGTTTATCTATAAAATAGCTTAAAAATAACATCTCTACTGCTTCCACAGGCTTCCTGTGAAAGCTAAATGAGATAATACAGGAAAACCTGTGAGATATAAAATATGAGGAAAATTCATTATTCTTAACTTTATTGTTTTTCTTTCATTGCTCTTATCATGTCACTTACAGAAAATCATGCCTGGTAATGAACGTGGTTAACATCTAGCGGTATGCTGATAAACATGATCTGAAAATAAAAAGTACTGACTTGTAGCATTTGCTATCTGGGGTGTAAATACTCTCATCAAGGATAGTTTTTAAGCTACCAATTCACAAAACTGCACATTTAACAACTGGCTTTGGGGAGCTAGAGCTGACTGGCTCCAAATATAGCACTGAAACATCAAAGAATACTTAACTAAAATAGAGAGAGTTTTGAGGGAAAAAAACATTTTTTTGGTCACAACCTTTGATTACTGTTCTTTGCAGTTGTTCTAGATTCTTGCTCTCTCCTCTAAACTTCATTCTCTGTCTCCCCTATATGTGAAATCAGCGATCACTGCCTCCGGCTGTTATGGAAATTGAAACCTGGCTGAGTATTTATTTGTTTTTGTGACAAATATTCAAATACTATAATATGAATATCAAATACTGTGACAGTTACCCTAACAATGTGAAAAATCTCATTTCATAAACCACACTAGAGAATAAATAATAAAACAACTTAAAAATCTGGTGAAAATTCTGGTGAAAAGCCACACACAAAGTTCTTTCTCCACCAGCTTGGAGGTAGCATGCAAATACAATGGAATTGGTCTAGAAGCTCCATGTTCAAATCTTAGTGCAGCCGCTGCTTAATGTTTGGTCATGGTCACACCTCCTCCTCACTTTCCAGTTCAGCTTTGTGTTCTATTCAGTGGAAATGATAGCATTCATCCATCTATCACAAGAGTTGGTTTTGAGGCTCATAAGAGATGAAATACATGACAGTCTATTGTAAACAGTAAAATACTAAACAAAAGTTAGTCACTGACATAAAGTACCTGCTACTTAATACAAGAGAAGAGGAAATTTGCAAAGGTGAATAATTAAGGGAGATCAAGAATATTGGTTAGAGAGAATCTGACCGAGAGTGGTGGTCATAGAAGGCTTCTCTACTGTAGCAGTGACTGAGCTATAATCTGAAGGAGAAACGGAATTGGCTGGGAGAAAAGATGGGGACCACATCCAGGGTGGTAGGAAAGGCATGTACAAGGATCCGGTAAGACAAACAGTGTCTAGAAGGAAATGAAAGATGGTGCATAGAGAAAACTGGCACCCTACCCTGCCACCATTATAATTAAACATATACATTTCATACACAGAGGAGAAAGCAAAAGCGACTTTGCATCCGAAAATAACCACAAATCCCAGAAACATCTTAATTCAAGTCCCCAGCACAAGTAAAGCCTTGAATCCCTTCCAGAAAGTTAATAACAACTTTATCCTTGACTTTGTATAACCTTGATATCTGCAGATACATAATGATCTTTGAAAATAGGATAATTGAACGGGGGAACTCCTGTTTTTAGAGCAATAAAAGTAATAGACAGACTATAAAAAAAGAATAGTGGTGAACATATGTACAAGTTATAAATTAGTTTTTTAATAGGATTCCCTTGTTCTGGTTAAATATCTGCTAATATGTTTGTGTAGCAAGTAAAAAGAACTTCAAGTACTTTTGGAACTTGGGGAACTATATATAAACAAAATATATTTGAAAAAGTTATATGGGGCCAATGAAGAATCACACTCCAAAATATCTGGAGGAGTTTCTGAGATCCCAATAGAGATGGAGAATCTCACGCTCAACACCTCTCTTGATATAAAGGAAGATTTGGGATACTGGGAAGCAGATGGCTGTTCCCACTCATCTTTGGATCATTTGACTATCCAGTGTTTAAATATAACTGAGGTTCCACAGACAGGCATGAAGGCAAAGAGCACTCTATTTCCCACATTAGTGTCCCACTTTGAAATATGGAGGATTCCATTTTGTCTTTTTCCTCTTGTGGTGTTCAGGAATGCAGATGAGGGAAAATGAGAGAAGGGGAAAAGAGTCTTATATTTCCCCCAAAGTGAGTGACCAGCAATCTTGACTCCTTACCAGTTTATTTGACATAAAGATGAAAAGAAATACAAATTGGCCACAATCCCTTTTTCCTAGGTAGTCAATGACATGGAACAAATACCTGCAGTATTTTCATGTTGACAAAAATCACGGCACATATTTGAATTTATAATGAATGTTAGAAAAAGTTGCCTGAGAAACAGAAACCTAAAGGCATGGTTTCATGTTATTGGAATAATTATGTTTTTAAGTTTATTTATTTTGAGAGAGACAGAGACAGCGTGAGAGGGGGAGAGGCAGAGAGAGGGAAAAGAGAGAGAATCCCAAGCAGGCTCTGCGCTGCCTCCGCAGAGCCCAATGTGGGGTTCGAACTCACTAACTGTGAGAGCATGATCTGAGCAGAAACCACGAGCCAGTCACTTAACCAACTAAGATACTCAGGCACTCCTATGTTCTTTGAATAATTATTAATATGATCTGTGATTTTCAGGAGTAGTCAAATGAAGATCAGTAGACACTTCATCATTCAAATAAAAATAGATAAGTATCAGGGAATGAACATCTGGATGTTAATATTACATAGTTTATAAGACTGTCATGAGAAAGAACTAGTCAAGAAATAAAAAAGGGGGAAAAAGGGAAAAGAGAAAAAGAGACCAAGCATTTGAACAAAAGCCTTCTATGTTTTTATATTATAGAAACATATACCACAGGCATGTACACAAAATATAGATGATTTTTTCACTCTGACAAATATGCCTAGCTGGCAAGGGATTTAACATTATCTTATGGATTACACAGACATTGGGTGAGTAATAATATGTCATAGTAACTAGTTGAATAACTTCACAGAAGAATTACAAAATTTTAACAATGCATAAATGTGCCAAAAGAAAAAAAAAAAAAGCCTTGCTCTGGAAGCCCTTTACTAGGATAATAGGATAATGGGAGAGAATATTAAATTTCATAAACTCAGGGGCGCCTGAGTGGCTAAGTCGGTTAAGCCTCTGACTTTAGCTCAGGTCATGATCTCACAGCTTGTGAGTTCCAGCCCCACATCAGGCTCTGTGCTGACAGCTCAGAGCCTGGAGCCTGCTTCAAACTAATGTGTCTCCTTCTCTCTCTGCTCTCCTCTGCTTGCTCTCTCTCTCTGTATCTCAAAAAAATGAATAAATGTTAAAAAAAAATCAAGAAAGAAATTTCATAAACTCAGGAGCCTCTTCTTTCAGAGTAACTCACTCTCATGGTTTAATATTCCACTAATTCAAACTTCAAGCTCCCTTTTAGAGGTGTTTGTCTTCTCTCTAAAAAGTCTTTCTGTTCTCTTCTTTCTCAAGATGGTATCTGGGGACATGCATAGAAAATTGGCATATGCCAATGGCTTTAGGAGAGGGCCCTGGTCCACATGCTCTCCTTTGTCAATGGACAGTTTCCTGTGTGGTGTGGTGTGGTGTGGTGTGGTGTGGTGTGGTGTGGTGTGGTATGGTGGTGTGCTTGGTTGAATCTCACCTCTGAGAATCTTTCCCTGGCGCTCTTTAGGTAAAGTTAGTCCCTCCTATTTATTTTGGGCACTGTGTGGGATTGGCTGTCCCTGCCTCCCTCTGCTTATGATGTATGTGTTCCCACAGCCATCGTTTCCAGAATTCTGGCTTCTTCTGGTCCACTAGTGCTCATAGCATCCACAGAGCTCAGCCATTACAACTTAATGCAAAGAATATTGCTAGTAAAATAGTGTGGAGGCTAAGTGAATGGCCTGTGGGTTCTGAAAGAGTAAGAGGGATGCGTATCTGGGCTCCCTCACTTTCCAGCTGGGTGAACTTGAGTTCAACATAGAGCTTGAACTTCCCCAGCTCCATGGTCTCTTCTCTAAGAAGGCCTAAATGGTTTATTCAACAAGTGTTAATTTAGCACCTGCTATATGCTGGGCACCTTATTGAGGGTTGGGAACATTGAAGTGAACGAGAGACACAGTTCTTGTCCTCACAGAGCTGAGAGTGTGGTAAGGAAGGCCAGTGTTATCTGTGTTGAGGAAACAGAACCTTTAATGGTAAGAAAGCTATTCTTATGGTAAAGATTTTGCTCCTCTGATACTTAAGAGGTGAGACTTGTGACCAGTAAGAGGAATCACAGTGAAGCTGTTTTGAGCTTAGTAAGAGGAAACTCTAAACATAATTGCTTTCTAATTACAGAAGAGGGGAACTTCCGAAATCATAAGGTCATCACTGGATGTGACAGTCCCACTGCTTACATCGGATGGAACCTAGGCCAGGTGACCCACTGTGTCAAGACTAGTCTTGATGTGATGGGTGGATGCGTCAGCAGGACTGCGGCATAATTAGCAGGTGAGAACATAATGGTTAGTGTCGCAATTGACCCAGTGCCTTGTCAAGTTCATCTTTGCCTCTATGTGGAGCCAGTTCCTGATGATGTGTGCATTTCTCCCCTTCTTCTCTGTTGTCAAGCAAGAGTTAATGTGAATTTTTCTTACTGCCATTGCCAATTTGCTGTGCAGAGCTGAGGCTTGGGACGGAAGAGACGTTAGAAGAAAAAAAAAAAAAAGAGCAGCTGCCTTTGTGCTCCTAGGCACAGAGAAAAAGCAGGCCAGACCAGTCAAAGGCAGGGGAAGAGGTGAACCCGGGGACAAAGAACAGATGGAATGTGATGAGGGCACAGAGAAACAGATTTGTGAGAAATACAAACGGGATGAAGGAAATGCGAAGTAATAAGGAGACTGGAGGGGAAGACAAGGAAAAAAATAATGGAACCCAAGAAAACAGTGAGATAAAATCAGAGGGAAATCATGGGAGGGGGGAACCAAAAATGCCAAGCAAAGAGAAGCAAACACAGTTTGTTAACAGTTCGGTGTCCATCAAAGGTCTTCCTTCCTGAGTAGGGCGCAGAGTAAGAAGGGAATGTGTGTTGTTGCCCCTCCAAAATGTCCCAGTACAGGTTGTTCCTGATGGGCAGGGCCCCTGTGGGGCCACGTCTCTCTGTCTGTCTCTCTTTCTCTCTCTCTATCTCTCTGCTTCCTTAGTGAGAGACTGAACGAGAACTTCCTCCAAGTTACGCAAAAATCTTCTTATAAGCACAACTTTTTATGAGTAAATATTTCTTAGCTTCCAGGCCAGATAGGATATCATCTTCATAGTGGGCTGCGGAGAAGTTCTGTTCACTAGAAAGCAAAATAGGAAGTGTAGTGTTTATTATTTTGTTGACAATAATAATAAGGGTTACTTTTCTACTTGACAAGGATAAATTCATTATAAAGAAACCAAGGGAGCACCGATTTCCTGTCTTTTGGGATTCTCACTAGCCCTTCTTCTGGCCAACCGTATCCAGGACAGCCCTTCTCCCCAGTATCTGCTCCAGACCTAGGAGGCCTGCACTAAGAAAATCAGAGAGAACATCTGTGGCCATCAGCAGGAAGTGAAAAATAAATCTGATGGGATATTATCCTAGCCTAAGTAGGAACTTTTTTAAACACACAGACTTCTCTGTTGTCTTTCTTGTCTTCATAACTCATTAATGGCATTTTGTTCAGCATCTTGTCTTGAGCCCCTTTGTTCTTCTTCAATCCGCATGTTTCATAGATGTCAGATTCTCTGATGCACAGACCTGTGATAAAAACTCATCAAAGTCCTTGTTACGCTGTGTTTATATCACAGAACTGTTGTCATCTGTTAACTCTGTGGTGATTTCTCTCCATCTCTCACTTCACCAACCTCCCCCCTCAATTACCATTTATTCCTGGCTCAATATCTACTACTTTTGTGTTTTCATTTTGAGGAAACGGCCTATCGGCTTATTAGCAAAATACATTTGCAGACCTTTAAGCATTTTAGGATGCATTTAGAATAATTATTTGAACATTGTATTCCATCACAAATATCACTGGCAGTTTTCAGCTGTTCAAATGATATGGATAAAAGTACCTCTACGTTTTCTGAGTTGGGGCTTAAGAAAATCAAACAACTTTTTGCTAGGGGACAAAAGAACTCATTTTTGCAAGTAACTCACAAAGTGTCTTGGCCGTCAGTTTTGGACTAAATGTGAACCTTTGAGGGTTGAAATTCATTTATTCCTGGCAAAATGTGACTTCCTGCTTCTAAGAATAAAGGCTTGAAAAGACTTATTAAAGGAAGGCTCCAGAAAGACTTCTTAAACTTCAAACAGGTCTTACAAAACAACATTCTGATGAGTTAAGTGCACATGAATTAGAAGCATATGTATTAAATTTCCCTTAAAATACACATGGGCTTAAAAATTAAGAGGGGGGGAAAGACTCTTGGCAAAAATCTATTTTAGGTTTGTCTAAATCCAAACCATTTGAAAAGTAATTCTGAGGAATGGGACAAAAGACAGATTAAAATTCTTAAACACTTTTGGGCATTGAATATGTTTAATTTTTTTTAATGACTTAAGCTTCCTTGCATAAGAAATGCTGTATTTGTTTAAATTTCTCCTAAAATGAAGGAAAACTGCCTGGGAGTAATATCCATCTTTTGGAACTCCAAATGCCTGGGGAAAGGTTTGAAGATCTTGACAATCTTAAATCAAGGCCAGAACTGCTTGGAAGAAAAATAAGACTATTCAAGGGAGTTGTGACTTCTGTCCTGTTTGGCCACAATTCCTCCAGACCTGTGTTTCTTTATCTCTCACATTGGTGATGTCATGGGCTCTTTCTCCTCCAAATGCACACATGTCCATGCACATAGGACACACTGAAAATTAACTAGACAATGCTTCTCAACAGTGTGAGTGTAGGGGGAAAATAAAAAGAAAGAAATCAATCTTAAATGTCCTATACTTAAGCCAGGCGTAGTGCCATCGTCCACTATGGAATGCAATGACAACAAAACATGAATGGTTTCTAAGTGATTGCTTTGGGTTGATATGAACCTAGAAAGACTGGACCAGGATTAGAAATTTAGTAAATCCTATAAGGGAGAGGCCGATCTTGCTCTTGATATATTCTTTTGAAATCAATACCAAAGTCTGAGTAGCCAAGTGAGTCATAGGAATATCTGGTCATTCAGAATGCATCACAATGTGACTATTACAGAAAGGGAATTAAAACAAAGCCAAAAACCCAAAAGTGGAATGGACCTGAGAAAGGCATTTGAAGAAGGGATACTATAGTTCAGACCACTTCGGACCATAAAAATGTCATGTTTATTCTGCTGGGTTTTTGTTCGTGTAGTTGGTTGATGTTTGTGTTTGTTTGCTCGTTTGTTCTTGTTTTTTTGTGTTGTGTGTGTGTGTGTGTGTGTGTGTTTTGTTTGTCTGTTTGTTTGTTTGCTTCTTGCTTGTTTGTTTTGATGAAGAGGTAAGTAAAAATTGAACAGACAAGCCAGTGCTTAGGAAGGTAGGTATAACATTAAAGGTCAATCTATCTAAATACGCATTTATTAAGCACCTGGGTTACTCCCAGAATTATGCCCAGTATTTGGTTAAAAACATGAATGAAAATTATTCTTGAATCTCAAGATACCCGTAATCTACAGTGGATTCAAACATTGCATCTACCTGTATGACCTTGAGCAATTTATATAACCTCCTTAATGCTCAGTATCCTTGTCTATAAAATGGGATACTGCTATATTTCCTACAGATATGTTGAGTATTAGTGCAGTTCTGGGGTTAATATGCAGCTAAAATAATGTTATCTCTTGTTAGTGTTGTGAATACAGTACTCTGAAAGACCTAAAAGAGGGTGGGTGTGCTCTGAGGTGGAGGTAGGTGCAGAAATAAATTCTTTTGAACTAAGTCTTTGAATCAGTTTGGTTTGACTCTGTAACAAAACATCTCAAAACATAGCGGCTTAAAATAATAAATATTTATTATACATAACAAACCTGTGGTTTGGCTATGTGGCTCTTCTAGTCTGGGCCGACTTGGCTGGTGATGGATATCTGAAATGACCTCATTCCCATGTCTGGGGCTATAGTTGCCTTAGGTGGGAACTGAGATGCCCATGAGGGTTGGGACAGCTGGGAAATGGCTAAAACCCCTCTAAGGTGGTCTCTCTTTATCCAATAGTCTAGCTTGGACTGATTCACATGGAGAAAGGGCTTCCAGAAACAAGAGTCCTCTGTTTGGACTATACACAATACACAAGCCCTCTGTTTGTACTGTTTGTTGTTAATCTATTGGTCAAAGCAAGTCATATAGCTAAGACCAGATTCAAGAAATGGAGAAATAGGGGTGCCTGGGTGGCTCAGTTAAGCGTCCGACTTCGGCTCAGGTCATGTTCTCATGGTTCATGGGTTTGAGCCCTGCATCGGGCTCTGTGCTGACAGCTCAGAGCCTGGAGCCTGCTTCAGATTCTGTGTCTCCCTCTTTCTCTGCCCTCCCCTGCTCATGCTCTGTATGTGTGTCTCTCTCTCTCAAAAATAAATATATACATTTAAAAAAAAGAAGAACGTAATTTATTTCTTCATTTTTTAAAATGTTTATTTATTTTTGAGAGAGAGAGAACCAGCAGGGGAGGGGCAGAGACAGAGTGGGGGAAAGAGGATCTGAACTGGTCTCCGTACTGAGAGCAAAGAGCCTGATTCAGGGCTAAAACTCATACACTGAGATCATGAACCTGAGCTGAAGTCGGACTCTTAACTGACTGAGCCCCCCAGGTGCCCCAATTTCATTCTTGATGGGCAAAATGGCAGAGTCGCATGACAAAAGGACATGCCTACATAGAGGTATGAATACCAGGGAATCCATCTCTGCAACAATCTATCAAGACCTATAAAAAAAAGTTCTCGAACTTTTGTATGCATAAGAATCACCAGAGATGCTGATATGACAGGCTTATCTGGTTAAAGTATTGACAAAAATGATAATTATATCCTGGATGAAGTGATTTTTGTTATGTTTGAGTGTGTCTGCATTGAAGAGTACAGAGGATAAAATCCAAATTAAGAGCCAGTTGAATGGAGACACTCCCGGGTGCTTCCTTTTAGTGCTTATAAAGCACCTGGAGGTGGTGGCAATAGTCAGTTGTCCATGTGGTACAAGGAGCCACCAGGTCTGGGGAGACCCCAGATAATTCCAAGACATTTGAGTACCACACCTCCATTCTGGGATAATTAACTATAAAAGTGAAAAAGATGTGATTGCAAGCCTAACAATATGTATGTAGCAATCACTGAGCATACAGTGTGTGTGATCAGACTGTAGGTGATCTGAGACCAGCCAATGACATGAGCAATTGCTTATCTGCTGTAACACAGGGTAAAGGTGGAGCCCGTCATCACATGTGCCTGGAAAAGAACTTGTATAGGCATTTGTTAAAAATGAAAATTCTTGAATAAAAACGGACTTTTTCCCTAAATTATTTAATTCAAGTGTTTTAGGTAATTCTGACCGCACTTGGAGAAATCTGCTTTCAAGTGTGGGTAGGAGTTCTCTAGTGCTTTAGAGGCATCCCACACGGAAAGACTAGGATAAAGCTTGAATGAATAAGATGATAAAGATGGTGAATACCATGCCCTCCCACCTCCCCAGGACACGGAGTGAAGGGGGAAGGTGAATGAAAAAAAGAAAGGGGGAGAAGAGGAGAGCAAGGAAGTTGAGGAAAGACGCTGGAGGGTGGACTGACTTCTGGAATGGAAACCAGACTGTCCATAATTGTGGAGACTTGTGGATGGAATAAAACTTGAGGTTATAAAATTGGTACTGTAAACAGGGACAGTTGTAAATACATGGCCTATAATAGAGCAGTCTTTCCATATTAATTCAATTAAAAGAGTTAATTGTATTCTTCTGAGAGTCAGGAATTCAGCTCCCTGGTCTCTACTGGAAGTCATACATTGAGGGCATCCTACTTATTCACGTGTAGAAACCCCAGGGTCTAATCAATGCTCTCAATCACTAAGAAACCATTCGTGTTTTGTTGTGACTTGGACTAGAATAGATCGATAGCTCCCCAGCATGTTCATTATGTTTAATATTTTATGCATACATAAGATGATTGATCATCTAAACTGTTTGGATGTGATTACTCATCTTCAGTTCTGCTCACGGCCTGCTTGTTTGCAAAAGGGCTTTGTTATTAAGAAGCAATAATGAAGTACTCTAGGTTTATTTTCAGCCATAAAGATAAGATCCATTCAATTCTCAAGAGTTTTGAAGATGCTGAAGGTAGTAAATATCCCTGATGGTCTATAATACATGAATTTCCATGCTTGAGATATTCTAACATAATAGTTTCAGTACCATTCTAATACTCTCTAAGTGTTCACTTGTGGGCTTCTAAAAGATGTAAACCAGAGAAATAGATTGGACCTAAATTAAAACTGTTTGGTTTACCGATTTCTTTTTTATTCCACAAAGAGTTAGAAAATATCTCTCACTGTCTTAAGCCTGTGATATTTCCATTTTTAATTTAGAACTTCCCTCCATAACACTCCTCTGTTTTATCCTTGGGAACAGTGTTTGGACTGTTTGATTTGGCCAGGTGTTTTTGGAAGGTGTTTAAATGCCTTGTCCCAAGCTGAGGCTTATCATCTCTCCTTAAGTGGGTTTCTGGACATCCCTAACTCCGCTGCTTTACAATTTCCTCAGTCCCCTTGGTGGTTGAAGATGAAGATTTCATTAGTATCTTTCTCATCACATGCTTCTTCAACAGGTTCCAAACCCTGTGGTTTTCTTTTAATTCCTCTTGTCACTAGTCTCCCGGAAGTTTTTGTCTTCCATTTTTTTTTTTTCTAGGAGAGAGAGAGAGAGAGACAGCGTGAGCAGGGGAGGGTCAGAGAGAGAGGGAGTCACAGACTGAAACAGGCTCCAGGCTCTGAGCTGGCAGTCGGCACAGAGCCCGACGCGGGGCTCGAACCCACGAACCGCGAGATCATGACCTAAGCGAAAGTCGGACGCTTAACCGACTAAGCCACCCAGGCGCCCCTTGTTTTCCCTTTTTAAGCTAATTGAAATTTAATAGATTCTGTGAGTTGTTCTCATGGCTTCCTGTTTACCTGTCTAATACATTCTGCCTACGGATTCATGTATTTCTTCAGTAAGCATTTACTACATGCTGTGCTGCTCTAAACCCAGCATATAAAGCTGTGAACAAGTGGAATATAAATCTCTGCCTTCTGGGAGCTTACGTTCTACTAAGCGAGTCAGAAAATGAAGAAGGTAAATATATAAAAGATATGGACTGCTATAGTGTAAGTGCTAAGGGGAACACTAAAACAGTGAACGGGGATATGAAATGTTAGGTGAGGGCTGGAATTAGAGACAGGGTGAATGGAGAAAGACTTAGTAAGAGAGGAATTTTGAGAAAAACCTGAAGGAAAGAGGGAGCTAACTGCAATGTAGTTAGGGTAACTGTTGAGCTATAACATACAAATCCCCAAAACTCACTGGCTTAATTTTTCAAAAATGTGTGCTTCTTATTCATATAACAGTTCACTGACGGGAGGTACATCATCTTCCATGTGGTGATTTAGGACATAGATTTGACATCTACTACCTAGAACCAAGCCAAACGTCATGGATTAAGGGGACAGTCATCCACATGGCTACTTTCACTTCAGATACCAGCAGCAAGTTTGCAGGTTTCTAGGCCACACTTACTTCTGATTAGCAGGCTACAAATTCAGGGGTTCTCACTACCCCTCTGAAGTTCGATAATTCACTAGAACAATTCACTGTACAGAGGAAGTGCTATACTTAAAATTACAGTTTTATTATTACAAAAGGATATAAATTTAAAGCAG
Source organism: Crocuta crocuta (assembly GCF_008692635.1). Lineage (NCBI taxonomy): Eukaryota > Metazoa > Chordata > Mammalia > Carnivora > Hyaenidae > Crocuta > Crocuta crocuta. Next base: position 7,717,440 of record NW_027531285.1, on the reverse strand, counting down.
CCAAAGGAAAACATGCATAGGGCAAGATTTGGGAGGGCCTTGGCATAATGAGGAGTGACATTCCACAGAGTATTGCCAAGTAGGGCTGCTCCCCCACTCCTTGAGGCCCATAGTTTCAGTTGGGGTTTCATTATGTCAGCATTATGCATTAAACCATTGGCCATCTTATTCAACTCCCCCTCCTTCCCTCCGTGAAGGTTAGACTGATATCACATGGCGCAAAGCCCAAAGCCTTTAAACACATGGTTGGTGTTTCTGGCATGAGCAGCCCCCACCCTGAGTCATCTCATTAGTATAAACCAGGGCTCAACTCTGAATATCAAAGATACTCCTATCACTCTAGAAATTCCAAAGGTTTAGAGGCTACCTCCTAGGAACCAAAAGCAAAAGCCAATCAAATTCCTTATTACACAAGTTCCTTCCATTGCATGCCTGTTATCATCAACATGTGGTCCTGGTTGACACAGAAGAAGAAGAAAGAGAGGGACCAACTCATACCTTTGCTAGGCGTAGAGTGACACAGATCACTCTGCCAGCCACACAGTCACAGCTAGATGCAAAAGGGGCTGGGAAGTGCAGTCCTTGGCCAATGGCAGTTTTCCAGCAGTCGTTCTCACTACCAAAGGGGAAGAAGAGTGTTTGGTGCCAGTTAATCATCTCTATCATGCTTGTCATGTGGTCACCCAAGGCAAGGGCATGGAGTTCCATCCCTAGTGCTGTTCATTGTTTTGTAGAACAGCTTCCCAGGTGTGGTATTGTTTCACTTGGGTTAGTTCCGGTGATAAATCTGTTTTATTTCTTATTTTGTTCCTCAGTTTGTAATGTCCTCTTATTTATCTGGCTGTATTGAAGACTTACTCTTTTTTACTGTTTTGTAATATTTGATGATGATGATGATGTACCTTAGTATAATTTTCTTCATGTTTTTCATTCTTGCAACTGCACATTTATGGTTTTCATCCAATTTTGGAAAAAATCACTTATATTTTCTTCAAATATTTTTCCTGTTACCCCTCCCCCAAATCAGGAGCTCCTGTTACAGAATTATTAAGGCTGCTGATGTTATCCCAGAGCCCACTGATGCTATGATTTTAGTTACTGCTTGTTTTTGACTTTTTTCCCCTCTCTCTGTGTTTAATGCTGTTGTGTTTTCAAGTTTACTATGTTTTTCTTCTCAAATGTCTATCCTGTTTTTAATCCCATCCAGCACACTTTATCTTATATGTTGTAGTTTCTATCTGTTAGAAGTTCAATTTGGATTTTTAAAAATATCTTAGACACCTTTCCTTAGCTCACTCAGTCTTTGCTCTTGCTCATTGAATATATGCAATAGTTTTGAAAATAAACTTTTAAAAGTCCTACTCCTCTTCTAATGCTATTATCTATATATCAATTCTAGATCAGTTTGGGTTAGTTGCTTTTTCTCCTCATCATGGGTCATACTCTCTTGCTTCCTTGCAGGTCTAGTAATCTTTGGTCAGATGCCAAGCATGGCATATGGCATATTTTATTTTGTTATGTTCCGGACGTTATGTATTCTTATAGACATTCTTAAAAAAATTATTTTTAATGTTTACTTATTTCTGAGAGGCAGAGAAAAACAGAGCATGAGCAGTGGAAGGGCAGAGAGAGAGAGAGCACGATAGAATCAGGAAGGGCAGAGAGAGAGAGCGCACGATAGAATCAGAAGCAGGATCTAGGCTCTGAGCTGTCAGCTCAGAGTCTGACATGGGGCTCAAACTCATGAACTGTGAGATCATGACCTGAGCCGAAGTATGATGCTTAACTGCCTGAGCCACCCAAGAGCCCCTTAGAAACATTGAGCTTTGTTGTAAAACGTAGTTAAGTTCTTGAAATCAGATTGATCTTTACAAATTTTTCTTTTAAGATTTGTGCCATGTTTTATCCAGGCTACTTATTACCCTTCTTCTGAGTTCTCTACTCAACATGCTATGAATTTTCTACTCTGGTTATTGGGCACAGGCACTATTCCCAGCCTTCTGTGAGCTTTAGGAATTGTTCTATTTCTTTCAGGTGGTCATTTTGAATACCTCAAGTATTTTCCCAGTGCACATGCTCATCGATATTTAGCTGAATACCCTAAGGAGACCTTTACAGACCTCCAGCATTCTCTCTGTGTACAGATCTCTACTCTTCAGTACCCTGCTTTGTGGACATGAGCCCCCTTAGTTTCCCTGAAGTCTTAGCTCTGTCTCAACTCAAGATGTGTTCTCATTCTTTTTGCCATGTCCTGGAAATTCCTTCAAGACACATTGCGTGTTTGTTATCATCTAGGATAATTATAGGATTCAACCCTTTTGCTTCCTGTCTCTCATGAATTATTCTCCTTTGTTGCCTAATGTTCAATGGCTTAAAATGGTTATTTCTTTTTTTTTGTCTGCTTTTTCACTTTGTTTCAGGTGGGGGGGTAAATCTATTACCTAGTACTCCATCTTGGTTAGATGTGGAAGTTGGCAGTGTGGTTTTGATTTATATTTGGTTTTGCATTTGTGCTCACTTTAAAAAATATTATACTAAGGCCATAATTATAATAAATATTTTCTAAAGGGAAAGGGGGCTTATGTTTAAGAGGAAAGTTGTTTTGAATGGTTGAGAAATATCTGTCCTCCAAAGGAATTAATTATTTCGAGACCTCTAATCACTCTTTTGTGTTTTATCTCATTTCAATCTATCACTATTTTCTGAATCTATTTTGAATTTTTCCTGTTCAATATATAAAATTATTATTTTTATTCACTATATTCAGTCCACTATGTATATACTACCCAATGTTTTCTTTCTTCTGTGTATTTTTTAAGTAGATTTTGTCACTTCGTTAGTGTAAAAAATTATAAAATGTGGCTTTAATATTTTTCTTTGTATAATGCTTTCAGATGTTCATAAATTACAGTATTGTACTGGGCAAGAATCAAACAAACAACCAAACAAAAGCCATCAAATCTTTGTCTTGAAGCAGCCATTCTTCCAATCATTTCTTAAAGAGCTAGAACTTATGGACGCAGTTTGGAAGAGGTTGGCCTACAACAATGTTTATGTAAGTATAGTTTTGCTTTGACAAAGATCATGGGAAGCTGACTTCTCAGAACTTCTACATTCAGAGACTCAGAGGGTTAAGAATATGAGAACATAGGAATTTGGGTTCTCACCAAACTTCAAGGTGCTTTTTAGCCATAGTCTGGGAGTTGTCACTTCAGCACCTTTATTAAAAGAAAGGCATTGTTTTTGCTTCATTTGCCATCTGGAGTAAAGCTCTACAGGCATTCTGACCAAATAGGTCATCAAGAAGGAGAGATAGAACAAGCATTTGCAAAAATTCTAGATAAAGCTAATAATATACAAAAAGCTGAACACCAGTAAGGTAGCCTGGGACAAACTTTACTGAGGAAAGGAAAGGGAAAGAAAGGAAGAAAGGAAGAAAGAAGGAAGAAAAGAAAGGAAGGAAGGAAGGAAGGAAGGAAGGAAGGAAGGAAGGAAGGAAGGAAGGAAGAGCCCAGAGCTGTGGAGACTGAATCAGCCAAAAAAAAAAAAAAGAGAGAGAAAAGGAAAAAAAAAGAAAAAACACCAGGTTGGCATGCTGCCCAGAGAAACAGTTTAGAAATTGAAGTGGAGCTTCATCTCTAATCCCCAATCTTCAGGCTCCCTCAAGCCCACTTTAAGAGAAAAAGAGGGGGAACACAGATGACTGGAGAGTATCCTCTTTCCAGTGGGGAGAAGAAAAAAAATCCACAATTTCTTTTTTCAAGGAGCTATGTATGGCCTTTTAGAGTCTATTAAGCCACAAACCTTAGGGTTAGTAAAGAGGTTTTCTTCACCTCACTGAGGGGTTCATTTCTCACATTTTTGTTTTTGACTATTTACTACCACACTACAGAAGTGTTTGAGATCTTTTCCTTCTCAATCTCTGCCTCATTTCCATTCGAGACTCTACAGTTTGCCTTCCCCCAGCGCATACAATTATCACCTCTCCATTCTAATTAGCTTCCAAGCTGCCTATATTGTCGCCCCCACTTTTATGATATTGGCTCCATATATTTTGATCGCTTAATTGGCTTTTGATTCATCCCATTTTACAAACAGTTGCCAATTGCCTTTTTTTTTTTTTTTTTTTTTTTTTTTTTTTTTTTGCTTTTATATATATTCAGGGCTGCTTTATTGGGTGCTTTTTTTTTTAGCATGTCCTTTTTCAAATCTGGTTTCCTCCTCAACAGAGCTCAAATCTGCTCTTGCTGGCAACGCATTTAATCTATGGGGGAAAAACACACAAACTTTATGGATTTTTTTTTTTGTTTTTTGTTGTTTTTATTTTATTTTTCTTCTTTAGCTATAATGGTGTACAGCTCACAGCCAGATCGATTTTTGAAAGGATTTATTATTTTTCACTTGATATTCCTGGACTTTGTCAGGGATGACAATCGCTTTCTATGGAGACTAGGAAACTTCTCCCTTGCACATCACATTTGTGATAGTTTGTAACATCTTGAAGACTGTAGGAGGCAGACATCTGAAAAGTGTGATTTCTTGACAGACTGTTTATGTACTAATGTGTAAAATTTCCCAAAAATCTGCTCTGCCATTTCTGTTGCCCGTGGGGTTGCGAAATGGAACAGCTCCGTATGTTAGGAGTTGTCTCATCATGTTGCCTTGCTTGTCTGCTCCCGTTCACTGTCACTCAGTAACAGAGTCCATCAAAGTTTCTAAAAATGTAAAAATAGTTCCTTTCCTTATGATTTTTATAATGTTTTAAAGTTAAATTACTCCTGCCAGTTCATTGCACATAGCGAGGATTTATATTGACACATTTCAGTGTTTAAATAAGAAGTAAATATAGTAGTTAAAAGTGAGAGGAATAAATATGAAAATATAAAACACTTAAAGCTTTACCATTGTGATAATGCCCGCTGCAGTCTTTGGTTTGTTACAGTGTTCACGTTACTTTTAACTATCCAAATTCTGAGTTTAAGGGCTCTGATTAAAATGAAATGAGTGATTCTGTTGCAAGGTGTCATTAGAAAAAAACCCGCTTTTAAGTGACTTGCAGGGACAGCATTAGGAGCTAAGGAAACCTGTGTGAATCATTTGAAATTGGAAAGTTTGGGCAAACAATAAACAGGTGGCTTTTCTGTTTCAGTCACTAACTCAGTCAAGCTGCTTAAATATTTTATCCCTCTGTTGCCTCATCTGAAAATCTTTACCCACACGATTGTGGTGAGGACTGGCTATGCCTGCCACGTAGGGTATACCCAGTAAATGCTACTTTTAATTATTATTTGACTGAATGGATTGAGTCAGATTATACTTAAATCTTAGACAAGTACATTTTGTCTAGTACACTGTAGGAAGGGCTATGTTAAGCTTTGCAGTGTTCACAGTAATCTTGCATTCTTGAATATGTGTACATTTATATGTGTGGGGTGGTCATATTTGGTGAGAGAAGTAGGTTGTGATTTGAGTCCCTTCTTCAGTTTCCTTCATCAGACAACTGTAATCGCATTAACATCATGACCAGGTAAGCTGATGACAGGAAAGAAGGCCAAGAAGAGACTTAGAAGGGGACATGAGCTGGTCCAGAAAGACCTGGGGCTTCTTAATTGTATCTGGTCAAGTATGGAAGGAAAAGAAGGAGACAGGAGACTGAAAAGGGTGATACAGGATTAGGAAAAATTGAAGGACACTGATGGCAAACTTCACTTACCTATTCTGCCATATTTGACAAATAATCCATATTAGTGAGACTTTTTCACATGAACAGTTTTATAGTTTAGGAAGAATGGACTGATACTTTGTTCTAGGAGCATCAAGGACTTATTTTATGAGTGCTAAACATTTGCCAGCCATTGTGATAAATATGTTACATCTATAGTCTTATTCAATTATTAAAACTATGACAGAGATCTCATCTCTGTTTTACAGGTAAGGAAACTGAAGTTCTGAGAATTTAGAGTTTTCCAAAGTTGCACAAATGGTAAATGGAAGAAATATGTTTGAAGACAGTCATACCTTATCTTAATGTGCCCATGTTAGTGATCTGTGCTCTTCCCTATTAGGCCATACTACTTCTCTTTTATCATCTTTCAATCTCTGAGCTATTGGAAGTTGACTTTGTGCCTGAGTTGGTAAGCATCTCATGATGTGTCCATTTTGGTTTCATGGGCAACCAGATAGTTATCGATGTGTAATCTGCATATCTACCCCATGGAATTCTGGGCCATCTCAGACATTCTGGGGTCAGACTCGCACTTGTGGTCCCAGTGTCCTGTGGATACACATATGTAGAGGAATTTGGGATAGTGTCATGATTTTCAGGTACCTAAATGGTGCATTCTGCAGCTCTCTCAGAAGCTTCATACAGACATTAGTGCTCTAACCTTAAGCCAACAGAGAATTAGCACTCCTTGCTCACCTCAGAAAAAACCAAGATGTAGCAAGGGGAGGCAGTGAGGAGAAGCTGCTGTGTGGAGTTGCTGTGTAGTGCTTCACAGCCTTGCTTCTCTCATGCAATAGAGGAAAATTAAACACAAAGTAAATTTTGTGGGCCACTGACACCACAGGTCAATCTGTGTGAGCCAACTTCCTGGAAGAAGTGTTGTTGATCTTTTGGCTCACTAGGGATTGTTGTGCATGAACACTGGGAGAACAAGAACCCCAAAAGAGCCACTAAATAGGAGCTGCATTGGGAACTGTAAAGACCGGAAGCCTCTAGGCAGAGGAGACAGAGCAGAGAAAGCCCTCTGATAGTATTAGTCACAGGAAGCTGCTGTTTGCCCCCAGACTCCACATGCCTCCCCAAGGAAAGTGGCCTAGAGGAAGTGCCCAGTAGTGACAGTTGTTGGAAGCCTACCAACGTCTTGCTTTATTGTTAGAGTTAGCCATGGCAAGAGAAGAGAGATCATGAGGCTGAGGAGGCCATGTCCAGCCCTCTCAACTGTCACAAAATAACTACCCTAGTAAAGACAATGTGAACGTCCATCAAGATCTACTTACATTCGAGAGAGATAAAGATTCCTGGTCATTATTTTATGGCTGCTACAACAAATTACCACATACTGGGTGGTACCACAAACAACACAAATTTATTATCTTCTGCGGGTTAGAAGCCTGCTCGAGTCTCATTGTCCAAAATCAAAGTGTTGACAGAGCTATCTTTTTCTGGAGGCTCTAGGGGAGAATCCATGCTTCTAGAGGCTGCCTGTAGTTGTTGGCCCTCTTCCTCCATATTCAAAGCCAAAGATATTAAGTCAGGTGATTCTCAGACCACATCGTCCTGACCTTCTTCATCAGCCACATCTCATCCTTACTCCGACACTCTGCCTCCCTCATTTACTTATAGTAATGCTATAGGGATGCTTGTGATTGTATTGAGCCACTTTGATAATCCAGAATAATCTCCTTATATTAAGATCTGCTGATTAGCAACCTAAATTCTATCTGAAACCTTAATACCCTTTGCCATGTAACCCAACATATTCACAGATTCTGGAAAGCAGAATGTAGGCATCTTTGGGTAGCCATTATTCTGTATACCATACTAGTCTTTCCAATACAGATCTCATTGAAGAGAGAGAAGAAATTTCCACCAAGAAAACTGGTAAAAGAATCAGAAATTCTGTCTGAATATTCCAGCCAACTCTGGAGACTTCCAAATAGTGACATATGCTAGACATGTTTCAGGCAGTATGAAGAAAAATGAATCTGCCCTCAATGAGTCTAAAGGGAGTGCGTGGGAATAGACTCTAATCACAGAACCCCACAAAAAACGCTAAATTTCAATTGTGATAAATGTTGCAGTGATGACGTATGTGATGTGTAAAAGAGGGAGCAGTGACTCACTTAGGAAAAGCTTCACCAAGGAGGTGTTGATCAAGCTTCAATATTACAAGAGAGTTAAACTAGATGAGAAAAAAAGGTGGGGAAGGGGTAGAGGATGATAGCACCCCTGGTGAAGGTGGGCACAAGATTGGACAGAAGAGAGCATGAGGTGTGTGAGGGGTGTTGTGCACGATAAAGCTGGAGAAGAAGGCAGAGCCAGACCATGTGAGACCTGGCAGCCTATTTCACTACCTTAACCCTTATCTTAAACTCACTGGAGTGTCTCTGAAGGTAGTTAAACAGAAGTTTGAAATGGAGTATGTACACGTGATAATATTTTGCCTTCTGAAAGAGCATTCTGGCTATAGGAGGAAGCTGGGTGCATACAGAGGGATCGGGGGGAGCCCATGACATGGTCCTGATGAGAGATGGTTATTGACTTAAATCTTGCTTGTGGTCATGTAAATTGGGGGGAAAAAAGACATATTAAGGGTTACATCAGAGGGAAAATCATCAGAATGAAAGGAAGGATTCAATATGGGGAAACGATGGAGAGTATGCTGAATATGATTTCCAGTCACCTGCTTGGAGGATTTGTTCAGCCGTTCTTCATTTGGATTTTCCATTGTTGTTTTTATCTCCAGAGCCTGATTCGTTTGAGCGTTCATCTGCCCACCTTCCCAGCCCATCACCTGTGTCTCTCTCTATTGCCTTGGAAGCAGTTTCTTGGTTTGTCGTAGGGTTGGGCTGCCTCCTGGCCTTTAACGTTGGCCTCTGCTTGCTTTGTCATAAAAGACCACAAATTATCTTCCTTTGACAAATTCCTGGGACTCCTACTAATAGTTGTTCTTTCTGCTGACTCAACCCAGCAGACCTTTGATACAGAAAGCACTTGTCTCGTGGTGACAGAAGATGATCTTCTGGGGGCAATTGACAATTCTTAGAGTAAGCTTGTCGCATATGGGCTCTAAGAATTAACATTTTAATGCAAATATTTTCAACGTAGTAGCCACTCAAGGACTTCCAATTGTCCTCGTGGTTTCAAAGAACTTCATAGGTTCACTGAATAGCAACCAAATTCACAGTGACATCATTGGAATTGCTTGTGCCATTCACTTTGTAAACATCATTTTTGGTCCTGCAACAGCTCTGAAAATTAGATATTGTTATCTATTTTACAAGTGAAAAACAGAAGCTCATGGCACTTATATATATTATTGCAGCTAAACAACTTAGAGCAAGGTAAATTCTTTTCCCAAAGTTGTATACTCATAACTGATATTCCTGACACAAAAAGACTGTCTTTACCTTTATGCCAGTCTTCTTTCTCCTAGGCTGTATTTTTATACCTTTGAGTAAGTTCAAAATGATTTTGTAACCCTATCCCACTTCCTGAAATCATCAGCTCCTTTGGGATCAGAACAGTTGACCTGCGTCATGCACCTGAATGGGCCGTTCATGCTGGGAGCATTTTTAACACTCATTCTTTAAACACTGTAGCACATTGGTGGACTCGTGGCTGCTCAATCCAGACTTTGGCAGTGGTTGTTGGTATCCTTATGGCACCGGGAAACTGCTCTTGCTTCTTAACTTCCGAATTAATAGCCCTGGGCTTCAGCCTCCTTCCCTGAGATCTACTCCCTCCATGGGCGGTTCCATCCAAGGAAGTCTCACATGTGGAGCTGCCTAGTGATTTGGAGCAATGCTGCTTCTCTGATCACAGCAGTCGTATGATTGCGCTTTGCATTTTTGTTTAAATTGATTACTTCCCAGGTTTGTCTTCAGACCTGCTGAGTGAACATGTTTCTGATTACCTCCCCCTAGATTGATTTGTTGCACTTTTCTAAATGGAATCTAATTTTCCTCTTTTCTCCCTGTATTTGTAATCTCATTAGATCCATTTGTATTAATTCTTAGTCTCCTGGTGTGTGCAACAGCTTCCAAATTTGTAACATCTGCAAATTTTATTAACATGCTGTGTGCTCTGTCTTTCACATCGTTAATGCTCGCCATCAATAATCCAGATGTTAGGGAAGACAGGGGCTTCGCTCCGACCCCTGGGCCCTCACAAGAGATCACTCTGCACCCCGAACGTTGCCATTTGTCATCACCTTTTATTTATGACCATTCTGCCAAACTGACATTCGTGTGATTCCATTTTCTCCAAAGCCAATGATCATTTGAAAGTAAATTTGCAAACTTTTATCTCATGTTTAGAGGTTAACAATGTTGTTTTTGGCACACCCTTGCCCTTTGTGTAGAAGTTATAATTAAGAACATTCTAACTCTGTGAAAATCTTTTTTAAAAAATCCGTGATAAGAAAACATTTGTGTGGCATTTTCTTATTCCTGGATTTTCTTGTTCCTTCCAAAAGTCATCTTGCAATTATGGATCAAGTGCATTGTTTTTTAATTAGGAAAAGAAAATGAGTATTTATTGAACATCAATGTGCAAAATATGTGGGTCCCTAAATTCAGATGAATGAGAACTGGAATTTGATGAAATTTCTAGTTGAATTCATTGGCAAAGTTTCACCTCTATTGTTTTCTTGCTGTCACCTTTCAATTTCTCTTTGCAAACGATCTTTAATGGCTTTAAAATACTTTATTAGAGGGGTGCCCGGGGTGCCCTGATGGCTCGGGCAGGTAAGTGTCCAACTTCGGCCTGGGTCATGATCTCACAGTTTATCAGTTTGAGCCCCGTGTTGGGCTCTGTGCTGACAGTATGGAGCCTGCTTCAGATTCTCTGTCTCCCTCTCTCTCTGCCCCTCCCCCACTCACACTTTCTCTCTCTCAAAAATAAACATTAAAAATGAAAAAAAAAATACTTCATTAGAACAATTATTCAATCGTTGGCAGACAGTTGTGATTATTCTCTTCACTTTAATGAAATCTACTTTTTTATTTAAAAATTTTTAATGTTTATTTATTTATTTTGAAAGAAAGAGAGAGAGTGGGGGAGGGGCAGAAAGAGAGGGAGAAAGAGAGAATCCCAAGTAGGCTCCACATTCAGCACAGGGCTCCACACAGGAACTCAATCTCATAAGCTATGAGATCATGATCTGAGCCGAAATCAAGAGTCCCATGCTTAACTGACTGAGCCATCGAGGCACCCCTAAATGAGATTGATTTTTAAAAATCTCTTCAGTGATTCTCATGAGGAAGCTCTCTGCTTTTTAACAAATCTAACACTGCCCTGTGCCTTTCTCCATCCCTCTTTTTGAAATCTTTCTCATGGTCTTTGTGTTTTATCTCACTTCCAGAATTGATCCTTTTGGGGGCCTAATTCTCCTCAGTTGTACGACACAGAAACCCACTGATTGCATTCATATTCATAAAAAAAAAAAGCAGTGCCATGCTCTGAGGGAGTTTTACTCATAATTCATTAAAATTTCTCATAACATATTTGACGAACATTTAACAAATTTAAAATAGCAGGTACTAATCAGAGCAAACTATTAATATATTACTAATGATTATATTTTATATGCAAATAGTTCTATTCTTCCAGTATAAATGTACATATTTTAATTTTTTTCACATGAAGCCTTGAGGTAGGGTACACATAAGAAGGACTAATTCCATTCTAAATGGGAGGAAAATGGAACAAAACAGAATTCTGCTTCTTTGCCCGAAGACTTGCCTATGTGGTATTGAAGAGAAATCTGGTGATATACAGTGTGTATGCTCACAAGTAAAAGTTATAGCTAAAATTTGTACTATTAGAAGCTAATTTAACTGATTTTTTTTCTAGTTGAAGAGTGACAATAAATAAAGATATTAAAGTCATAGTAGGATCGAGGTCTATTTAATTTGGAGATGCATGTAATACAAATCAAACATTACTCGTACTGCCTAACTAAATAAGGGTTAGCTTTTCTACTATGGAAGTAGGCAATTCGAGACTGGTGCATCTGCTCAAGTAATTCAATAAGAACCCCAGATTCTCCCAGCTTCCTGCTCTGTCACCTTCACTGACACAGTTGGGTGCTCATAGTCACAAGACAGCTGCTTTTCTTCCAAGAATCCTATCTGTATTCCAGACAGAAAAAGGAAAGAGCAAAAGGGTAAAACAAACATAGCCGGTGATGTCATCTTTCGCCAGAAAAACAACAACTTTTCCTAAACTTCCACCCAGTAGACTTTGGTTTGCCCCTCTGTAGCTGCAAGAGAGTCCATGGATATTTTTAACACCCTGAACAAAATCAAGGTTTAGTTACGAAAGTAAGATAGAGAATGGCTTTGGAATACAAGTAGAGTCTGCCACAGGGCCTATGGTATGGCAAACATTTATACTGCCTCCTATGTGACTTCTGCCTCTGAGGTACATAGAAACCATGCCACATCCCTAGCTACCTCTATGAATGTTCCAGTCACTCATCTGTCCTAGTGAAATATTATCATGCTCTTCACCACACACTCAGTGTGTACAGAAGCAAGTCATTATTCTGAACTAACATTCTGAGATACAAAGAGCACATGCACTAGGCAGTGCAAGCCTCTCACTGCTTAGAATTTGAACCAGCTTTCTTGACCTTCTAAAGGAAACTTTAGGGGAAGACCTTTATAGCTATATGCACTCACATAAATGGGGCTTGTGTTGTCTAAAAAAAGAATAAAAAACCTGATTTATCCAGAAAGCACCTAGAAATGGAAAGAGCTCAGCCCCGACCCCTCACAGGTTCAGGAAACAGTATTACACAGGGTATGGGGCATGGAGGACTTGGAGTAAAAGCCAGTTCTGTCATTAACCAGCTCTGAGTTAATTAGCAAGTTAATTAACCTCTATGAGCCCCTATTTCATGGTCTCGAAAGTGGAATAAAGATAATAACTCTTACTTCAAAGGGTTGCTTGAGGGATGAAAATAGATAATGTATGTAAAGAGTTTGAGACAAAGGAACTGCTCAATAAATGATGATCACTGGCAGTGGTGTGCTAGTGTGTTCCAGAGGCTGGGGTGGGGGAAGGTGTTCAGCCCCTCCTCACATCTGCATCTCTAATGAAGCAGAGAAGCAAGTTCTGAGTGACACTTTCATTCCTTAATAATGTCTAACTTAAACTGAAGGCTGGCTATGGGCCAGGTGTTTTACATTCATTATCTCCAATTTACAGTAAATTTAGTGAAAGAAAAAACATAGAAAACAGACTTTTATGTCTGTTTCATTTAGCCTTTAGGGAAGTGTAAGAACATGGAAAAGCAACAGTTTAATGCTTAAATGGTCTTGAAAAGTTAGACTCTTTCATGATAATCATAATTTCACAGTCTTACCTAATCAGAGTTATCTGGATAGAGTGAGATGACATTCATAGACCTCTCGAGTGCCAAACAGTGGAAGATGACGGAGAGTTTATTAAAAGGCAGCTAGTCTGGGGGTGAATGGCCTTTGATACTCATCCATTTCTTCTGTGTCTTGAGTATGATAGTTTATTGAAGTAATAGCTCAGCACAGATGCAAATCCAGAAAAGGAGAAAAAAGTAAAATTTTATTAATTGTTTAAATCTCCTCTTGAATGAAATAAGGTGTACATCAGCTCACACAGAAATAGAACTTAAAAGGAAATGAGAGCTCATTGGCCTTTATGGTGAGTGAGGGAATGTAACCTCAAAGGGTTCTCAAAGTATTCATAACACTGTGTAATATTCTGCTCTCCTGTCAGACATCCCATAAGACTGTAACACATTAAAGGGCAGGTTTTATTTAAATCTCTGGCTCTTAACACAGAGACTCCTATATGGTAGGTGTTAAAGGAATATTTCATTGAATGAATTCATAGACAAAATTTAATGAGAAATAACAGTAACCAGAATTTCAATGAAAATGAAGTGAGCTTTCCAATTTAAGGCTACTTACTGAATTTTTGGCATTACAATAGTTGAGTCTCATCAAATTTTTACAAAACTCTCTAAATCCAGTGAGTATAAGTGCAGTATGTTCCGGAGAGCCACTCACACTCAAGGGCCTCTCCACTTTTTTCTGCTTTATCAATACTGCATTGCAAATCATGCCTGCTTCATAAAGCCCATTCCTTTAACTCCAGTCAATGCTGATATTCTCTCTCTCTGTCGTGTGTGTGTGTGTATGTGTGTGTGTGTGTGCGTGTGTGTGTGTGTTAACTCATTGACTGTATTCAGTCCAGAAATATTTTAAACTGGCTCTTCTTATCTCCTAATTATTTTGCAAGTCTTATTTCATTCATTCATTCACTCACGCATTCACTCACTCAGCATCAGTTATTGAACAATTTTATGTCCCAGGCAGTGTTCTGGGTGAAGAACACCTAGGCTGATGAAGAGATCAACCAAGAAGATGGCAAATGCAAAATCAAAGTCAGACCTCGAACATGCCTCTTGAATACACTATGCCTGAACCCCCAAGTACACTGCAACCAATTTTGTGGGATTGCATCTCATAATTAATTGAGAGAGCGTATACCAAAGAACAAGCACAAGGACTCCCAAGGGGACTGTTCCCTGTCACACTCATTGCCCGTTTATAAGCCTCTATTTGGCACCATCCTCTGACAGTCAAAGCCTTGGGCCTCATTCTCTGTATGAGAATCATTAGCATGCATGCCTCAGATGACTGTGATTGGTTCCAGGTCTCTTGAGAGGGTGGGATTTATCCTAATTGGACTTTTGAAGAAGAGGGCCAAGCCTATGACAGTTATGCGGCCAATGCTAGGAAAGGAAAACCCAGATTACTGTGCTTCCCCCTCCACCCTCCCGTCTTTTCTGACCAATACACATAGCTGGCATTTATTTGCAGAGTGGTTTCAGGGGAGTACGCAATTTAAATTTTTCTGTAACTCCCAGCAAATCGGGAAATCTGGAATTGACATAGTTGAAAACACATGCTTCTCCACAGAGTTTAAGTATATATACCAGATGCATTCCCTCAAAGTTGGAGTTTTCTTTTTTGTGTGTGTGCCCAGTACCAAATATCTAAACTACTACTGAGGCCTTCCTAACAAGCTGACATCTAACAAAAGATAGTATACCATGGTGATTTAATTGCATGAGTTCTTTAAGCTCTCAACTCTAACACTGGAGATAACGGAAAATAACACATCAAGGAACAGTAAAGTTCACAAGGATGCTGAGACTATTTGAATATAAACCTCTTGGGGGTAAATAATCATCTTTTTGAGTTTGGCCCTTTTGCATAAAAGTAAAACACTTTGCCAAGTCCAAGTATTAAACGTGAAGGATAGCTTCATTTGGGGCTCACAATAAATAGCCTAGCAGAAAGCTGAAAAGTAGTTATTTTAAAAAGTCTTTAGAAATCTAAAACAATGCAATTAAAAAAGATACTCACATGAGATTAAAAAGGGAAATTTTCAGAGCACCTGTGTGGCTCAGTTGGTTGAGTGTCCGACTAGTTCCAGCCCCACGTCAGGCTCTGTGCCGACAGCTCAGAGCCTGGAGCCTGCCTCAGATTCTGTGTCTTCCTCTCTCTCTGCCCCTCCCCTGTTCACACTCTGTATCTCTCTCATTCAAAAATAAAAATAAACATTAAAAATAATTTTTTAGTGAAACTTTCTATTTACTGCCTATGGATTCATCTTTAAACGTCAATCAGATACTTTAAAAATTAACTTCATTGCAGGGCGCTTGGGTGGCTTAGTCGGTTAAGCGTCCGACTTTCGCTTAGGTCATGATCTCGCGGTTTGTGGGTTCGAGCCCCGCGTCGGGCTCTGTGCTGACTGCCAGCTCAGAGCCTGGAGCCTATTTCAGAGTCTGTGTCTCCCTCTCTTTCTGACCCTCCCTTGTTCACGCTGTCTCTCTCTCTCTCTCTCCTAGAAATAAATAAAAAAAATTAATTTCCTTGGGATTTAAACTTTGACAGTAGGTTATCTCTGACCCTTATCAGGTCTAGATTATTGAATTCATTTTTATAGGAACCCACACAAAATGTAATGATAAAGATGGCTGTGAATAATCAATGTGCTAGTTGATAATTCTGAATAAACTGAGTTTTGCAAGTTGAATCACAACTTAGACATTTTAGGGAAATATGTTATACGGAGAAGTTCTTAATGAATATAATCACCATACCCTTTGCTTTCTTTGTAATTTTCTCATCTGTGTAGTGAGGAACACAAACGTAAGTGGGCATTGCATGGCCATGTGAATGCATTTGCCCCAAATCTGGGGTTTGAGCTCTTTCTTGAGACTATGTCAGGGCTAATTTTGCTTCTGTAACTGAAAATAGCCAGACAAGGTTATGGCTGCTGCTTAGGGTGCAACCTTCCCAAATTACTGTTACATGCTATATGCTGCCTAGATTCTTTAAACTAAAATCAGGCAACTCCATGTGTCTTTGAGGCTGGATAATATAAAAATTAGTTACGTGACTCTGAGTAATGTTCCTTGTGCTAGTTTGGTCTTATTAAAAACCAAAATAGAAAAACATTTCTAACATGTTTGACACTCTGCAGCTAATAGATAATCAATTTGTCATCTGTCCTTCATAAAATAAAACTAGAATCAGACTTGTCTGACTAGTAATTTTACTACATAACTAATGTTAATAACAAAGAAGTTTAATATTACCAAAAGGTATATTACTTATTTCTCATGATCCTTAACTTGCCATTTCAAAATTGTTAATGATCACAAGGATCCTGATTTTGATATATCTTGCTTTATAAAACAGGGATCTAATCTTAGCCTATAGATTAAAGTACATATAACCTACAATCAACACAGAAATCCCTAGTTACCTGAACAAAACTGATTATTACTGTGAAATGTTTAAGATTTTTTTCCTGGTTTTGAATTAGTCGAGAACAACTTTTGATTACAAGCAAAATATGATATATGTGTGCCACTCATGAAGGTAATTTGATTTCTAAGCAAACTGCTCAGCAACAGCTTTGCATTTTTAAGAAAACAATGACTGAGAATTTAAGGGAAAATTGATATTTTGCATGAACAGAACATCATATAATATTTCACACTGATAGCAAATAAGTTATGCTGTGTTAATAAAAACATCTGGTTAAAATGTGCACAGGTTTTCTTTTTTAAGGAAAGTAATGTGTAATATAGTGATAGTGGTGTCAGAAAAATTATTCAAAACTTGGAAATAGGCAAATGAGGTTACTGGGTGTTCTTTCATTGCAGTATCTGGCTTCACTTTCTAGATTGGCTGGGTAATTTTCAACACTGTTAAGGCAAAAATTAACTGGTAGATTTTTCAATAGTGATGTAAATATCTGTCCAGTGAAATAAATAAACTCAATATTTCTATTTGGGGCCCTGTTGAACACTAACCGGTTTTATATCTAATGTAGTCACATTATACAAACATTTTTTGTTAAGTGGCCCAAATCTAGCTTCCCAAAGGCATTTTTTTTGGTTAGCTTTAACATTTTACCAGCTCTCTTATTATTTACTAACTTAAATAAAATCTTTGACATGTGTTCATTTTACATTTGCCTAAGTGTCACAGTTTCACCTTTTTAAAAAGTATAATTTAACACAAGCAAACAAAATGAATAAAAGTAGATAGAAGAAAGCTCTTTATTCTCTCCTTTGTTTCCTTTTTATATAGGTTTCCCTTTTTTGTCTAGTTTCCTATGATGTTTATAACTCTTCACTGTTCTTTTGTCATTTCTAACTTGCATGTGATTCATAAAAGAATTTACTATCCCCGAATCGTTATCTATAAATGTGTTTTTTTCCCTGTTACGAATGAAGTTTAATCAAATAACTTGGAACCACTGAGAGCCAGGAGTGCACTGGAGTATGCAGGAGCATAGTGCTGACGGCACATCACTCCCAAGTAGGCAGTACATCTGCTTCCGGAAAAATTCCTGACTCTTTCTCCCTTTAATATTCTTCCTTAATATATTCAGAAGGTATATTATTTATTAAAGCTTTTTAAATTCTTTTAGAGCAGTTTAAGGTTCACAGCAAGATTGAGGAGAAGGTACAAAGATTTCTCATCTACGTCTACCCCTCTCACATATAGCCTCCTCCATCATCAATATCCCTCATCAGAGTAGTACATTTATCACAACTGATGAACATACATTGACATATCATTATCACCCCAAATCCGTGGCTTGCATTAGGGTTTGCTCTTGATGTTGCACATTCTATGGATTTAGACTAGTATACAATAACATACATTCCTTATTATGATATCATACAGAGAACTTTCACGGCCCTAAAAATCCTCTGTGCCATAAAAATGCTCTATTCATGCCCCCGTCTCCTCCCAGCCTCTTGCAGCCACTAATCTTTTCACTGTCTCCAGAGTTTTCCCTTTTCCAGAAGCAATAAAGTTGGACTCACACAATATATAGACTTATCAGATTGGCTTTTTTCACTTGATAATATGCATTTAAGTTTCCCCCATGTCTTTTTGTGGCTTGATAGCTCATTTACTTTTAGTGCTAAATACTGCTATGTCTGGAGGACCCCCAATTTATTTATCCATTCACCTAACTGAAGGATATCTTGGTTGCTTCCAAGTTTCGGCAAGTAAGAATAAAACTGTTGTAAACATCCATGTGCAGGTTTTTGCTTGGATACAGATTTTTAGCTCCTTTGAGAATTAGCAAGAGGTGAGACTGTGTCGTAAGAGTCTTATAAGAAAACTTAAAACTACCCACTTTGGCTAGTGGCTATACCATTTTGCATTCCCACCAGTAATGAATGAGAGTTCCTGTTGTTCTACATCTTTACCAGCATTTGGTGTTGTTGGTATTCTGGGTTTTGGCATTCTAATAGGTGTATAGTGATATCTTATTGTTTTAATTTTCACTTCTCTGATGACATATGATATGGATCCCTGACTTCTTTTTCATTTTAAACATTCTCATAACTCTAGATATAGATGTAGTTACATATTGAGCAGTTCTGACTTCACTGAATCGAGACAATTTACATGAAAAACATATTTTAAGCCAGAAAGTAGCCATAGTTCAATGTCAAGGACCAAGAAGTCAAAGAAACAAAGAAGGCAGCTAAAAGCTAAAGTAAGGTGGCTGGGTACCCATGGAATGGAGACCTCTGTTGACCCTCTATACCTGATATTAACAGTTGGGAGCATTTAATTCCTTCTTATCTAGGACTCTGGAACTAGTCTTTTTTCCAATCTAGATCATAGGAAAAGGAGCTCTGGATGGGTCATATAGTGACTCAGGGTCAAGCAGGTTTGGCTGCTGCTCCTAATAGGACATTGATACCTTGTTCTCTAGAAATCAAGCTATTGTTTTATCTTCCAATCCCTCTGTGACTGCCTTATGTCTTAAATCCCACTGTGTCATGCTCCAGTGCTATGGTGGCAGGTTCCTGGTCTGTCCTCTGGCTCTCCAATGACTTGGCTCTTCTACTGTTTTTCTCTGTCCTTTTAGTCAGTAGATTATCTGAAAAGTATCTAATATTTCTTACTTTCAGTGACTGCATCCTGTCTCTAACTTTCAGGCTTTGTATCATGCTTTGGCATTTGATCCTGGCCGTCCGCCTTCCTGCACTTCTGGTTTGTAGGCATCCATTGTGGTTTGCATCAGCCTAGCCCTCTATATTCTTTATCCAGTTGAATTTCCCACTATGTTTGAGACATTTTTATGGTGGGGTGCTTTCTTTGTCTCCTTTTGTGGCCTACCCTTGAACTCCTATCCATGCATACCTGTCCTATCCTAAAAGCTCAACTTCTACTTTCAGAGCTCTCATTTTTGAAGAATATCCTCTTGTCCACCATTCCTCAGTATCAATTATGGCATTGTCCCAAGAAATAGGAAAAAGCAAAGTTTTTTTTTTCTTTTCCTATTTGTTCCTTCTACTGCTGTACTTAGATGAGTTCATACTTGGTAGACGATTCTTCATTCCTAAGTTACAGTTTGTGGCCCAGATAATTTCAGTTTATTAGGAAACTGTTTTAGCATTTAAGTTCATACTACAGCAATGTCTATTTGTTTTTAATTGTTTTTAATGTTTTATTTATTTTTGAGAGAGAGAGAGAGAGAGAGAGACAGCACGAGCAGGAGAGAGTCAGAGAGAGAGGGAGACACAGAATCTGAAGACAGACTTTAGGCTCTGAGCTAGCTGCCAGCACAGAGCCCAACATGGGGCTCGAACCCATGAACCGTGAGATCATGACCTGAGCCGAAGTCGGACGCTTAAGTCACCAAGGCACCCCTTTATTTTTAAATTCTGATACAATCATAATTTACTTATAACATCCTTTATCAGAGGTTTATTAAGTGCATTGCTCTCTTCAGAGTCCTCTTGAGAATGCATCAGACACCCTAGAAAATCAGGGTGGGTAGTTTACATGGCTTATCGCTTTAATAAACTCATCCATGTATATTAACACATTGTAAACCATGGATATAAGGGTAGTCTATCTTTATTTCTTTATTGAAAAAACAACCAGGGGAGCCTGGGTGGCTCAGTTGGTTGAGGGTCTGACTTTGGCTCAGGTCATGGTCTCATGGTTTGTGGGTTTGAGCCCTGCATCAGGTTCTGTGCTGACAGTTCAGAGCTTGGAGCCTGTTTTAAATTCTGTGTCTCCCTTTCTCTTCTCTGCCCCTCCCCTGCTCACACTTTGTCTCTCTCTGTTTCTCAAAAATAAATACAGTTTTAAAAACAATTTTTAAAAAAACCCAAAAAGCAAAGAAAACAACCAGAATTATTTCTATGTATACTGCAGGTGGGTAAAAGTTGGTCAAGGTGCTTCTGAATTTTATTCCTGAATCTTGCGTCTGTGCTCTTTGCTTAATCTATTGTTAATATTTAGAATAAAAATGAACTAATACTTGATATTTAATGAACCAGGCACTGAACTAAGAAATTTAAGTCTTTCTAGTATGTAGTCATCAACTTTTCCAGAAAATATCTTTGTCAGATTGCACTTGAGCACTTCTAAAACTTGGAACTTTAATAACAATAGCAATTTGTGTATCATGTTTACTATATACCAGGCCTTTTATTAAGCCCTTTACAAAAATTGAATCACGTAGCCCTCATAACAACCCAGAGAGGTTGGTATTATTATTATCTTTGTTATATAGGAGAAAACTGAAGCAGAGGTTCAGTAATGTGCCTAAAATCACACTAATAAAGAATTTCACTTTTTCTCCTTCCTGTGTTTCATTTAAAATAAGAATGAGCAGCATCTTCATTTTGTGCTTTAGGAATGTGCTACCTCTGGAGCAGTATGGCAGGGCCATATTATTGTGAACATTGTTACTAGGTGAAATCATTTTTATCTTGCTATTTCTTAAACTCATGACTCTATGAGTTTGAGAATACTCACCTACCTACCTTAATGGTTGGAAAATGGTGTAATGCATGATTTAGTTTGTCTGAAAATTAGAAGAATCAAAACCAATCACTTACTTCTCCGTCTGCATTTATCTCCATGGTGCTGACTCCCCTCCCCTCTCTCCCCATCTTGTTCACCTTTTATTCCCATTTCCTGACTATGTCCTCCCCTACCCCCACCCTAAGGACCATCCCTGGTGTCCAGAAGGCCTTATGAATTATCTTCAACTGGACAGATTTAGTTCTAAGGTCCATTAATACTTTGAGTATTGGCTAATATGTTTGTCTGATCTTGCATTTGAATGCATTTCCCTAATATCGAATTCCCAAATTGTTTTAAATTCTCCATTAGGATCATTGGGGTATTTAAAAATGTATGAAGGTTTGATGCCTCTTGATGTGAGCCTGTCAGTCACTGCCGATGACCGCAGTCAGAGGCTCTGGTGAGGAGGATGTGAGCTACCTCTGGACTTAAGTAGAGCACTGTAGAGTCTTCAGTGGCCTGAGTGATATCTTAACATGTCTCTAATGTAATGTTTTTATCAGCTAATTCAGTTTCCTATCCAGACTATATTGTTTTTCCCCAGTGCAGTGAGTTGCTGGGATAAAATGGAAAAGCAGGATGAGAAAAAAAAATATTTTTCTAAGCATATCCTTACCACCAGCTTCTGAAATGTGCAGTTAGAAAATGAGCTCGAACCTTAACAAAAGGTATTTGAAAAAAAACTAAAGATGAATTGTTTAGACAAAATTTCAAAAAGACTTTCTTCAAAATCAATCCAGAATACAGTCTGCTTTTAGAAAACATCCAGAACAACTCACTCAGAAGGGCAGTAGTTCAGAAGAGTTCAAAAGCCTATTTTGAAACTCAAATGATGAACCACGCTGGGCTGCCAGTGACTTCACTCATATTCTGAATTATAACCATGGAGAACCAGACTGGACCAATTCAACAAACTGTGACATTTGTAAAATTTTCTTTAAAGGGAAAAGAAAAAAAAAACTCTAGGTCTTTCTTTCCACTGCAGTATGAGACCCAAATCTCTCAAGGCCATTTGCTACTCCCAAAATAAAGCAATACTGTTGGTAGCAATTCTGTGTTCATGCTTGCTGAGATAAGTTTACTGATGCAGGGTGTTTGGATTATACTGAAGTTTGAGGTATTTGTTGGGGGGGAAAATGGTTTCAATTCACCGCCTGAGTTGAGGACTTCAACATGTGTGGAACAAGTGGATATTTTTTGCTATCGTTATATAATCGTGGTCCATGTACACTCCTGTGTGTCTAAATTAAATGCATCACATGCTAAAATATGTCAGTTATCATTTAGCACTTATATTCTCAGTTCGTATTGTTGATGTCACCTCAGGATGGCTTCAGTAGCTCCTATCCTGGTGGTACTTTTAGACATATTTCTGTGACTTAATATTATTTTGAAGCATAGAAATTATCTGCCTAGTGCACATTTCTCATGTGAGCACAGTGATTTTGAATTACTTTCAAATCAGATGGTAAGTTGGAATAATTAAACCGAGGCATTAAAATGTGCATGAAAAATGCAGGGGTTTTTTTTGCATTATTAATTTTTCACCTTTCAGAAATAAATCCTGAGGTTGTCCTTTTCTGATTGGAAAACTGAGGTTAGTTTGGTTGAAAGCTCAGAGGAATTCCGTGAGGTTAGACAGGAGAAGTCGTCAGGATTCCTGATGCTATGCTGATACTGACCAGCGAAGGACACCCCCTCCCTGTTTCTCTTATTTTGAAGAGAGACACTTCAGTGGGCACAATACAGCTCTCAGCCATGGGTTCAGGGTATTATACTCCTCAGCAGGACTCCTTTTCATCCTACAGGGAAATAGGCTTCCATTATAACCCTCAACTCTCCGCAAGAACACAGTTAAGGACTGAATTAAGCTATTGCCCACAATTGCAAAAAATTGGATACAACGTCTTTTCGTTCCTTTTGAAGATATAATGACAATACATAAGGCTTACTTGAAGTGGAACAAATGTACTCAGCAGGCTGATGGGAGCATAAATCTGTCTGTGACAACTGTAATAGAGTTACGCAGGCTACTGCTTGTTAATCAAGAGTTTAAGTCTTAGGCTGAATAACCAAATTCTGTTGATTTTTGTTTTTTGAAGATCAAATCAAACTTTAGTTTTCTCCCACAGATTTGACACTGCTCATCTCCTGTTTCTTTTTTATCTCTCCTCATGTTTGCTCATCTTTAATGTAAATGCACCTTATGGATTGTTGAACTTTCTAGAGACTCCTGCTGCGTTGATTAATTGCTAATGAATGCTAATGAAGGAGTGAGGTGAATCTACACTATGATGTATTTAAGGGATGATTGATTAGATTTAGCACAGGCTGTCAGGAGAGTACTTGCTACAAGAACAACAAGTCCATAAATATGCACGGGGTGGTTAGTAGTCTCCCTCTGTGACTCTGGCCTTTCAAATCAAGTTCCTGGGTTCATTGAATCAGAGAAAGGACTAACCTTTTAGCTTTTGTAACTGAAATGGATTTTCTTCTTTAAAAATATGCTAATTTTGCTAATGGGTCCTAATGAAAAATTGATAATCAGTGGATATTTAACTGCTAAAATAAGATTTGACAGATTTTCTTAAAGGATAAAATTAATTCCTAGTTAAAAAAATGCTCTACCAAATAGATTTGGAATGCATCTATTGAACTAGCAAGCAAGATCGTGCACATTTGTTTAACAAATAGTTGTATACTGGTTCATTTTGGCAAGGTGCTAAGTCCTAAAATCAGATTCTATGCCCCTAATGAATTTGATGCTAGAAGTGAATTGTTATTCTTTTCCCACTCCTTGTGACACTTGTGGTTCCAAAATGCTCTTTTTCTAACTGGTGAAAAAAAATACCTTCTTGGGTCCCTCTCTCCTGCTGTGACTCTGACACAAACAAAAATGGGTTGGGGGGGTTAGGAATGTTAGAATTTTGAGAAGCCCAAATAAATTATAATGCTTTTCTTTCCGGCCAACTGTCTGCATCAGCTGAAAGATAAGACGAGACATATCAGATAGAGAGCCATTGTTGTTCACAAAGCTGATGCCATAGAATGTGATTTAGGTTTGTGGCTACAGTAGGCTTCATAGTATGAATGATCAGATGGAGTCTTCCAGGTGCAGGTGGTATTGAGAACTCTTGGTGTCCTTCAAAGGGGACCCACCCCGTGTTCTTTACATGATGGAGAAGTAGGGGAGAAAACTTGCCTCCTGTAAGGGAGCTATTGCTTGAGTAATAAGGTCAGGACTGAGCCATGCATACCTAATTTATCTCCTTAACCCGCTAATTAAATAAGTCACACATGCCCAAGAGGAATGAGAGGGAAGTACTAAAAAAACACGAGAGTGAGGGATGCCGGGGTGGCTCAGTCAATTGAGCTTCCAACTCTTGATTTTAGCTCAGGTCATGATCCCAGGGTCATGATACTGAACGCCTCATGGGGCTCTGTGCTGAGCATGGAGCCTGCCTGGGATTCTCTCTCCCCTCTGCTCTCTTCCCTACTCACACTCTCTTTCTCTCTCAAAAAAGAAAGAAAGAAAGAAAGAAAGAAAGAAAGAAAGAAAGAAAGAAAGGAAGAAAGGAAGGAAGGAAGGAAGGAAGGAAGGAAGGAAGGAAGGAAGGAAGGAAGGAAGAAAGAAAGAAAGAAAGAAAGAAAGAAAGAAAGAAAGAAAAAGAAAAAAGAAACATGACAGTAAAAACCCCTCTACATGGAAGGGAATATAAGGAGGATATTTGGGGGAGGATCATTACCCTCAAGAAAAGTAAATTGATTTGATCTACCTGATCTACCTGAAGTCAATTAAAACCCATTAAAAAAATAAAATATTACCACAACAAGAGCATAGCTTATCATGAGGACTGATACTGTAGATCATTAATTATGTGAGGCACAATCTCAGGTGCATACCAGAGGTCAGGTATATATAAGGTCAAGAACTATTCCTCGATTGTCATGGTAAAGATTTATGTTATGGTAAAGATTTTATGGAATTTTTTAAAAAAATGTTTAATGTTTTATTTATTTCTGAGAGAGAGAGAGATAGCGTGGGCAGGGGAGGGTCAGAGAGAGAGGGAGATACAGAATCTGAAACAGGCTACAGGCTCTGAGCTGGCTGTCAGCGCAGAGCCCGACGTGGGGCTCGAACCGTGAGATCATGATCTGAGCCGAAGTTGGAGGCTTAACTGACAGCTACCCAGGTGCTGCAGTGTCATGGTAAAGATTTAAACAAAACAAAAGAATAAAATAAAAGGAACAGGGAGATGATGTTGAAATATATAGATGGGTGCTATATACGTGAGATCCTTCCCTTCTCTTCTCTTCCCTTCCCTTTCCCTTTCTGTTTCTTTTCTTCTCTTCTCTTCTTTTCTTTTTTTTTTGGAGTAAATAGTTTTAATGTGTAACGGCAAGCCAAGAGAGAAAGATAAGACCTCCCCCCAACCCCCTGCCAATCAAGGCCCCAGCCCTTCTCATGATGCCCTGGGACTAGTGTGTCTGGGCCAGGCCCATGCCTGCCCAGCCCTGAGGCCCCCAAATCCCAGGGAAGGGTAGGGAAAAAAGATGGATAGCTTAAGATATATACGTTTCTAACTGGCTAGATATTAACATATAGACTCAAACATATAGATTGGTTTTTTTTTTTATCTAGCTATTTTGGCCTTGTGTTGTTTTATACTATAAAATACTATGTAAGATATTAATATTGCTTATTAATAACTAAATAGAGATTATGCAGTTTAGGGCTATGTCCTATTTTGATGATCAGAATGAGTGAGTTTCATGATCAAAGGTTGTTTATAAGAGTTTTACCTAGGGAGCATTTGTGATTTTTTGTATCACATGGGGTATAATTACATATTCTGTACTTAGTTCCTTAATTCACTTTACAACATCATTGTATTTGTTTATAAAGTTCATAGGCTGGACAATAGAACTGAGCTATCATTTGACCTAAGGAAGATTTGCATTTTACATTTAAGTCCGTTTTAAAATTCCGTAGTCTACACAATATCTATTTCTGTTATTTTCTTTCTTGGGAAGGTCTTTCGTATGGCATGTTTTATTTTGTCATCTGTTATCTAACATTTTTATATACAGAATCACAGAGTGCCGCTATTCCTCTTCAGCACCATGGGGATATGGGAATGTAATTGCCTTCATATCAGCATCATGTTGTCTACAATCATATTGAAGATGACAGGGTATTTCTTTTTGAATTAGTGACTGGATTTTTTTCTTAACATTTTAAAAATCAGATAGGCTTTGCCTTAAGCTAAGGCTTCATATCCTCTAAGTTTTCCCATTTTATAAAAGTGATCAACTTCTTTTTTTGTTGTTGTGTGTATGTTTGTGTATCATATATTTTGTCACCTAAGCATGTGTCTGTGTTTTTTAAAGTGATAATATATCATTTTACTTTTTTTCTGGAGCACTCCCAGGGTAGGGTCAATGGCTATTTGGATCTGTATCCAATTCATAGAGTATCCTGATACTGGAAAGTTCAAATAGTATATTCTAAAGGCTCACACAAACTCAATATCTGTGCTTTTCATTCTTACTTTTTAGATACACAGTCTGAAATGGATTAGATACTATATAATTCCACAAATTTAGCACAGACATACCTAAAAGAAAAGTAAATGAGTACAGCTTTGATTTTTCTTTTACTGAGTTAACTATTTTTCTTAACTAGAGGAAGTGCATACTCTGGTTGCTCTTCAGATAGTATAAATCTTTCGCCTTTTTAACTAGAGGAAGTGCATTGGTACATGATGCTAGTCTATTTTTGTCATCTTGATATGGTGATTCTGCCAGTATTCTCCTAGTGCAACCCAGAGAGCTTCTTTCTTTGCCTTAAATCTCTTCCTAGACATTAAAAAAGGCTACGTCTATTAGACCTGATGTTACTATAGTAGAAACTAGTGAAAATTATTTGCATCCTTTTGGCTCAAATGGCTTTAAATATTTTCCTTTGTCTTGACCTTAGAATCCCATTTGTCATTGTTCCATCTCTTCAATATTCCTAAATCCATGAAACATGAACATGGACAGTACCTTAAAGAGGCAAATAAAACTCTTCCTTGGTAAGGTAGGTTCTTGTCATGTGTGACAATCTAAATTTAATTATCAGTCTAAGCCCATGCTGTATCCCTAATAACTTTGGAGTTAAGTACATCTGCCAAGTTAAATATTAAATAATTGCATAGGGAGAGAGAACAATTAACAAGTACAGGCAATAGAGCGCTTTTCTCAGGTGAGAGCTGAAACACAGTCCATAGGGCAAAGAGATTCTGGATCATAGGAATTACTTTGAAAGTTCTAGTAAGAATAGAAAGATGATACTTAGTTTTATATATTCCAGACCATGACAGGATGGAATTTAGGGGAGTGTTTTATATAAGCATTTCTTGTGGTTAGAGAGAGGGAGAGAGAAAAAAGAAAGCAAACTGCTACTTAGTAACTGGGCTTTCTGAAACAGGCACCTACTACCCCCTTCAATCCTTACCACCCTTCATTTTACAAATGGGGAACTGATGATTCAGTGATTTGGCCATGGTTTACAAGACTAGGATTATAAGAAGGAAGAACGTACACATTTGAAACCTGTTTTAGGAGTTATTTAACAGATCTTCTTTGCAAGGGTCTTATACTTAAAGGCAAAAAAAAAAAAAAATTAGAGTGCAAAGGAAAAGAAGCAATAGCAAAGATAACAGAAGAAGGACTATACGGGTCTTATAAACCTTTATCCACCTATACCCCATCCCCAAAGGAGTACTTGAATAACAACTAGAAAGGATCAGTTCTGCCAACCCTATCTGCTAGCTCCCTCAATAAACAAGAGCAAACATAGTTCTCTTGAAAAATTCAGAAGGAGCTCAGCTCATTTGTTTATTCCAGAAACAACTTTCCTCAAACTTGCTGTTACTGTTTTTATCTTGTCAAAGATAGAACCGAATGCAGTTGATCAAGCATCTTCCTACGGTTATTTTCCGTGCAAACTAGAATGAGAGTAACTTAGGAAGGATCCCAATTCTGTTAAGCTTTCAGGATCAATTTGAAAAGTTCTTTTAAATATTTATTTGAAACCCTCATTTTTTTCATTGTAGTGAAATATACAATCATGAAATTTGACATTTTAACTGTTTTTGAGTGTGTAGTTTTGTGGTATTTAGTGTATTCACATTGCCATGCCACCAACACCGCCATTCATTCCCAGAACTGTTTTTTTAATCTTCCCAAACCAGATTCTGTCTCATGCAATGTTAACTCTCCATGCGCCCTGTACTCCTTGGCCCTGGTAACCACCATTCTATTTTCTGTCTCTGTGAACTTGACTATCAGGTAAGTGGTATGATGTAATACTTGTCTTTTCTTCTTCTTCTTGTTCTTGTTCTTCTTCTTCTTCTTCTTCTTCTTCTTCTTGTTCTTCTTCTTCTTCTTCTTCTTCTTCTTCTTCTTCTTCTTCGGTCTGGCTTCTTTCACTGAGCACAATATTTTCAAGGTTCGTCCATGTGGTAGCATGTGTCAGAATTTCACTTCTTTTTTTTTTTTAATGTTTTATTTATTTCTGAGCTAGAAAGAGACAGATTGAGCAGGGAAGGGGCAGAGAGAGAGGGAGACACAGAATCTGAAGCAGGCTCCAGGCTCTGAGCTGGCTGTCAGCACAGAGCCCGATGCGGGGCTCAAACCCACAAACCACGAGGTCATGACCTGAGCCGAAGTCGGACACTTAACCGACTGAGCCACCCAGGCCCCCCAGAATTTCACTTCTTTTTAAGGCTGAGTAATATTCCACTATATGCCTCTATAGCAATTTGTTTACCTATTCATCTGTTGATGATATTTGGGCTGTTTCCACATTTTAGCTGTTGTATCTGCTATGCATGGGGGAATAAACATTTGATCCCTTTAAAAGGATTTTTTGCTCTATGGAATACTCACCTTTCCAGTTAAGACATTTCTCATTGTATGCTTGTTTTCAGTATTTCTCCCGGGCAATCAATGCATAAATATTTCCCTTTAGGTCTATCTCTACCTTCTTCTCCTGTCTCCTCCATTTTCTCTCCCCTCACCAAAAAGTACCTCCTACTATTCACTGTATTGAAAAGCATTCAAGGGCACATCACAGACAGACAGGACATGGAACTTTGCAGTGAAACTTGGTGAACAAGTTTATTCCTCATTATGCCACATGTCACATTCTAGGATGTTATTGTCCCAGACTGCTCATTAGCACCTCATTATTATGCTCCTCCGTATATCGTGTTTGTTTTTAAATTTCTCTGAAAAGCCCCGCTAACAAAATGTCACTATGTGAATTCCCAAGAACTTCTATTGCCGTGGCATTGGAAATGTGTCTGAGATCTCTTGGAAAATGAATAGTTCAGCAATTAGGGGCCTAAACTGCCAGGTGGAACAAGTAAACTGTAGTCAAGGAAAAATGACCAATGAATCCACATTAAATTCATTTTCTTCCTTAGCCTCTTGTTAATCCCTAATTGCTGGCAGACAGGTAGGAGCATAAATTCCACAGCTATTGTCCTGGCGGGATGCAATTTGAATGCCCAATTAATTATTGGTCTGTCATGATGTTTAATTTAGATAAAGTGGCTCTTTAGGAAACTGTTGCTTCCTTGACATACAGTCAAAAGGTACCTGTCCAAGAAAAGATACACCGTTCTGTGGACCCAAGGTTTAGTAACCCCCTTGACCTTTACTGCTCCTTTACTCATCCAATAATAACAATAATAATAATATTCTTTTATTAATAATAATTCTTTTATTAATATTATATTAATAAAATAATATAAATTTATTATATTATTATTAATAATAATAAAAGCATTTCTAAAAACTCACCCACGTAGAGCTAAAGATATATCTGAAAGTTTCGGGATGGCTTTAACAATACATCCACAGAGACCAGATAGGAGGCTATGAATAACAAACCAGCAGCACTGCATTTTCTCTCTCCTCCTTTTTACTTACAACATAACCTGGAATAGACGATATTGGATCCCACCCTGATCAATTCTTCTAGAGATGGCATTGGTGGATTTAAAAAGAAGGGGCCATCCACGATTTCTGGACATCTGTATTTTTTGAGAAGTCGCTGCAGTCTTCTTCTATTAATACTGTCAAAGGCCTGCATTCGACCAGAAAGAGCCATGTACCACAGATGGCATTTTTCACATGCCTTTTCCTGGAGCTTATGGAGAGTAAAGATCAAGTTCGCGGCAACACTTCCTCCTCTGCAGCCATGCGGGCTTTCTGGTAGAAGTGCATTTTAGCACTTGAGGAAGCAGCCAGTTGAGAAAGAGCCTTGCCAGGGCATTATCAAGAAGAGATTGACAGGAGGGCTCCTAAGCAATTCTCACACTCCAATCTGCCACCTTTGTCTCGTGGAGAGGCATTATAATTGCAGCTTTGAAGCCATTTGGCAGGATTTTATCCCCCAAGAGGCACAAATAATTGTTAAAGACCCTCAGGATTTAAAAGAAATATACCATATAGGTGGTAATCTGGACTAACCGCTTGGATTTCAGGCAGGTCAGCCTACCATAGATAAGACGGCTCTTCTGTATCTTACTTCCTAGGTCATCTCTTTCCCAGTGTCCCGGGAGACTGGGTATCCTATAGAACTCATTCCGCTCTTTAAAAATAAGAAAATAAAGTTATTCCCTATGCCATTCAAGTTGTTTTAATATAGCTTATAGACCTATAGTTTAGAATGTTGACTACAAGAGAAAACCTGATATTCTTTCACCATTCCTACAAGAATTGTGAAAAGGATGATCCCGATTCTTTTTTTTTAATTTTTTAAATTTATGTTTATCTTATTATTTATTTATTTTTCAGATGCAGAGAGAGACAGAGCACAAGCAGGGGAGGGGCAGAGAGAGAGGGAGACACAGAATCCGAAGCAGGCTCCAGGCTCTGAACTGTCAGCACAGAGCCCATCAAGGGGCTCAAACCCACAAATCGTGAGATCATGACCTGAACCGAAGTCGGGCACTTAACCGACTGAGCCACCCAGGTGCCCCTGATTCTGTTTCTTTTTAATTTTTTCCATCACTTTGCCAATATAGAAATTATGCATTATTATTTATGTTAATGACCACAATTAATAATAATAAATCTAGGACTAATAATAGGTTATACTTACCAAATGCTTGTTCTTCCAAGTCTTATGGTAATCCCTTTACATGTGTTTTTGCATTTTGAAGCCATACAAAACCCTAGGAAGCTCCTGAAGGTCAGAGGGTTGATATCTACTCGAGATCATATGTACTAAGTAGCCAAATAGGATTTGGATGTAAGTGGTTTGAACTGAACCCTTTTAACCACTAGGATTTACTGCTGATTAATAGCATAATATTTCCCATAAGCCAAATGTCCTACAACTATTACAGCAGTTTATGAGTCTTTATTTTATGAAAACTACTCCATGTTCTTGTGGATATTTCAGCCTCACTCTTCTATACATGCCTTTCTTTCCATTGGAACCTACATTCTCCGTATTTTTAAAAATTTTTGCTCCTCCGTTATATTTGTCACCTAGGCAACTCTCCAGAGAAGTCAAATATTTCATATTTTACCATATCCATGATAGGTTCTATACTATGTATAGAATGCATAGAATTTCTATCCTTAGAATGGGAATAGAAGAATAAATTCGTAAATTTATAAGTACTACTTTAATTATTCCATTCAAAATCAAACAATATTGTGAAATCTTTCTCTATTTTGTTAAGGAAATTTAAATTAGTGTGCTATTTCCACAGTAAAACAAAATTTTCAGGGTCTTAATTCTTTTCGTAAGTTATTAGAAGAGAGATTAAATGATTCCTGTTCTAGGATATTAGAAGATATATTTCCTTACAATATGGACACAGACCTATTGATATTTATGTACACTTACAGCAATATAATCATGTATTTTTTCCTCTGTATACTTCTCCATCACAAAGAAAAACATGAGCATGTCATCACATAAGGAAATTGCATGTGTTTGATTTGAAATTTTCTTAAATATCTATGTTAATTATTCATTAGTACCAGTGTGGGGCTTTAAAATTACTTTTTTATCCATCTCCCTAAAACACAACTTATTCTACCCTACACATATGTGTATTTGTGGAAATCCCTGGTCAGAACTTAACTTGATTTTAAGAGCAAAGAGCAGAAATAGACTAGAGCCCAGGAATGTGAGAATTGAGACCGCGGAGAAGGCTGGGAACACTAGAGTCAAAGCCAAAATCTGCAAATGGCATCCATACATTAAACTCTTTCTAACAAATGAGAACTATGATAGTATTTTGCAATATTTTGGATATTGCTTTTACCCTCCATGAATTTTCAGAAAAAATGACCGATGTGTTTGTTATCAAAAGCTTTGAATCCTTAGATAATTATATCAGCCACACTTTCTAGGCATGTTATCAAATTCATGCTGATTTTAATATAGGCTTTTTCACTCTCGAAGTGTTTATAAAATGAAGCATCTCCTGGTCTTTCAGCTATTGCAATTCATGTAGAATTAAAATTTTATCCCTGGCCCCACTTCCTAACCTATTCTTTTTGAAAAATAAAAATGTTAAGAAAAGCCAAAATGGAAAAACAAGATGCCAGAAAGTTCAAGGAATATGATAAATTTCACAGTATCTGATTACATTATTACAAGTATGCTTCTAATTCTTGGATATTACATTAGCCACTTGAAGATGTTTCTTTTCTTTAAAACTTTATTTTTAATTTATTTATATATAAATGGCATTCAGTAAAATGTGCCTGTCTTAAATATATAATTCAGTGAGATTTGACAAATGCACATATTTGTGTAACCACTAGCATAAAGTATGGAAACATCACCCGATAACATTTTCTAGTACCTTTTTGTAGTTAGTCCCCTACCTCTACCTCGGTCTCTGGAAACAACTGATCTACTTTCTGTCATGGTGGATTAAATTTCCCTTTTACAGAATTTCATAGAAAGGGGATAAACAGAATGCACTTTTTATTTTTATTTTTTTCTTTGATTCCCTCTTATTTNCTGAACATCGTTTCATGTGTCTGTTGGCCATCTGGATGTCCTCTTTGGAGAAGTGTCTGTTCATATCTTCTGCCCATTTCTTCACTGGGTTGTTTGTGTTTCGGGCGTGTAGTTTGATGAGTTCCCTATATCAGAATGCACTTTTTAAACTCTAGCCTTTGTTCTACATAATGCCTTGGTTTTTATTTTTATTCCATGTATCAGTAACTCATTTCTTTCAAGAGCTGAGCCCTACTATGTTTTATGGATATACCACAATTTCCCTGCCCATTCATTTCTTGAAGGGTGTTTATTTTCAATTTTTGGCTAATACAAATGAAGCACCTGTGAACATTTTAATATAGCTTATAAATATGCATGTTATATCCTGTGCTACTTTCTTAAGATCCTACTCCACTTTGATCCAGATCTCCAGAAGAAAATCTGAAATCCTTTGTACAAATATGTATTTTTCATTTATTTGAGGTAAAGATCTAGAAGTGAATTGCTGAGTTACTTATGAGTATATGCTTAATTTGATAAGACAATGACAATTTTGTTTTAATATTTTACATTATCATCAGCAATGCATGAGACTTCAGTTGCTCTGCATCTTCTACAAAACTTTGTACTGTCAATCTTTTTAAATTTAATAATTCCAGTGGGTGGGTAGTGGTGTCTCAATTTTAATTTGCTTTTCCCTGATAACTGATGATGTTGAGTATCTTTGATATGCTTTTTGGTCATTCATATATCGTTTTCAAGAAATGTCTTTTCAAATATTTTACCTATTCTATATTGTCTTGCTATTGAGTTGTAAGTGTTCCTTATTTTAAAAAATTTGGACATTCTAGAGATTTTGTATTTTTTATGTAAATTTTAAAATCAATTTGTTAAATTTATACAAAAATCTGATGAGATTTGTTTGTGATCAAATTCTACCTCTATATTTATGTAAAGAAAATTAAAATCTTAACACTATTTGCATCATTAAACCCATGAACAAAATTTCTCTACTTTACTTGTGTCTTTTCTAAAATTTTTCTCTTCAAATTTGTGGTTTCAGTGTACAATGCTTGCATATATTTGTTAGATTTATTCTTAAATATTGCACTTTTTTACCTTTTTTGCAAATTATATTTTTAAAAATTTCAATATCTAAATGTTTTTAATATAGAGATATAGAATTGATTATTGTGTGATGTCCGTATTCTGCAACCTTGCTAAATCACTTAGTAGTTCTAGTAGAAATTTTGGATATTTTTTTAGGTTTTTCTAATAGTCATGTCATATAGAAATAAAAGGATGGTTTCACTTTTTCCTTTGCAATTTGTATACCTTTAACTTCCTCCTCTTCCTCCTGCTCATTAGAAAGTTTAGACCTCCAGTACAATGATGAATAGAAATGCTGAGAACAAACATCTTTACTTTGTTCTCTAACTTAATAGTCTCTAACTTAAAAACTTCTTTAACTATGATGTTAACAGTAGTGTTTGGTAGCCATCGTTATTTAGGTGGTAAGTTTGTTTGTAATTATTCCTCGTTGAGTGAGAACTGTTATCAGGAATAGTTATTCAATTTTATCAACTGTTTTATCTGTATTGATTGAGATATACATTTTAATCTTTAATCTGTTGATATGGTTTATTACTTGTATGGGTTTTCAATATTGAACTTAATTTGCACTTCTGGAATAACCCCCACTTGGTCATGATGGGTTTAACTTTCATTACAATTTGTACAATATCTTTGCATCAGTGTTTATGGGAATATTAGTTTGCAGTTTTATTTTATTGTATTGTCTTTAATTTTTGTTTGGGGTAATGCTGACCTTATAAAACTTAGAAATCTTGGAGCACCTAGGTGACTAAGTCAGTTAAGCTTTGACTTCGGCTCAGGTCATGATCTCGTGGTTTGTGGATTCGAGCCCTGTGTCAGGCTCTCTGCTGACAGCTCAGAGCCTGGAGCCTACTTCAGATTCTGTGCCTCCTTCTTTCTCTACCCCTCCCTTATTAAATCTCTCTCTCTCTCTCTCTTTTTCTCTCTCAAATAAATTAACATTAAAAAAATTAGAAATCTAAACAGAGCCCAAATGGCATGTGGGATAATATCAAACAATCTATTATATGTGTAATCAAATTTCTAGAAGGAAGAACATGGGTCAAAGTATAATGACATAATTTTTGCTATAGAAAGATATATGTGTAAAGCAAACAAAGTTTATATTACTATTTTATTATTTAATTTTTCCTATCTTCAGTACTAGCCAAATTACCTCAGTTTATCAACAATATCAACTAGCACAGATCGTTGGCATTTGTTTTTATGAGATTTTTATTGGAGTAATCTCAAGATAATTTTGCCATCTTGAGATATAATCTTGTATGATTCAAGTTTGTTACATTTCTTCCAATACCACTTAATTCTGCAGTGCTGAGAAGATATACTGGCTTAAAGCTAGAGTTTTTCATTGTTTTGCTCTTCTCTGCTTTTCTCCAACAAGGCATTTTTGTAAATGGATTTAATCAATATTTGTCTGCTATAGAAACAGGGTTTTTCTGAAGAGCGAGAAAGTAAGCTGGGTTTAACACTACCATGGGTATGGAAAAAAAACGTAATGGAAGAAAAAAGACCCTATGGCATATATCACTGAGAAATTACTGTATCAGTTAGATTTTGGCAAAGCTAAAAAAAAGTCCAAACAAATAAAACTTTTATTTTCTTCGTTTTCATGCTGTGGAAGCTCAGTAAGAACTAACCCTGCTCTATCGATTTAATGGACCAGTTGCAGCTGCCGTATCTCATAAAACTATGAGTCCCTGAGTACAAATCTCAAAGCAACCTGAATGGAGAACTTGAGACAAGTAATGGATGAAAGAAGTTTATGAATTCCCTGTCCATTCATCTCATAATTTACAGATATTCTGAACTTTTGGATATCTGGCATAAAATATAATCCTGATTTTTGTGAACTGACCTAAGTAAATTTCATCATTCAACAATTGTCAGGTCTAATACACCCTTCTTAAAGCTAGGTAGGGATTATACTATCTTTACTATGACTCAGCGTCAGATATAAGTCTAAATTTTGCCACAAGTACAAATATTTATTAGTAGGTAAGCGTGTATGCATACATACAGACAAGGGCACACACACACACGCAAACACACACACACATTTAGCTTGATCTTGTAAGTTTGGTTAAGTCCTCACTTGTTCTGTCTCTTCAGGCACACAGACAAAGCACCTTGAAAAGAAGATTTACTCCATGACAGATGATGTGCTGATGTCTGGTGAGCTAGTCTTCTGTGTAGTTAGGCTTCGGGGACGTCCTCTGTGTTTATAAGTGTAGCGCCAACTGAAGTTTGTAGATCTGGTGCTCTGCCTTGAAGATCCATTCAAGGAAAATGATATGTGTAAAATGTGGGCAACCCTATAGCTTTAAAAAGGAATACTTACTTCATCAATGAAAAGTTATGTGTACTATCCCTTATGCTGATTAACAAAACTTCAGTGGCAGATTTAGATAAAAACGTTTCCTGTTGCCATCTCTGGATTTCTGATGAGTTATAACTAACTGCCTCTAGGGTGTATGTTATCGTTAAATTAAGCACACATATATACTTCAGATTTTGAAATATTTCAAAATAAGTAAATGTATTGACAAGGTAACACATATTCTACTATTTGCCCTTTTTGAAAGAAGGAATAGATAAATCCAAGTGAATATTAGACTCCTAATCAGTAGAGGGAAAATAATAGTTAGCGTAAACTTTGTAAAAACATTTCTGAGCACTCAACCCACTTCGGTAGTCAACAGTTAGGTCCTTCCATCAGCTGTGAGACTTTTGTTTTTTTTTAACAATTCAATAACACTTACTTTCTTTTTTAAAATTTTTTTTTAACATTTATTCAGTTTTGAAAGGCAGAAAAAGACAGAACATTAGCAGAGAGAGGGAGGGGCAAGAGATAGGGAGACACAGAATCCAAAGCAGGTTCCAGGCTCTGACCAGTCTGCACAGAGCCCAACATGGGGCTTGAACCCATGAACCATGAGATCATGACCATGAGCTATAGTCAGATGCCCAACCGACTAAACCACCCAGATGCCCCACACATTTATTTACTTTCTATGCAAAGAAATCCCCAACTTATGAATGGATCCAATAGCTCTTTATATTATTTTCTTCTATGTTAGCCCAGGTCCACTGAAAAGCTTACCCTAAGACAGGATTAGACATGAAAAAAGAACACCTGAGTATGATAGCAGAAGAAGGAATAGGAACATGTGGGGAAAATCTTCAGACCATGATGTCTAATTGATGCCTGCCGAAGAAGAGCTGGCGGGAAGGAGGAGTGGAGAAGGAAGTGTCTTGGACAGCAGCACAGTTTCAAGAAGGGGTTAGCCAAGAAACTAGGGAGTGCTCAAGCCACTGTCACCCATTAAAAGAGTTTCCCATCTTTCAAGAATCTTAGATTCCCTGGCACATGCAGGTTTGGGCAAGGACCAGCCCCTGAGAAGCATGGTCTTGGTACAGACACAGTGGTGGATTTAGCATGCAGCAGGTGGGGGCGTCAGGAAATTATATCCCAGCAGCAGATCTGAGTGGTACATTCTCTTGATGGCTTCTCCTTCTGAATGGGAAATTATGTTTCTTTCCTAAAACTAAGCTCATTGCTTGAATCAAGTATTTTTTAATAAGGAAATCAACAATGCCTCTTTTATTTAATATAATTGGTTAGTTATTCACACAAGTAAAAATAATGCCATGTGTAGCTAAAATGTTAATTTTGGCTTAGAGATTTTCATTATGAGAATTTTTTTTAAAAAGTGGTAATTACAGGAATCTTGTTTCTAATGGTCCTTTGAAGGACTTGAGAGTTTTGAAAGGAAATATAATGGGTACTGAAATAGATGTCACATGTCCTGACCCTGCCTCTTGCTAGTGGCATGACCTTGGACAAACTTCTTGACACTTCTGGTTTTCAATGTTTCATAGGTAAAAAGAAGATTTTCTTTTCTCTCAACTGTTAAATCATTAAATTTCATGACATTCTAAATGAAAAAAAAAAGTTAGATAATCAAAGAGGTCCATATAAAAAATAATGGGAAATAATATAAGATGCATTTTTATGCTCTACATATATGTGTCTGTGTGTGAGAGTTTAATAATAAGCACATTCATACTCTCCTGCTGGTTAAAAGTGTACTTATTCAAAAGCTTCACAAAGATTCTAACAAAGATTCATGTACCAAGATGCTTCAACAAAGCACTATTTAAAATAATGTAGAATTAAAAATAATTTGTGTGCCCTGGTGGAATTGTTTTTTAAAAGCCTTGATATGACCATTATATAGACTATTGCAGAACCATACTGAAGTGTTTTTGAAGAAAACAATGATAGGAGTAATGTTATATGAGAAAAGAAAGATGAAAAACTGTATTTATTATTACCCAGATTTCTTAGAAAAACTATATGTAGACAGGCATTGGGAACACTTCAAATGCCTGCTAATCATTCCTGCCAGGGATTATGGCTGCATTTTATTTTCTTCTTTATATCTGCTTTTATTTCCCAAAGCTTTGCAATAAGCAATGATTACTGCTTTAACAATTAATTATTTTCAATAAACAGTTACTCAAATGAATAATGGATATGACCAGTAAGTGTATTTTAAAGATGATATAATTTGTTGAGAAAAAGGAGCTGAAACAAAAAGAGAAGTTGATTCAGGAAAGAAATGAGCATTTGAATTCTATCCTAAAAAATAATCCAACTACTTCAGAAATAATGAAATAAAATTATGGACCATTTATGTACTATGAATCTCACATTGTTTTCGCTAAGCACAGTAACAAAAATCTGTTTTCTCTGCCTGGAATTTGTACTGGAGAGAACAGTACATCAAAGTCAAGCTTATTTAACTTCATATTTTTAAAATTCAGTTTCTCAGAGCCAGTCTTCCCTTATGATCCCAAGCCCATCATCATGAGTGAGGGATATCATTTCGTCTACAAAGCACCATCCTCTGAATTCTTTGAATTTTATTCTTATTTTATTTTTTTATTGCAAAATAATTGACATACAATATTGTATTCATTTTAGGTGTACAACATCATGATTTGATATCTATATAAACTATGAAAAGGTCACCACAATAAGTCTAGTTACCATCTGTCACCATAGAAAGTTGTAACAATATTATTGACTATATTCCCTATGGTGTGCATTACATCCCCATGTCTTATTTATTTTATAACTGGAAGATTGTGCCTCTTAACCCCCTCCACCTATTTCATCCATCCCTCAACCCCCTTTCCCTCTGATAATCATTAATTTGTTCTTTGTATCTATGAGTCTATTTGTGTTTTGTTTTATTTATTCATTTGTTTTATTTGGATTCAACATAAAAGTGAAATCATATAGTCTTAGTCTTTTTCTGTCCGACTGATTTCATCTAGCATCATACCCTTTAGGTCTATGTTGGTGTAAATGGTAAGATTTCATTATTTTTTTATGTCTGGGTAATATTCCATTGTGTATGTGTATGATATTATATGTATATATGATATATATATATATGATGTTATATGTATATATTACATATATCACAATATAAAATTATGTTTTATATATACCACAATATCACATCTTCTTTATCCATTCACCTACCAATGGACATTCAGGATATCTTTAAATCTTTAATGCCTAATTCTGAATTAATCTGTCATCATCTGATTTCAGGCAGAATATTTTCTAATTGCTAATATTCTGGACATGTCCACTGACAAAAAGTTTGTGGAGTGATATATTCACACACAATACTTTATTTTAAAAATACAATGTTTCAACTCAGTTTGTTGAAATATTTAATGTCCTATGCCCTCCCATCAAAAAACCTAACTCTGTAAACAAATATATTCTTTAAATATTAATGGTCAGAATTTTGTTATGATAAGTAGTAGAGGTTTAGAGAATGAAGCAGAAGCACAGGAATTTTGGGTTTGGGACATCAAGATCCATTGTGGCTGTTGTCACAAACAATGTTCTAGCTCTGGAAATAGAATGATGATAATTTTTCTAATCTTGGGTTTTTCTTAATGCTGTATCACGGAACAGCACCATGGAACTGTCACTCCCAATGATTTCTCTGCAGCATAAGGACCCAGGAATAATCCATGTGATCAACATCTCCACCTCTAGCCTACTTCTTTTGTTTGTTCCAAATTTGGTAGAGGAACATGTATTGTCAGTCAAATAACAACCAAAGGTTAAATGTTTCAAAATCAAAAAGTAGAAGAGTTTTTCTAACTTGACCCTATCTCACCTATCCTGCAAGGATATAAAGCTAAAGTGGCTCAGGATTTTCCATGTATCAATAATAAGACTTTAATCAATAGTCAATGATGACTTGTGTATATATAAAGATGAATCATTGTTTCCTAAGCATGTGTTTAGAAATCCAAGACTTTTTGTTTACATGATATTCAACTGATCTAAGGCAAGAGGAAGTATGAGGAAACTAAAATCTATTAAATATCCACCATCTACAAGACCTCTGCTATGAGCTTTATATATGGTATCTCATTTACATCTTCAAAATGCCCTATGTGATAAATATTAATATTTTGCCTTTTAACAGTAAGGAAACTATGACTCAGGTTACCTAACTTGTTTATAGCCACATACATAATTAACAGCAAAGATGAGATTTGAACCCATGTTTGTCTGTCTGCAAACCCACACCCCTTTCAACACTGACTTTTGTTGTTAATGGCTTTTAATAAAAACTAGAGAATTTGAAACTTTTATTTTATGAAGTCTTTAGCACCACAACAGTAAGTGCCCTCTCTTTCTGATTGAAAAATCATTGCACATGTAAAAGGTAGTGAAGGATAAGGAGCAGTTTTCTACATCTTGTTTCTATCACTGAACTATTTTTTATGATGTACATCAACTCATTCAATTTTTCTCAGTTTCTCATTTGTAAAATATACATATTACCCAAATTTCCCTCACATAGCTACTTATATTGACTATGATAATATGAGTATATTATAAACTGTAAAACACAGCATTAATATTTTATCCTCACTGATTTAGGTTATAATAAGTATATTAGTTTCCTAAGACTGTCATTCCTCAAGTACCAAAACCTGAGTGCCTTAAAACAACAGAAATTTATTGTCTCACACTTCTGGAGGTTGAAAGTCTGAAATCAATGTGTCTAAGGAGCCATATTCTCTCTGATCTCTAGAGGAGAATCCCTCCTTGATTCTTCTATTCTGGTTTTTGTTGGCAATACTGGACATTCCTTGATTTGTATATATGTCACTCCAGTCNTATGTGTCCATCTCTGTGTCCAAATTTCCCCTTTTATAAAGATTAGGGCTCATGATAATGAACTCACTTCAACTTGATTATTTTTGTAAAGACCTTATTTCCAAATATAGTCACATTCTGCCTTACTAGGATTTAAGACTTCAAAATGTCTTTTCAGAGGGACACAATTCAATCCATAATGATGGGATCCTTTTAAAATAAATGGTTAGCAAACAATGAAAAAGAAGTAAAAAGGCAGTGAAGACTAGGTGAGATTCCATATATATATATATATATATTATCAGGATAAAAAAGGAAAATCCCCATATGACAAACTTCATTGATCAGCATTTCTACCTCAAGAGCATCTGTTAAATTCTGAGTGATCAGAATAAGGGTGCGAGGCCTCGGAAGACCCCAGAGTTTTTCCAGATGCATCACAAAGTTACTCAGGTAATACGATTTTACTTTTGGACCCATAACAAAGATCTCCTTAGTAAATGAAGCAGATTATCTAACTGGAGCTAGACTTGCAGTAACTTACAATTTAAATCAGTGATTCTCAGTGTGCTTCTCAAACTAGTAGCATCAGAATCACCTGGGAACTTACTAGAAATGTATATACTCAGGTCTCATCCCAGATTCTGTGAATCAGAAACTCTGGGGTTAGGGCCAGAAATTCAAGTTTAACAAGTTATCCAGGTGATCCTGATCACAGAATTAAGTACTTCTTAGCTATGCGCAGCTGTTGCATCTGTAAAGATTTAGAAAATATGCATTTGTCCTGTATCTGCCTCAGAGCTTCTGAATTATAGGATCTGAGGTAGGGCATGTGAATTTGTTTAAAAAGGTCCACATATGACAAAAACTTCTCGGTTAGAACTATTCAAGGCCTGCAGAATTGTACCAGAGTCAGGCCTAAATTAGTAATTTTGAATGGATTAGAATGCATTAGAATGAAAATTTGGCCGCTTGGAAGCCAAAATTCACTGGTTGACGTGGTGCTGTCCTTGGTGCTGATTTAGTTTTACTTGATGCATCCTTAGAGTCTCCTTGTTTATAGATTCTGTTAAGTTCTGTGCCCTGACATTGAGCCTTTGGTTGGCATTTACTATGACAGATTTCCCTGACCCTGAGATTTCACTTCAAACATTTTTGCTTGCCCATCCTTGTCTGTATTAAGTCTGGATGGTATATCCCACAGAAGAGAATTTGAACTAATTTAAGTACAATGGCAAGACATTAAGATGAATATGTTGCTAAAAATTACAACTGCTATTATACGGTTTTTATATATATATAATACAGTGTAATATATATATATATATTACAACTGTATATATGCAGAACTTCAGTATGAACAAATGAATAGTGGAGAACATAACAATCACCTGTGGGTATAAATAACAATTAGACATCTGGGCCACAACCTTGGTGGGCTGAAAGAGATAAGATTTTAAAAATCCAAAGAATAATTTTGATGTGCATCACCTGTTAAGAAGTATTGCCTTAATAATTACTGAGCAGTGACTACAGGTCAATCTTTCCTGGAATTTGATATTTGTCTCAGTGTTCTTTGATCTTTGTGGTAGAATCTATTTCCTAGGTAGATATGAGATTTACTTGGGGGTTTTTCAGCAGAGATGCATACACATTGTTCTTTTCCTTCTCTTTTCTGGTGTTTGTTTTTGATGAACAATTTGATAGATGGATTTGGTTCATGCTGTTGGGTTGCTAGAAATAAGGAAGACAGAAAACGGCTGGAAGATACCTACTTATTCAGAGCAGACCAATTATCTCTACACAGCTCTCAGCTTCCCTTAGCTCTCAATCAAGGGCCCACCTGCCATTGTTATTTTTGGAAGCAAAATGTCAACAGTGTTCATAAAAGTAAGTATTATATCATTGTATATTGAATCACACAGCTTTGCTATTAATAGGTATAACAAGCATCAGTGTATTGTAAACCCAGGGCTTAAATTTCAAATCCCAAAGCTCTCTTTGTTGGTTGCAGAGCAATGGAACTGGGATGTGTCCTTTGCTGCCATAA
The DNA here is from genome assembly GCF_008692635.1 of Crocuta crocuta. Taxonomy (NCBI): domain Eukaryota; kingdom Metazoa; phylum Chordata; class Mammalia; order Carnivora; family Hyaenidae; genus Crocuta; species Crocuta crocuta. The sequence continues at coordinate 7,673,889 of NW_027531285.1, read as the reverse complement.
AGATAGGAAATGATTTGGACCTTTTAAAATTTATTCTCTGGAACCCCTATTAAACTGATTAAATAGTTGCAGACATAGTAGGAAGCTAAAATTTTTTTTTCCAAAATATCTCAGATTATCACCATACAACCTTAGCAGACCTATCTGCAGTTTTACAAAGAGCTACGGCTGCAGCTACATTGAATTTAACAAGGTGTCTCTTTTCAGGAACATCAGTCCCAGCAACTTGTGCTAATTGAAACCAGAATAGAGGAAGTGCTATTAATGATGTGACTCTGAATGCCTGAGAAGTCAGGCTGGAAAAGATACCAGAGCTATGCACAGTGTCCAGATTCTGAAATTCCATTACTTCTCAGTTTCAGGAGTACAAGAATATGGTATTACCTTTGCTCTGAAAAGCCATCTAAAAATAATCTTACATTCCAAACACAATGAGCTCTAACTATGATATTGCCTCAAGGCATCTGAAGGTGTAGAGGGATTGAATCTTGTCGGTTGTTATAAATTCTTCCAGGCTGTTAGAGCAGATGCTTTTGCCTTACCACCTTTCACCTTCTCCACTCTTGTCTGGGTTTTAAACTTATGCAAACATAGTTTAAAATACTAGCTCTGTTTGCAGAATGGCAGTTCTAGTCATTTGCTGCATAAAGGGTGCCAAACGGAGGCTTAGGAAAAGCCTGTTATTTGCTGCAACATTTTTCCCAGATGGATTCAATATGTAATAAATAAATGAGGACTACCTAGGCACAAAATTGGTATTTTGGCATAATCTTATCAAATTACTTGTTTTGTATGCCTTTTCTATACAGACCATGATTTCAGAATGGTTGGATAAGAGAAAGTGCAGCTTTATCATTCAGTAGGGTCTTGTAAATCTGTCATATATTATTGGACTAAAAACCTGTAATTCAATAGCTAAAGCAACCTAGGTAATATTTTTTCCTATCCCCTTTCCTCCAGGAAAGTAAAAAAGGAAAAAATAAAGGGACACAGTGAAATGCATTCTTTTTTCGTCTCTCTTACCTGAATCTGGTAAGGTGCTCAAAACATTTCTATTTAGGAATATTTGAAATCTGTTTCTTTTAATCCAAGCCAGCTGTTTTCTCTAAAGAGCAGCCTGGAAAAGAAATATTGTTTGGATAATCCTTTCCCAAGCCTGTACATTCTTGAGGTTAGAGCTGACTAAACCCATGAATGATTTACACTCCTGTTTATTCCAAGAGCTTTATAGTTTCCCATTAGTCTCCTCACTAGACCCCAAAGGGTTTCCCGAGCAGCAGCACACTCACTGAGCACCCAGATAATTTAATCACATTTGGAATAATAGACATTTTTCAGGACAGGGAAGTAAAGAACCTTCTCAGTTTTTGATAAAATTGGGGAGAGAAGCCCACAGTAGAGCTTACTGTGTATTGCTTATTTTTCTATTACATTTAAATGCTCTAATTGCTTCTTCAGAGTGGATCAAATCCCATAATTATAAATAATTAATGTTTCTTTAGAGCAATACTAAATTGAGCCATCATTTGGGGATACAAATACACAGTAGCACCTAATAAAACATATGCCTTAATATTATTACTAAATCAAAGCCAAAGTGAAATCTCCAGAGGACTTCAGCCTCAGGAAGATACATGATGTGAGTAGCTGGATTAGAAAGAAGGAAGCATAGATGGAATTTTCCTCATATGGATGTCTCCATGAGACTCACTAATGCAAATTCCTCCAATCATACAGGAAAATCAACATCTATATGAAACTCAAAAATTTATTTAAATAAGCAGTATATTCCATATGAATTGTGTAGCTTACGGTAATTTTGCATATAGAAAGTTGCAATATACTTCACATTCAACATGGATAAGTTTCCTGGGGCAAGCTCTTTAAAATTAATCAAACAGTACATATTCTTGTCTGACAGAGGCTCTTTCTCAATATCTTGTGTCTGACCTGCACTTTTTATTCTGACATACTGATTCATGTAAGGAAAGAAGAACAACAAAGCCATGACCATAACTTCTAGATCTCAAAAATATGTATGTACCGAAGAGCAAATTACTAGCATCTTTTCTGGTTAAATCAAACACTGGACAGCTAGAGTTATAAAATAGGTAATAAAGATTTTATAACAAGCAATAAATACAAATCTCTGTTAGGACTGATTGAAGAAGACAGTTCTTCATCGTCTATATTTGGTTTATTTCTGGCTCCCCTGTCTCCCTGCAATTACATGCTGGGGATGTTTTGCTTTGTATTAAGAATGGTTGAGGGAAAGTCTGTCAGAGGCTCACTGCTAGGTAAGAAGTCATTGACTGCAGCTTTATATTTTAGAGTGGGTTGGAGGGAGATGTTAAAGCTTTTGTGAGTAGTTGTTAAATCTTCCATTTATTCAATAAACTATAGTAAATATGTAACTACAGGTAAAAGGTGTGGCACCTGATCTTCCAGAGTTTAAGGATTCATTCAGCCATCCATCTATCCTTTTATCCATCAACCATCCCACCACCCAACCATCCATCCATGCATAGAACATTCTTAGCTTGTGTGAAGCATACTAAGGGCTAGGGAATACTATTAAAGGTGATAGGAATTGAGGAAGCTAGGGTTTGTTTTTGTTTTCTTTTTTCTTTTTTTTCTGATGATCCCTGCACTTTAAGTGCATGCTAACTGTATTTCTCACTATTGGCAGAGCAAAATGGTTCATCTACATTCTCTTATCCTAAAGAGATTACCCACTAGAAGCCTGGGGATGGATCTTCATAGATTGCATCCTGAAGCAAGGGAAACAAGGTATGCTATAATCAGCTGTCATTTCTGTTCTAGAAAAGCAAGCCATGTTTCAATCTAAACCCTCAATGACTTTTCTCACTCAGATCAGAGCGTATTTTAACACTAAGCCAAGGCTCTAGAGGATGTTTACAGAAAAACCTTTCCAGAGCTCTAATAAATACCATAAAAACATAAAACATCCATTTGAAAAAAATCTTTCCTATAGTAAATAAATCTAGAAATTACATTAAAAATTCGTAAATTTTAGGACTAATGCTAGAAGGATGAGGGTACATATTTTGAACATGCTGATATGTGTAGGCTTAGAATAGTTTCTTGCTCAAATACACCCAATTTTCTTGCCCAATTTTGTTGTTCTGATACAGAAATCATGTATGGTTTATTTAGGGATTCCTTGATTTCAAAGATAAACCCACTGGAACAATGTTGAACAAAAAACTTGAAAGTATATTTGCAAAGGGACAATGGAATTATATAGAATCCAGAAGGCAGACTTTTGACCCAGAATATAGAAAGTAATCAGCAACTAGGCTACTTATTCTTACTCTGTTTTTTTGCTTCCAATGTCCATGGTTTCCTGTGTCTTTCTGAATGTCTGCTTTTACTTTCTTTTTCTCTCCAGACTGACTTTCTCTCCTTTGCCTTGTGCTTGGGACACAAAGGACAACCCTGTCCCTTTATTTGTAATCCCAGGTTTAGCATTTCTGATCAATTGACTAGTCTCTCCATACACCAATTTCAAATTCATATTCAAGATACTCTGATTGACTTAGTTTAGCCTATTGATTGAGTCTCCTGAATCAGATACTACCTTATATCTAATATTTACAGACAGTATTTTTCCTAGGTCAGCATAAGACACAGACTCATTTCCCACTAAAACACTCCCCAAAAAATTAACTTTAGAATACCATTTCTTTCTTTGAACTTATTCTCTTTATATACATTAACTTTTATTTGTATGTAAATATTTTTCCTATCTCAGTTATGCAAATTACTTCATTCTGAAGGAAAAAGAAAAATTAAGCCTTTAAAATAACTAAAGTCTGCTGAGTCAATGATAATATATTACTTTGAGCAAGTTTTTTTTCCCTGCTGAAACTGGGCTTTTTGTTATTATCTACCATCTCATCACTTATCCTGTGAATATCTTCAGTGATGAATTATAACTTAACACATTCAGTTCAACGTATTTTATCTAAAGATTTTCTCTTAACTATATTTATTAGCTTAAATTAATTGGCTTTTATTAATTAATTTTAAACTTTTGATCAAATAATTTTAAGCTTTCATATGCTATCTGGTTCATTGAGACCACTCAAGCAGTCACGGAGGAATTGGAAGAAATAATTATTCCACTTGCATACCAATTAGGTTTATAAATTATTTGGTATCTCTCCTTTTATCCTATTACTGGATTTAATAATTTTCTCTTTCTCTATTCTTTTTAACTCCAATTCAGTCTCCACACTCCAGCCAACATGGTTTTAAAACAAATATCTGCTTATGAAACTATCTCTCTCCCTCAAAAAAAAAAAAAAAGAAAAGAAAAAGAAAACCAGCTATTTTGCTTATATGAGGAAGTCCAACAAACCCCTTAGCCTGGCACCGAGACCAGTAAAGTCTGTTCCCAAACTAATCTTCTAACCTTCTCCTTCATTGTTCCTATTCCGCAAGCTTATAATACAGCCAAGCTATTATTTTCCAAATGGTTTATGTCATTTTATACTTCGCTGGATGTAGTCTTTCTTCTAACCTAACCCATCCAGTGGACACTCTCCCTATCTGTCAGAGCCTAGCTGAGATGTCATTTCTTTGAGAAACTTCCCTGATTCCCTCAGGCAGAATTATTCACCTCCCAATTAAAGCAATAGTAATTGTGTATCATAATTAGTTGCTATATACCATAATTAGTTGGTTATAGACCCCTACAGAATCGCAGTCTACCTTGAGGGCAGTGACCTCATTGGAAGCATTTGATCTTACAATCTACCACAGGGTGCACACATGTTCAATAAGTTTTAACTCAAATATGTGCATAAATGGATGAATGAATGAATGAATGAATGGATGACTCTCAAAATCACTTAGTGTGTTTTGTCAGGTAACCTGACTTTTTTGGACAGTTCTAATTTCTAAGGGGTCAATATGTTATTATTCTATTCTTACTGCTGCTATTCTTATAATATGCCCTGATGTATTGATATTTTCCTCATGAAGTTATTAGGAGAAGCTTTTAAATCTCCCTGTTAGCTTCCCATTTAATTATTTGATTTGTTGCTTTGCTTTATTTGCCATAATTAAAATGAAATTGAGTTCCTTTAGTCCAACCATGTTCTATAAAATAGTACTTGTATTAATCAGTATAGCCCTATTTTATAATTTCATATACATTTCTGATTCTTAAGAATTCAGAAGTTGTTTTCTTTTTAAAATGTGCATATGATTTCAATATTAAGAGTCCTCAGACTTATTTTAATATTTAATTCTAGGGTGATTTCTTGGTTGTTTAAATGATAGATTACAATTCACCACATTCTGAAAATCATCACAAAAAATATGTCCATGAAAATTGATTCTGTGTGTCTTTATTTTAGTCCATTCCTTTCTTTTTTAATTTAGGGTTTTTTTTTTAAATTCACTTATTTTGAGAGAGAGAGAGAGAGCCCACAAGTGGGGAAGGGGCAGAGAGAGATTGAGAGAGAGAGAGAGAGAGAGAGAGAGAGAGAGAGAATCCCAAGCAAGCTCTGTGCTGTCAGGACAGAGCCGATGCAGGGCTCAAACTCATGAATCATGAGATCCTGACCTGAGCCAAAACCAAGAGTCAGACACATAACCAACTGAACCACACAGATGCCCCTATTTTAATCCATTCTTAAACAGCTTTGGGTGATGTCAGCTGGTGGCCTTTGCAATACTTCGAGCCACAACATAGTTCAGTATTAATGTCAGTCATGAAGTCAATTGGATAACTTTACAATTGTACAGGTCATCATGATGACCCAATGATCTAGTTCATTTATTTCCACAAGTGATCATGGTTTCAGATAGTGTTATTTCAAAATATCATCGCAAACTGATCCACAGTATTTCTAATTAGAGTCAAAAATAATTATGGAACATTTCTAATCCTACATGTATTTTACCAGTTTTCAACTCTTTATTCAGCTTTAGTTTTCATAGGGATCTGCTAATCCTGACTAATTGCATTTTAAAATATTCAAAGGAATTATTCACATCATCTCTTCCTGCCATTACTGAAATTCTGTGCCAGAATTTTAATGACAAAAATTATGCACCATTTCCCATTCTGGAGAGTATAAGCAAAGATGGTTGGTTATAAGAGGTCAATTCTGACATCAGCTATTTCACAAGTTACTTGAGGAAATGGAACAGCACCAAATAACGATGAGATCCTTATAAGGGAGAATAAAACAATGGCCCATGAAACTATGGACAAAGAGTTCTTGTTCTGAGAAATAGGGTAGTCTTCATAGGCAAATGTAGCAGACAGGAGCTACGTTTATTAAATGCCGACTAAGTGCCTGTCATGAAGAGAACATTCTACATAAATCAATGTATTTATTCTTCACAACAATCTGATGAGGTAAGAATTATCCAGAAAAATTAAGCAATCCATTCCAGATCACACAGTGTATGAGACAGAAGTGGATTTAAATTCACGTCCATAGGATTTCAAACATCCAAGGCCATGAAGGATAGACTTCAAAGAAGAAGTACTATTTTGACAGGCAGAGGTAGCAGTTGGAGAAGCAAAGTTCTGTCACATTCACATTTTTCCTAATTATCTAGAGGCTTTACTCTTTGACTTCCTGGAGGCAGAATGGCATAGAAACTAGGAGCATAAGAGGCACTTGGGTGGCTCAGCTGGTTAAGCCTCAGACTCTTGGTTTCAGCTCAAGTTCTAATCGCACACCTTCTTGGGATTGAGCCTTGTGTCAGGCTCTTCACTGACAGCACAGAGTCTGCTTGGAATTGTCTCTCTCCCTCTCTCTCTGTCCCTTCCCCACTTATTCTCTCCCCCCACCTCTCTCTCTTCCTGTCTCTCTCTCTCTCTCTGTCTCTCCCTCACTATCTCTCTAAATAAATAAATAAATAAATAAATAAACTTTAAAAATAAAGAAACTAGGATCATGACGTTTGGGGTCGTATCGCCTGAGCTCAAACCTTGGTTTTACTATAGACTAGTATTTGAATTCAAGACAAGCTACATGCTTTGAGTCTCAAGTTTTGTTTGGATAAAATAGCATTAGAGTTGTTTTGAATATTGAATGAAATGTTAGCACAATGCCTTTAAAATAGTATTTGCTCAATGGGTAGTTATTATTAGTAGTATTGTAATTAATCTCAGGGCATAGTCTTGAAATTTTTAAGGGTATAGATCAGAGTTGCATGCCCATGAAAATATGGCTAAACCTTGATTTCCTGTGACCTGTTTTTCATCAATGGCTTATATAATCAGAGCACATACAGTTCATTGAAATCTAGCATAACTTATATTTATAAGTCACTTTCAAGAAACAATTGCCTCATTGGCAGTTTCTATTTTCTCCTAAATATTAAAAAAAACAGAAAAATAGAATGAGGGTAGCCTAGAAAACTTGCCAGTTCCATTGTCATTTGAGTCCTCTGGCTACATGTCAGCTGATCACACAAAGCAGTGGAAATGGCCATAGAACGTGTTTTATTTTTCCTCCAACTGTTTTGAGGAAGAGTTGACAAATATAATTTTATGTATTTGAAGTGTAGACCTGATGATTTAATACCGGTGCACATACACACACACACACACACACACACACATACACACATTGTGGAATGATTACAGAATCAAGTTAACACATCTATTACCTGACATCATTAACTCTTTTCACATGTGTGTGGGAAAAATACTTGAGATCTATTCTCTGCAGTTTTCAAATATTATTAACTATTCTTCTGTATATTAAACTTAAAAACGTATAATTCAAAGTTTGTACCCTTTGACCTACATCTCCCCATCTTCCCTTCCTCCAAACCTCTGACAACCACCATTTTATTCTCTACTTCTAGAAATAGGCTCTTTTTATGTTTATTTATTTATTTTGAGAGAGTAAGTGGGAGAGGGGCAGAGAGAGAGTGAGTGAGAGAATCCCAAGCAGGTTCTGCACCAACAGCTGGGAGCCCAAAGTGGGGCTAAAACCCATGAACCCATGAGATCATGACCTGAGCTGAAACTAAGAGTTGGGCGCTCAACCCACTGAGTCACCCAGGCCCCTCTCTAGAGATAGGCTTTTTTTTTTAAATGTTTTATTTATTTCTGAGAGAGAGAGAGAGAGAGCAGGGGAGGGTCAGAGAGAGAGGGAGATACAGAATCTGAAGCAGGCTCCAGGCTCCGAGCTAGCTGTCAGCACAGAGCTGGACGCGGGGCTCGAGCCCATGAACCATGTGATCATGACCTGAACTGTAGTCGGACGCTTAACTGACTGAGCCACCCAGGTTCCCCATAGGCATAGGCTTTTTTTAAAAAAAAGATTACATGTATAAATGAAACCATAGAGTAAATACTTGTCTTTCTCTGTCCAGCTTATTTCAATTAGCATAATGCCCTCCAGTTTCACCCACACTGCTGCTAATGGCAAGATTTTCTTATTTTTTTTATGGCTGAATACTATTCCAGTGTGTGCACGTGTGAGTGCATGTGTGTATGACATTTTCTTTTTTAGGTTGTTTCCACATCTGCCTATTGTGACTGTTTTCACATTCTTGTGAGTAATGCTGCACTGAGCATAAATCATGTGTTAGAAGAGCTTAAGCACATACACTATCAGTCATACAGCAAGAAAGCAAAGACAAAGAACTATGTGTGACAGATTTGCATCTTTATGCCACTATTTATATGCAGAGATGCATGTGATTCAAAAGCTCAAAATGTGGTGAAAGAGTTTTCCACAGAGAAGGCCTTTGAAGTAAATCAATCAATATATGGTGTAGTTAATCATAACTAATTATTTTTGGTGCAGTTAAATCACCAAATTATTTTATTATATGAATGGCAACATTTTCCTTCCCCTTCTTTTTGGCCTGTAAAGCTTTCATAAGATGCATGTAACCCAATGTCACAGCTTATGCCCTCATAATATCCTACGGTAATGCCAGTAACCTGAATAGCTCAATCCACTCATTTACCCGTGTGTGTGTGTGTGTGTGTGTGTGTGTGTGCACATGTACACATGGAGACACACTCAGGGTTTTCTCAAATGCTCTTTTTGGACTTTGGGGGCTTCTAATCATGATTGTGAGACAATTCTAGCTGAGGCTGTCCTTTCAGGCATTTTGCTTTAATTGCTCACTCCCTGTATAAATCACAGCTTTCTACCTGTCATTTTTCAAGGCCCTGCTGTGAATCCAAACCAGGTGACTATGTGGATATGTTGGAAGGCACAGTGACAGAACACACCAGAGCTTCCATTTTGCTCAGGGCAGTGATTATTAATGTGAGAAATCCGGAGCGATGTGAAGTGGCCAGAGTTTCAGCACAATTGATTGCTTACAGCTTTGGGGTCCCCTGGCCTTTACCAGCTGTTCCACACCTGGACGAGGGGAACAGAAACATCCCTCTTCAATTTATCTTTCCTGGACTTGTTGCTTATGGGACTCAGATGCCAGGTGACAGGGCTGGGAAGTAGCAATGAGAGTCTCCACCTGCACAACCCTCAATTCCCCAAAGAGCCCTTGTTCTGACTCTGGTACAGACACCAGCTTTTAACAGTGTGTAAGCTTTGAGTCTGAGGGGAGAGCGACTCATACATAAACTCATTTTTTTAAAGCGTATGATCTTTAGTCTAATCTGGGACAAACTGATTAAGTGTGCAGGAGACTGGTGTCTCCTGAAGGGTTCAAGGACTCTGTCTTCCATGGTACATGAGTACAGCAAGTAGTTCTGTTTTGAAGGTCTTTTGTTGGATTTTTTTTTCAACTCTGGAGGAGTTTCCTATGCCCTGAAATGCTGTGAGCTGCATGAAGGTAATGACTACTGTATTCACCAAATCACTCCTTCTGACCAGTGCACGTTAGGCACTAAGTAAAGGTTGTTCACCAAATGAATGAAATAATGAATGAATGAACACGATATTACCTTTCTGAGACGTAAGTGGCACTAGAGTTCAGTGGCTCGGAAGACAGACTTTGGAGGGAAAGGATCCAGCTCCTAATCATAGTTCTGCCACTTACTTCCTATGTTACTTCAAGCAAATCCCTTAAACTACCTTAGTCTCAGTTTCTCCATCCATAAAATGAGGATAATAATAACTACCTTATATAATTGTTTTGAAGATTAGATGACAATGTAGATATAGCAGAGTGGATTTCATCTCCCTCCGTATCTGAGGCTAACATTTACCCAGGCAAAAACAAATCAGAATCGTGAGAGACTCCTTTTTCATAACAGGACACAGGAGATAACACTGGTTAGGGATTAATCTTGGCAGCACCAGTGACCAGCCTATATTGGGGGTCTTCCCTCTCTTCTCTTCCACTCTCACGGTCTGTAATCCCATCAAGAGGGAAGTTCACAGAAATGAATGACCATGGTGTTTTGCTTGGGTCCCCAAGCAACCTCGTTTAAGCCTGTTTCAAGAAGTAACTCTGTGGTTAAGATTCTTTCCTCCTTTGATCCATTCGTCAGTTGATGGACAGTTAGGCTCTTTCCATGTTTGGGCTATTGTTGAGAGTGCTGCTATGAACATTGGGGTACGTGTGGTTTATCTATACGATGGAATACTCCATGGCAATGAGAAAGAATGAAATCTGGCCATGTGTAGCAGCATGGATGGACCTTGAGGGTGTTATGCTGAGGGAAATATGTCAGGCAGAGAAGGACAGATACCATATGCTTGCCTGTATAGGAGGATTAGGAGGAACTTAACAGAGGACCATGGGGGAGAAGAAAGGGGGAAATAGTGGGGGAGAGGGAGAGGCAAACCATGAGAGACTCTTGAATGCTGAGAACAAACTGAGAACTGATGGGTGTAGGGGGGGAGGGGGGAGATGGGCATGGAGGAGGGCACTTGTGGGGATGTTATATGGAAACCAACTTGACAATAAACTATTTTTTTAAAAAAAGATTCTTTCCTCCTTTGGTTTCAAGGTTATGACCTCATTCTTTTAAAGTGTTAAAACTGGAAGGGCAATCATCCAGTTTCTATACAATGCAAAAATAATGCAGTGTCAGAAATGAAGAAGATCCGTCCTTTTGCAATGTAATTATAAAAAATTGGAAGAGTGCCCTAATGCCCAACTGCTCTTGCAAAAATTTGGACTTTGCCCAGGTAGTCCTACAAAGGAATGAGCCCATGACAGCTGAGGTGACAGGGCACACACTCCAGTCTCTGCTCTTGCTGTTATACCTGCTGGTGACTGCGGGAAGAATTTTGTTTCTCCTTCCCTAGAGGAGATGGATGTAGCACTTCTAGAGACACACAGGAACTAGGGTAGTGTCCCCTCACTTCCTCCTGTTATCAGCGGCCTTTCTGAAAACCTGTACTCTTCCTTTAGGTATGAATCCTCTCCTTTCCTACTGGCTGCAACTGGAAAAAGTGGCAGGCAGCATTCATGCTGCCATTTGTTTTATTCCTTGTTTACAGGTTGTGTTCTCTGAGGAAATAACTGTGTGCCTACATAGAATACAGCCAGTTCCCAATTCCACCCCTGGAACTAGGAAGTTAATCTTTAACCAGAGTAGCATAAAGACTGATAACTTGTACAGGAAACTCAGTCTAAGAAAATTTGATACCCACTGGCATGAAGAGAGAGGAAGAAGAGAGGAAGGTAGTAAAGCATCCCAATACACCCTGAATGAGAAGAAAGAGATGGTCCAAGGCAGAGATTCTGTATTGGAATAGAGAAAGTGTGAGGAATCCATTCTGGAATTTTTATGCGTCTATGTATGCCATACAGTTGGAACATGCCACTCAAATTCCTGCAAAACTGACATTTTGTCTAACATTTCTTCCTTCTTTGTCTGTTTTCTCTCTTTCTTCTTCCCTCTCTTTCAAAACATGCACACAGTAAGGCACACTCAAAATACAGCCATACATAAAAAATAAATATAATCAATAGTGATTGCTTCAGCAGGTGCCCTTGAAGCCCCAGGCAACACACTTTGCTAGTGCTAACAGCCTCAACTTGCTTCCTGGCTAAGCAAGGGGATACTTGACACAAGCCAAGTTCACTATGGAACAACTTTCTGGACATCTCAGCCAGCTGGAAAGCTTTTTGTCCTCATAATTGATTTTAAGCACCATTGCTTCTTACTGGCAACACAATTACTCCCTGCTGAAACATGTGAAAAGAAAATCACACACCTAATCAGTTGTATTCGGGGCACTGCTTCCCCTCGCCTCAACTGTGACTACGTAGCCTGTAGAGGATCATGTAAAAGGTTGGAGGGGGGGTGACCTGGTGTCTTCCCTATATATTCAGTTGACGAGCGTATTTTTAATCTAACAAAATGATAACTTACACATGGCGTCAATAATATATTTCTAAGATTGACTTTCTGTGGCATTAAGATTGCACATTTTGTGCTGCTTTACCATGGAGAGGTAGAGGCTTGGTTAAAATTTAGCTTCTCTTATAGATAAGACGTAAAGTTATCTGTCTCCCTTCCACTACTGAAATCGATATTTAAAACTCAGTGTGTCTTTTCATTTTCAGCGTTACCATTTTGCATTTAACAGCAACTTCCTGGTGATACAATGATTTTTTGTGAAGCAAGATGGAAATCTGAATATAGACAGGTCCTTTGAATACCCCGAATCCCATGGGAAAATCTGTGAGTTCTCCCTCAGTAAATAGGTTTGCTTTTATCATTCTGTGCTTTTCCTCCCCTTTAGATAATGGTGAGACTGAAGACAGATAATTAATTAATCAACCACATCTGAAAACATTTTCTGATTTAAATTAAAACAAGGGTAAAATTATTCCTATATTTTATGAATTCATTGAATTAGTAATGAAATAGGCTTAATTTAGACTTATGCAAACTGCTTTTCCACAGAGCATCTATTTCAGCACTTTGCAGTCTTCTTGGTTATTAAAACCACAATTTAAGAAAAGATCCATCTTCTGGGGGGAGGGGGTGTGGTCTTTGGAGTGAACTGGACCTTGAGAATGTTAAAGCTCCATCTCAGTGTGCTTTAGTAAGATCAATCAAAAAGATAGAACTCACTATCCAAACAAAATGGATCTCAGATTAAAAGACACTTTCCCTTGTTCTCATTTTAAAAATAACTGAAATTTTGCACTCACTCAAAGTAAAACCAAATGTGCTGTATATTCCTTCATGGAATCAAAAGGTCAAGATAAAACCATGGTAATGGAAGGCATCTCAAATGGCTTATAAGCAAAGAGGCTGCCAAGTTTACTGAGCAAATATGAGACTATGGGCAAGACCAGATTCCGCATACTCGCTCCATGATTAGACTTCTTTCTGGTATGATGATAGAAATCCCGTCTCCACCAAGTATGCAGGGGTTGGAAGTCTGTGTTTGCTTACCTTGGTATTCCATCCTTCAGTACTTAGCACTGTGCCTGTATAGAGCAGATGTTCAATGAATGTTTACTACATGATTAAATAAATCAAAGTAGAGAGTTGCACAAAGATCAAGTTTTCTCTCCCCCGCCATTACTTCTGAGAGTTCAGGCTGGAATGACGTCTTCTTGCCCAGAGTCTACCCAGTTTCAGTTCTCTGTGGCTTTGCTCCCGCTCTCTTTCTGGTAAAGATAACATTTTCCCCTCCCTCTCTGTGAAGCAAAATGCTAGGTACCCCCATGATTTGCTCAAATTTCGTTCTTCCATGAAAGTTCACCTCTCAACTCTATTAGTAAACTCTGATTTCCTTCATTTATACATTTTGTTGCACTTTCAATTAGAGAAATGTGTAATTTACCTGTATTTTAATTTTTTCTAGTCCAGCTACACTGGAAGTTTCTACTTGCCATATATATAATATATTTTTTAAAACCTTATCACCATGCACAGCCCTCTGAAAATAATAGGGCACATTTTAAGTGCTTGAATAAGCTTTTGTTGATTAACCTTTGATAAATCTTACACTTACAAAACTTTGCTCATTCATTAATTCTTACATCTACTTATTTATTTATTCTCTTAGAATGCAAGCTGAGACTTTGTCCTTATTGTAACTTCAGGATCTAGAAAAATCTTTGACACATTAGTAGGTGCTCAATAATTAAATATTGATCAAATTAATTATTGAGAATTCTAACATGGTTCCAGTTCCTACAGGGTTTGCTGTCCAGTGGGGGATAGAGACAAGTAAACATGCACTTAAGGTATAATATGCTGAGTGTTACCATGAAAGAAGTAGAAGAGCTATGGGAGAAGATTAGAGTGACCCCTAAATGAGGGAAGTCAGGCAGCAAGGAAGGCTGAAAGTAGGACCATGATCACTCTCCTGAGATCTGAACAAAATACAAAGAATTACACAGAGGGGAAAGATGATAAGAAAAGCATTATGGACAGAAAAAGACAGAATGTGAAAATGCAAGAAATCATGGTGCATCTATGATGAGGAACTAAAAGTAGATCATCGTGGCTGAAATACAGAATGAGTTGAAGAGGGGTTGTAAAAACAATGAAGAATGAAGGGGCCAGATCATGAAGAGGCTCATGACATTTATTAATAAGTTCAGACTTCATCTTGAGAGCAATAGAACCGAATGATTTTAAACATCTGAAATAGTGGCTGCCATTCCCCTTTCCAGAAATATAGATACTGTAATTCTCTTATTCTTCCATGGAAATTTTTTATTATCCTGGCATTTTGTATAACTGAAATTTCATATTGAAATTTAAATAATTTCTGTCATCTGTGCAGATTTTTAAAAATTCCTCCTTTATATCACTTTAAGTATCATCATAATATAACTCACTTCTTGAGGACTATTTTGCTGTTGAAAAGGTTTTTGAATATCTTATTAGTTTTTCTGTACAACATATCCTGCTCTATTTTGCCCTCAGTTTGGACTAATTAAGTAGGTTTTTCAAAGGGTATCCAGCTTTCCTGTGTGCCCCTCACTCCTAGCCCTCCTTTCCATCAGATCCTTCCCACTAAGATGCAAGCTTTTATTTTTTTCCTTCAAATCTTTCCTACCTTTTTCTTTCATTACTAACTTCTTGAATGTCACCTTCTTGAATTTTTATGTATTCTTGACAAGTTCCTCCCTCCAATAACTAAAACAAGGAGCTATCCACCATGAGTGATTCTTTCATTGTCTTTACTAAATTAAAAAAAAAAGGCTTGAGTCAAACACACTTCTAAAATAACTCAAGAGGGTGAAAACAGATGAATGTGTATCAAAACTAACCTCTCCTTACCAAGTTTTTTACCTTTTAAAATAAGTTTAGCCAATTTGTAATCGGATGTGAGGTAATGAGGTTCTCTTTTCTAGTATGTGAATCCATTCTAACATTTTAACCTTCCTGAATCTTGATATTTCTTTTCAGGAGTACCCTAGGTCAGTTCTGATAGCTCCACCTTCTAGACTAAGATTATATAAGTTAACACTGAATCCAAACTTCGAAGAGATCTTTGCAGGGTCTCCTCTACTACTTGGACAATTCCTAGTACCAATAATCTTAGTCTAAGTTCCCACTAAAAGTACTTAAATGAAGGGTTTTTATGTTATGAACCTTTGAGTATCTTATGAAGGGCTACAGGTATAAATATTGGCTTAGGGAAAGAATGTGTCAATATCAGCTACACAGTTGTTTATGAAGTTTTGCCAGGAGGGCAATTGTCTACACATTGATATTTAATCTGTCTTTGATAAGGAATCATGTGATACTACCAAACAGATTTACATACAAGAGTCAAATTGGAGAGTCTTCTACCAGAATATGGTCAAGTGGCCCAGATCTTACAAGGTGCTATATATATATCCCCATAGTAGAATATAAGTTTAACTGTTAGAATTGGGACTGAGTAGTATGGACACGGAAAAGAAATAGCAGAATGTGTTCATCTTCAATACCTCACAGAAAATGCTCAAATTTTTGGAAATTCCATCAATTTCTGACTCAGTATTGGTGATAGTTTCTGATATTCCATGACTGATAATTACAACATAATAAAACATGAGGTGAAGACTTTTTTACTGGAGGTGTTTAATGTCACTCTTAATGCTGTCTATACATATATAAAGCTTCCTTTAATTCATTCAATGGGTATGATACTAGCTTCATGAGATGACACACATGCTTTTGTTCATAGCTCATCTCATCAATTTGCTTTTCAAAAAGAGCAACAGTCTTCATCTCACAAAACATTAGAGTCATTCATTTCATTTCCTGGATAGTCCATTTATTATCATATTCTTCCTTGAAAACTTAAAGTAGTTTTTCATGGTCTAATATTCTACATGGAGAGCACTGGCATTTACACTGCTGTCTTTTAAGCAATAACAATTATCATTTTATTAAGAAATTAATGAGGATTAGTATTGAAATGGTTCACATTTGTATTAAAAAGGAATGATTTTGAGTTCAGTTGTGCGAACTCAATATAGATGGCCCATTTCTTCATACTTAAGACTTGCATTATAGATCTCTGAAGGAAAGTCAGGTTGCTAAAGATGGTTTCTTCATATATCACCTAAGAAAATCAAACAAGTAGAGGCACCTGGGTGGCTCAGTCAGCTAAGGATCCAACTCTTGATCTTGCCTCAGATCCTGATCTCATGGTTCATGAGTTCAAGTTCCCTATAGGGCTCTGTGCTGAGCATGGAGCCTGCTTAGGATCCTCTCTCTCTCTCTCTCTCTCTCCCTCCCTCTCTCTCTCTCTCTCTCTCTCTCCCCTCCTTCCCTGCTCACACACTCTCTCTCAAAATAAATAAATAAACATTAAAAAAAGGAAAATCAAATAAGTAAAAAGGTAATTGTATTTACTCTGTGTCTTCACTTGTATCTTAATTCAAAACTACTTTCGGATAAACTGAAAATAAGTCCCCCAGTAAGTTTTTGTTTTTCTGGGTTAATAACACAATATACTTGTTTTTCATGAACCAGAGGTGGCCTCAACATAGTCCTACTATTTAATTACTATCTAAATGAATGACTTAAGCTAAAGTATTCCAAGACTCTAATCATCATTTTAGGCAGATGTCCTACGTTTAACTAGTTTGTGTCAAATAATTCTAAAATGCAGGTAGCCCATGTTGTTACTTATAGGTTCGTTTTACAACTAATCTATCCCAGAAGGTTTACCATGAAGTTACTTTGTTTAAAATATCTCTTGGGCATTTCTGTTTCTGTTTGGTTGGAGTGTACAAATAGTGATAATTAGCTTGCACATTTTCCCGGTAAAATTATCATAGATATACTCAAAATATTAAAATGTCCCACATTTTAATAGATGCATATACATCGAGTATATCTATTTCAAGGGGCCCATTGCTTTTTCAGGTTTTAAGGGAAACCCAGAACTCTTTTTAGAAAAAAAAACTTGCAATTTTCTGTAAATTCTACTTTGGTGCACCTTGATCTGGCATTTATTTAGACACAGATTCTGGTTCAAATACTGAATCAAACTATTCATTATTAAAACAAATGAAACTATTATTAATTGGAAAGTGAACAATCTTCATGTAGGGTTAATCATTACAGAATATAATCTCAAACTTTGTGGCCCTCTTCTCTCATAAGAAAAAAATAAAGTTAACATAAGGGCCCTGAATGTTATAATGTTGACAGCGGCTATCTCTAGATCCTAGAATTATAAGTTGTAGTATTTATTTCCAAGTGCTTTCAATCTAGGCTGTTTTCCTACTTGAGGTGTGTGCTTTGCTTAATCCCCCCATACTCACAAATAAAGGGGCCTTGATTTTCTCTTTTCTTGTTCCCTGGAAACCGTATGCTTATATGACTTGGAACTTGCCCAGTTTAAGTGGGAATTTAAATCTTGAAGAGATCCAGTGTCTAAGGGACTGTTGGGATTCATTCCATAACTTATGATACTGGCGGTTGTGCTATCTGCTATCTTGCTACTCAAAGTCTGTGTGGGCCAGCAATGTCAACATCATCTGGAAGCTTCTCAGAAATGCAGACTCTGGCTTCACACCAGCTCTATGAATTAGAACCTGGTGCCCTGCCCTGGGGCAGCAGCAGTGAGCCAGGCTACTTTTAGTCCCAAATAATATTGTTTCCTTTTTCCAAGGTCCCTGGATCAGCCCTTGTTTCTGCCCATTTTTAGTCTGGGCATGTTGATTCTGTGAGTTCCTGATATTCTTCCAATAATATTTCTTTTAGCTTAAGATAAAGTCAGTTTCTTTTTATTAAAAAAAAAGTTTTTTTAAGTTTATTCTTGAGAGAGAACACATTAGCAGGGGGTGAGGGGTGGACACAGAGAGGGAGAGAGAATCCCAAGCAGGCTCTGAGCTGCCAGTGGGACTCGAACTCAAAAGATCATGAGATCGCTACCTGAGCTGATATCAAGAGTCGGACGCTTAACCCACTGAGCCACCTGGGACCCCAGTTGAGTCAGTTTCTATTACTTGCATTTGAAAAAGTCCTAACTGATTCACAGATTATATTAGTTTTCCTTTAAAAGTATCTCTAGCAATTCTAAGTTTTCTTCAAGATACATATACTACTTTTATAATCAAACAAGTTATTTAAAAATGTATGCCTGCTTAAAAGCAAACAGCTGTGATTTTAGACCACATTTCTTTGGTCTTTTATATTTAGAGGATTGTTTTTTTCTTTTAGAAGAATTATATTGTGTTTTGTTCTTATGCCCTCTGCCTACACTGAGAGGTATATCAGAAGCATCTGCGTGACATTTAGCATTGTTTTGGAAAGGATGTTTTTGAAGATACTGTTCATGTATCTCATAGTATCTCCTTTCTGAGGACCCTCTGGAACATCTCTCATTTGCCTCAGTGCCAAGAGAAGTTAAACAACTCAGGAGAACTAATCTTGCACATTCAAATTCTGTGAATTAATTCACATTCTGTGAATAAAATTGTGAATTCTGGAAACCAAAGATTTCCCCCAAATTTGTGAATCAGAATTACCTGTATTGTTTGGTTACATCGATTTGCAGCACACTAAATCAATAGCCAAGAGGGGAACCTGTGATTTTCATGACCAACTAATTGTTTCTTTGTTTTGCTTTCAGTGGTTTGAAATTCCGGCAATACATTAGTTCTTTCCTGGGCAGCCTCACCTGGGCCCCACACCAGTCCAGTTACATCAGCATCACTGTGAATGGAATTTTGCAAAAACAAAGCAAAAATAAATAAATAAATAAAATGTACTGTGCAATCTTAACATATGGTCAAGCCTTAAAAGCATTCTTTTGGCTGAATTTGTAGCCCACTCAATTTTCTTGGCCTTACAATATGCATTTTAAAATCAAGTTTATTCCTCAGCTTCATTTTACTATCCTGCCACTTTTTCATTTTGTTCTGATTTTTTGAAAGTATATAACTTGTTCCTATTTCATCACAGGAAGTGCATGAATGAATGAATGTACTGAGCAGCCAAAACCAATTATCAAGTTCTATCACATTTACCAGAACATAAGGGGATGAAAACAACCATTTTCCCAAGAAATTTCTCTCCCTGACAACTCTCTAGCCGTTCAGTATTAATTGCAAAGGATTGAAGCAAACTGGCAAGAGACAGAGGCAGAAGCCTAAACAAAGTTACAACTGTGATCTGATTTAGGCTCCCAGGGAAGGATCTCAGGGTATGGTACGTGAGAGGGGAAAGCAAGGGTTGAGATGGGGGATAGAGGGCATCCTTTCATGGACGTAGCCAGCTTTTCCTCCCTGTGGATAAGATTGACATTCAATGCTGCCACCTGATGTCCCCCAGGATGCTCTGTAAAATACTAACACGTGCAATACATGTTCAGGGCAAGGGCATATTTGAGAAGCTTGAAGAACTTCTAAGCCCAATCCCAACCTCCAAATGCTCATGGGACTTTTTCATAATGGCTCGTTGCCAACCTCTGCTATGTCCATTATGGTGATAATGGCTATTCTCCCAGAGCACAATTTATTCCTTTCTTGAATTTTATCAACAAATCCCCACCCTCCACTGACTAAAAATGCTTTTAGAATTCACGTCACTCAGCTATAGCATCTCTGAACATGTCTCTGAGTCATGACCCAATGCTAGAAGGCTGTGGTTAAACCATTTACCTCTGGTTCCACCTATCGGCTCTTTTGCTTTCAAACCAATAGCCATATGGAATAAACCGATGATAATAATAGTTAATAGTTACTGAGTGCTTATCCTATGGCAAACATTTCGCATGTCTTAGCTCATCTGATCATCAGGAAATTACAAGGAGGGGCAAGGTAGGTGCTATGATGTTATCTTTACTTTTCAAATGAAGAACAGAGACGTAGAGGCTAAGTATACTGCCCAAGGTTGCATCACAGTGGTAAACTGCTGGGAGTAGAGCCCCCGAGTCACTTGATCACTTTCCTGTGATCATGTCACTGCTGCATATTGTACAGATGACAGCATGGGTTTATTTAACTCACCACCTGGGAATTTGCTTATTGCTTACTATACTCCTTCCACTGGAATTCACCCTTGTGTTGTAACTACGGCTTTCACTCATACCCCTTGTTCAAACTGCCTGATCCCTCCCTAGTAGAAGGCCAGCAAGATCCTAGGAGAGCCACTGGCTATTAAAGGAGTTCTTAAAAACTCCCTTTTGCATGCCAAAGAGCAGCATAAAGCATACGACGACAGGCACCAGGTCTCAGGAGAGAAAATCTGACAGTGAGATACCATCTGTTTCTACTCCTATCTATACAGACCATCTGCTCTTGCTCAAAATACTGCACGAATGCTACTTAGGGTCATTTAAGGTCAGAAGAATCATCAACCTTTCAACCGTGTCTATCCATGTACCCACCTTGTCTCCTACTACTGCCCGCCATGCCTGGCTCACCAAAGCCCCACACTTCAGTGCCCAGGGCTGCATCCAGCATTGACAACTAGATGGAGAGTGGGAATTTGTGGTGGAGAGAATACAGAATTCCTATTAGTATAAAGGCTAACTTCAAAGCAGGTAAAATGGAAAATATCAGGCTAAAATTGTAGTTAAGGAAAACTTCTTCCCAGAACACAACATGGGATCAAAACTTTGAATCCCTGGTCTTAATTTCGCTTAGAGAAAAGGTCTTAAGGAAACCAGGAGGAATTATGTATATCCCGCCTCTGGACATATAAATCTAACCCCCATGTATCATACTTTTGCGAACCCACGAAAATGACCCAAAATTGAGCTGAAATTCAAAGCTCCCTTTCCCATATGTCCTTTCTTCTTCATCTGTTCCCAGCCTGTTTTTATTCACTATCTTCCAGCTTCGTGATGATGGATCTGCCTGCCCTCCAATTCCAGACATTGCTTCTGGTCCTACCAGGATGTGGTGCAGTCTCACGGGGGTTCTTCAGAAGCATGTGGTGAGGCAGAGTTTAGTAGGGATTAACACCTCTGAAAGGAAGAGGAGGAAACAGGAGAATGCTGAAGAAGAAACTGAACCTCATTCAGGTCAACAAACCTTCCACAACCCAGGCCTCTGCAGTACTATGGCCCATCAGAGCTGTCTCTTGTTGGACCAAAATGGAGGGAATTATTCTTGCTCCACCCAGTTTGCAAATGTGGGCTTCCTCAGGGAGGGCTGTGACTTTGGATGGGGCAGCTCTCTGTTGTTGAAGTAGCCCCTAAAGGAGCAGACAACCAGAGGGAGTGTGCTGACTGCCCTGTCTCCATCTGGGCGGCATATTTTTTTTTTAGACAGGACATCTCAGTGTCTGCCACCAATGCTCTTGCTGACATTCCTCCTCACAATGGAATCATCAAATTCTTGGTGTGGGATTCTCTCTCAGCTTGTGCCTCCAGTACCATCTCACAGTGTCCAGGGAAGACCCCATGCTCTGGTTCCTGGCATGGAGAAGCCCACATCTTGGCAGAAGAGAGATTCAAAACCTGAAGAGGATAACTCTTTCATAATAAGGTCTACTCTGCTTTTAGACATCCATCTCTCTGAGCTATTAGAAGGGGCTCCTGGGATTGGTCGTGGTTTCCTAGGCTTTCTCATTTCTCTCATCTTCACTTACGGTTTTCTTCATACCCACTTCCTTGAAGAATCCTGGGCCTTTCCTCTTTCTAAAGCCTTCCTTTAGTTCTATCTCTTTAGATGGACCCCCTTTTTAGTTCTGAGATGACTCATTTTTCAAAACTGGTTCAATGCATCTCAAACTTTTCCACCAAAGAACCTGACTTCAGAGAAGGAGAATGTGCACTCCCGGTGGTCCCCGAAGCATAGCTCAGAGCTCCTCTCTCTTGGCACAGAATTTCTTTGAAGTCTCTGTATTTTATCTTAAAAATTCATGTGAATTTTGCACTCTCCTCTACAAACTATATGTGCTAGTTTTAATATTAAAATAATATTTTAAATTACTTACCAGTGATAAATTTATTCAGGAAGATGTACCAATTTATGCATGGTTTCATGCAACTTCTGAAATATCCTTGCATATATCAGCTTTAAATTCATACAACTAGGGGGTCATACTTCTGTAGCATGATATAAATCTCTCACAGAATCTTAAAATAAGAATTCAGAATACGTGTTTGAGATAAGCTTATATATGCTGAATTGCATTTTTAGACTATTCTGTATTTTGGTGTGTATTCAAAGTGAAATTATAAATGAAAAAGATCAACATATGTTTTCACAAGGAAGAGAGAACATTTCCCCATAAAATCAGAAATTAGATACTCAATTCACTTAAATATGAATAAATAAACTTTCCAGGTTACACTGTATAATCTGGTAACATAATTTCAACACAATTAAAAAATTAAAAACATTTATATGAGGAAATAAACACAATATATTTTAGGCTTAGAGCACTTTGATGGCCTGACTTAAGAAAATAATTTATAGATCCAATCTCTGTAGAAATATCTAAAATATCAAGAACCCAGGGTCTGGAAAAGTAAATAAAAGGTATACCATTTAAACAATTTCTATTATATTTTTCCAATAAATGGGTTCCTATAAGAATTCAACAACTGTTTAGCACCATTGGGTACCGAGAGTACCTACTATGTATCAGGTTCTATGCTAAGTGTTGGGAAAGAGTAAGAAACAAGGTATCCTGAGTCATCCTTGCGGGCAGCATATTTAGCAGAAGGAGGGTGGGTGGGAATATCCCTGAGAGTTTAAAGTGGTAACCTTTGCAAAGGACCTTGAATTTGGGGATTCTGAGATATTATAGAAGGTAGATCCATGTGCTTTGACCATCATCCAGTTAGAGGGAAGGTTTAAAGTCCTGTTTTAATTGTTTTTAACATTTACTTATTTTTGAGAGACAGAGAGATAGAGCACAAGCAGGGGAGGGGTAGAGAGAGAGGGAGACATAGAATCTGAAGCAGGCTCCAGGCTCTGAGCTGTAAGCACAGAAGCCGATGCAGGGCTCAAACCCACAAATCACAAGATCATGATCTGAGCTGAAGTCTGATGCTTAACCCAACGGAGCCATCCAGGCTCCTAAAGTCCTGTTTAAACACAAAGAAACTTTAACTGGCATATATGCTTCAATCAATGACCCTTCCAGCCTTGCACATAAATTATTCAATGACACATCTAAAGGCAGATCCAGACAATTTTCCGAAGACTATTCTGTGTAATCCTGTTAAGTAAATACTTAGTATGTATTTATTGTGTGAGCATTCTGCAGAATACAAGGGGCAAAATGATCTTATTGGTTTGTTATTATTGTTCACACACTCTATCTCCCTCTCCACCCTTGTGAAATCCCTAATGAGTGATGCAATCATGCTCAAGTTTTAATGCCTGAACAATCTCTACTACTTTATGTGGTATTTCATTTGCCCAGTTATTTATTCACGGATGATTCCTGAGGACCTGCTCCATATGAGGTATTGTCCTAAGAGCTGGGTATACAGCAGAGGAGGAAACAAAACACTGTCTCTACCTTCTCTGAGGTTTATCATTTATAGAAATAAAACAAATAATTAGAAAATGTAAAAGGCTGTGAATAAAACCATAGTGTATTTTGATAACAATAGTATTGCTCCTTTAGTAGCATGTTCAGGGAAGGTCTTTCCAAGATGGGGGATACTTAACCTAAGATATCAGAGAAGAAAAGGAGCTAGCCCTATGAAGAACCAGGGGAAAGCATTCAAGTTTCAGAAACAGCATGTGCAAGTGTTGCAAATGGGAAGTCCCTCAGAATGAAGAACAGAAAGAAGGCCAGTGTGGCTGGGCCACCGTGAGTGAGGGAAGGAGTGGCATCTTATGGGGTGAAAATGAGATCAAGAAGATCTGACTTCATTCGAAGTGTAACAGGATACCATTTAAGGGTTTTAAGCAAGGGAAATTATAAAAGTCAGGTATTTTTAAACTATCAGTATGATATCTTGGGGCGCCTGGGTGCCTCAGTCGGTTAAGCATTGGACTTTGGCTCAGGTCATAATCTCACGGTTCATGAATTCGAGCCCTGTGTCTGGAACCTGCTTCAGATTCTGTGTCTCTGGCTCTCTCTGCATCTCCCCCACTCAATGCTCTCTCTCTCTCTCTCTCTCTCTCAAAAATAAGCATTAAAAGTTTAAAAAATGATATCTTTATAGAGAATAGATTTAGGGGAACAAAATAAGACCTGGTAAACCCCATTTTAGATATTATTGAAATAGTTCCAAAAGAGATTTGACTGTGGCTTAGACCAAGTAGAGAAAATAACAATTTGGGGATATATTTGGGAGTACAATTGTCATAATTTCAGATGAATATGGGAGAGGAAGACTGGTTCTAATATCATTTTTTAGCTGGGACTTCTTTTAGATGCCACCAAATACGACACTGGGAAAGACTAGGGGAAAATTTGATTGAAAGGAATCCCTCAAATTGTTTTTAAACTGTTCAGCTTGTGATGTTTTGGAAACTACTAAATAGGAATATCAGTAGAGAATTGTATGCACAAGCTTAGAGAAAACCTGGCTTGAAGGTTAAATTTGGGACTCGAGAACATAAGCTGGTGTCTAAAGCACTGGGAACTGGATGGAAACCCCAGAAGTGTGGTAACAGTGCGAGGAAGGGCCCGGAGAAACTGCAGTATTTAAGAGTGAACAGAGAGGGAAGAAACAGTAAACAGTGCTTCCAAGAAGTGAAAGATAACAGTAAACTCTTTGGGTTAGAAGGGGGTGACCAGCACAGCTGCATCCTTCTGGGGGAGCTAATAAGGGGTGGAAAGTGTGCATTGGGCTTATTAGATGGGGTTTCTTTTTTACCTTGGTAAGAGCAAATTCAGTGGAGGACACAAGCTGAAGCCTCTGCGGGCTGCCTGATGAGTGACTGGGGAGGAAGGAAGCACAAGAGAACAAAGGCTGGAATGCCCAGGAGATAACTGTGAACAATGAAGTATGGACCTGCCTGTTCAATGACGGTGTGTGTGTGGTTTAGCAGCAGGTGACAGAGCTGGGTAAGGAAGAGTGATGCCAGATGAGGGGAGAATGTGACTGAACAGTGGATAGTAATTATCAACCTATCATAATCCCCACTTAACTGTATAACTACTCTGCTGCTCTCTAGGTTTGTGACCATAGGCAAATAACTGAGCCTCCGGGTGCCTCAGTTTTCTCACCTATACATTAGACATGATAACGAAATCTCCCTCAAAGTCTCATTGTAAAGACTTAATGAGATAGGATATGCAAGGTGCTTTGGGCAGTGTCTGGCCACCATTAAGCACTCATGAACAAGAATTATGTTATCCTTATTGGTAGTAGTGGTAGCACATACAATTAAAAATGAGATATTTACAATACTAAAATAGAGTATTTCATTGTTTAAATTCTAACCATTGGAAATTTAGCTCTGGGAAGGAAAAAATGAGAGAGGTTCAAGGATGTTAAGTTTCCCATTTTCCTCTGCCCTCAGCTGCCAGTAATTTCAATTCTACTTCTGGTTTCTACGAATTTGCCTATTGTAGTAGATACAATTTTTAAGTAGGTAAATTTATTTTTGGTGATCTCTCCTCCTAACTCTCCACAACCCATAGAATCCACACTTCTGGAAATAGACACCATTGTAAATGAACTTAATTCCATGGAATTTTACACTTAAAAATGATTAAAACGCTAAATGTTATGTTATATATGTTTTGCCACAATAAGACAATATTACCTAGAAAGAAAGATGTTAGTGTTAATCTTGCTTATGGCCAAATGACCTTAGGGAAGCGATTTCAGAATTCTTTGAAATCATTTTACTCCACTACAGAACTAAGTTATTTCTTTAAATGAGTTTCATTCAACCTCCAAATTCCTTGACTATAACAATAATCATGAAACAGGAAAGTATGAATGAACTAATAGTGCAGAAAAGACTAAGTATGCCAGAAACATACTTTATTGTATGTAAAAACAAGCATCTCCAATGATATTTTCATATAAAATAGAAATAATTACATGCATTTATATATTTGGCTTACTTACAAGTCACACAAATAAAATTATGATTTATAATTATTCCTGGGGTTAGAGCTTATTCCATAGAGCTGATAATAACGGTTGCCACTAGGCATGTGTGGCTTTCTAAATTTAAATTAATTAAAATTAAATCAAGTAAAAATTTGGTTCCTCAGTTATACTAGTTACATTTCAACTACTCAATAGCCACATATGGCTAGTGGCAAATATAGAACATTTACATCATTTCAGTGATTTCTGTTGGACGGTGCTGAGTTAGAGTACTCCCTATTCCTTATATACTTCTGCACATTTTCAGTGGGATATTTCTTTCCCTCGCTTCATCTTTCAAATAGCATTAGCAAATGACCAAACCTGGAATAGATGCTGGAAGGTCATCTGAGAAAATCTGCCACTGTTAAACTGTCATCTCCTAATATTTGTTTAATTTTTCTAAGGGTACACACCTAAGTAGTATCTTTTTTAAGCTGAAGTATTCTATGGCTGTTCTTCCAGAAATGTGATTCTTTCATTTGAAGCAGGTTTTCTATGACTTCCACTATTTATTTTCATTTAATTGCACCTATAAAGCATAATATAAAAGCATGAAGCTCTACAAGAGGAAATCAGATGTGGAAGAGGAACCATGGCCGTGATTCCACACGCACTTGGAAATAGACTCCGTAAGCCAGGAATAAGGCATAATCTCATTTGTTTTACAATATGACAGAAGCCAGTCATGGCTTAATTAATTCAGGGTTGTTTTCATTTTGGTTGCATGGGACAGATCTGTTAATAGAAACAATGTATAAATAAAGAAGATCCAGAAAAGGATGTTGAATATTGGTGGTGCTGAGGGAGAAGGCTGTCAAGAATAAGGTCTGCAAAAAATCATCTTTCCATGAGAGACAAAAACTGGCTGCAGACAGCTGCTTATAAGACCCCAGCTCTTGTTGAAGAGGACAGTTTTATAAATAGATGCACAATAACAGCAGCCAGCTGTTCGAAATAATTGCCAGGCGATATTTGGTGATGACAACCTGAAGAAAGTCATCAATGCAATTATTTCACACCAGATCAGTCCAGCAGATCTGTTGAACCTTCTTGCCTGTTGTGAGTGAGTGAAATGCTCCTTATTCTTGAAATGCCAATGTTGCTTGCTCATTTTTTCTATAATAAACAAGGAATTCAACAACAGTATATGGTTGTAATATTATTAATAATTTAATCAGGGACAATTAACTCATTGGGTTAAAGTTTCAAACATGGGAGGCTGAGGGTCAATACACTTATGTCTGTGCTCTGTACCAACACAAAAGCTTATGTTCTCAATGCTAGTTAGGCATTTCAGAGAAGCCTACCAGCTGGCTGTAAGTCAGGACAGTGTCCTGTTGTTAATGTCTTGATCACTTTATCATGACGTACATAGGAGAATCTCCCAAGAGTTCTATAAACTCAGTGGTTCCCCAAATGCATGTGTTTTATAACTACTAATACTCATTATCATTTATTCATTTCCTTTCATTACCTCTCAAATGCCTTGAATTTTCCTCTTCTTCCTTTCCCAATCCATTCTTTTAAAGACCCGGTTTAGTTATAGAACTATCAGTTCTCTATGGCCCAACTCTAGTTTCATAAACTTTTCAGATCTTCGTTAACAGTTTTCCTGAAATATTTGCAATGTAGTGTTTTATGTGAGGTTGAATCAAGTATGTATAGCATATATGCTTTCTCCTTGAAAACAATCAGATTTTCATGACACAGCATCATGGGTAAAGTGTTCAAGGTTATCCATTCAAATATTAATTCAGTGATAATTATACATGAGAGACAAAGTATGGGATCTTGCTGGGTAAATACTATAGAATGGTCTTTCAAACTTTGTGCAAAAGCAAAAGGTTTTAAATTTTAAACTGATGTTAGAAAATTGATTTACCTGTAGCTTTGGCATATCTTGTTTTTAATCTCATCTCTACCTCTGAATATTTTGCCTGAATAAATGTTCTGGCTTGAGGGACACTAATTGCATAAATAAATATTTCCTCAGCACCCGTTGTATGCAAGAAACTATACCAGTGGAGGTAGTGTTCAAAGAAATGAAACTGTGTCTTTTCAGGCAGAATATTAACTGATAATAAATTAAATAACTGATATTAAATAAGACCTGAAACACTGGAGAGAGATGACACGTTGATGGCTTAGAAGACAATATGATTAAAATGCCCATTCTCCTCAATTTACCTGTAGATTTAAAGCAGTCCTAATCAAAACCTAGCAGCTTTTTAAATAGAAATTGACAATTGATTCAAAAATTTATATGGAAATGCAAATTATCTAGGGTATACCTATTCCAGATCCTTTGTATGCATATATCTATGTGTACTTATTTCACACACATAACATAATTAAGAGATATCCCTAGAGTCAAAAATATTAAGGTGAGGGGCACCTAGGTGGCTCAGTTGGTTAAGCATCCGACTTCGGCTCAGGTCATGATCTCACAGGTTCATGGGTTTGAGCCCCGCATCGGGCTCTGTGCTGACAGCCAGCTCAAAGCCTGGAGCCTGTTTCAGATTTTGTATCTCCCTCTTTCTCTGACCCTCCCTTGCTCACACTGTCTCTCTCTCTCTCTCTCAGAAATAAATGTAAAAAAAAAAAACATTAAAAAATATTACATTGAGATAATTATTTTAATTATATTTTCAACTGTCAATAACATTTACTTACTCCGGCTACAGTTGATGAAATAATTAGATATGTTTTTTTCTTATCATCTCTCCTCCCCAACCTCCATATTTTTGTTATATTATTTTCTTTACATGATCAAGATTTATAACATTTTCATTCTGTACTATAACCATAAATCCACAATTGCTTCGTTTTAGTTCTGTATTTAATAAGATTTAGTGCTCATTGATGATATTTTCATCCTGGAGTCTTCTTAACTCAGCTTTTTATTTATTTTGATACATCAGTTGGTTGGCTAGATTTCATCCTAGCTTAACTTTTCAATAAGATTTATAAGTGCAATACTCTCTGAGTTTCTACATACTTGAGAACATTAGTCTGTTGACTTTGTATCTGAAGGGGAATGTTATTGGTCCTAAAATTCTTGGTCACAATTTTGCTTAGATCTTTGTATGCATTGTTCCACTATCTGCTGCTAGTGAATTTGTGGGAATTTATGATTTCTCATCCTGCTTGTAAGTGATTTGCTTTTTCTTAATGGCTGTTGACATATTTATTCATTTATCCTTGAAATTTAGAAATTTCTGTTTAACGCATCATCAATATGTCTTTCAAGTTATAGATTTAAATGTTTATTTCAGAAAAGTTTTCTTCTATTATATCTACTTATAACATCTGTTTTTGTTTTTCCCAAAATGTGCTTTCCTTTGTCACCCATACTTATCATATTTATCATATCATATATCTCCACCCAGCGTATTCATCATGTCTATTATATTCACCTTAATTCTTTTTATAGCTTTTTGTTTTCAATTTCATATTTTTTGAAATTATTATTATTTCAATTTCTTTCCTGAGGTCTACCAGCTTTTGCTGATTCCTACCACTAATATTCTTTTTCTTTTTTCCTCCCACTCTCCCTCCTTTCCTTTCTTCTTTTCTTTCTTTTTTTCCCTGTTTTTGTTATAAAGATGATAAGTGGGAGTTCAACAAACTGTTTGTACTTATACTGTACCCTCCCCTCATTGTTTCCTTTCTACTTACAGCTTATCTTTGAATGAGTGTTCAACTCTGAACAGTTCCTTGACAGTGAAAGACAGAGGAGGATTAAATTGATTCGGCTTGGCTGGTACCCAGAACTTAAATCAAGTTTGTGTTCTTCAAAACCCTGTCTTTGCATGGGTTATTACTTTATCTTGGATGCCTATCTCCTTCAGTTATTGCCACTCAGGAATTCAGAGGGACCTATAGTGAAGCCTTTTTAAGTAATGTGCTCTCTGAATTTATAATTTGGTTTCCANTGCTGCAGAGAGTTAACAATTCATAATCTCTCTGTTTCTGGACTTCTCTCTTGTCCTACTTTTTGATTTCCTCTCATTCTGTTTGCCTCTAGTGGCTGTTGCTCATTAGCCCTGGTAAAACTTAAGTGCGTGGCAAGGGCGCTTTTCAAGATTTGGCTGAAACACCATCTCTTCTATGAAAAATTTCCTAACCCTTCTCTTTAACTCTTCAGGAAGAATCAACCATTCCCCTCCTTCTGCACCCTCTGTACCTGCTATGTGCTCTGTCATACCACCCGGAGCCCTTGGTACACAGAACCTTTTATACATCTTTCGCCTTCAAGTGAAGGGACCTCTGAAAGACAAGAAAATCTTTTTTTCACTCTAAAACCTATCTAATCTTACAAATAAGATAATACATCCTCATTAAGTATTTTTCATAAAGCATTCACTCACATATGAAACTAAATGCTACAAACATTTGATAGAAAAACCAGCCCTTTACCTCTGTACAACCATAGCCCTAGTGCATCTTCTGATAAATTAAAACAGCTGTCCCCTGACTGTTTTTAATGAATATGACCTTTATCACTTCCACCACCACCTCTGCCATCACTTTTAGCTAACTTTGTATTAACTCTTTATATACCAGGCACCATGCTAACTTTTGTCTCCTGTAATCCTCATATAAACCTTATATAGGCTCTTCTATTATTACTCCCTAAGGCACAAAGTGCTTTAGTAAATTATCTAGGTCAATTTTTAGGTATCTGACCCTAAAGTTTGAGCTCTCCAAATCACTATTATCATGCTGCCTTCTGAAAATTAAAATAATAGCAGGACACTCCACATTTTCCAAAGAACTTCCACATTTATTTCCACTATTCATTTGGTGACTTTATTTTGAAGAAGCCAAAGCAAAATTTCCTTCCTACCTCTTCCTTCCTTTCTTCCTCCCTCCCTCCTTTCCCTCCCTCCCTCCCTCTCTCTCTCTCTCTCTCTCTTTCTTTCTTTCTTTCTTTCTTTCTTTCTTTCTTTCTAGAATTTGTGAGACACCAGCCCTATGCCAAGACCTGCACATATAAAAAACACAGACAGGTCATTTGCTCTGTGCCACTCAGTCCCTTGAAAGAGTTGGGGTGAGGTAGACATCTCTCGAACAATGGATGGGGAATGGCAGGAAGAAATAACTGTCATTTTAAACTGCCTACTATGTATTGGGACCATTGCACACATCAATCTAAACTTTTTTATAAGCCTATGAAATAAGTGTGATGATCTCCATTTAACAGGTCTGAATACTGATGCTCAGAGAAGTTAAGTAAATTCTCATGGTCATATAAACATGTAGCAATAAATAATGTTAAAATCCAGATTTGATGGAGTCCAAAAGTTGTGCTCTATTTATTACATTCCACTCTCCTAGGGAATACAAATATTTTTACAATATGCAGCATTTACTTGTCTTTCCATCTTTCCTTCCAAAAAGAATTGTGGCCATAAATAACAGAAGAGACTATATTTGCGCAAAGTTGTGGGAAAAGGCTTCTCCATGGAGAGATAGGTTAAACTGAGCTTTGAAGAACAAGTGGCTTTTCAGTAGGTGGAAGAGCAGGACAGGGCATCCCAGGCAAGTGACACAGCATGGTAAGAGGCATGGACGTGGGACCCTGCAGGAAATGTAGGGGTCCAAGAAGGGGGACCATAAGCAATAAGGTTAGTAATAATTTAGGTCGGAGGATCTTGAAGGTCATATTAAAGAGCATCATGAAGGACTCTTTATTAGCCAGAAGCCTTGGGAAAGAAGATTCACTGACAGGTGTTCTTTACTGACTGGTCATCAGTGTGCAGACATGACATGGCCAAATTATTAAAATCACCTGGGATAGAGGCACCTGGGCGGCTCAGTCGGTTGAGCGTCCGACTCCAGCGCAGGTCATGATCTCATGGTTCATGGGTTCGAGCCCCACATAGGGTTCTGTGCTGACAGCTCAGAGCCTGGAGCCTGTTTCAGATTCTGTGTCTCCCTCTCTCTCTGCCCCTCCCCCACTCATGCTCTGTCTCTCTCTGTCTCAAAAATAAATAAAACAAAAAAAAAAATCACCTGGGATTAAAAGCAAATGAATCCCAAACCAGAAACTAAATAAGTGTCAATTATTTAACTCAACAGGAGAGATAACTTATAAGCACAGGCAGAAATCATGGAATTTCATCAACGTCCAGAAAATTTTGTTAATTTAAAATTTTGATAATTCTAGTATCAGCAGTTGCACAGAATAATGTTTTCATGAATTACCAGTAAGGTTAAAAACCCCTAGGGAAGCAACCAAGATGTTACGCTATCATCAATAGCTGCTTCAGACCCATTAGTGATTAGCATGGTGTAAGAAATGTGGCCTTTGAGGAACCTGCTTTATACCACTACCTGCTCCAGGCTAAAATTCCTTGCCATCCATTGTTTTTCCTAACTCGATCATAATTGCACTACTCTGGAAGCTGTGTGGAAATGCCTTGAGTTGCCACAATTTTCATTATTGATTTATCGTTGCTCTTTATGTGAATTTTCAAAAATCTGAGATAAGAATTTTATTGGTTATATATGACAGTCACACATACGTACACTTCTTCTGGTGAATTGTTGAGTGGAATGAGGTGCTGGGCTCGTTTTTTTTATTCATAGCAGCCTTAGCTGTGTGAGTGCAGGCTTTCTTTGTGTTCATGGAATTCATAACTATTCAGGGATGGAATTCAGGGGATCAATAAATTCCCCCAAATTGCATGCAAGGTATTTGTACATTTTTCCAAGTTTTCCTCAGGTATTTGAATGGATCTTGACACCCCTCGTCCCCAATTTAAGAACCATTAGCACAGAGAAAAGAGTGCCTGGGATTTGCTTTTTCCTGCCTCAAACACAGTGGAAGGCAGGACTGTAACTAGCCAAGCATCTTGAATGTCTGATATGAAAAATAGACTTTAACTTAATAGTCTTTAAAAACTTAGATGCTGTGAAAATAATGTGTACTCAGCTAAGTAACTTTAAGCCTCTTTCCCTCTAGGTGTGAAACAGATCTTCTTAAAACTCCCAAAGAACTATCTCTGGCAGAAATGGTTGCTGTTTTAGAGAGGATGACAAGTGACAGACGTGTTCTCCTGATATCCATTTAAAAATTGGTGTAGGACAATATATATACGCATAGGAGAAGATATATAGATATAGATACATAGATATGGTAGATACTGTCTATCTGATTTTAGAGGCAAGAAGAAAAAGTAGCACCGTATTAATATATTAATGTATTTCCCAACAAACCATGGTGTTAGCTGACCAAAATATCACTGTTTGTCCTAAAAAAACAAGCTGGCACACTTCCTCTTTTACATTTTCCTTATTCACATCTGTTTAGAGTTGTCTGAACTCTCCTTCTCTGAATTCCAGCTACATGAGCGATCCATTAACTTTATTTTGTTCCGGGAATGTCTAAATGTTTTTGTTATAAATTCCCGCAGTTCACTTAACCTTTTGTAGGATGCTAGAGCTCTTTTGAAAGGCATTTTTATTTTTAATGTGGAAGGCCCATTATGATAAACAAACTCAAATGTTATCAGGATTCTTTTTGATACTATTGTAGCTTTCCAATGACTGTGCATATGTACAACCTATAGACTTACTAAATTACCTAGAGTTATTTTAGTTTCTGACATTTATGACAAATTGTGGAAACCTAACTAAGGCGTTTAGTTGCAGAGAATACTATGTTTACTGCACTGGCATGACACTATATGTTAGATATTTTAGAATTCTATCTCACCTTGATTCAGCATTTTAGATTTTCATAGCATTACTTCCCAATGATGTTGGCTACTAACAAGCCAATATAAACAGCACTACTAATGTTCCTTTCAAATATTAAATTCTAGTATTTTGGTGCATTAAAAACTTTATTTTTTTCAGTTTTGTAGGATATTTTTATAAATACATCAGCATGACATTTAATATATTTTTTGTCATTTGCCCTTTTTTATTTGTGGTGTTGCTAATGTTTATCTATTTCTGCTCTGATCTTTTGTTACCTATAGGAACATCAGAGAGCATAGTGTGAGGATCATGTCAGTTTTCTCTTTCTGTCTCTTTTGTCGGCTTGTTTCTCACACGTGGAATGAAATACAAAGCTAGGCTATGACTCTGAACATCTTTCTTTGGAGAGTGAGACCTAATGTCTGATATTAAGGTATTTGCATTACATTAAGCATGCTTTTGGAATGCCTTGCTACAAATTATAGGCACAGTGTTCTTTTTCATCTAAACATAAAAACTTTGTAAATTTCCTTGCTAACATGGTCCTGGAAGGAAAAGTACCAGGGGATCCTCAGTGTGCCAGAAAACAAAGAAATGTTCAATTCTAATGCTGGGCTCTCAAAAAGAAACAGAAAAAGAAACAGAAGAGGCTCCCACTGGCCAAATTATGGATACTTTGTGCATGAAGAAGAATTTTGACGTTAATGCTTATAAATATAAAACAAATAAAAATCCATGAGTCTGAAATAAAAGAATGGGGGGAGGGAACTCATTTGCTTCCACGGGAGATGATTGCGACAATCCCTAACTTTGAAAATTGCTAATAAAAGGGAAAGATTGAGTTGTTATCTTGCCTTTTTCAGAGGAAATAGAGTTAATTCTGTTTGACAAGAGGAGGTTTTCCTTTATAGAAGAATGCCAGGAAATAATTCTAAGTAGAAGGAATGATAGAATTAGAAAAATCAACATTTTGTAACTCCCAACACAATAATCAATTCAAGCAAGGATTATCAGTAGATGTTAAAATCATTATCGGAAAGGCAGTCAAGGGAATAAGTAATTCACACTCTGCCAGAGGGTCCGTTTGCAGAGTACTTGCCAATTGCAATGGGGAAAAATGTACCTTTATGGAGACCGGCTTTCTCTACTCTAACCAAGCTTTCAAATGTGGGACAAATCTGCTATTCTGTGCCTCCTGATGTGGGGTGATTTGAGGTACACATCACCATCGATGAATCATTGCCTCATACATATTTAACCAAAATCTAATAATTACTTTAAACATAGCTTATAATTTATAGGAAAGAAAGAAAGAGAGAGAAGAGAGAAAGAGAGAAGGAGGGAGGGAGGAAGGAAAGGAGGAAGGAAAAGAAAGAAAAGGAAGAAAGGAAGGAAGGGAGGAAGGAAGGAAGGAAGGGAGGGAGGGAGGGAGGGAGGGAGGAGGGGAGGAAGGGAGGAAGGAGGAAAAGAAGGTACAAAATAAGTGAGGGCACAAGAAAATATTCGGACAAACCCAGAATGTAGCACATTCTATAAGAGAACAAGTCTGATTTTGTTGTGCCTGGGCATAAAATAATAGGCAGCAAGGCTATAGTAAATGAGAGAAAAAAAGACTAAATACTCAAATGCACTACATAAAACTGCATCGAGACTAGATTTTTTTCCTAAAGGCATAAAGTACATTTTAGGAACAACTGGGAAGAAATTTAATTATGGACAACTATTTAGATGATTCTATGTAATTGTTAATTTCTTAGGTATAATAATGGCATGTGATGGCTGTACATGAAAATGTCTTCATTCTTAGGGAAAAATGCTGGAGCATCTTGATGTCTTTTACTGACTTTCACATCGCTCATTTTTTAAAAAAGAAATATTCACACATTTATGGCTACATTAAGCAAATGTGACAAAAGTTAACAATGATTGAATTTAGATGTTAGGCATATGGATGTTCATTGTTCATTTAAACATTTCAGAATTTTTAAATGCACACTAAAAATTTGGAAACAAAAAAAATAATGCCATATGTGTTTTGTGTGTGTTATTTTATCTGTGTGTCTATATATGTAACTTAATCCCTATAAATTCAATAAAAATCTTTTGTGTCAAGATTCCTTGTATGTTCATACGATGCTACTTTTAGGGGGTACATGGGCCCCCATGTCAACCTGTGAAGTAATGTCAGCTCAGTTTGGATGGAAGTGTCCTCCCTTCCTCTAAAATCTGTAACGTATGCATAGAATTTATGTGGTGTCAGCAGAGTGATGGATGTTCCCAATACTATGAAGGAATTATAGACATATGTTGCAATCATAACTATATAGACTGCCATGAAATGAGAAAGAACAGGGCACTGTAGTGAAACCCGGGATGAAAGTAGAGATCAGAAATGTAAGAGCAGGGAAAACTTGTCAAAGTGTATATAAAGGGGATTAAGAGAATGGTGAGCAGAAGGAGGAAGGATGTATGGAAGCCATGTGGCATAAGAATGTGCCATATGGTGTTGGAAGGTGGCAAAGAAAGGGCAAGTGCCCTGAAGAGATGATGAAGGTAAAATCACATTGACGAGGACCAGACGGAAGTCAGCACGGTATAAGTGGGTGGCATTCCTATCACAGTGATGGGAAACCTAGGAACAATTCAAAGCTAGCAGGGTAGTGAAAATAAAGGAATCAACTTGAACTGGTGAGTGGGGGATTTTGAGGTCAGGAAAAGTCAAGCGATTTGAAGCCAAGTCAGCTTGGAAGAGTGAAAACAGCATGAGCTCTGGAATTGGGTAAATCTAATTTTATAATCTGTCTCTGCTGTTTCCTACCTGGGTGACCTTGGGCAAAACCCTGGGGACCTCAACTTCATCTCTTCAAACTCATGTCATAATTTTGAGTAAAAATAATAGGTGAACAATGAGCTTTTAATTTTATCTATAGTGTTAATCAGATATGATATGATACATACATTAATTTGGTAATGCACATCATGATCATATAAATAGAAGAGCAATTTAGAAAGGATTCTATCTATTTGGAGTTTTGATATTATTATTAGCACTCTCTGACCAGGGGTGGAGGTATGGTTTAGAAGAGCAGAGGACAGTCATAAAACAAAGGACTTATACTAGACAAAGACCATGAACAGACCTCATTCATCACTTATGTTGGTTCAACAAATATTTATTGAGGCTTCATGCAAGACATGAGGCTTATACTGAATAGACCGTATATCTGTCCTTTAGGGATTTAAAACATGTTACTCTTTATTTATTCATGTATTCTTTCAATAAGCATTTCTTGAGCATTTTCTATATACTTCTATTGGCCACTTCCTATGTACCACACTCCTAAAACTACACACGTATGTTTTTTTCCTTAGGTTTTGCTTTGATGGAGCATAGGCTAAGAAAGTTCTAGAAACTGTGCTGCATAGAAGATATGAAAATCAATAAGTTTTGTTAACAGTACTCAAAAAGCTTGCAACCTGATAAATAAGGAAGGGCACACAAAAATCAAATGCCTGATAAAATATGGTATTCCAGAATAGTCACAAATAAAGCTCAGAGAAGGGAGAAATTGAACGACCCACCTCTTTTGCTAGTGAGGAGGAAGTGGTAGGAAAAATCTTGATGAGAAAAAATGGCATTTGGGAAGATCTTAATGGCTAGATAGAATTTCAAAGGATTAAGATGGTATATTAATTTCTCAGGCTGCTGAAGCAAATTACCCCAAACTGTGTCATTTGAAACAACAGAAATTTGTTCTCTCACAGTTCAAGGGAGCAGAAGTGTGAAATCAAGGTACCAGTAGGTTTGTTTCTTTCTAGAGGCTATGAAGGAGACTCTGTTCATGCTTCGCAGGTCCAGTGATCGTTGACAATCTTTGGTGTTCCTTGGCTCATAGCTGTGTCACGCTAATCTCTGTCTCCATATTCACAGGACATTCCTCTTAGAGTAACTTGAGTGGCTTCACACCTTCCTGTAAGGACCCCAATCATTGGATTTAGGGCCCACACTAAACCCAGGATGATTTCGTCTTGTGATTCCTGATGAGTTACATCTGGAAATGAGTGACCTCGATTTCCAAAAGAGGTCACTTTCTGAGATTTTGAATGAACGCAAGTTTTTCAGAGGATACTATTCAACCAGTACAAATAGGCAAGGCAGTGCTTTAGGTGAAGAGAATAAGCATGATCACTTTAGGTATGTGTTTATGGAGAAGAAAGTCATCTGGTTTGTCTGGAAAGTGCACAAAATGTGAGAAAAGAGTGAGCAATATGGCCTAAGGGAAGCCTTTTCTATCATTTAATAATCAAAACCAGTGACATTTTATGAGAACTCATCGGAACAATCATTGTCCCATCCTCCAAGATGTAGTCCCATCATATTTTATCCTTGGCTCTCTGTAAGAGCACTCACCACATTGTATTGTAACTTTATGTACACATATTTAATTTTACTAGACTGAGGGTGCAGCTATGTTATTTGACTTCGTATTTCCAAGATCTACCATAGTGTGGAACATATAATAATCAATCTGTGAGTACTTGTGGGAAAGTAAAAGAAGAACCAAAAAAAAAAAAGAAGAAGAAAGGAAGGATGAGATGGATGGATGGACGGATGGATGGATGGATGAATAGTTAGGCTTGCCTTAGCTGACAGAGGCTCCTGAATGCCAGATTGAGAGTTCTGTGCTTTTTTCTATAGATATAGGCAGTCTATGCAGGATTCTGAATAGGAGAATAATAAGTTATAACTATGCTTTAAATGAAATATCTGATAATGGTATTTAATATAAATTAAAAAGAAAAGGAAAATCTCAAAAGAAAGTTCAAGTTCAGAGATAATTGTAATAGAACAAAGATAAGGAACTTAGGACCTGATAGAGCCCCCAGGGATAGAAAGAAGAAAATAATTGGAGTTAAATTGAACTAATTTAGTGATTCAACTGCTGTAGTTTCATTAACATAAAACTTTTGTGTGTAAAGGATTGATTCACATTGGGGTGTTTTAAAAGTTTAGGTAGATCATTCCACAATCCGGATTGTACCGTTCAACTTGATATTCAGGCATCATTTTGAAGAAGCCAAGCTTGAAGTTTGGTATTGGAGGCATTTAAAAAGGGGAAAGATTTTCAGCATGTCTGAGACTGTCTCTGGAGAGGATTAAAAAAGAGAAGAGAAATGGGTTAAGGAGAAGAGTTTAGAAGGTGTTGGCATTTAGGGAAATTGACAAGGAAGAAGAACTGGTAAAATAGTTAGAGAAATAGTGAATGAGTTCTGTCCACGCCCACTGTTGCTCAGAAAACTTCTTATGCATTTGTCTGTGTATTAAGGTATAATACCCTCATTCTGGATTTCAATTTTTTTATAATGTGTCCACCTCAGATTATGAACAACAAATTAAATAATTTATAAACTGGTGCTTTATATAATTTTTTTTCCTTGTGACTCATAGGCTCTGGGAAGTAAGTACTGCTATGTCTACTTTGTCTACTTTGACACTTTTTAATTTTGCTTTTGGAAAGAAAAGCATTGAGCATTTTGGAAAAGAAAAGGGTTAAATCACAGCACAAAAACAAAATTGTGGCACATTAAGGCTTTGTATCTAGAGTCCTTTCTACTTTGGAATTTTTCTTCCTTGTAACCTTGTCTCCCTTATGTTGCTCAGGGTCTCTGCAGGCACTCAGCAAGTAACGGAGATTGACCAGTACATTTATACAAATGTATACGTGTGTAGTACAATGTATACAAAAGTGTACTAATTATACAAGTGTATACATTTATACAGATGTAGTCCGCAAATAGGCAGCATGTCTCCCATCTTGTGCCCATTGCAGACATCATTAATCAACCTCGGCCAAGATTCTTTCTGAGTTCCCCTTTGGAATCCAGCCCAAAGTAGCCTTCCAGGTCATCAATACCAATTAACGGGGGAGGGACTGGGATGGTAGAAGTGATAATGGGCATCTGTAATCGTATTAAACAATCAAGGATTACACATAAAATAAAGAGAAAACAGGAGCAGAGACATTAACCCAAATGAAGAAGGTATAATATTAAAATTTGGGGAATTATGGAAGCATTTTACTGGTTATTATCCGTCAAATCAAATGACATAGGTCAGTAATTATCTTGTGGGATAAGCTTTAAGATAAGGGTGAAAAGGAAAATTATAAAATACCAGTTTTGTCAATGGTCATGTTTAAACAAGAACCAGGAAAAGCTGTCTTAAGATAAAGGAGTTAGGAATATTGAGGTCAAAAGGAAAAAGGTCTTAAGGGGAAAATAAGGAAATCACAGTATAACTAAAAAAGTGAGACAGGTAGAGAAGCAGACTCTTTGACTCCAGAGTAAAGCAGACGTCAATGTTGCTTAGTTGCGTGAAATGTATTTTTATGTACTGATATTCAGCCCTTTGAAAATGCATGGGTGACCCTGACTTAAAGCAACATTAATTTTGAAGTGCATAAAAATATATATTCATCTTTCTGGCCACACACATATTGAACTTCAGTTTTCATGTCAAAAAAAAAAAAAAGCAAACCGGTTTCTTAACTGGTTGTATTAGAGCTTTACTTTATTGATCTCCCACAACTTGTCAGGTATGCATTAGTCACCCTCACACCTTAGCTAAAGCAAAAAATGGCCATTGCCTTTCGGTTTGGGATCCATTCATGCGGGGGAAGGGGCGGTAGGAAGGTTCAAAGTTCGAGAGCACCCTAATATTTCTCAACATCTCTTTTACTTCCTGTTGTGAGAAGATCTCAAATTCAATTAGTGCTGTTTTTAAACACCTCGACCCCAAGCAAAAACATCTAAAAAACCTGGGTCCTGGTGTAGTTAGAAAGCAAGTAAGGTGCATATTCTTTCCCTCTTCTGCCTGTGATGTCAGCCTGCCAGTACTGTGTTCAAGCAAAACTCCAAAGGCGTTCTGTGCTCCTAGACTTAATGGAAGAATTTAACAATTCAGTCTGCTGTCCCGGTGTTTTCTACTTGCTCAGGGCTGGTTGTCAGCAGCTCATTTGGCAACCCGGTAGGAGAGGTTAATTAGCAGGGAGAGTTGAAGAGTGCTACCCAGAGGGAGCAGGGGTTCTGTACCCACTGGGAGCCTGGAAGACAAACAAAGAAGTTGGGAAGTATTTATTTTCTCTGTTGGGGAATCTTTTTCTCCATGGGACTTGAGTTCAAATAGGGGCCAGCACCTTGTTGCCGCCACATGAGAGACACAGAATCAAAGTGCCCTGAAAATGAATGATGGTTAGAATGGGGATCAGAGACTTGACTTGCAGTCAGGAAGCCAAAAAGGTTTTGTTGTTCTCCATAGTGAAAGGCTATTGATTGCTGCACGTGAGAGCTCGCTGTTCCCTGAAGTTTAAGTTTATTCAGTCTTTTGCCCTTTGTGAGTCCCTTGCTGTTAAGAACTACTATGGAAGTTAGCACTTGTTTAATATAAAATGAATTATTTGTGATCAGCCGTGACTGTTCTCCCAGGCTGCAAGTCGGCTGTCAAGGTGACACTGAAGGACACTTTACATAATGTAGATTTTACCGAGTGGCCATCTTTGAGGGGAACTTGGCCCAGCATGCCTTGGCCTGCTGAACACTGTCTTACCTTCAAACCCGATGTATTAGATGGATGCTGGAACAGTAACATCTTTTAAAAAATGTCCCCACTACTGGGGGACAACCAAGAAAGCACCATGGTTGTTTTAAGCTGGAAAGATAGAAACAGCCATAGCAGCAAACTAATGTCTCCTAAACAGACAGCAGCAATTAGGTTTGCCATCGCTGAGACATACACTAGTGTGATGCCAGAGAAGAGAGTTAATTGTGCCCGTGTCTATCCAGTTCTTGTACCTATAATCTCTTCAGTAAGGGTCTGGGCATTCAGAAAATACCCAGGAAGGGCCACAGAGGCTTTTTGTGGCTTATCCTCTATTTCTAGCTTAAGGGAAGGTATGAAATGTTATGTGGTTGTATTTTTTTTTTTCAGATCACAAAAGTAATACCTCGTGATGAATGTTGTTAATATTCTTTAAAGACTTTGTTTGTTAGAACAGTTTCAGGCTTAGACCAAACCTGAGAGGAAGGTGTAGAGAACCCCCAGACACTCCCCATGGCCACGCATGTATGGCTACCACCATTGCCAACATCACTCACCACAATTGTACTTATTTTTAAATCAAAGATGAACGTATATTGACACATTATTATCACCCAAACCATAGTTTACCTTAGGGTTCCCACTTGGTGCTACACATTCCATAGGTTTGGACAAAGGTATAATGATGTATATCCATCATTATAACATTCTACAGAATGTTTTTACTTCCCTAAAGATCTTCTGTAAACCACCTGGAACTCCCCCTCCCCTCCCCCGAGGAACCACCCCCTGGAAACCAGCAACCTTTTTATTGCCTCCATAGTTTTGCTGTATCCAGACTGTCATATAGTTGGAGTCAAGGAGCGTGCAGTCTTATGAGATTGGCTTCTTTCATTTAGTGATACCCAAACATTTAAGGTACCTCCATGTCTTTTCCTGACTTGATAGCTCATTTCTTTCTAGCACTGAATAATATTCCACTCTCTGGATCTACCACAATTTATGTAGTCACCTACTGAAGGGCATCATGGTTGCTCCCAAGCTTTGGCAAGTGTGAATAAAGCTGTTATAAACATCTATGTGCACGTTTTTGTGTGGACATGTTTTCAACTCCTTTGAGTAATATAAAATATATACACAAGTATATATCATCAAATACATTGTTGTTATTATTATTTTGAACAAACTGTTATCTGTTAGCTCAATTAAGAATATGAAAAATAATTTATTTTACATTCACTTATTGCTTCTTTGATGCTCTTCCTCCTTTTATGTAGATCAGTCTCTAACCTACATTAATTTCCTTCTCTTTAAAGAATTTCTTTAACATTTCTTGCAAGGCAGGTCCACTGGTAACAAATTCTTTCAATTTCCATTTGTCTGAGAAAGTCTTTATCTCTCCTTAATTTTTGAAGGAACATTCCACAGAGCACAGAATTCTAGGCTGGTAAGTTTTATTTATTTATTCTTTTTTCCACAACACTATAAATATTTCATTCCACTCCTGTCTTGCTTGCTTGGTTTCTGAAGTGAAGTCAGATGTAATTCTTATCTTTCTTCCTCTATAGATGAAGTGGCTTTTCCCTCTGAATTCTTTTAGGATTTTTTTTATCTTTGATTTTCTGTTTTATGTCAATGATAAGCTGAAGTGTAGTTTTGGGGGCATTTTTCCTGTTTGGTATTTTCTGAGCTCCCTGGATGTGTGGTATGGTGTCTGACATTAATTTGGGGGAAATTCTCAGTCATTATTGTCTCAAATATTTCTTCAACTCCTTTTACTCTATCTTCTCCTTCTGGTATTCCTAACATGTGTATGTTATACCTCGTATAGTTGTCCTATGGCCCTTGGATATTTTGTTATTTTTTTTACAGTCTTTGTTCTCTTTGCTTTTATGTTTTCAGAGATTCTATTGATATATCTTCTATTTCAGATTCTTTCCACATACATATCCAGTTCACTAATAAACCCCTCAAAGGCATTCTTCATTTGTATTAGCTTTTATCTTTACCATTTCTTTTTGGTTCTTTTTGAAAATCTCTCTCTCTCTGCTTTCATTGTTTTGCATACCATCTACTTTATCCATTAGAGCCTTTAGCATATTTATCACTGTTTAAAATTCCCAGACTGATAATCCCAACATCCCTGTCATGTCAGCTTCTGACACCTGCTTTGTGTCTCCAAATTGTTTTCTTTCCCTTTTACTATTCCTTGTAATTTTTTTTTCTGATAGCCAGACATGATGTACTAGATAAAAATAACTATTATAAATAGTCCTTTAGTAATATTGTGGTGAGATAGGAGAATGGGGGTACGGAGACATTCTATGGTCCTATGATTAGGAGTGCGTCTCGGTTTTTTCTCCACCCTTAAGAGGGACAGGTTTGGCTAGAATGGGTTGGAGTTGGGTATTTTTCTTACCCAGGTTAATTAGGCTTTGATAATAATCCAGGCAGATTAGGCTCCAGTTAACTGGTTTCCACTGAGGGCCAGCCTTGTTCAGAAGAAAACAGTGCTCTGGTATTTTCCAAGTGGTTCCTCCCCCTCACCCCCAACTCGTAGTCCAAGAGGATTGCTCTCTGATATTTACTGTAGAAACTTGCATAAGCTCCTGGAGATAAATTGAACAATGTGGTGGAGCCCAACTCCACCCCTATGACCCTCTCCGCTTGAGTTTTTAATTCTCAATGGTGTTCACACTAAGCTTCCAGAAATCTGTCCATTAAAGTCCGGTTTCCCTACCTCCACACTGGTTCTCAAGGCAGTTAGTTTCCACTCATGAATCTCTGTGCTTGGCATCTTGACTCCCTGCATTTGCCTTTTGGTCTCCAATCTTGGGACAACAGTTTGCTATGTGTCCTCCCCTCTTATGGGTTAGAGAAGAGTTGTTGATTTTTCAGTCTGTCTAGCTTCTACTTGTTAGGACAATGCAATGATTTCCATCCTCATTCACATGCAGAACTAGACTGACCTACTTTTTGAACCTATAAAGTTTGACAGCATTAATATTTTGACAATGTATTTGCTTTACATTTTTTTCTTAGTTTTTGATGTCCATCTTACCAGATTGAAGGAAATGTTTGTTGTCTATCAGTTTATTTATAATTTAAAAAATTAAGCCATTACTATAATCATAACAAATTAATCTTCCATCCTATGCAAGATGAGAAATTGTAT
Organism: Crocuta crocuta; assembly: GCF_008692635.1. Lineage (NCBI taxonomy): Eukaryota > Metazoa > Chordata > Mammalia > Carnivora > Hyaenidae > Crocuta > Crocuta crocuta. The sequence continues at coordinate 7,629,017 of NW_027531285.1, read as the reverse complement.
TTCCATCACTTTTCTTATATCCACTAATTCTCCATTTTTATTTATAGAATATAGGATTTAGACCCAGATCATGACTACAAGATTAATGACTTGATACAATCTATTACCTTTTCTAGAATAATATCTGATATTTGCATTAAGCTTTAATGCCATATTAGAAATAATCATTTAGACTTAACTGTTTATCCAGCTTCACTGCTCACTTTTAATTTCATATAATAACTTTCCTATTTTTCTTTTATTTTTTCTTCTGTTAGTCAGCTGGAAAATATCTTCAATTAACTGTTTCAGGAGAGGCATGAGGGTGGTATACTTTCTGAGTTCCTGTGTGTCTGAGAATATCTTTCTGCTGCCTTATTCTAGGAACCACTGGGGACAGAATTCTTGTGGGGCACGTAGGTGGCTCAGTAGGTTAAGTGCCTGACTTTGACTCAGGTCATGAGCTCTCAGTTTTGGGTTCGAGCCCCACATCGGGCTCTGTCCTGAAGGCTCAGAGCCTGGAGGCTGCTTTGGATTCTGGGTCTCCCTCTTTCTCTCCCCCTCCCCAATCACACTCTGTCTCTCTCTCTCTCTCTCAAAAATAAACATTAAAAAAATTTTAAAGACAAAAAAGAATTCTTGTATCAAAGCTCTTTGCTCAGAGCTCTGTGGATAACTACTATCTTGAGTGATGCTCCAGGGAAAACTAAGAACAGCCTGTTTTTGGTGTTTAACAGTGACGCTAATATTTTTCTGTGTCAATACTTGTAACATACTATGTTTTATTCTTTAAAATAAATCAGCATATGTCAAGGCTCTTTTCGGTTCCATGATCCTTTCTTCTTTAGATCTGCTACCAAATACTTTTTTTCCTCTCAGCAAAGTTTTCTTCTACTTTTTCCTTGACTATGACTCAGCACCATCTGACCTGTTATTTCATTATGAGGTTGTTATTTTGCACAGATTGGATCTCCTGAATCTGTAGTTCGGGTCTTGGGGTTTTCATCACTTTGCCTGCCTCTAAATTTTGGAAATATTTTTTAAGTTCACCTTCTGCTTCACTAATTTTATGTTCTTCAGTATTAATTCTGCTACTGACAGACCTCATCATGAAATTCAGTACTTGTTCAAAATGGACTTCTGTGTTTTAGTGTTGTTTTGTTTATTTTCATTTTTATAGAAGGAGGTCCACGTTTCCTCAGTATTGACTCATGGAAAAGTAGAAGTTAAGAGATTCTGCCAGCAGTTGGTACGGGTGACTGCCTGAACCCTTAAGATCTAGGTGAAGGGAAATTATATTTACTGTAAAATCACAATATTCAGAGAGCCTGCAGTCTTGGGAGGAAGGGAGGGAGTTGTGGCCATACACAGCTTCATTAGGGAGCTCCTTCCTCTGGGCAGACGCATTGCTTCTGTATTTTTTTCTGTTCTGACATGGCCACCTGCTAAGGACCAAACTGAAGTAGCCTGTCCATCCTCTGTCTTTCTTAGCTGCCTGGATGTCCTTCCTTGGTGCAGTGGGTGCTTGTGTTTGCATGGGTGGGGCTGCCTGACTTAGCAAATAAAAATACAGCATGCTCGGGTAAGTATGACTTTCAGTAAAACTCTGGAGCTTTTTTTCCTTTTGCATTTGTCATAAATACTGCATGAGGCTTACTTATATTAAAAAAAATCTGTTCAGTACTTGAAATTCAATTTTAACTGCATCCCATATAACTAGCAACCCTGTCCATGAGCCACAGCCCTTTGTGAGGAAAGGAGGCAGTTCGAAAGCAGCCCTTCCAGAACTCCAGCTAACTCCTAAAACCTTGTTCTTTCAGAGGATTGCATGAGTCTGCCCTCTTCACTCAGGCCTATCTGCATTCTACCTGGTAGAAATGCCCTGATATTTCATATCAATGTCAGATGTATGTAACATACTGTAGATTCCAGAACGGGACTGATGCAAGTTATCCAATAATTTTACATTTCAGTGGGGATTTCTATAGGATTAGGAGTGTGTGTATCTGAAGGGAGCAGATCTGATGGATAAATGGGAAGTTAAACGCCTGTGCTTACACTGTCATTTTACTAAAAAGTTTTGTCATGTCTAATTCAACTTTCCAGAGCTCCCTTGCCTAACCGTGAAGTGCCCCATTAAAAAATGGTTGTTAAATCGAATTGGACAGAATGAGTTATGTAGTTGGATAAACGGGGCCATCTTAGGCTGTAACCAATTTAATAGACTGAGAAGAATAGCTTTTCCTAAACTATCCCCTTAGAGATTTATTTTCCCATCCCCTCACTCTATTCTCCATTTACTACCTTACCACTTGGGCTCATCTACCCCTCTGGGAAGTTAATAAACCAAACGAAGATAAATGTTCTAGGTGAAACTGCCTATCAATAGAAAGTAATCATACTAACATTTATTGAATATTTAATATACACCAGGCACCAGGCTAAATGTTTTATATACATTACTCCATTCAGTCCTCTCTACACTCTATGGAATAGCTATTAACCCTCCTTTTCCAGGCGAGGAAACACTTACCCAGAGAGATTAGCCGACTTGTCCCACAGTGAGGCCACACCCTGAGGTTTGAGTGTGGTGTTTGTTTGTTTGTTTGTTTACTCTACCATATCATTTCAGAGGTATTTACTCTCAAATGCCTTTGTAGAAGCAGTTAAAGTTTGTTTGGGTTCATCAATTATTTTCTACTTTAATTTATCAGGGAGAAATTAACTGAGCTTGGGGATTAGTATATGCTGCTGCTTTCCATTAGGTGTATCATTATGCAACCAGGCACAGATAGGCCTCCAAAGTAACTTGCTCTTTCCTGTAGCTGCTAAAATGTTCCCATTTACAGAGGTTCTTTTATCCATCCAGCAGCTCACAAAGCATCACATGATAACTTTATGACCTAAAAAAAGGTACTGAAAGGTAAAATTCAGAAGGAAATACAGAGCCAGAGTATGGCAAGGAGCCAGTTTCCCAAAGCAAAGTGGATCAAAGGAAAATCCCTAGTACCTGCTCACGGCTGGAAAAATCATAATTGTGTAGCTTATTTACTTTATGCTCTGGTGGTTCATGTTAATTACAGAAGATCTCCTGCAATTTCCCACTAGGTGTATCACTGGTCCACCATGTCTCTAGTTATTTCCCCTGAAAAGAAATGACTTTCCAATGCAGTAACTGTGTGCACCGTGCGGTATTATTGTCACATTAGCTTGTAATGAGACAGAGTATTTAATTCATACTACCACAGTGCATTCCAGGGTAACCTGCTCATTATAAAAATTTCTGACCATACTTCTGCTCATTATTAAAATGAAATTCATGAGTAGTACTACCTGGAACCTATAAATGCTGCATAAATAAACTCATACATTTCACTCAGTCATTTCACTCGAATCATTTCACTTTTGATACTTCTCACTGGGCCAATCCATAGGTGGGCTCCCAACCTCATCGGACAAATAGTCTTCTATGTGATTGTTTTGTGAAGAAAATAAAATTTCAGAGAAGAGAGTACAAAAATGAGAAATAAACAGTTACTAATTGAGTGCCTACTAATATTTTCTGTTATTTAATGTCAAACCGACCTACAAACCATGTTCCATTGCTCCCTTTTACCAAACCCAGGAATGGAAGATCAGAGACCCTGTATGATTTGCTGAAAGTAATGTAGTACATCACAACATTTTCTAACTCAAAGTTAACCTCCCTCTAAAAGTTCCAAGTTTTTCTGCTGTAACCACAACCACCCTCATTTCTTTATCTATAAAACCTGTTTTCAAAAGTAAACTGTCAGCTTCATATGTGATTGTTTTTTGCCTTGCACTCATGTTAATCATCCTGAATTTTAACTTAAGGATATTTCTTGGGTTACCTGACTCTGACATGGCTATACTTAGAAATATAAAGGGACCACTTTCTGCAATTTACTGTTTGCATAGGCAAGCAAAAATCAGGCAGAAATATGTCTAACAAGTGAAATTTGTTACACTGCATTTTATAAATGCTAGGTTACTTAGGCCCAAACTTGGGTTAACAGTAACAGAGATCCAACTTAGGGCTAGATCGACAAATAACCACACACAAATGAAAACACCCAAGGGAAGAAGAATCATGGAGAGTGTAAACAAAGGACAGAAGAGAAGCTCAAATTATTTTTCTGTTCTATATCTGTGGCCAGAATTATTTCCCATGTGGCCAAAAAGAAGAAAGGAATTCAAGATTCATCATACTTTCTGTGAAATAAGGAGACCACAAGAGACTACAATGAACAGATGTCCATTCCTAAAACACAAACGAACCTTCTCAGAAATTAGATTCCTTGTCTTCAGTGGGGGTTGAGAGCAGTTAGCCAAACCTTAAACTTGATGTGATTGAAATGCTGCATATAAATATACATTAGAGGGGGACGTTCAAAGCAAAACACATGCAATTTTAGGAGACATGATTAAACCATAAACCGAAGTGAGACAAGTCTATAAACTCATCAGTTTTGTTTTCTAATCCACATTTAATGTTTTTCTTTGGTTTTATGCATAGAATACATAGAATGGGATTCTAAGCCAGCAGACATAAAATAGTTTTTAATTCAAAGTATAACGCAATATCAATCCATCAATAATAAAACAACAGCATCTTTTGCCTAAGGAAGTCTTGAAACACTCAATAAAAATAGGAGCTAATATTCAGAAAGTATGTACAATGAATGGGGCCCAGCCCAGAGTGAAATGCTTTACATTCTTTCATAGCACTCCTACTGCGAGCTAGCCACCATTTCAGGATTAATGGGGAGACAATGTTCTCTTTTAAAGCAGCTAATTGAAGATGTGGAATATGTGTATATATATACATATACAATGGAATACTACTTGGCGATGAAAAAAATGAAATCTTGCCATTTGCAGCAATGTGGATGGAACTAGAGTGTATTATGCTAAGCAAAATAAGTCAGGCAGAGAAAGACAAATATCATATGATTTCACAGATATGTGGAATTTGAGAAATTTAACATATGACTATGGAGGAAGGGAAGGGAAAATAAGATTAAAAAAAAAAAAAGAGAGAGAGAGAGAGGGAAACAAACCAGAAGAGACTCATAAACAGAGAACAAACTGAGGGTTGATGGGAGTGGGGGTTGAGGGGGAAAGAAAATGAGTGATGGGCACTGAGGAGGGCACTCGTTGGGATGAGCACTGCCTGTCGGATGTAAGTGATGAATCATGGGAATCTACTCCTGAAGCCAAAACTACACTGTATGTTAGCTAACTTGAGAATAAATAAAAATAAATAAATAAAGCAGCTAATTGAGAAAGGCAGCCAGCACAGCCAGGGCCAGGAGCACCTCCCTCCATGTGAAGTAGCACAATGTCCACACGCACCACAGCAACCTTGTGCTTACACAACTGGGCTTAATAATGGTGAATTGTCCTATTCAAAAATGGGTACCTGAAGAGTCAGAGACAGTGTATGAAACACAGCCAAACCAGAACTTAGATTCTGATTCATGATGAAAGATTCTGTTCATGTCTTAACATGCTCATTTACTCATTCACACATTCAACAGGCATTCACTGAGTATCTTCTAGATACCAAGTGCTGAGCTAGCTGATAAAGATACAAAGATAAATGTGACACAATTTCTGTTCCCAAGGAGCTCCTGGGCTAGTTAGGGGAAAAGACAAACACTGTATCAACAAGTCCTGATGAAGCTTAAGTGAAAGAAAGTACAGAGGCACTAGGTAGGAGCAAGGAGTTCATAATCACAGGATATGTCAAAGGAAGGCAGAACTGGGTAAGTAGACAAGGGAGGAAATGTCAGGCAAATGAATTAGCATTCAGAAAGCACTTGTGCATGAACCAGCATGGTGTATAGTTTGAAGTCTCTAAATTTTTGGGTGGAGAGGGCAGCATGAACTGACTGAGAAGTGACTTGTAAGTATTTAAAGAGTTCGGATTGTTTCTATAGGAGATTAAGAGTTAATGAAATAGAATCATAATCCAATGTACCCTGGAAAAGTAGATTCTTGGTGACAACATGGATGATGAATTATCCAAGGACAGTGCAAGGTACTGTGATAATTCTTAGGTGCAGTGGTTACGCACTGAAAAAAAAGTTTGCAATGCTGCCTGCCGATGAATTATGTCATGAACCCTCTCCACCTGTTCTACTTTTGAGGTCTTAACTATGTTATGCACATGTGTACTTACGTGGGTGTGGGGTGCTTTTCCAGACAAGGTCTTTTCCAGAGATATTTATATGAGAAAAAAGAAAAATCACTAATGTGATTGTCCTAAACAGCAATAAAAAAATCAGAGTTAACAAGTTTTTCTCCCATGTGATCTTTTAAACAAGGCATCTCAAGTTTAACAGTGACTAAAACAATTCTGGCTTCTTTTTTTTTTTTGAGAGAGAGAGAGGAGCATGAAGGGGGTAGAGGGATAGGGGCAGAGAGAGAGAATCAAGCAAACTCCATACTCAGTACAGAGCCCGAAGGAGGGTTCGATCTTATGACCTGAGCAGAAATCAAGAGTCAGATCCTTAACCAATTGAGCCACTCAGGTGCCTCCTGGTTTCTTTATTTCTATTAAATATAGTAACTCTTTCACTATATAATAGTATGTATCTTTGAACACGATGCTGTTGATTCACAGTCTGAGGGGCTGGATCTTTGAGTATATCTTTTCCCCTGGAATTGAGGACAGGCTCCACTGACTGTGTCCCTTCTGTGTCCAGCGACAATTGTTTGTCTGCTTTGATATGAGAAATAAGCTGAGGCCCTTGGAATTAAACATTGTTTCCTTAGTACATTGTACAGATTCATAAGGGACAAAAGTCAGGACCTTAGATCCAACAGCCTCATATTTTATTCCACTGAATAGACTGATCTGGCCCAAACCACACTTTGATGTTAATGTAATACCTGACTCTTTAAAATGCCTAAGACCAAAATATCTGTGTTCTTGTTGTGTAAATGATTCAACAAACATTTTGTGCAAAAGATACTGGTCTGAGTAACACAGTAGGTCCTGAGCCTTGAGATGGGAGCTCTTTAAGACAGGCATGTTGTTGCCCAGATCCCAAACTATATAGTCAGAATAAGCATTTCCCAGTATTTCTACAACTATCAGAGTCTTTACATCTGGCTTTATACGTAGAAGAGTATAGATTAAACAGAAGAAATGAAGCTTGACAACAGTGTATTTCAAAGTGCAGTACTTGAACTATCTACCTCAATATCATCAGTTTTCTCATCTATACGATGGAGACTTTAAGAAGAGTACCTACTCTAGGGGCTTCTGGGTGGCTCAGTCGGGTAAGCATCCAACTTCGGCTCAAGTTATGATCTCACAGTTTGTGAGTTTGAGCCCCGTGTCAGGCTCTGTGCTGACAGCTCAGAGCCTGGAGCCCACTTCAGATTCTGTATCTCCTCCTCTCTCTCTGTCCTTCCCCCACTCCTTCAAAATAAATAAACATTTAAAAAAAAAGAAGAGTACATACTCTGTACATCTCATAGGAATGCTTTGAATATCAAATGAGATAATATATACAAGAATGCTCTCAGGGTAAAGGGCTCTATCTAGCCAAGCTAATTGTTTCACAATGGAGAAGAAGGTCCTGGGGGAAAATTGTGTGTGTTCTTCTCCAAATAGAAAAAGTCCTTCATCAAGGGTCTGGAACATATGAAGGGACAGCTAGATAATACATGTCAAAGGACATACAGCAGAGGACTCCCAGCGACATCACCAAAGGTTTTCTCCTTTACATTTGAAAGTAAAGGGAAACTGAGAAGCCCCTTGCCTCAAGGTCACCCCCTTATACCGGCAAATACACCTGATGGGAGAGAAAGAACACATGGCCTTTGGTCTATATGTGGCCTTTGATCTACACAGCTTTGCGAGCACTGGGCAGACCCCCATACCCCAGTGCAAGGTGAGCTCTGGGAAGGTCCTGCTCAGCCCAGCCCCATCTTTCCAGGAAAAAGAGTTGAAACCACTTCCTTCCAACTACATGCATTAGAACCCAGGGAGTGTTTTTATTTAGCAATGCAGAGTTCCGGGCCCCATCTGCACATATTAAAAACAGCTGTGTGGCCTTGATCGGTTACTGAACTTTTCTCCTTGACTACCCTCATCTGAAAAATGAAGGTAACAATCGTATCTGCTAAAGGTTTATTTAAGGATTAAATGGATTTTGTCTTCTTCAAGTTATTATTTGTATAAAGCTCCTTATGAGCTATTACATTTTTAAAATGTCTTTTAAATCGCTCATTATCATTTATTTTATTTAAATTTTGAAAAGCAGAGACTTTCCTTTTTCATTATTTGCTTACATACAACATGGAGACTCTCGGTTTGACTTTCTCTGTCTAGGATTTTGAATCTTAAATTACAAATCACAGGACCATCTTTAAAAGCTGTTTTAAGACAATTCAGAGTCAAGTTGTAGTTCCCTGGAGACTAGCAGCTCTTCTCCCTGCCACACCTCAGATGCGCTGTATTTCTCCGGGTAATCACAGGTCAGGCTGTGCGATTTGACCTGTGCTGGGCTGGAATGTATTCCTGAGACATGATAGGTAATTTGACCTAATTTGGCTTGAGCCTCCCATGAATTAAGATGAGATTACCAATTGAGTACAATTATGGAGGCTGATTTGGTGCTTCTGACCTACAGTCAGCTGGAGATTCACGTTGCATCATCTCACCTATGAAATTTCCCTGAGGTCGTCCAGATGATGATTTTAAATGCTAATTACAACATGTAGTCAACGCTCTGATAAAATTGAGAGCATTTTGATTTATGATGGATATTAAGTAAAAGCAAGAACAAAACCCAGTAGATTTAAAGGGTTTAAGCAAGCTCAGAAGGTTTGAGCACAAAAAGAAAATTGTAAAGTCCTTCCTTTTCAATTTTATTTATTTCAGCTCAGAAACATTTTCTCCTTAATAATACCAACGGTGCTACAGGAGAAATTGACCTAATTCTGTCCAAATCTGCAGGGGTTTTGTTTTTTGTTTTTTTGTCTTTTGTTTTTTGTTTTTGAATAAAAATCCATCTTCTTTGACAGGCAGAGGCAGGGCTGGCTTCTATACAGAAGCTTTGAGTGTTTGGGGGAGTCCAATGCTGTGTTAAATAGAATTTAAAAGGCAGGGCCAGTCTCTGGATAGCTTTTCCTGGATCTCTGTAGCCAAAAGGACATCAAAGGGGACCCAGGGATAGAAACTGAGAGTTTCCAGCCTCAGATTCACCTTTCCCTAAATCTGACCCTTTAGATCATATATTCAGAGATGCAGCACATCTCTGTGACATCAACCTGGACATGAGTATCAAGCCCAACAGAGTTCAGGAAAAGCTGTGACCTTCATTTGCCCTGTAAATGTGGGTCACTAACTTAACCACTCTTTCAGCTTTTGTAAAAATGGTCATGAAAGCCTTAGTTCCTCATACAACTGTTATAAGCACTAACTGAGTTAAGCACCTTGTGCGGAGGGAGGGCTCCATGAGTGCAAAGAAAACCATTCTCCTTTTAATATGATTCAAGAGACCTGGGTTTGAGTTTTGGCTTTGCCATCTTGCACTCTTGAGCAATAACATTCCAACCTCTAGGCCTCATTTTTCTTGCCCTCAAATGGGATGGGAGAGCTACATCGGGATTTTTCAAACTTTAGTTTTAAGGAACTATCATATTCCACAAAGCTACCTCGGGGTGTGTGGCTCAGATTTTTCTTTCAAAATATATTTTTTAAACTGTAATAGAGAAGGACGTCTACATGTATATAAGTTATACATCCATATTTTACCACATTGATGGAACCTAACAATATGTAGGTGGTCTACTTTGAACTTGTAAAATTGATTTCTCTACTGTCCATCTCAAATAGGAGGGGTCTCCCTCAGGTAGCATTTGAAATAAGAATTTATTGCAGCTCTAAAACTTTTGAATGCCACAGAACCCATGCACTTCACGAGTCCATGCAGTCTGTGACTCTAAATAATTGGTTTTCATTTTTTTCAAAATTAAAAAAAATTGTTTATTTATTTTTGAGAAAGAGAGAGACAGAGCATGAGCATGGGAGGGGCAGAGAGAGCCAGAGACTCAGAATCCGAAGCAAGCTCCAGGCTCTGAGCTATCAGCACAGAGCCTGAAGCGGGGCTCCAAACCACAAACCACGAGATCATGACGTGAGCCAAAGTTGAACGCTTACCCAGCCGAGCCACCCAGGCACCCCTAAATAATTGGTTTTCTTAAATTCAATAAAATCAAAACAAATGCCAGAGTCTTTTAGCATTCCTCTGAAGAGCTAGGTGTCTTGGTATACCGGAAGACATCGGAAATTTGGCGTCTTCAGCATCTCGCTCAGATGTAAAACAAATGCCCCATCAGATTGCTTTAGCTGGTTGTTTAGCTATTTAGTCCTATGGAATATACATGACATGGTAAGTGATGCAGCAGCACCCTCACAGTTCGAAATCTGAGATAAATGTGGATTTTTGGATGTTCTTTCTGCATTGCTAAAAAGTAATCATCATCATATGAAGCCCCAGGTTCAATCCCCATCACCTCCACCAGGAAATAAAAATAAAAATAATAATCTGAGGATGACGGCACCATCATTGTTCCAGAAACCCCTGTCTGAGCTTAGAGCTGGAATTGTTTTTTAAAATCTCTGGCTCACTTGTGGGGATGAGCACTGGGTGTTATATGGAAACCAACTTGACAATAAGCTACTTATAAAAAAAAGAAACAAAAAGAAAAGAAACAAAAAAAATAAATAAAATCTCTGGCTCAGAGTTTCTGGGTGGTAGGGATTATTGTCATGTTCCATGTAGGTGTGAAGGACAAAGAGTATAGATGACTATAAACCCTGTTTCAGAAACGTTTACTTATACCCGGCCGGTTGCTTACCTAGTACAAAAGGAAAAAAGGACTGCCATTGTTTTGTTTTTTGTTTTTTGCTTTTTTAGCAGAAATTCTTTAAGAATAAAGTTAGTCTTCCTCTTAGGGACTATCTTCATAAATCAATCTGTGGGTTGAGTCCCTATGGAAAACATTTTTCATTTATGAACTTTTTTCTACATCTTTGTTTTTGAAGACAAATGTGATTGATTTTACAAGACCGATTGATCAGATTACTTTATTGGATTAGTCTTTTAAGATCACTATGATTTATTTGTTTTCCATGAAGTATTTATGTAAGTATTTTATTGTTGCTTATCCTTGTACAATTTTGGAAGATGGTTAGTATACAAGTCAACATTTAGTTATGACCTTGGGTGAAGGCCATATAAATTACATGAGAAAGACACCATTAATTCTTGCCCTTAATAGGGCACATCATGGACCTTTTAAAGTAGTGGAGCCTTAATGAGAAACAAGGTGAATTGTATTATGTGCTGGCATATTTAATAAAGTTAAATGCATGAGGGGGTATTGAGTTCCCCAGTTTAAAGGTAATATGCATTTTTTCTCCATTGCTTAGGTGTACATTTAAGCCAGCAAGATCCTCCACTGACCTAAAAGGTAATAATTTGAGTAAAAATTCTGGTTCAAAGGTCAAGGACATCAAACTTTGTTCCAGTCAGACACTCATTGAGATTAAGCAAGTTACAGTGTATATCATGAAGGAGTTTTCCATATTGTGATTAGAAGGTAAAGATAAGAATCCTATTTTTGTATTTCTCTGGCGAGAAAGTTCCCTTCCAAGTTTTAAGTTTGGCTTTTTAAAACAGTTTGAGGATACCTCATGTACAAATACAGGGATTACTTGTACTAAGCATTGGTTCAAAGACCAAGACCAAGTCTGTCTTGTTCCTTGCTCTATTTTCTCTGCAGATCCAACCCTTAGGACCCATAACAGCTTGTTGAGTAAAGGGGGAGAGGTGTCTGAGCAGAGTTTAAGACTGTGCATTTCGGAGACAGAAGAGCTGTGTAGAAATTCCGACTCTACCAGTAGCAGCACTTTGCCTTTAAGCAAATGGCTTTTGTAAGTTCATGTTATTTATTTGTGAAAGGAGGATGATAATATCTATTTCTGAAGACTGTTGAGCATGAAATGAGATAGCCACAGCAAAGACACTTGCCAATGCCTGGCAAGTGGCGGATGCTCAACAAGCGCTAGTTCTCACTGTTCCCAGAATGTTCTCCAGGTAAAGGGTTGCCACCATTTATCATGTTTTCTGGTTTCCTAGCACCTTTCTGTATTTGAAAATTATAAAAATGAATTCATCACATTGCTCCATGCCAAATAGGTAGAATTCTTTCCTTTCATTTTCAAGTCCGCTGACAATGCATCTCTACTAATGTGATAGTATGATAATTACGTATAGTTAAATACCGGCTACTCCTCATTCCACAAGCTTTCATGTTCCTCATGTTTCCCTAAAACGTGAGGATCATTTGAAAGTTATGTATTCAAATCAATAAATGTTTCCAAAGATATAATGAACACACTATGTATCAAAATTTATAAACACACCCACAAATCTAGAATGCTCTTATCATGAAGCGTGTGATTTAAGATTGAACAGCTCTGGAGACAATACTCAGTGTTCTCTGCTTCTGTGGATATGGTGAGATCTGGGAACAGAAGAAAAATGGAGGACAGGCATATTGCAAAGGAAAATGAAGTAGAATAATTGGTTTTGCCAAAAAAAATGCTACAGGAGACTGCCATTCTCTCCCCAATTTCTTCTACATGAGACCTTGCCAGGTCTTTCCTCTCTGAGACCTATAAGACTACAAGAGCCTCAGTTGCTGAGAAGATTTCCAACAATGGTGAACAGAGCAATTGTGTCAGAATCTCCAACTCAAGCTCCCTAAACCCAGCATGGCCAAACGATGAAAACAATATTGTTTTAAAGACAAATAACTAGGGGGGCCTGGGTGGCTCAGTCAGTTAAGCATCTGACTTCGTCTCAGGTCATGATCTCACGGTCAGTGAGTTCGAACCCTGCATCAGGTTTTGTGCTGACAGCTCAGAGACTGAAGCCTGCTTCAGACTCTGTGTGTGTGTGTGTCTCTCTCTCTCTCTTCTCTGCTCCTTCCCTGCTCTCTCCCTCTCTCTCAAAAATGAATAAATGTTAAATTTTTTTTAAAATAAAAATAAAGACAAATAACTTACTTGAGGAAGCCATCTGTCTCAGTTTGCCTAGGACCATCTCGGTGTTAACACTGAAAATGCCACATGTTGGGTTGCCCAACCAGACAGCTAGACACTGCCTTCTATGTGTTTCTGACACGACCTGTTTTTCAACACGACCTTAGAGTATTGGGTCTACCCCTTCCCGACCATGCTTGTCCTTGGACTGCTACCTTCACAAGCACATAAGTGGATTGGAGCAGATAATACACCCAGGACCACACATTTGTGGTGGGAATTTTGATAGCATAAAAGAAGAAAGGGATTTATTTGGAATTTTAGAAAATCAGACACTTGCATATAGGGGAATGGTCTGACCTGGGCCCCTTTTTCTACTCATAGGAAGTATGCTTCAGGAACGCATTGGAGAACCAAGGATAGATACTTCTGTTATGTGCGTGCACATATGACACTTTATCAAAAATGCATTTTTACATCAGAGGTACACAATAAAGACATCATCTTACAAATGTGGTATTTAAAGTACATTACTAAAAAAGCTTTAAAATGTAATATTCTAATCTTGAGCTCTGGCCACATTTTCTGACTAAACATGTTGCTTATTGCCACTTAAATAATTTAGTGGCAACGCCTTTGTCTTCTTGGATGAAATCTGTGTACAATTTCCTGGCAAAGAGGATAGAATTAGCATGGAGATGGATCTTTGATCAAAAAACATCTGGAAAAATTGCAGAGACTGGTGAGTAAACAAGCAAGGCTATTCTCAGCTGTGGAATCAAGGAACGAATGAATCGGATTTTTTTAGTGGCCACGATGATCAGCCCTCATCCTGTGAAAGGGTTTAGGTGAATGTTAGCAAACAGGACCGTGTTTGTTTCACACCATTCTTTTCTGAAGATTGCCTTTATTCTCATATGCTTGCAATTTCATTTTATGTACTACCACTCAAGAATGTTAATGGACTCTCATTACTGGAACCACATTTTGGAGCTGTGATTTAACATGTAGCACTGGGCTGAAGAAATTTGATTATAAGGTAGCCAAGAATTACTCAGTCAATCAATTATGCTTCAATTGTGTGCAGGATGAAGCTCCAAATTACACACCATGCATACCAATCACTTCCAGTAAGCTTACTACAAAATATAAATATTAATGATTTTGGTGGAAGGTTACCCACTTTCATATGGTGGGACCCTCTTGAAGAATACACAAATTTATATATGTCATGTTCTTTACTGGTGTTGTCCTTCTGAAAGAGGAGGATTTATACAAGATGACAGGGCTCTGGGACTTTTTTGACTCAAATGCCACTGGTGTAAAACTCCCATTTGGAAAGAAAATGTTAGCTACCATGCAATATTCATTTTGCACTTTCCAAGATGCTGGAAAATCTGTGCAACATACCAGCAGCACAGGAAGTAATGGGAGGCAAATTTCACAAAGCAAAAAGACCACACATGAAATAGACTATGAGATAATCATTCACTTGTTTATTCATTTCAAAAGCATATAAAGCATCTATTAAATGTTTGGCACAGTACAACACACCAGGATGACCAGAAAATATTTTTGCTCTAAACAGCTTGTGTTCTAACAGAGGAGATGGATTTTTTAACAATAAATGAAAAAAATAAACAAATTAGTTTCTATGAGAGTTCAGATATTAAAAAGAAACTGTTCCTTCCTTCCACAGAACCTCCCACCTTCCTTCCTTCCTTCCTTCTTTCTTTTCTTCCCCCTTTCCTTTTTTTTTTTATTCATGTTCAGGGGTTCAGGGTTTCAGGGAAGGTTTATTAGAAAGAGTTTCAGTTCTGTGATACTAAGACAATGTTCTATATACATATATATATGTATATATGTGTGTGTCTGTGTGTATTTATATATATATATATATGTACATATATATATATATGTACATATATATATGTATATATAAATACACACAGACACACACATATATACATATATATACACATATATATATATACATATATATGTTAAAATATTCAGAATAAAAAACATATACAATGAAAACAAGTCTCAAGTTTCCTTCTCTAGAAGCACGTCTCTTCGCCAGATTTTTGTGTATCCCATCGGATATTCAATGCATGGGCAAACATTTGCACATATTCTCTCTTTTTCTTTTTACATACGGAAAACCATCATATATACATGCTTTTGCCCTTGATTTTGAAAACCAGTATATTTTAAAACTTTAAGTATATTTAATTAATGTAATTTTAGTACAGGGAAATTAGTCTTTTTGCCATATGTGCTGCAAATATTTTCCCAGTTTATCATCTGTCTTTTGACTTTGTTTAGATATTTTTATGATGCAGAATTTAAAATATTTTACTTGCTTGAACTTATCAATTTTTAAAATGACTTTTGTATTTTTCAGTCTTTTTGGTAAAGCTTTCTCAAATCAAGAGTGAAAAATTCTCCCATGTGCGCTACTAATGCTTTTATGGCTCCACTTTTTATTTTTTCCAAGTTAAACATTTCCTCCATCTAGAATTCATTTTGATGTAAGACTTCAATTTAATCCAATGGCTAGCCACTGGACCCAATACTAATTATGGAATAACTGATGTCTCTTCCCCTCCCTGAAATGAAGTGCCAGGAATGGCAGCTTGGGATTTTCAGAGGAGGAAAGAACAAAACTTCAGGCAGAGAGAATACTCAAGGAAGTCTGCATGAGCCTTCTGACCCTTCAGTCTCTATCCACTGCTCTATCTCAACCTTTTCATGAGAAACTGCCTCTGAAAATAGCGACCACTACCACCATTTCTGCCACCACAGCACTTACTCAATTGTCACTATCTTCCAGACACGGGGTGAACATTTTTCCAGCATTATCACACTCAGTCCTCACCTCAGCTCAGTTGTGTAATCACCTCTAATGTCAAGCTAAGGAACCCAAGGGAATGAAAGGTGAAGTTACTTTCTCATGGCTGCCCATCCAGTAGGCACCGTAATGTGAGCCTGAGCTAACCAAGCAGTTTGAAACCAGATTCTGTGCTCTTAAACCCAAGGGTGTAACACATTTCCATGGCTCACTTGAACAGAAATCCAGGTTTCCCCTGAGAACATTTGCTTCCATTATGTCCTTTTAAGTGATGATTGCTCATTTTCCAAAATGGCAAGTGAAGGAGAATGGAATTCATTACTGGAAGCTGAGAGATAGTTTTGAAGGTTGTTTCAGGAGTTTAGGAGGTAATGTTCAATGTCTGAATCAGACTGAAGTAACTGCGAGGAGAGGAGAAGACATATTTCTGAAATATGTAGGATAAAATGGCCAGATTAATGGTTAAGTAGATGTAAAAAGGAGAAAGAGAAGTCAAGGATGACACTCATTTTTTTAACTTGGTTGGCTGACCAGATAGATGATGTTGACATCAATTTAGGGAGCATTCAGAAGGCTAAGCTGGATTTCAAGGAAAAAAAGGTAAAGGTGAGTTTAGTTTTGACTGGAAATCACAAGTAGTTTCAGAGGCAGGTTTACATATCTATGAAAACTAAAGTGGATATTAAGCCTGGAGAGCAAAGCTTGGGAAATCACGGTAAATAGGTATAAGCTGAAATCTGGGAAGTAAGTAAGTAAGAGAGAATGAAATGTGAGAGGAGCCATAGGACAAAGCTTGGTGAACATCTGCATTCAAAGCGTGGCCGGATCCTTTCAAAATGGACAGAGAAAAATAGAAGAAATTGGAGTATTAAGAAACGTAGAGACCCATGGAATCAAACACAACCCAATTCAACTGTCACAATGGAAAATAGCCTTTGGTTGCACTTATGAGGTCATTGATGATTTTATTAAGAATAATTTGAATAGAGTGAAGTGGAACACACACTCGAGGCAGTTGAACTATTTATGAAAAATAATGTTGAGGTGACGGTATGGATTGCTCTTTCAAGAAGTCTGAGAGACAAACAATTGAATGGTAACTCAAGGAGAATGTGAGATCTGGAGCTTTTCTTAGGGTAGGAGAGACTGGAGCATGTGTTTTGCCTGAAAGGAAGGAGTTGGCATAGAGATACCTGAAAGAGAGAATCTGTAATCACAGAAGACAGAAGAGAAAGGGCCCCAAAATGCAAATGGTATGGGGAGATTGACTTCCTCCTTTAAGATGGAAGAAAATGATATACTTTTGGGTTCAAGGTAGATGAATTTGCATACAGAGCAATTAGTGACTTAGGGGAGATTGGAGGAATTCACCCCTAATGGCCTTGATGTTCTGTTGCTCAGCACCAGGTTGTTAATTTTGTGTTATATTGGGATTCTGTTTTTTCAGTATTCTTCCTCAATGTGGTGGCTTTAAAACATAGTTAAGTCAAATTCCTCTCCCTTGAGGTTGGCCTGGTGTTACTGACCTGTTCCTAGTGAATAGAAAGTGGTGGATGTTGTGCTGTCTTCTGAGGCCAAGTCGTACAAGGAGATACAGCTTCCACCCAGTTCAGTGTTTCTTTGGATGGTGACTCTTGAAACTTAGGATTCATGCCCCACATAAGCTCAGGCCACATAAATAGGTGACTTCAAGTGTTCCAGCTGATAGCCTCAGCTGTGGCCCCAATTGTTAGCCAGTGTCAGCTCCCAAGTGTGAGTGAGGAACCCATTTAGTGGACGTTTTACCTCCAACCACCACCCGACTGCAACCACATTAGCGACCCTGAGAAGCATCTAGCTGAACCAAGTCAACACCATAACTGTTACAGAAAATGATAATAAATGATTATTGTTGTTTTACACCATTGCAGTTTGGGGTAGTTTGTTCTGTAGCTATAATCAGAACGTTCAACAACTGAATTAAGCTGCACAGCTGTATTGTCAATGGCTACTCAGATGTAACATATTTTATCAATTTATTTGATTAATCATGTACCCCATGTTACCCTTGCCCTTGTGTTCTTTTTCATTCTAATGGACTGCAGTTTTTTTCCCTCCCAGAATGGACTGTGTATACCTGCATACCTGAAAACTACTTGAGAGAAAGATTTGGCCTTGTATAAAACCCTCAAATTATTTTCTCTCATCTTTTTTTTTTTTTTCCTAGCATTTGGTTTTGCAAATGAGAGTTTTGATTCCAGTGTTATTACTCTAGAGTAGTTGATGTGTTTCCTATTTGTTTTTTTTTTAAGCCTTGGTGTTTGGAAACTTCACAGGACACATACAGATAGTCCTTCGATTCAGCATGCTCTCCTCCCAGATGTTTTTATGGCTAACACTTTCTTACTGTTCAGGATTTATAGCAAATATCACCTCCTCAGAGATATTTCTACTGACATACTGGTATAAAGGAGCTTCACCCGGTCACTGTTTATCTCATTAACCATATATTTTTTTAAAAATTTTTAACGTTTTTATTCATTTTTGCAACACAGAGACAGAGCACTAGCAGGGAGAGAGAGAGAGCGAGGCACAGGATCTGAAGCAGGCCTCAGCCTCCAAGCTGTCAGCACAGAGCCTGACATGAGGCTCAAACCCACAAACCATGAGCTCATGACCGGAGTTGAAATCAGATGCTCAGCTCACTGAGCCACCCAGGTGCCCCTATCTCATGAACCATATTACTCTGTTCAGAGAATGTATTGCTTTTAAATTTTCGTTGGTTTCTTACTTTATTAATTATGTCTCTTGTTTTGAGAATATAAGCTCCATGAAGGGACAACCTGGTCTATCTGGGTTATGACTGTGTCTCTATTGTGTCTGGCATGTAGTAGATATTGAATAAAATATTTGACAAAGAATGAATGAGTGGGTGCATTTGCTTTATTTCATTTTCCTGCTAAATAACCAGCAGGCATTTCAATCTAAAGACTTGAATCTTTTTTACCCCATCCTTTGAAAAAGTTATCTTTTGATTGTTTATTTTTCCTACCTCTCTTTTCTCCTTGGAATATGAATACTGGATATAGTGGAATTATCCTCCGTATCTCCTAAACGTTTTCCTCCGTATTTTTCATTTATTTCACTCTGATATGTGTACTAAAGTATTTTCTTGACTTTACATTCCTTAGAAATTCCATTTAGATATGCAGCCCTTTTATTCAGTTTTAAAAACTTTTTCCAAGAATCCTTTATTTTTCTTGATTGCTATCTTTTATTGCTCTTACTTTTGCTTTATGAATTTGGTGTCTTTTTTTAATGTTTATTTATTTATTTTGAGAGAGAGAGAGAGCATGAATAGGGAGGGGCAGAGAGAGAGGGAGAGAGGATCAATTCCAAGGCTCTGCACTGTCAGCACATAGCCTGATGCAGGGCTCAAACCCGAGAACCATGAGATCATAACTTGAGTGGAAATCAAGAATCAGAGGCTTAACCAAAGTAACCACCCAGGTGCCTCTTGAATTTGGTCTCTTTTAAATCTCTCTGAAATAAATAAAAAAATTTAAGTTCTATTTTTTGTATATCTCTGTGACTTAGAATTGTCTTTAGCTTTCTCTTCCATATTATCTGTCTTTCTTGGATGTCTGCTGGTCTTTGTTTTTTGTATGTGTGTGAATTAGAAGGTGAAGGAATCAGTTGATTAGTTTAGTTGACTGGGTTGTTTCCTCCAAAACTGTGTGGCTCCATTCCCAAAGAAGTTCTTTCACTGGAACGAATTCTTGTTACCACCTTGCTCTTTGTATGTGGTGTTTCTGAGGTTTGAGTTGCCGAGAAGCTTTGTTGGGACAAATGGGTTCCACACAGATAGGAGTATTCTATGACCTATTTGTGCCATGGTTATATTCTGCTTAATACATCTAATTCCATCTACCTTCCCTCATATCCTCAAATGTCTTTTGTCTGCAAATAACAATGACCTATATTAGTAGATGATACAGATACATAGATGTAAATATAGATATATAGGGAGATGTCCGTTCAAACTTAAAAAAACATATTTAAACATATTTTCTATCAACATCAATAATACATTAAACCCTATGGCTTTCTCCCCAAATAAGACAAGGATTTGAGTCTGTTTTATATTTTGCAGCACTGTGATGAATTTTTTCCCCTACACATCTTTTCTATCATTTTGATGGCATGTTGGGAAGGAGGGTGGGGAAAGCTTGTGCCAAGCCGACCATCTTTATCTGAACACTACTGCTTCCAGACTTGCACTCATATTCTCAATTTCCTCAGCCTTCATGTGTCCTAAACTTATTTCAATCTGGTTTCTATCCCCAATGGTCTACTGAGGCTGGTCTCCTGCCCATCCCCATGGACCGATTAATCATCAAAATCTGTGTCTATCTCCTCTTCTCCAAGTTATGCTTTTCCTACCTTTAAACACTTCTCTCTCTAGGATTTAGTGGCATTATTTTCTTTTGATTTTTTTCCCCCTAGCCTTTCTTTCTCTATTTTACTGGCTCCCCTGTCCACTACTTAAGTCTTTGATGGAGTTAAGTTGTAGAACAAGTCCATATCCCTCTGCTGGTGAGTTACTCAACCTACTCACCCTCATCTGTCCTCGCTGATCTGCATACAAACCCTGACTGTTCAGGGTGGCATCTTCTAGTCTCCCAAGGCTGTTGTGTGTATTCCAGACTCCACACTGGCTTATATTATGCATCCTACATGAAATGCCTGCCATCTTGACTACCATTTGTAATCTTATCTGTCCTTCAAAAATGAGCCCAATTCTCCACCCTCCAGGAAGCAGTTCCTGGCAAACCCCAAGCAGTTTCTTTGAATTCTTTTCGCTTCTCTAGCTGAATAGTTTTATTATTATTATTATTTACCATAAACACCCATGTATCATGAACTACTTCTAAATTTATATTTCACTTCCTTGGTTAATTTCTTTAAGAACAGAGTTTGTGATTTATACAGTATTCAAAAATCTCTTCCCCCATATGCCATCTAGTAACTTGAACGTAGAAAGAACATTGCCATTGAAATAATAAACAAGAAATCAAACGATCTGTGACTAGGACTAATTACTTCTTGGCTAGGACAAAAGAAGTGAAAATTTTAGAGTTTTGAGGATTAAGTGCATGTTGAATAGCTGCAGGGGAAAAGTGTTAATAGCATTTTAATAATGAGCTAATAGGGAAAGCACAGTAGCCTAGTTACTAAGGTTTTAAACAATTAGCATCTGGGTAGCTTTTCTGCTTTCTGGAGGTTTTTTGTCTTTTTAGGTTCTCACTTTACTATGGGGCAATGGCCTATCAGAAAAACCCTTCCACTTATTTGACACATCTGGTTCCAAGAGCGATACCTACAACCCAGACTTAATGAGGATTTCATAGCTTCATAAAATTGTATTGCAAAGGAAAACACCTGTTAGGTCAGCTACCTCAGATAAGAATGTTTCCACGCACACTCTCCAGGAGATAAGATGTTATGAGAACTCATTGATTCTAGGCATGATGTTTAAAAGAATCAAGATTCTTGAAATTCTTTTAAAACAAAATTCTGATTTTTCCACTTATAAAATAAAACAATGAATCCTTTGCAAAATATGTTTGTAACTTTTAACTCCTATTTATCTGTTTTCTGATATGTCTTTCTAGTACTTAAAAATATGAAAATTATGTTTCTATATTATCAGGTTAGATATTGAATGAAGGGAAATTCGTATAATTTCTAGAAAATATCTTTGAAAAAAATGAAATTATGTTGTTGTCGAGCTGAACTCTATTTTGCAAGTTTTCTAAGATTCTCTGGTCCAGGCATTAGAAGAGTCTGGTTGGATATCTGGCTTGCAAGCTGGACACACGTGGTTGAAAGTGCCTATCGGACTCTGTGCAACAAAATAAAGGTTTTCAGAGGAAACTGCCACACAAATAGGCATTTTTTTTTTAAATTTATTTCTAGGAGAGAGAGAGAGAGAGACAGCGTGAGCAGGGCAGGGTCAGAGAGAGAGGGAGTGACAGACTCTGAAACATGCTCCAGGCTCTGAGCTGGCAGTCAGCACAGAGCTCTACGCGAGGCTCAAACCCACAAATCACGAGATCATGACCCAAGCGAAAGTCAGACGCTTAACCGACTAAGCCACCCAGGCACCCCAAATAGGCATTTTTAAAACAACTTTTTCTACTTAATACGTTCCCCATTTTCATTCTGTAGAATTGCTAAAAAAAATGCCAGTTGTTTTCAGTGGAAGAATAGTTGTGTCAGGGTCTTCCTGGAATTTGCGTAATAGTATTTGCTCTTGTTTATGTTCTTGAAATCTACAGTCATTGCCAAGAGTGAAAGCTTTAAGGAGGTTATCACAAATTCTTGGAAGTACAGTATTATTTTTTCTACAATTATAACAGCTCAGAAACGTCATTTGCTTGCAAGATGATATTGTAGTGAGATATAGTGGAATTTCACCATGCAAATATTTGTTGCTGCCTCAGTTCTTTGGAATGAGGTATGTGTAACCTAAGCTACTTTCAAGCTGAAGTTTAGTTAACAATATTAGTATTGAAACCTCAGTTTCATCCTGTGTTATCAGGGGACAAAGAGTTCCATGTATGCTATAGTTGTCTGAAAAATTCTGGTAAGGTCTTAAGCACCAAAATTAGCTTCAGTAATTTTCTCTAAATTTTCTATAACTATTACACATATTTATGGTTTTCATTCATCAGAAAACACTGAACAAAATTTAAATTTATTTTTCATAATCCATCTACGTAAGCAAGAGTTTGTGTAATCAGAATGTTCATCATGTAAAATGGGTAGGCAGATTATCCCCCAGTGCCAAATCCGGTCCTCTTCGTGTTTTGGTAAATAAAGTTTTATTGGAA
This sequence comes from Crocuta crocuta, assembly GCF_008692635.1. Classification (NCBI taxonomy): domain Eukaryota; kingdom Metazoa; phylum Chordata; class Mammalia; order Carnivora; family Hyaenidae; genus Crocuta; species Crocuta crocuta. The sequence continues at coordinate 7,606,216 of NW_027531285.1, read as the reverse complement.
CAGAGCCAAGCCCACTCATTTACATGCTGTCTATGACTGTCTGCACTCTAGCCCAGCAAAGTTATATAGTTATGACAGAAATGTATATCCCCTAAATCTCAAAACGTTTGCTATCTGGATCCTTATAAAAAAATGTTTGCAAGCCATGACCTAAAACATCGATTCTCTTTTACTGTTCCTGGAATATTAGATGGTCCCTGGAGGTCATTTTTGGTAATTTCCTTTCCCATTCCTCCATTTATAGTTAACAAAAAAA
>NW_027531285.1:7551379-7605932 GCF_008692635.1 Crocuta crocuta | reverse complement strand
TAATAAATATAAATATATATATATATATATATATTTTTGAGAAAAACAGACAGAGACAAAAACAGAGAGACAGAGTACAAGCAAGGAAGGAACAGAGAGAGTGGGAGACACAGAAACTGAAGTAGGCTTCAGGTTCTGAGCTGTCAGCACAGAGCCCTACACAGGGCTCGAACCCATGAACTGTGAGATCATGACCTGAGCTGAAGTTGGATGCTTAACACACTGAGCCAACAGGCGCCCCTACTTTCTAAATATTTACCTTCTAAATGCTATTTGAATTTTTTCACTTCTGTCCATTTCCACAGTCAGCTTTCCAGTACATCTATCTTCGTCTTCAACTACACTACTGTAGTAGCCTCATCGTTGATTTTCCTTCAGCCAATCCTGCCCCAACGAAATCCAATCTTTATACCGTAGCCAGAATGATGTGTATAAAATACTAATTTCATTATCTCACTCCCATACTGAAGACTCCTCAATAGCTTCCTCATGTTTGTTAAGATAAAAACAGTATTTATAACACCCTGCATCTATTAGTTACATATCCTTCTGCACAATCTAGCACTAACCTTTTTAGCTGTCTCATTTTATTACTCTATTTACAGTGGACTTCTTTCATTTCCTCAGCCTCCCCCTACCTCAGGGCCTTTGCACAAAGTTATAAACATTTTTATGACCCTCATCTACACTTTTAACTTCTAAATCATTAGTTACCTTCTAGACATCCTTCAATCTCAGAGAAAATTCTTTTTCCTCAGGGAGACTTTTTTAAAAATATTTTTAAGATTTTCATAAATCCCATAATTTTCTATTCTCCTATTTATCAAAATGTCATTTTTTTTTGTATAGCACTTTCATTAGAATACACCTTCTACCTTAGCCTATAAACTTCAGAATGACCTATAAACCAGCACCTGGCACATAGTAGGGATAAATATCCGATGACTTAATTTGGGTTTAAGTAGTGCCCTCTGCAGTAGCTTCGGAGACTTTGCCCCTCAGAGCAGGCTTTTAATTTGTCTGACCCCTTTCCATAGATTGTGTCTTTCTTGCTAAGGCCTGAGGAAACTGGCATTTAAATATGATATCTCAGTATCTAAAGAAAGAATAAATACCGAAGGTTAATACATAATAGCCTGAGAGGCACTTCTGTGAGTTAAACTTATGAACATGAACAAGTTTATTTGTATCTTCTTTAGGAGATATTCACATAACATTTTTACCCCAAGGTTCTCCAGTGATTTCTCTACTGCTGAGGATTTTGGATAAGGAACATCCAGGTATCCTCCTCCATGCATGGAGGAGGACACTTGTGGGGATGAGCACTGAGTGTTATGTGGAAACTAATTTGACAATAAACTATTAAAAAAAAAAAAAAAAGGAACATCCAGGTAAATCAAGTGCTGCTTTAATATTATGCCATACACCACCCTTCACCTCCCTGACCAAAAAGCAAATATAGAGATTTCTCATGTTTTTTTCATACTATCTGTGAAAGAAAGAAGCCACCCATAGACTGACTTTCAAAGGCTTGCATTTCTGAGGTAATACATTAACCTTCAGGGTCACACCCCTACTTCTTTAACAGATGACGGGGTCTAAATGTGTGTCTTTGTAGACCCTTGAAACTTAGAAGGACAAAGAACACAGATTTTCTGTCATGCTCTAGTCTTATTATGGAAATAGAAAAATTAGAATGATAAAGCTTAGAAAGAATCAGAAGAGGTCATTTAAGGAATCTTTCTACCTTGAGGCATTTGTACTTAAATCACAGTTGAAAGAGAGAGGAAGTCAGGGAGGAAGGAAGGAAGGGAGGAAGGGAGGAAGGAAAGGAAATCATAGAGGACTATCAGATTGAGGTAAGAGAGAGTTGAAGAAAACAAAACTGTGCTCTGGGCAAAGAGTATATTTATCCAAAATGAAAATGCTCTTTTCATTTTACCCCTGTTTACTGTATCTCCAGATATATTCCATTGTTGTGCCTGAATCGTGAGTCCCCTTGAGACCCCTAAGGAGCCATCACCGATGCAAGTACATAAGGGTCTTTATTACAAGCTCGAGCAGGGGCTCACCCGTCTACTGGCGCAGCGCAGCAAGGAGAAGCCTCAAACAATGGCAAGCAGGGTTTTTATGGGGTAAGGGATGGGGATGTTACAGTGCACATGTTGTACGTTTTGCATCATCACATAAGCACCAATCATAATTGTACAACACCCATGGTTATAGTTTTGACCATTCAGTATCCGTGAGGCATCCGTTACTTTTGGTGGGACCCAATCATGACCTTTGAGAATCCTTTGAAAATGACCAATTATAAGGTGAGCTCAAAGGGCCTAGGTGGGGTTTAGGCAAGCGGTGAGTGATTGGCTAGTTTGTACAAGGTAACTAACTGCAGTTCCCAGCCCTGACTCAGACCACAGGAATGTTACACATTTCTTTTGATTGGCTGATCCGAGGGTGGTCCGAGGGTGGCTTCAGCTGAAGCTTTTCCTGGAACTGGGGCTACATGCAGCCCGAGGTTGCTCTTCATGGAGGACTTAATTTCAGGCTCTTCATCATAAGCAGAATATTATCTAATAAAAATTCTTAAGCAAATATTCACTGTGTCTACAAAAAAAAAAAAAAGGCCTATCTGAGACAGAGAATAGCTTGTCCCATTTTCACACTTTTTATAATTCAATAGTGAAGATTTTACAATGTCCATTGATAATCCATTTTACAGAATATCACCCACCAAAGCTACAGCTCTCTTCCTTGTGTTGAACATAATCTCTCAGGTTATAATTTAATCCCTTCCCTCTACTGTGGGCAGAGCAGAGAGCAGCTGGCCACACCCCTCCTTCCTAGTAACCACCCACATAATTACAGATCTTCAGCCACCAATCCTTAGCTTTTCTTATCTACACAAAATCAGCTCAGAATGTTTTTTTTAAACCTTTCCCTACAGGGCATCCACTCTGTTCTTTGATATTTTTTATAGACCACACTTGTCTATGATTTCTATTCTTAGCATAATTTGATTTTTCTTAATGTTTCTTTCTGTTCAATAAACGATGTTATGGGAAACAAGCCTCCTGTACAATAAAAAAAAAAAGCTAACAGACTGATATTTTCAAATGACAGATATTAGATATAAAGATACTATTCAGGGCTACTGGTTCTAAAGTAGCATTGGTAACTAAGGCAGAAGAACCAAAGAGAATTTAGTCTCATTTTGACAAGTTACTGCTGGTTTGTTTAAAAATTTAATTCACCGTGATTATTACCCAGCACTAATAGTGAAGTCATGTGAGAGAAGGTGGAGAAGATGATTATACTTTTGGGAGATCTGGAAAGAAGAGAAAGATTTGAACCTGGAGAGAGAGAGAAGGGTGAGATCACTGTAGAATGAAGAAGTTTGAGCAGAGTTTGTGGAGAAAGAACAGGTAGGAAATAAGAAATAAAGGAGAGAGTGCAAGAAAGTGAGGAACTGATGAATGAGCTCCTAAAAGAGACAGGAGAGGGTAGAGTGAGGTGCAACAGTGGAATTTGATGGGTCCAGACTTCTTTTTAATGAGCGAAATTCTGCTGTTGCTCTAACTGTATAACACTATTCCATTTCTCATTTTATCCTCTGATGTTTGTGTAGAATGGGAATTTCTTAGCAATCTTTTGGGAATAAACACAACTCTTTATTTTTTCTTTTTGAAGTTATGATTGACTACACTCTTCCAACAAAGTCTCTTAGGTAATTCTGGACCAGACATAGACTCTTTTCCCTTCTCAAATGCCTTGGTTAGCTCAGGCTTTAATTAACCACTTTCTATTTTATTTTAATCTTGGGTATTTTATTTTATTTCTCCTCAGTTTTATTAAGAAATAATTTACATCCTGGGGCACCTGGGTGGCTCAGTCAGTTAAGCCTCCGACTTTGGCTCAGGTCATGATCTTGCAGTCCATGGGTTTTCTGAACAGAAAAGAAAGGGAGGAAAACAATTTTTCCCTTATGATGAGAACTTTTAGGATTTGCCTTTTTAACAGCTTCCTTATACATCACACAGCAGTGTTAGCTCTAGTCATCATGTTGTACTTTACATCCCAAGTACGGGTTTATCTTACAACTGCAAGTTTGTGCCTCTTGACAGCCTTCCTTCAGCCCCCCCACCACCACCCGCTACCCCTGCTAACCACAAGTCTGACCTCTTTTTCTATGAGTTTGTTTGTTTTTTTCAGATTCTACATATATTAAGATCCTACAGTTTTTTGTCTTTGACTTATTTCCCATAGTATAATGCCTTCAAGGTCCATCGATGTTGTCACAGATTAAACCACTTTTTATTTGATTTGATTTTACTTTATTTCTTTCTCTAATCTTATCTTTAATGTCTATGAAGCAGAATGTACTTAAATGTAAGATGTAACAAAATGAAATTAAATGAGACCAAAAAGCACTGTTTCTTTCTGGATATAATAATTTTATGAGGAACTAGAATATTATCTGTTTCATTAAAAATAAAGAGGCATCCATCTCTGTGTCCTATACACTCACCTTGACCTCCTACTCTCTGACCCCTAAGCCAAGGATGTTGGCTTTTGTAATTTTATTTTTTTTAATTAAAGAATAAATGACATACAATATTATTTTCATTTCAGGTATACAACAGGGTGATTTGATATTTATATACACATTTGAAATGGTCATTACAATAAATCCAGCCACCATCTATCACCATACAAATTGTTACAATATTATTGACTCTATTCCCTATGCTGTACATCACGTTCCCATGTCTTACTTATTTTATAACTGAAGATTATACCTCTTAATCCTTTTCATCTGTTTGGTTCAGCTCTCAAGGCCCTTTCCCTCTGACAACCTAATGTTTGTTCTTTGTATCTATGAGTCTCTTTCTACTTTGTTTTGTTTGTTCTTTTGTTTTTTTAGATTCACTATAAGTGGAACCATATAGTATTTGTCTTTCTCTGTCCTACTTATTTCACTTAGCATAATTCTCTCTAGGTCTTTCCATATTGTTGCAAATGGCAAGATTTCATTCTTTTTTATGGCTGATATATGTATATATATGAACATATACATATTTATATATACATACATTTATATAAATATGCACATATTTATATAAACATACATACATGTATATGTACTTACATTTATATAAATATACATATATATATATATATATATATACACATCTTTTTTATCTATTCATCCATTGATGGCCACTTACTTTGCTTGCATATCTTAGGTATTATAACAAATGTTGTGAGCAACATAGGAATACATGTATACTTCTGAATTAGTGTTTTTGTTTTCTTCAGACAAATACATACAAGTAGAATTGCTGGATCGTAGTGTATGGTAGCCTTATTTTTAAGATTTTTGAGGAAACTCCATACTGTTTTCCATAGTGGCTGCACCAACTTCTATCCCCAATGGTGCACAAGGGTGTCCTTTTCTCCACAACCCTGCCAATGCTTTTTGAAACTAACCATTCTCTTTTTGAAACTAGCCATTCAGGTGTGAGGTGATCATCTCGCTGAGGTTTTGATTTGCATTTCCCTGATAATTGGTGGTGTTGAACATTTTTTCATATGTCTGTTAGTCAGTGTATGTCTTCTTTGGAAAAACGTCCTCAGGTCCTCTGTCCATTTTGCAATCAAATTGTTTTTATATTGACCTGAATGAGTTCTTTATGTATTTTGCATGTTAACCCTTTATTGAATATATCATTTGCAGAATACCTGGGTAGCTCAGTTGGTTAAGCTTCTGACTTGATTTTGGCTCAGGTCATGATCTCACAATCTGTGAGATCAAGTCCCACTTGTGGCTCTGCACTGGCAGTGTGGAGCCTGCTTGGGATTCTCTCTCTCCCTCTCTCTCTGCCCCTCCCATGTGACTGTTTCTGTGTGCTCTCTCTCTCAAAATAAATAAATAAGCATTTTTTAATTATAAAAAAAGAATATATCATTTGAAAAATATCTTCTCTGATTCAGTAGGTTGCCTTTTTTGTTGATGATTTCCTTCGCTGTGCAAAAGCTTTTTAGTTTGATATAGTCCCATTTATTTATTTTTGTTTTTGTTTCTCTCACCTGCGGAGACAGAACCAAAAGAATATAGTGAAGACTAATGTCAAACAACTTACTGCCTATGTTGTTTTCTAGGAGTTTTATGGTTTCAGGTCTCACATTTATTTTTTATTATTTTCTTTTAATTTTTAAAGTTTATTTACTTATCTTGAGAGAGAGAAAGAGCAGAGAAGGGGCAGAGAGAGAAGGAGAGAGAATCCCAAGTAGGCTTCTCGCTGTCAAGTAGAGCCTGATGAGGGGCTCAAACTCAGGAACTGTGAGATCATGAACTCAGCTGAAACCAAGAGTTCAATATTCAACCAACTGAGCCACCCAGGTGTGCCAATTTATTATTATTATTTAAAGATTTTATTTTTTTAAGTAATCTCTATACCCAACATGGAACTTGAAATCACAATCCCAAGATCAAGAGTTGCATGCTGTACTGACTGGCACCCTTCATGTCTCACATTTAAGTCTTTAATTCATTTTGAGTATATTTTTGTATATGGTATAAGATAGTGATCCAGTTTCACTCTTTTGCATGTGTGTGTCTAGTTTCCCCAATACCCTTTGTTGAAGAAACTATCTTTTCCCCATTATATGTTCTTGGCTCCTTTGTCTTATAAACACACTTTTTATTTTATTTCCAATTTTTGACAGGTCCATATTTAAATCATTGTTTTATTATAATTGTGTGAGCACTAAGTTTTAAAATATAAATGGTTCTAATTAGCTTACAACTGTGATTTATAGTTTTTGTCATGATTTGTCTTTTTATATGTTACATATCTTTGCAATCCCTGACCTTCTTCATTAAGACAATCAGGTAACCCATAAACCCACCCAAATACAAGAAAAAGCTCCCAGATTCCTCTAATTGTTAGTTCTCCCCAAATGTAACCAACTTTATAAACAATGGCTTTCAGTGGCCTATTCCCTGAGGGGTTCTGTTTTATGGGTGATATCAAAGCAGAGGATGCTGTTTGGAGTAGACTAAAAAGAAATCCATTTTCTTAAGCTGGATTTTAATTAGTCAAATGGGACATGTTAATGTTTTTCACTTGAGAGTTGAGGAGAAAGGAACCAGAACATTGAGGAATGTAGCAAGCGTAGAATCCAACTGAGACTCTCTAAGGCTTCTCTAGAAATGTGGGATGGCGTGCCCCTAAATTTTTAATTTTTTTTTTCAGCAAAACTGTTACAAAAGAAAGAAAAAATTGTGAGAGGCTAAATGTTACCCAGGAATCTAGTAGCATATGTGCCACAAAGCTGCTAAAGGCTCAAGCACCAGGCTTATAGTGTTTCTTTGCAGTACAGTTGCTTATCAATGAAGCGTGTATGCAGTCTAATTAACATAATTGGAACTACTATAATTATGCTATCATTTTGTTTACTTTAGCACATTCTGTTGAGGTATATGGGTAGCAATATTTGCTATTGAAATATTGCCCCCTTGCTGCACGCAGGTTGTTTAATCATCCTGTTTTTCTACCTTCCTCGTGGAGCCACCCTAACTCAAAGTGGAGGAAAGTGTTAAGTCCTTGTAGCCAGGAAAGCAGCAGAATAGAAAAACAATGTAACTAGTGAGGAACCCACAGCCACAGAGCTCCAAAAGTGGGGCGTTTTGCGAAAACACTGCAGGAAACTAACACTCCCTAGTTCAGAGCATTCGATCTAATAAAATGATGAAGGAACTTGATTTCAAACACAGTGCATTCATCATTCGGGGTGTGCCCCTCTGTTTTAAGCAGTTGACACAAGTTATATCTCATTTTGGAAAACTCAGAGTAAAGTCCTTAAGGCTCAGTGGGATTTGCTATACATGTACGTTACCAAATTGGTACCAAAAGTTTTTATTTGCTTTGACCTTTTAAGTGAAGCTGCAATTAGGATGGGGAAATGATACTTCTTGCTGCCCAACATTCCTGCTTGACTTGTTGTTTTTAAAGGCACTGAGGATTGATCGATCGATCGATTGATTGATTGATTTGCTGAGTTTTCAGCAGAAGCACCCAGGAGATAAGAACTTTACACACCAATAAGACCTTGTATGATCACTGCCTTCCAACATCTTCAAAGGGAGGCAGGGAGCAGCGCTTGATCTTCAGCTCTTGATTTTCAGAATCCGTTTGCGTGGCTGTTCTGCGGCATAGAAGAGGTTACACAGGTGTTTCAGGCCTTTGAAGTCTTCTTTTTGCTCACGATGTTTCCAGAGAGAAGGTGTAGGCTAGAGCATTCCCCACGGTTCCTACTGGCGGCGTCAAGCCAAGGCGAGCAGATGTTGGTGTCACATTCACAGCCAATGAGTGTAATATCTGGTTTTTCATAACTACTCTTCCAAAGAGCATAAACAGAACACAGTAGAAAGATCAATAAAACAGGAGGAGACATGCTCCGTGCCCTCTCGTCCCACTGAGCTCTCTGAATGACTCCGCATCTTTCTGCCTACATTTCCTGAGTTCCCTGTTAGACACCAAAAGTCACCGGAAAAACAGCTAATGTGTACACTCCTCCTTAAAGGTACATCACATACTCTTTGCCAAGGTTCAAGACATGGGTCTTAGTCATCTACCAGATGTTTTTTATTTACTAGCTGTTATTTAAAATAGCTTGTAGGGTTTTCTTATTTCAGTCTGATCTCATTCCATTTGGAAATCTTTAAATGCGTGCAACACATGTATTCCTGCAGTAGAGATGCAGAGGCAGTAATCAGGACTGTGAAAATGTTTTGTGCAGTCCACACAAAACCAGTCACTGAATGAACATGTCGAGTACTGTTTCATACTCCTCTTAAGTAATGAATGAAACAGGAATGTTTTAATGGAGGGTGAGGGTGGTGAATAGTGCCCTCTGGTCAAGATCCCCTTTTGCTGGCCAGTGTACCTACTCCCGGCTTCTGTGAGCGGTGGTGGTTAATAGACTGTAGCTGGGTTTTTCTCCAGAGAATTTCTCCCAAGCTCATCTAAACAGAAATGTTCTCCATAAAGTTTCCTCTGATGCACAGACACACACATGCATACCAGGGCAGCCCACTGCCAATAGATGAATAATATATGGGCATATAGGGCCCATCCACTTGACCATGGTGCAATCCACACCCCAGAGCCCCCTGAGGGATCAGTTTAAAGATGGATACCAATGGGACCCACATTTTTACCCATCTTTCCCCTGCCCGATTCTGCCTCCTTCCTTGTCCCTCTCTAGAAAGCACTCTTTGATCCTTGATACAGCTTATATTCTAACAATAGGGAAAGGCAGTAAGCCAATGAATAGGAGACTTCCTCAGAAAGTGATGAGCTATGAAATTAGATAGTAACAATCTAGAGTGATGTTGTCCAAATAAAGTAGAAAATAGAAAGTGGAAATATCTGCATAGTTTTGCACCATTAGGTGTTATACAGTATATACTCTAAAAAGAGAACAGAAGTGGCAAAGGTAGTAAATACACAGAGCTGTAGACACAATGTGACAATGAGTAGAAATTCTATTTTTTTAATGGATGAATCATAAACAAAAATGAGTTGAAGACTCTCACAATTATCCTAGGAGGCACTAATGCTGGTCATTGGGAACCCAGGCTCCTCAACAGACATTTGGGTTAAACCTGGTTGATCGTATTCTCTGATGGCGTGACCTTAGCCAAGTCACTGAACTTTGCTTCCTTGTTTTCTCATCCATAAACTGAGGATAATAATAGTACCTACTCATGAAGGTGTTAGAAGCATTAAATGAGTTAACGAATGTAAATTTTGAAACAGTATGTAATACAAAGTAACGACTCAAAGAAAGTTCCCATTTATCAATATCATACATGTCTGTAGGAAAAACGTTATCTTGTTGATTGTAGGAAAAACGTTATCTTGATCAACAACCATTGTAAGTATGGGAAGTGGAACATTACAAAAGTTCCAAAATGACAAGGTATCCTTATCTGTTCTGAAACTTGAGGAGGTTCACTAAGATTGGATACAATGGGTTGAGAAAGCAGTTACAGGCTTCACAGGAAAAAAAGCAGAATTTTTATTCTTTTATTCAACAAACATTATATATCAGGAACTATTCTGGAAACTGTACATGTAACAGTGAACTGACCAGATTCCTGCATTCAAACAACTTGTAGTCTAACAATGGACGAAGGCAACAAGGAAATGAAAGTAAGACTTCCTCGGATAGTGCTAAGAGCTATGAAATTAGATGATAATGATCTAGAGTGATGCTGTCCAAATAAACTCTCTGGAAGATGGAAATGTTCCATATTGGCACTGCCCTCATCAGCACTAGCCACATGCAGCTACTGACACTTAATATGTATCTAGTGTGACAGGATAACTAAATTTCTAATTTTATTAAGTGTAAAATGAAAATCAAATAGCCACAGGTAAATTTGGATTTACAGGAAGGTAAGTGAGAATCCAGAAATAGACCCACATGTACATGAGCACTGAAATTATCAAAAAAAATAACTATACTTGGAGGATACTGCAGACTGAGGAAGGAAGGAATTTTTTCAATAAATGGTACTATGGGTATAAAAATTAAAATGCAAAATTAAACTTGGATCCTACCTCACACCATATAAAGAAATCACTTCTAGGGATTGCATATCTAAATATTAAAGGCAGTACAATAAACCTTCTGGAAGACAAGCTAGGAAGATATCTTTGCTACGTTGGCACAAAAAATTTCATAAGTGGGACTTACAAATCACTGGACACAAAGGAAAAGATTGGTAAACTGGAGTTGATTAAAATTAAAAACTTTACTCATCAAGATACTTTTATGAGATTTTTTTTTTAAAAAAACAAGCTACAGAGTATAAGAAGATGTTTACAACACCTATATCTGACAAAGCACTTGCATCCAGGATATATAGAGAAAACATCTACATATCATAACAAATAGTCAGAGGATGTAATAGAAAAAATGGACAAGGCTTAAACAAATCTTCACAGGACTTCATAAAAGCAGATATTCAATTAGCCAATAAACATATGAAAATATGCTCAATCTCACTCAGAGTCAAGGAAGTAGAAATTTTATTTTTTTAATTTTTTTTTATTTTCTTTTTTCTTTTTTTTTTTTAATAGTTTATTGTCAAATTAGTTTCCACATAACACTCAGTGCTCATCCCCACAAGTGTCCTCCTCCATGCAAGGAAGTAGAAATTTTAAAAAAACAACATGAACTACTACTGCACACCCACCAGAAAGATTAAAATTAAGAAGGTGGTTGATCCCAAGGATGTGTGGAGATACAGGACCTTATACAAAGTTTCAGCGAAGGTCAACTAGTATAATCAGTTTTGTAAAACATGTGCATAGTGTTTTATTCCAACAATTTCATTCCTGAATATATACCTAATAGAAATGTATACAAATGGGCTCCAAAATATTCTGCTCCAAAATATACAAATGTGCCCTAAAATATGTATACAATAAACTTCACGGCAACACTATTCATAATAGCCCCAAACAGAAAACAATGCAAATGTTCATGAACTCATGAACGGAAGAATGGGTAAATGGCGGCGGAGTCACGTGGTAAATTATTATGCAGCAATGTAAAAGGAATAAACCACTGCTATATACAATAAACACTGTAGATGAATCCCACCAACATCAGGTGGAATGAAAGAAGCCAGTTGGAAAGCAGTACACACCGTATTAATGGAAATACCCTCTTTGGAGTTCAAAAGCAGGCAAAACTAATCTACAGAGTAAGAAGTCAGAAGAGTGACGATGTTGGAAAAGGTGGGAAGTTCCTGGGAAGATGAGGATACTTTATTTTTTAATGGGTATTGGTAACATTTGGCTGTTTAGCTTTCTATATTATTCTTCAGTAAAAAGCTTGTGTTAAAGAAATGCGTAGCCAAACAGAATGTATAGTTTGGTCCCATCCCATTTTGTGAAAATATATGTGCGTGTACCTCTTCGGAGGACTGAATTATCTTTGGGTGTTTGGAGGGAGTTACGAGCAATTTGTATTTGTTTTCCTTATCATATTTCCTAATTCATCTGCAATAAACATGTATAACTTGGTAATAAGAAACACATTTCCCCCTCTTTATTGCAACAACAGTAAGAACAACAAAACATAAAGTTAAATCATAGGTAAGGAGAAGATGAGAGATCAAAGGAGGGGTTTTCTTTTAGGAGTTAGGAGACACCAGATCATTTTTATGTTCTGAGTGGGAAGAGTTAGGGAGAGGCAGGAGCTGATAGATTTTTGCTTTGTTTTGTCATTGTGAAAACATAAAGGACCATTTTATCCATTAATACTATGTAAGAGATGGGTCTAGTCCTTTTATACGCAGTTTGCCAGAATTTGCCTTGGACAGAGCTATTCCTTTATATTAGCTTTCTTCTCGTTTCCATTATAGTTGGGCACTCCCAAATACCACTTTTGAAAAGCAGTTAATTCTCTGTGAAAAGAATAAAAATAAATAAGGAGTCGACAACAACAATAACAACAACAAACAAAACTATGTGAAAGCACCAATGTTTTCTCTTGAAGATAGCAAAGTCTTCAGACGATTTGGCAGGATGTTCCCACCTTCATAATGCAGGGCCAACCTTCTTTTCTTGCGTTATTTTCCTCCATTCACATCAGTCCTGTTCTGCTTTAGGCATATCGAGACCCATACATTCCTCTAGCCATTTCATGGCTAGCTCTTCTCCACCCGGCAAAATCCTCCTGGTGTTTTAAGGCTCAGCTATAATGATCAGTGTTTGAAGAAGTTGTCTAAATTCCCCTAGTTATAACCGTTATCTCCTTATGTGTTTTCTAAACAAGTTGTAACAGTAAGAACTACCGTTATGCACCAGGAACTGGGTTTGATATCAGTATTGCTAATCCTCAAAACTACTCTACCAAGTAGATGCGATTATACCTCTTTATCAGATCGGAAAACTATGCAAGCTCACTTAGCCAGTAAGTAGATGAGCCAGGATTTGACCTAGATCTGTTGTCTGTAAGCCAGTATTCTTGTATGCGTGCCTGGGTCCCCAGCGCACAGTATGTTGGAGGGCAGGAACCATGCCCTATTAATTTTGGTTTCCCCAATACCTGGCACAGAAATCAGCTACATTAAGTGGTTAGAAATGCCTGCAGAACTGAACTGAATTGATTTCAATTCAGTAAGCATAACATCGTGTTATGTGCTGAATTATGCTCCCTCCCAAACTCATATGCAGAAGCCCTCATCCCCAGCTATCTCAGAGTGTGACAGTATTTGAACATAAGGCCTTTCCGAAAGGGAATTAAAATAAAATGAGAACATTTTGGTTCAGAGAAGATTAGAGCACAGAGACATGACCATGTTAAGACACAGGACAGTGGCCATCTATAAGCCAAGGAGAGATGTCTCTGCAGAAATCAACCCTGTTGATATCTTGACCTCTAGTCTCCAGAACTGTCAGAAAGTGATTTTCTGTTATTTAAGCCACCTCATCTGTGGCACTTTGTGTTTTACGAAAATGTTTATTTACTTTTACATTATGGTTTTTGTTTTTGATTTTCAAAGTTTATTTTACTTATTTATTTTGAGACAGAGAGAGAGAGAGGGAGAGAGAGAGAGTGGGGGAGGGCACAGAGAGAGGGAGAGAGAATCCTAAGAAGGCCCCGCACTGCCACTGCAGAGCCTGACACAGGGATCAAATCCACGGACTGTGAAAACATGACCAGAGCCAAAATCAAGAGTTGGACGCTTAACTGACTGAGCCACCCAGGCGCCCCCAGTCTGTGGCACTTTATGGTGGAAGCCCTCGCAAACTAATACAATTGCTTTGGCCATTGCACCTCTCAGCGCTCTGCTGAGTTTCTTTCCCTCCAGTGTCCAGCCTTGGCTTCCTCTGCTCAATCTACACATCTTCCAGTTCTTGATTNCCCCCTCTCTTTGTTCTACTCTTGGAATATGCAGTTCCCTGTTTTACCCCTCTATGTGATTTCTCTCTCTATCTTTGCCTTTTTGTATCGGCAAAGATCTTTGCCTGTTTTAGGCTTGCTTACCTGGTTTTAACTGGTAGATTTCTGTTATTCAATGAACTGTCTGACTAGAATTGCCAGATTTAGCAACTAAAAAAAAATATTGTTTATCCAAAATTCAAATTCAACTGGGTGTCCTGTATTGTGTCTGGCAGCTCTGTGCCTGCTGCTTTCCCCACCAGCAAAATCTTTAGTGTCTGTTGATGAGGGAGCACGAAGCAGGCTGAGGGGTAGAGCGCAAGCTAGCACTTCCCCACTCCGGGTGGGACCTGAGTGTTATTCCTCGGACACTCCCGGCTACCCAAGAACAAAGGGAAGGGGTTTAAGTGCTTGCCTTGGGAAGGTGGGAAACTAAGGCAAATGAAAAATTAAATTCTCTTACCACCTCCAGCCCTTTGGCAGGTCCTTGAAACCAGCAGAGTGACCTTCCTCAAGGAGCTCAGCTGCCTCGATGATGCTGTCACTTTGCTAGGGGCAAAAGAGAACCTTAGCTTAACATAATCCCAACCTCAAAGATCCTGTAAGTCAACTTCCTTTATCTCACCAGCCCCAAGATATATGCGGGGAATCATACTCCAAGCTTATGCCCCTGCCCCCGCCCCCCATATGCATCTCAAGGGTCTCATGACTGAGGTTTTACTAAATGGTAATAAATGCTGTTTCCCTAGCAACAGCTAACCCCTCAAGGTCTTGGAAACCTTGCTTCCAAAATTCTTTAGAGACTTACTCTGTGCCTAACCCCCTCCCAACCTGAGGGTATATAATGAGTTATCTGTCAGAACTCCAGCACAGCTCTTCCTGCTCATGGGTCCTGTCCCCATGCTTTAATAAAGTCACCTTTTTGCACCAAAGACGTCTTCATGAATTCTTTCTTGGTTGTCGGCTCCAGACCACCCCACCATCACCCTAAAACATCACTTACTGTGGCACAATTACTGAAAAAGCGGAGAAAAACATAATCTGCAATTAAAAATACGTATACATATACGATGAGGGTTTTTGGGGGTGGTGACAGTGGGGTTCATGGGCTCCAGAGCTGATGACCAAGAAAGAATTCTTGAAGATGTCTTTGGTGCAAACAGGTGATTTTATTGAAGCATGGGGACAGGGCCCATGGGTGGAAAGAGGGGCCCCAGGATCATTAGGGAAGACTGGTTATATCCTATGGGGTTGGGGGAGGTAAAGTCCAGGGGAAGTTTCCAGTGAGATTTCCACATGCTAAAGAAGACTCTCAGGACACTGGAGGCCTGGCTATTGTCAAGCTAAAGTTGTTTTTCCCTCCAGCAAAGCATTAGCATTAAGACAGTAAGGAGCTCCTGGAGAAACATTTTACTCTGCCAGCCTCAAGTATTTGTCAATGGGCTGCAGGTTATAAGGAAATTTAGTTTGGGGCCCCTGGATGGTTCAGTCAGTTGAGCATCTGACTTCAGCTCAGGTCATGATCTCGTGGTTTGTGGGTTCGAGCCCCGCATCAGGCTCTGTGCTGACAGCTGACAGCCTGGAGCCTGCTTCAGATTCTGTGTCTCACTCTCTATCTCTGCCCCTCTTCTGCTCACACTCCGTGTCTCTGTCTCTCAAAAATAAACATTAAAAAATTTTGTAAAGTAATGTAGTTCCCTCTGCCATTTCCTTCTGCCTTTGTTTCCCACATCTCTATGGAGGGGTGATGGAGACTGAAGTCCTGTAGGACTGTGATCTCTATCTGCTAACCATTTGTTTTTTCCCTTTCCTTTGTTCTTGGGCAGCCGGGAGTGCCCGAGGAATATCACGCATGTCCCACCTGGTGTGTGTGGGAGGGTGGTGTTTGTGGCCTGTCAGCTTGCCTCATGCTCCCTCATCATATATATCATAGAGAAGGCATTGAGTTCAAATTCTAACATTCCCACTGATTTTTCCTAGTAGCATGGGACAGCTTATTCTATCATTTTGAATCTTTCATCTGTAAACCATTAGTACATTTCTTGTCAAACCTAGCTGAGAAAGGGAAAATTTGATCCCATTCTATTTATATCTGTCCAGCCAGCTCCTCTAAATTGCTGGGCTCTTTATTATTTTTCAAATCCTTCATCCTTCATCATGCTTCCCCTAGTCAGGAACCAAGGCAATGTTTTCAAGCACTATTTAGTTTCATTCTATCCCATCCAGGCCCCTCCCACCCCCACCCAATTCTAAGGAGCCTTTTTCCATTCATTCCTTTGGTATGAACCATTGGAAACATATCCGCAAGCCGTTTACAACCCTTCCCCACCACCCTCTCCCCGACCCCAGCCATGGCGACGTTGCGACATAATTCTTTGGGAAAAAGAGGCTAAGTTGTTTACTAACTTCGTAAAGCTCTTCTGTAAATAAACCAGTTTCAGTTTTGCTTGGGATCTGTTTTTTTATTCAGAGAGCTGAATCAATAGTAGGTTTTGTGATTCTGCTTAAAGGGAGACACGGTTAAGGAGCTTAACAGAGACAGCATGGGCCATACAGCAGTTGCCCAAGCTCTGTAGATGTCGATTAACTCCCCAATGTTCCCTTTTAGACAGATGTTCCCTAGGAAACTTGCCAAAACACATGCATGTTCTGTTAGCAGCGAAGAAGTTAAATAGAAAGCCACTTCCTCCTTTTCCTGAATGCATGCTCGAAAATCAGAAACTATAATTAAATGCATATGTGGCATTTTTCACAATATGTTAGGTTGGTGGTTCTAATTATTATCATACGTACCATATTTGATCTGGTAGAACATGTGAAAATGTTTATATACTTTTACATTATGGTTTAACAACACATATAAACATTTAGGTACAAAAGGATTATGAATTTTGTTAAAGGCATTGAATTACTGTCAAAAAGAGAGAAACTTTAGCAATTATCCTTGTATTTTTTGCAAACCTTTTGTCACAGAACAAACTGTTTCGGAAAGTAAAACTGTAAGGAGAACCCAAATTGAGGAAGTGAGACTGAAATGTGTCAAATAAACAGAATATATTTTCCAGGAGCCATCTTCCAGGGCTCTGCAAGGATCTGAGACTTTGGGGCCAGGGCAGGTCCTCAGCTCATCTATCTTCAGCTCCTTTCCTCCAGGGTGAAGACATAGGAGTCAATGGGGTGTGAATCATCCAGTGTCACAGAGCAGATGCCTACCTGGAAATCATGGAGAACTTACTAGGTTCCAAACACTTCTCATACATGAATTCTCATCTTTACAGCAAATTGACTCTCACATTACAAAGGCAAAAAAACGAGTTCAAAAGTTTTAGGTGGCTTTAGCCATTGTTATTTAGCTGATTAAATGCAGAACCTCCGCATCAGAACCCAGATTCAAGGGTAAAAGCTTCCTCTGCCTCCAGGGATGAGGGTGGGCTTAGTCTGAGTTCCTTCTTTACTCTAAAGTGTTAGGAGTGTGAAATTAATTAAACAAGGAGGCCATTAGACAGAGCTGGTTCCCATGCCTGACTGCCTGCAGAAGCAAACCAAAATCTAAGCCTGTAAGTGCCTCAAGGTTACGAAATCAAAACCTAAGGACAATCACTTGCAAACTGCCAAGGAGCCTTTAAACTCCAGCCAATCAATAATTTCCTTACTTTGTTTCCGCCTCTCCTCTATAAAACTCCTCCCCAGGGTAGTGCTGCTCCTGACCTGGTTGGTGCTGCCCAATTGTAATCAATGAGTGCTGGAATAAACTCTGAAAATGTTCAATATGCCTCAGTTTACCGTTTAACAAGGTGAAGGAATTTTCCAATCCTCCTATCTGTGACTTGTACTGATGAGGTTTGGGGGTGATGGTGGGGTTGGTGGAGTCCGGAGCCAATGGCCAAGAAAAAATTCTTGAAGAAGTCTTTGGTGCAAAAAGGCGATTATATTAAAGCACAGGGACAGGACCCGTGAGCAGAAAGAGTGGCATCATATTTATCATGAAGTTGGGGAGGTTAAAGTCAAAAGGGAGGCCTCCAGGAGGACTTTGATGTGCTAAAGAGGACTCCTAAAATACCCGAGGCCTTGTTATTGTCAAGCTAAGGTTGTTTTCTCTCTCTTATAGAACATTTACATTAAGACTGGTAGGGAGTTCCTGGAGAAATGTTAGACTCTGTTTTTTGCCTCAAGTATTTGTGAATTGGCTGCAGGTTACAAGGAAATTTAATTTTGCCTGCCTTTTCCTTCTTGCTTTTGTTCCCCACATCACTGTGGAGTGGTGATGTCGGGGTTCCAGGAAACTGAGTCTACACATTTTTGGAGATTAGGCTATTGATAAGATTGCTTTGTTCTTGTAATTTACTAAGATATTTGCAAACTGATGGAGACTACTGTTTGTATCCCTTTGACTGTGATCTTTCTCAGTTAGCCATTTGTTTCCTTTCCTTTGTCCTTGGGCAGCCTGGAGTGCCTGAGGATTATCATACATATCCCACCTTGGGTTTGCATTTTGTATTTGTATGCCTGCTTGTATTTTGCCCTCAGCCTGACTTATGCTCCCTCACCAGTACTATGTCTGTATTGCTCGCTAGAAAAACAGCAAAGGAGTATGCAAAGTAATGTTTAAGCAAATTTGCAAACCATCAACTCAAAATGTCAGAGCTCAAAAGCCTTAGGCGGGCATCTGGTCCACTCTCTTCATGTTAAAGATGAAGAAAAATCTGAGGTCAACTAGCTATGTTGACGTGAGGTCAGCAGCCACCAGCCAGCGTGTTTTTGAAGCCTGCTCTCTGGCGTCCTGGTACCTGTGATTCTAAAGCAGGTGGCGGGCCGAGGTAGCTCTGGTTCTGTTAGCTGGCTCTAAATGTTAGGTAATGTGTCTTCTCAGGCAGTCAAGTCCACGGGAATGATCTGGTGAGACGCCCATAACTCCTGCAGAGAGGAGACAAAATCTCTCTCCCAGGATGTGTAAGCATATAGATAACCCGGCCAATTAGGGCCGTTTCTCCTAATGTTTTTGCTTAATGCAGAGGGTCAGTTAATCAAACTGCTCCGGCTGGTGTCGGCTATTTCCTACCTAATTGACAGGGCCGGAGTGCCCACCGGAGACAGCCTCTGCAATCCCCAGTTGTGGCTGCAAATGAGCTTTGCGGTTACAGGGAAGTGAAGATGCCCTGAAGTCTAGACACAGAGACTCAACTTTAAAGGTGGAATAAGGAGCCACGGAGAGGGACCGTTATAAAAGTGCAGCTCAGGAGTCTGCTTGACTAATAAGGACTAGAGGCAACTGCCCTCGTGCTCCCTTGTGACTTAAACTATTAGAGGTAACCCCTGTGATTTACAGAAAGATGCGAGTAAAGATCATCCTTCCTTCCTCCTGTTCCTCTAATGCATTTTGAAGTTTGGTAATATCATAGGGGCCACTTTCATTCATTTCTAGCTGTGAAGCAGATCACAATGGCCCATTATAACTGCAAAATGACTTTAAGAAATCCCAGTTTAGAGAGTGTTTTTAACACCAGATGATTGGGTCCTGACCGGCGAGAGCACAAAGACAACAGAAAAGTGTGGTGACAGAAGCGTTTTCATTACATCCACCTTGTGTTTCTCCTGCTTCCCACTTCCAAGGCTGTTTGCGACAGGGAGTGACCCCCATGCTCAGGAAAGGACAAAACCACTGCTGATCTCACGGTGAATGGGGCACGTGTGCAGAAAGGGCGGTTGGGAGACAGCTCAGGCCGCTTGTTCTTTATGACCAAGAATGTCCCCTATTCCTTCTCTTTGGTTTAGGGGCTCTTAGAGCTCTCACCGGCAATGACCTTATTTCTTTTCTTCTTTCCCTACTGAAGTGCATCCATGAGAAAAAAAGCTGATTGAAACAATGTATGAGAAACTACCTGAAAAGATAATTCACTAAATCCCAAAGGCACCACAAGTTAAGTCTACCATACTGAGTTTTAAGCATTGATAGAGAACATACTGTAAGGACACAAGTCTAAACCAAACTGACTCCATGACAGGCCTTAAGTTTCCCCTCTAAGCTAGAAGGCCTAAGTTCCAGCTTCCCCGAAACTATCAGGCAGTTACACATTGCCCAAGGCAGGAGAAACCACCCTTGCAACACCCAATCAGGAAAGGCCAGCGACCACCCTCCACATTACTGAGGGAGAGGCCTGGAGATAGAAACTATAGATAGGACCCTGTTACCTAATGTTAAAGTTAACCCGTTAGTCGCCAAACAAGACCCTAGGCTCGCTCTGTGATTGGTTGAATTTAAAGGTACTCTAAACGTTGTAATTGCATCCCTTCCAAAAGTAACGAATACTCTAGACAAAGTGTATGGTCAAATCCACTGTCAATGATGTTGTATAAGTATGATTGGATCACTGTTTCCATGCCACAACTTCTGTAACTCCCCCGTCACAAACCCCATAAAAACCCTGCTCTGCCTTTGCTCGGGGCTCACAGCACGGATCCACTGCGCTGGTGAAGTCTGTGAGCCCGAGCTCGAGCCCGTAATAAAGCCCTTTGCCTTTGCATGCGTGACTCGGTCTCCCCGGTGGTCGCCGGTCGTTGAGGATGCTGCGATCTGGGTATAACAATACTAAGTCTTGACTGAGAACTGGACAAAACACAAAAGTGTAAGGAAGGAAAGGAATGGATGTTGCTTAGGGGGTGTGGGACTGTGACATGCTTTGAAAAGGATTCTTGTAAGAAGCTGCCCCCCCTGGAAAACCACACCACTGTTGATTAGAGAGCTCTGCCATGGACTGGTGGCGGCTTGGCATCTCCCAGAAGCCTCCCAGCATCCATACAGAGGACAAAGTAGTTTCCTTCAATTTATAGATTGGGAAACTGATCCTCAGAAAAGTTAGATAATTCTCCAAAAGGCAATAGCTAAGAAAGGTAGAAGCCAGGTTATCGGACTCCTAAGGCCTCTTTCACAATTTTGTTTTTTAAATATACATACCACAGTTCTGGGCTTCCGGGCAAAATGGTGACATGAGTACAGTTGTTTAATTATCCCACAGTGAGAGAAAACTAGAAAGGCATGTGGAGGAAAACCGGCAGAATGTGACTGACAGCCCTCAACTCAGAGAGGAGGCAGCCCGAGGTGAGAGCGGACCAAGCACCACACACTGTGAGAACGTGACCCCGCTGGAAAGGATGCCGTTGGGCTCATGGGCAGTGGTCACGACAGACACACAATCCTTCAGTCCAGAGGCAAAGCCACCACGATTGCCCAGGGTTCTGACTCAAGCTCCCTTTCCATTCCCAGCCCACAGGATACTAAAGCCAGTCAAAGAAAATTATGACAAATCTAGTTTTTTACCTTCTTTATTTGAACATGAAAGTGGGATAGAGGTCCATATCAATCTCAATTCCAAATTTATTGTAAGTCAATCCTGGGTAAACATACACTGCCCTACACGAAGAATAAGCAGAGAGAAATCACCAGGCTTTTGAAATTATATCGCAGTTCAAAAGAAAAGGATAATCCTAAGATCATCATAGGTGTCTTCCTTTGAAATAGATTTCCTTCAAGAAAAAAAGAATATATGTTTTTTAATTCTAACTTGAGTTTTCATATACACACAAGAAGACATTGAGTCAAATAAAGTGCGGTATTAAGTCATGAAGAGAAAAAGATCTGGGATAAGAAAATGTATACGATGTGAAGGACATGAATTTGTGATTAAAAATTATACTGTAGTCTTTCCATGATATAATGAATATAATGTAAGATAAATTTAGTAGAGGACACAATTAAGATTTTAATATAGCATTCAGAAGAACAGGGTAAAGATATCAATATTTTAATGAGAAGTAAGGAGATGAGATTCAGTGGGATATATAGGATATATATGTAAGATTTTCATTTCTATGTGCACACACCCAATATTTCAGACTTCTATGGGGTCAGAAAATATAAAATTTCAGTACTTCCTGAAAACAGCTATTTAAACAGTTTGAACAATTTGGTGGGAATATAAACTGGTACAATCATTATGAAGAACAGGATAAAGTTTCTTCAAGAAATTTTAAAAAGAACTACCAGATGATCCAGCAATTCTACTTCTGGGTGTGTATCTAAAGAAGACAAACTCATTAACTGGAACAGATAACCGTACTCCCATGTTCATAGAAAATATTATTACAAACATTATATCATAGCAAATATTACTCACAAGAGCCAATGTATAAAAACAACCTAAGTGTCTGTCAATAGTTCAGTAGATAAAGAAAATGTGGGGAATGCCTGGATGGCTCATTCAGTTAAGTGTCTGGCTTTGGCTCAGGTCATGATCTCGTGGCTTGTGGGTTCGAGTCCCCTGTTGGGCTCTGTGCTGGCAGCTCAGAGCCTGGAACCTGCTTCAGATTCTGTCTCCCTTGCTCTCTGCCCCTCACCCACTCACACTTTGTCTCTGTCTCTCAAAAATAAATAAACGTTGAAAAAATTAGAAAGAAGAAAATGTGCTATGTGGTACACACACACACACACACACACACACNCCTGGATGGCTCATTCAGTTAAGTGTCTGGCTTTGGCTCAGGTCATGATCTCGTGGCTTGTGGGTTCGAGTCCCCTGTTGGGCTCTGTGCTGGCAGCTCAGAGCCTGGAACCTGCTTCAGATTCTGTCTCCCTTGCTCTCTGCCCCTCACCCACTCACACTTTGTCTCTGTCTCTCAAAAATAAATAAACGTTGAAAAAATTAGAAAGAAGAAAATATGCTATGTGGTACACACACACACACACACACACAGAGAAATATTATTTAGCTTTAAAAAGAGGGGAATCCTGTTATTTGCATCAAAAGGAATGAAACCACAGGGCATTATGCCAAGTGAAATAGGCCAGAAAGAGAAAGACAAGGCTGGGAGATGAGACAAATAGAGAGAAGTTGGTAAAGAGTACACACTTGCAGTTATAAGATGAACACGGTCTGAGGCTCTAATGTATAAGATGGTGACTATAGTTGATCACATTGTACCAAAAAAAATGTTAAATATGTGAGGTTAATTAACTCAATGTGGGGGATCTTTTTATAATGTATATATAAACATATATATATTAAATCATCATATCATAAAATTTAAATATATTACATTTTATTTGCCAATTGTACTCTAAAAAATCTGGAAAAATAATAAAGGGTAGAAACTTTTGGATGGGATAAATATATTTATGGCGTAGATTGTGATAATGGCTTCACAGACGTATACTTATGTCCAAACACATCAAGTTTTGTACATGAAATAGGAGCAGCTTTTTGTATGTCCACCATACCTTAACAAAGTGGATTTCAAAGGAAGAAATTCAAGAAAAGGCAACAAGGGGTGAAAGGAGTGAACAGTAAGATCAGTTAACAGTACCTACATAATTTCCAATATGATCATAAAACTTAATGCAAATGAGAAAATGGTCATTGAAGACTAGTTGCATAATGTAATTAACAGCAATAATGTTTAAGCAAAATCTCACTTCTGTGTTATACATACAGATAGGTGTTTTTAGATATGTACATATGTATATACTCAAAAATCTATTTCAGGCAGCTCTGGGTTTGAATCTTGGTTTTACCACTTAATTTTCTGTGACCTTTGGTAATATCTTTACAACATCCACATACATAGATGAACACATCTATGCACATGCATAGCAATAAGACAATGCAACAAAATGTTCAAAATAGTAATCTCTACTTAATGTGAAAATGTTCTTACTTCCTGAACATATTTCTTGCCTTACTCAAGTTTGTAAAGTAAACATTTATCACTTCAGTATCAGAAAATGTCATTAAATACAAGAAGAGAGATATTAAAATTGAAACTATAATTCTGGTTAAGGGTCTTCTCTTCTGAAATTTGAATCCTCCGTACAACTAGGAACCTGGGTTGTGTGAATTGAACCTGTATTGGTAAGCTTATTAATCACACATGTCAGTCCACACATCTCAGAATCTCAAAATCACAGAATTCAGAATCATTGACACTCTTGAGTGTGCCATTGATTATTGACATCATTGAAAGGCTGTGCAGAATGGCCACTGAGAATGTAAGTGCCAGGATCAAACTGCCTGGGTCTATATCCTGCTCAGTCCTTACTCGTTCACATCATGTTATGCAGGGTAAAATGTGTAACCTCTCTGGGATTTACTTTACTTTTTTTAAAAATTTGTTTAATATTTATTTATTTTTGAGAGACAGAGACAGAGCATGAGTAGGGGAGGGCGCGAGAGAGTGAGAGGGAGACACAGATTCTGAAGCAGGCTCCAGGCTCCCAGCTGGCCATCAGCACAGAGTCCAACGCAGGGCTTGAACCCATGAACCGCGAGATCATGACATGAGCCGAAGTCGGATGCTTAACCAACTGAGCCATCCAGGCACCCCCAGGATTTACTTTTCTAACCTATAAACTAAGAATAATAGGAATGCATATTTCATAGCTTGATTGTGAGAAAAAAGCCAGAAATGGCTGATGAAGAATCCAAAGATTAGGGAAGCTGCAGAATTAGTTTTAAAGGTAGAGCTGCTGGCTTCTAGAGCTCTGCCTCGGGGCCCTTGGCTCCTCCCTGATCCTGAAACCAAGTCCTGAGACCAAGGTTGTTTATTTTCATTATTTAAAAAAATTTTGTTAATCTTTCTTTTTGAGAGACAGAGACAGAGTGTGAGTGGGGGAGGGGGAGAGAGAGAGGGAGACAGAATCTGAAGCAGGTTCCAGGCTCTGAGCACAGAGCCCAATGTGGGGCTCCAACTCATGAACCACAAAATTGTGACCTGAGCCAAAGTCAGACGTTCAACCAACTGAGCCACCCAGGTGCCCCTATTTTTATTATTTTTTAATCTTCATCCTTCTGCCTGAGCTGAAGCTGTATTTGATGCTTCTGTCCTGATACCAGGATTCTTCTACTGTCAACAAAACATTTATTCAGGAATTTTTGAAGCTCTACCCTATGGCAACCACAGCCACCAGATTCTGACTACTTAAAGTTTACATTAAGCATGATACTCTTGTATTAGGAATCAAATAGGAAAATGCAAACCATGAGATTTCCATTCTAACTCTGAAAGACCTGTATTATTCAGACATCACAGCCAGGGGTGTTGTGCTTAAAACCTCTTAAGCTCCTTCGAAATTCTTACAACAACACCCTGGGTAGATACGTACTCTGTGTAGATAACTGGATCTGTAGGAAAAAAGGGAAGGTGAGTCACATTCGCTGAGCCCAGACTTTGGGCTTTGTTTTGCAGTCATTAGAGTGAGAATATTTATTCTTCTCTTTCTTCTGCTGGCCGCCCTGCTCTTTTGGTTTCTGTCCTTCTTGTTGAATAGAAGCGAATCTGAACACTAATGGTTGGCCAATTCCAAGCTACCATTTGGAGGTAATTAATTTGGACAGCAAGCATAAACCTAGCATTTGTGGGGTTGACTTGAGGCTCAGTTAACTCACCAGAAGAATTATTTTATATTTAGGTAGCTATTCTTCCAAAGATCCATTAACAAGACAGGTGTTTAACCTCTGGTCCCACATCTGCCTCAGTCTCAGTGGAGCACCAGGTTTCCTGAATGTATCAGTAGAATGTTTGGATGTGGTTTTTCATTTAACTGTCACCAAGCCAATTGCTTCATTAATTTACTTTATTCTTTTTTCTTTTTGAGGTCAACAAACCCCCAGGAGCACCCAAACCAGAATAAAATAGGGAAAGACATATTAATTATTCTCACATCAGACACTGGAAAATGCTACTATTGACCTTGCTTATTGAGTAATTATGAAACACATACACCACATTTCAGAAGCATACATTTTATATCGGGGGCTTACCTGACCAGTTCCCAAAATGTTCTGCCTCTGAGAAGCCTACAGCCCTTAAAACATCACTCACAAAATATGTTTGTGGCATTATATCCATACCTCTGAAAATGGTGACATTTGCAATCGGCCACTTAGAAAATCTTCAAGGACATCCTCACAAGGAGAACACCATGTTTTCAAACCTGAAACAGATGTGCAACTACGTGAGCTCAGTTCCTTAAGGCCCTTTCTGTACCGGGAAGTATCACCCAGCTGTTGCTACCTGGAAGGCCTTCAACGACTTGCATACTCTGTCTAACATAACAGGACAGTGACCCAGGTCCCCAGTTCAGGGGTGTAGCACAAATGTAGCAGAAAATGCAATTGCACAGCATGGCGGCCGGTCGCTGGTCTCTGCTTTCACCTTGGTAATAAACTGAATCGTGTCGTCCAAACCAGGATCGAACGCTTGTGCTCCATTTATTTCAGTCACGCTCTGCTGACATACAGTTAGTCAAATGGGCAGAAGTTAACCTCAACCTCTCCATCCTCCAGAAACACTTAAGTCTGTTTCATCTGATTTAACATCAGTGCATATGTGCCTTACAAATCTTTGTTAAAGTCCACTAACCTTAATGTTCAGAAAAGGGCACTGCCGAATCTGATGAATTTAAAACATGGAATGATGAAAACCAAGAATTTCACAAGATTGCTTTTGTTAAAAATGCTTTATTAGTCAAGACTGCCAAATGGGGACTGTATCAAAGGTAAGGCTACTACAAAGAAGAAAAGTGCTTTTCTTCCTCAAACATATGTTTTGCAGCTGAGCCCTGTTCTCAGTTTTGAGTCTTGTTTCATGTGGCGGTCTGGTTCTCTTTTTTGGCCTAGAGCCTAAACATCTCTGATGATACTTTCCCTATCTTCCCAGACTTTAGATTCAGACGCAAAATGTTCAACTGAGCACAGAATAAAGTACTAGCACGCAGTTGTGTCTCTATGCACTCAAGAGCTAAAATGACATGTTTGTCCAAAGGAAAAAGTAAAACAAAAGTCATTTTTTGCTAGTTGGAAAAACATTTGGGGAAAGTGGCATGGTTTTTTCTCCATAAATATTCCTTCCTCTTCATTTTGAAAAGTGAGGTGAGAAAGGAAATGCAAAGAATGGATGAGAGGGAGAATTTTTGAAAATTGGCAGAACAAAATGTGAAGATTCCAACATGGTGATGATAGATAGAGGAGGGAATGTCACCGTCAAAGGAAGAGTGGTTAGTGTTAAGACGTTTTTTAGGTGCAAACGCATTAATGCTAATTCCATTGAAAAAGATGTAGCTGTTTCTGGAGTATGAAAAGGTTAAGGTTAGCTTCTATACATTCTGCTCACCATATGTCAGTGGTTTATGACTAAGATAATTGCTACAGTGCTTCCTCCACTCAGAATGAGAGAAACTATAGAGAAAAAGAAGCACATTTGTGGGCGCTGCTCTTTCATGCGGTTTTATGATTCCTTAGCAAGGCTGACCCTATTCTTGATGACTTCAAATCCCATTTCTTTGAGTTTCTTCTCAATGTTCACAATTCTTCTCTGTTATTGAGGAGACCAACCTTGCTTTTCCAAACCCAGATTTTCTTAGGCCTTTTTATCCTTTGAGTAACAAATGGGATCACAAAAACATTTGTACTGAAAGTTCATTCATTCACAATCCCTATCTACTTAGAGAAAACTGTGGCTTTCTCAGCTTCTCCCCTGCACTGCCACACCTCCAGTAGCTCATGAGAGGTCCTACGGGTTCATGAACAAGTCCGTTTGTGTGATGGCCATGATGCTGCGAGTGGGTACTGCTTCATGAGACAACGGTCTTTCTGCACTCCTCTGGACACAGGAGAGTCCCTGCCCATGAACAGCACCGCTCTGCTGGTACCTACAGGGACACACCTACCCCTCCAGCCCCTGTGGCCACTTTTTCTTCCTCCTTCCCTAGTGCAGAGAAACCATTTTGCCTGAGTCCTTTTCAGTGGCAGAATGAGAGAGATGGTGTATTTCTCTGTGGGTCACATGCTGTTCGCAGCATTCTTGAAATAGAGTTCTTTGGGCCACGTGGGGTATGATTTTTAGTGAAAGCTCTTTTAGTTTTATGTACTGCATTCTCTAGGATTCAGATGTCCCAGAAAAATGAAGCTAGAAATACATTCATGTGGGAGACAGTGTAATCCGAATCCATACTCTTCTCCAAATACCTAGTCTTCATATTTTTCAAGCTCATGATGCCTGGTTTCTTTCCTTCTAGTGATCTCTCTACTCTCCCTCCAATAGATTTTCCTTGGATCGTCCATTAGAGCTTCCGATGTGCCAAGGAATTGCTTATTGCTACTCTCTATCAGAAAGCAGTCTCTGCTAGTAAGTAGGTCTCCCACACACACAGACACACAGAATGATTTTCTTAAAAGTTAGGACAGTTTCACCTCCATTTTGAAATTGGATATTTCAATGGCATGTGAAGATTCAATAGATTTGACATTCCTAAAATAATTACTAGACCAGTGGAATTTACATTTACAAAGGAAAATATCTTAAAATCAGTTTCATGGCTTATCTCTTTACCTAGATTTCTTTATATATAAAAATTTTTAAATGATTTTATTTATTTCTGAGAGAAAGAGAGAGACAGCATGACCAGGGGAGGGTCAGAGAGAGAGACACACACACAGAATCTGAAACAGGCTCCAGGCTCCTAGCTGGCGGTCAGCACAGAGCCTGACGCAGCGCTCGAACCCATGAACCACGAGATCACGACCTGAGCCGAAGTCGGACACTTTAACCAACTGAGCCACCCAGGCGCCCCTCTCTTTACCTAGCTTGCAGGTTGAGTCAGACTACATGGGGATCAGGAAGGAATTCTAGAAATAAACTCCCTGGAAGAAATTATGGTGTGCTAGGAGTTCCACCATTCTGAAGCCTAGTGAGAGGGGCTTCCCAAGGCCTCTCAAAGAACTTGATTTGTGTCTCTTGTATCTGTAACATTTACAGTGAACTCGTGCCAGATTTTGCTAGTCAGACTGGCTGACTGGCAACTCTGAGGCCGAGAAGTGTTGCAGGGCCGTAAATGACATGTATCACTATGATTGATTGAGTTTTCAAGGCCACATGAGATAAAGAGGCTCTAACCAAGATGAGTACCTAAAGGCTCAAAGAAGCCTCCTCACAGAGTAGCTGAAGTTTGTCCAAACTGGGAAGGCTCAAGACCCATCTAAGATAGAACCAGGAAAATAAAAACTTCCTTACATTCCTGACCTACCATGCTTTCATATCACCTTTCACCTCCCTTTCTCCCCCTCAAAATCAGTAGCTGTCGAATGGGAAGGAGGTGATCCAAAAAGAGGGAAGACACCGACTACACTCTCTTTTTCCAGGGCAGATTGCTCGCACTAAGAGTCCCTCCCAGTTGTGGGTTCAGAAGGAAGGCATGCTCTTGAATGAGGATCTGAACATTCTAACTTTCTAAATTGAAGACTAGAAAATCCTTCACCAGAAAGTTACAAAAATGCCAAAGTTTTGTTCAGAGTCATGGAAACCTAACCCAGTAATTAAAGACAAAAAGGCAATGGGAGTACAAAGTAAAGTTGCTTTATGAAAACACTCCATGAATCCCGCATATTCAGTACACCAGGTGTGGTAACCATGAATCCCAGGTGAGAAGTGAAAAGCTCACACTTACAATTATATCTAGTTTAATCCCTTTTCTCGTTCTTGCCCTTCCAATCCATGTGACATTTCATGTTTCTAATTAGAGCTTCTATAGTGTTTCCAATGTCACTAGTTATACCAGAGTTTTATAATCATATAAATTTTAAAGGTGGAAGTAAACTTAGGAGCATCTAGTTCAGCGGTTCCCAACTTTAATGTGCAAATGAATCACCTAGGATCTTGTTAAGACTCAGGTTCTGATTCAGTATGTCTGAAAGGAGGCTTGCGAGTGTGTGTCTAACAAGCTCCCTGATGATGTCAGTGCTGCTGGTCCACGGACCATATTTTGCATAACAAGGCTCTGATCCACATCTGTCCCACCCTTACAGTATAATAAGGAAACTAAAAATTCTTGGGGACGCCTAGGTAGCTCAGTTGGTTAAGCGTCTGACTCATGATCTCGACTCAGGTCACCATCTCATGGTTTGTGGGTTGAAGTCCTGCATCGGGCTCTGTGCTGACAGTGTGGAGCCTTCTTGAGGCTGCCTGTCTGTGTATCTGTGTGTCTGTGTGTCTGTCTCCCTCTCTCTCTGCCTACCCCTGCTTGCTCTGTATCTCTCTCTCTTAAAATAAATTAAAAAAATAAACTTAAAAAAAAAAAGAAAACTCTTAAAATAAAGAATTGAAAGACCTGGTCTGAGGTAATGACATTAGGTAGAGGTGATCCTAAAATCGAAATCTCTGATGTCTGCTTCTTTAGGCCATGCTTCTTCAGCAGCATTACTGCTGTTACCCTGGCCATGCTTTGTAACTAACTCAGGTGCTAAGTGACCTCTGAAGCTCTTCATCCACATCCAAACACAGGAAGCAGTACAATGGCTACATTTCCCAACCCGTTCTCTGATGGATGCCAGTATTACTGTAATTAATAAGGCCAGACAAAGACATCATAAACAAAGAAAACCAGAGTCTGACAGATGTGAAAATCCTTAATAAAATATTGGGAAACACAATTCAATAATCTATAAAAAAGATAATATAGCATAACCAGCTAGGTTATTTCCTGGTAATGCAAAGTTGCTTTCACATGCAAAAATCAAGGGGCACCTGGGTGACTCAGTCAGTTAAGCAGGTCATGATCCCACAGTTTGTAGGTTTGAGGCCTGCATAGGGTTTTGTGCTGATAGCCTGGAGCCTGCTTAAGATTCTGTGTCTCCCTCTCTCTCTGCCCCTCCCCCACTTGTGCTCTCACTCTGTCAAAAATAAATATTTTTTAAAAACTTAAAAAACATCAATTGATATAATACACCATATTCTTTAAGCACAAAGACCACATAATCATCTCAATAATGGAGACAAATTGCTTGACAAGTATTTAACATCCAAGTATGTTAAAAACATATGTTTAATATATGTTAAAAAAAAAACAAACTAACTAACAAACAAAAACCTCTCAACAGACCAGGAGTACAAGGAATACTTCCTCAATATAATAAAGAGCATTTACAAAATATTTTTAAAAAACAGTTAATAATGTCACACTAATGATGAAAAACTGAAGGTGAACGCTTTCTACTTAAGATTGAGAATAAAGCAAAGATGTCTAATCTTTCACTTCTATTCAACATTGTATAGAGGGGTCGAACCAGAGAAATAAAAAAAAGGAAAGAAAAAAAGAGAGAAAAGTTATTTTTAAAGGCAATCAGGTAGGAACAGAAGAAATAAAACTATTAGCAGCAACGTGTTGCTATTTGTAGAAAATCTGAAGGAATCACAGAAATGACTACCACTGAGTTTGGCAAGGTCAGAGAACAGAAAATCAAGATACGAAAATCAATTTTCTTCCCACATGCTAGCAACAAACAATCCAAAATGAAATTTAAAAAAACAATTTCATTCATAATTGGATGAAAAAAAAGAATACTTAGGGAGAAGTTAACAAAAAAGTATAAGACTTGTACACTGGAACTATCAATATTATTGTGAGAAATGTTAAAAGATCTATAAATAAATGAAGTTATATCTTATATTCATGGATTGGAAACTTCAATATTGTCAAAATGGCAGTTCTCCCCAAATTAATCTATAAATTCAATGCAATCACTATCAAAAGTCTAACTGACTTTTTGATAGAAATTGACAAGCTAATCCTAAAATGTGTACAGTAAGGCAAAAGACCTAGAATTGCCTAGAATTTGAAGGACCTGCACTACTAATTTCAGAATGTACTATAAAGCCAAAGTAACCAACACAATGTGGTAATCACACAAGGAAAAGTATAGAGATCAATGAGGGACAGAATTGAGAGTCCATAAATAAACTCTTACATCAACTGATTTTCAACAAAGATGCCGAGGCAATTCAAAGACAGAAATGATAGACTTTTCAACAAATGATGTGGGGACAATTGGATATCCACATGCAAAACAAACAAATAAATAGATCTTTAGGTCAAGCATAAACAAAAATTAATTGAAAACTGATTATAGACCTACATGTAAGAGCAAAAACTATAAAGTTTTTGAAATAAATCATAGGAAAATAACTTTTAACTTTGAGGTAAGCAAAGAATTTTAGATATGGCATCAAAAGCAGAAGCCATAAAAGTTGATAAATTAAATCTCACTGAAATCAGACTTTCATATTTCCAACAACACAATGAAGAAAATACAAAGATAAACCATAGACTAGGAGAAGATATTTTCAAATCAAACATCTTATAAAGGACTTGTTAACAGAATATTTAAAGAACTCTTACAGCTCAATTAAAAAACCCAAACGGATCAATTTCAGAATGGCAGAAGATGTAAATAAACATTTCATCCATTAGAATGGCTATAATAATAAAGACAAGTCAGTAGCAAGTATCCTTGAGAAGATTGTTTTATAATGGCAGAGTCAATATAGAAAGCAGTTCGGCGGTTTCTTCAAAGGTTAAACTTAAACCTACCATACAACTTACAATTCTACTCCTCAGAATCTACCCAAGATAAATGAAAACATTTGTCCACACAAAGAAGTGTACATGAATGTTCACAGTGGCGTTGTTTATAACAACTTCAAACTGGAAATGGTAAAAATATCCAACAACTTGTTAATGAATAAACAAAATCCATATAAATAGAATACTTCTTAGCAACATAAAGGAATGAGCTACTGATGTGTGTTATTACATAGACAAACCTTGTAAACCATTACTTCTGAATTAATGCTCTCAACAAATATGTCTTTGTTTTGTTTTTATTGAGATATAATTGACGTATAACATTATATTAGCTGGAGGTGTATAACATAGTGACTTGATACATGTATGTGCTGCAAAATGATTACCACAATAAGTTTAGTTAACATCCATCACCACAGATAGTTACGATTTTTTTTCTTGAGATAGGGACTTTTATAATCTAGTCTCTTAGCAACTTTTAAATGTACAATACAGTATTGTTAACTATAGTCGCCAGAAAAACGTTATTTTAAGTGAAAGCAACCAGACACAAAAACCTTATATATTGTATGCTTCCATTTATATGAAATGTCTAGAAAAGGCAAATTCATAGAGACAGAAATCAGATCAGTGAGTTCCATGGGCTGGGAGCGAGAGTGTAGATAAACTGCACATGGAAGCAAGGGGAAAGTTCTAAAACCTGATTGTGTTGGTGTTTGCACACCCAAATTTGCTAAAAATCTTTAACTGGGAAAAAATGTTCAGGGAGAAAATGAGGCTAACGTGTAGAAATAAGATTTTTTTCTTTTATTATTTCAGCGTGTTGCCCTACTTTTGGTTAATATACTAATTAATGCTGACATTAGCTGTCTAATCAGTTCAAGATATTAGTCATAACATATCCTCTTCATAAAAATGTGTGGTTGCAACAGGCAGACACTTTGAGCGCTGAGCTCGTTCCGAGGGGACCGACTGAGCGCCTGTTCCTCGTGGACTCAGGCACAGGATGTTTTTTGCGCTACTTGGGCACAAAGTCGGAAGCAGCGGTGCTTCTCGCCCAGCATCTTTATCACGGCTAAATGATTTCTGGCTCTGCGCTTTTTTTCAAACAAAACAAAACACAAAATGCCTGAGTGCCAAGGCCCCTAAGAGTCGCGGGTTATTCTAGGTGCAGGGAGTTTCCAATACGTCGCGGTGCACCTTGAGCGGAGTGTTAGGACCACCTCCTCTTCATCTTGTCATTAAGAGATTCCCACCCTCAGGTTAAAGGTGTGGCTCAACACAGGACACCCCCCACCAGACAGACGAGAGCAACAACAGTTTATAGCGCACATACAGTGTGGGGGAGGAGGACACCCATGCCACGCAAGACCCCGGGGGCTTTCAAATAGGAACAGAGTGAGCCGCCAGGAGCCGTGGGGCTTTGTGCCGCCGAGGCTGCAGGGTATATCCTCAGGTTCCAGGACATGACTGTCTTGGTTGAATAATTCTGTGGGCCAGCACAGGACTACAGCTTGCTCCTTGGGGGGATAAGCAGGAAGTATACCCGGCCCATTGGATAGGCAGGGTTGTTTGACCAGGGGACCTTGTTCTCAGGAGCACGTAGGCCACTTGGGGCCTCCCAATGTTGCCACATGTCTAGGAAGTGTACAATAGTGAACCTTAATGCTAGATCTCACACCATACCAAGTTTCATACCTAAAGCACTTTACCCTCTGTTTCTGATTGTGTACCCAGAAAAGTGAGTCAACAGTCCTGTTTAAATTCTCGCTTAGTCTGCCCCTCTGCTCCATTTCCAATCACAGTGTCTGTCAGTTGCGTAAGTGGGAGAGAAGAAACGTTACAAATTTTTTTTAAAAATATTTTTATTTATTTCTAGGAGAGAGAGAGAGAGACAGCGCGAGCAGGGGAGGGTCAGAGAGAGGGAGTCACAGACTGAAACAGGCTCCAGGCTCCGAGCTGGCAGTCAGCACAGAGCCCGACGCGGGGCTCGAACCCACGAACCGCGAGATCATGACCTAAGCGAAAGTCGGTCGCCTGACCGACTAAGCCACCCAGGCGCCCCGAAACGTTACAAAATTAATAAACAAGAAGTCATCTATAAAATGGTTTATATGCTCAGAAAAGAACAGTAAGCATGATATTACATATCATAGAGACTGCTTTCAGGCAACAGGCTTGAGCAATGGAGACTTGAGCAGGACAAAAGGGCCCACTGAGTGCGACCACTGAGCTGGATGCAAACAGGCTCTTTAAGGGACCCGCCTCAAAATAGCCATAGGCCCTAAATGACCAGTTACAACCAGGCACAGTTCCTAAGATTACCAAAAAAGGGAAAATTCCATTCGTTCCCAGACTTCTTCACTTGATGTGATTAAGCAATGTGCTCAGAAGGCACACAGCTCGTGAGAGCAGAGGAGGGTTGGTCTGATTCTAAAGCTTCTCTTCCTAACCACTCTCCTGTGGTACAGCTGCCTATTGTACCGTTCAAAGGGGCTCTCTATATGTACTGAATAAATGAAAACTTCTCTTATTATATTCCTTGTACAAGAGGAAAAAAATTGAGTTCGATGACATTAAGTTAGCACATAGTCAGGATTTCCGACTCCTATTCGAAACTGAATTTAAAATACGATGGAAAATTAATCTGTTTGGAATCAGGAGCCCTCTGTCTACTGGTTTAGGGGTATCTCAAGTCTACATCCAATAGGAAAGACTGGTTGTTAACAACAACAGATGCTGGACTCGGGCTCTATTTTCCATTATGTGGCTTCTCTTTGGCAGTAACCTCACATTAAATCAGTTCCATTTCCTTCTACCTCTGACTATGGACTAATGCATTTGACTTTCCAGGGCTGTTCAATCCTAAACCTGTTCACATTCCCATATGCTAAAAGAAATTCAAATACCCCAGCAACTGGCTCTTTTTCTCTCAAATTAGTTTAAAAGACTAACAATGTTTTTTCACACTTTGTTGAAAAAATCGCTTCCCAGCTGGGATACTGTCTTCTAATTCTTAACCAAAAATACAGAGGATGAGGAATAAAAAAATGCTGACACATCTTTAACTGACGGTGCCTGGAATAATGGAATTTCTAAGATGGTTCAAATATTATTTTCCATAAACTGGAGGAATGAATAGCTACAGTGTTCTTACTTATAATTCAGAGCTAGCTGGTATTAAAAAAAAAAAAAAAGACATGTGACATCCGGAAAATGTAATTAATTTGATGGTATAAGCCTTCATAAATTATCAAGTATTCCCAGTAGCAGCCATGAAAAACTTCGAGAGAACATGAGCTGCCTTTAAATTGCTTAGTTTGCTTACAACCAGAATTATTTTAAGGTGGTTGAGTTGCTCTTGGTATTAAAAGATGTTTGAATTATTATTACCATTAATGGCGACTCCACCTTTAAGTAAGGTAATAGAGCTTTAAAGTCACACACACCCAGCATCAGTATCTTGAGGCTGTCATTCTTTTCGCTATTGAACTGCAGCTTCCAGAAATTAATTACGAGGGAAAGGTTGTTGTTACCCCACCAGGAATGAAGTCTCCAGATTCCCAATCAGGTGTTGCTGAGGAGGAAGTGTGGAGATTCCACCTCCCCGAGCTCTGCTCACATTGTGCTTGTTCTGCTAGGAACAAGCCACACGCTTGACTGAGGAGTGGGAGGAGAATGACTTAGAGAAGGAGTTTTTAATCTTAGCAATAAGTATAAAAGGCAGTCCAGGAAAGACAGAACAATCCGGTGGCTAGAACACTTCCCAGGGCCGGAGTTGTGGGTTCTGGGCCAATGGCTTTGGGTGGTCTTGAATTTGCCTTTGAATATCTGCACGGTAATTGCAAAATAAGCAAGGCGCTATCTAATCTTTCCAACTTGTCTAGAGATACATACATATATATGAAATATACATATATATTTATAAAATATATATGTATGTAAAAACTATACATATTTTTAAAATGAAGGCAATGCACAGCATGCATCTATTTTCTGAAATAATAGAAGACATTTATAGTCTGCAAAGTGTTTAGGTGGGATCTGAAAACCATCTACATCACCCTTTGCTACATGGTCATGGGAGAAAAACAAAGAAGCAAAAAAAATACCAACTTTTCTGCCTTGAGAGAAAGTTAATTGAATTTGTCATGCTGGAGGTATTACGGTTTAAACTGTCTAATTTTTTTGCTAGTTTGTATGGGAGTTTCAAATATCTACTTGAAGTTCTACTACTGGGTAGTTTTGATGTCTTTATTCTTGTGATGCTTTCATTATGTATTAAGACATTTGTGAGAAGTTTGGGCAATTAGAAAATTGGGAGCTTAATGGGGCACCTGGGTGGCTCAGTCAGTTGAGTGTCTGACTTTCGATTTCAGCTCGGGGAGTGGTCCTGGGGCCATGGGACTGAGCCCTGTGTCAGGCTCCTTACCGAGTATGGAGTCTGCTTGAGATTCTTTCTCACTCCCTAAAATTAAAAAAAAAACAAATAGAGTCTTGATTTTGTGACTTAGTCAAAAAAATTAAAATCACAAGAGATCGTTCCCAGTATTAACCAAAGTATTTTCTGAGTGGGGATAGGAGAAAAAGACCTAGGAATAGAATAGTCTACATTAGAGTAGGGATGTGGAGATTTCAGAATGAAATACGCCATTTTCCCAACTGCATAATTGCCTACAGCTGATTTGCAGGCAATTTTACAGAAATGTCCTCATCCTCTCCCTCGCAGAAATCAGAGGGAAAGTCATGTGGAGCCTGTGGATCCCTTGTTTGAGATGGGGCACTAGGAATGAGGAACATAAATTTTAAGACCTTCATAATTAACACGCTCCCTATTTACTGGTGACTCATAGCTGTAAAGGAGTTCCAAAACTCTCTGAAAATACTAAAGGATCCTTTTATAAAAATATTGTAATGGGGCACCTGGGTGGCTCAGTGGTTAAACAGCTGACTCTGAGTTTTGGGTCAGGTCATGATCTCATAGTTGGTAAGTTCAAGTCCCACATCAGGCTCTGCACTGACAATATGGAGCTGCTTGGGTTTCTCTGTCTCCCTATCTTTTTGCCCCTCCCCTGTTTTTTCTCTCTCTCCAAAGGAAAAAAAAAAAACCAATAAATGAATTTTAAAAAATAAAATACAAAGGTTGTAGCTACTGGCTCTTGAATATTTGGTGCATGAATTTTGGCTCTTCTCTTGATGTATTTATTTATGATAATCATAGGATGTGTTAAATTAGATAATGAAAATTATTTCTCTATTTTTTCCAGTTTTGTTGAGAAATCACCGGCATGTATCACTGTGTAAGTTTAATACCTCCAACATGGTGGTTCAATTTACATATATTGTGAAATTATTACCATAACATATCCAGTCAATATCCATCTTCTCATATAGATGCGTTAAAAAGAAAAGAGAAAAGGAAACGAAATTCTCCCTGAGGTGAGAACTCTTAGGATTTGCTTTCTTATCAACTTCCTTGTATGTCATAGAGAGGTGTTAGCTTTAGTTATCATGTTCTACATTGTTGCAAGTTTTGACCGCCTTCCTCCAATTTCTACTGCCCCCCACCCCCGCACCTTCCACCTCTGGTATCTACAAGTCTGATTTTTTTTTTCTATTCGTTTGGTTTCTCTCTCTGTCTCTGTTTTTAGATTCCATGTGTAAATAAGATCATGTTATACCCAGACTGCAGTATCCCCAATGACCAGAGACCACCGGGGAGACCGAGTCACACATGCAAAGGCAAAGGGCTTTATTACGGGCTCGAGCTCGGGCTCACAGACTTTACCAGCGCAGTGGATCCGTGCTGTGAGCCTCGAACAAAGGCAAAGTAGGGTTTTTATGGGGTTTGTGACTGGGGAGTTACAGAAGTTGTGACATGGGAACAGTGATCCAATCATAATTATACAATATCATTGACAGCGGGTTTAACCGCACATTGTCTAGAGTATTTGTTACTTTTGGCGAGACCCAATTACAACATTTAACCCAATTACAGAGCGAGCCTAGAGTCTTGTTCGGCGACTAATGGGTTAACTTTTACATTAGGCAGCTGAGATTTAGCTATAGTTGCTGGCCTTTCTTGATTGGGTGTTGCCAAGGTAGTGTGGTGGAGCGATGTGGTGGGCAGTTTCTTCGGCCTTGGGCAATGTGTAGCTGCCTGATAGTTCCAGGGAAACTGAAACTTAGGCCTTCTAGTTTAGAGGGGAAACTTAAGGCTTGTCATGGAGTTTGTATGGTTTGGACTTGTGTCCTTACAATCATACATATTTGTCTTTTTCTGTCTGACTTACTTCACTTAGCATAATGTCCTAAAAGTCTTACCACATAGTTGCAGAGAGGATTTCCTCATTTTAATGGTGGAATAATATTATATATATATATAATACATATAGTATATATATACACATATCACAACTTCCTTATCTATTCACCTATTGATGGACACTTAGTTATTTCCATGTGTTGGCTATCACAAATAATGCTGCTCTGAACAAGGGGGTATAGATATCTTTTTGAGTCATTATTTTCATTTCCTCTGGATATATGCCCAGAAGTAGAATTGCTGCATCATATGGTAGTTCTACTTTTAATTTTTTGAGGATCCTCCATACCATTTTTCATTGTGGCTGCGCCAGTTTACATTCCCACCAATAGTGCATAAGGGTTGCTTTTCCCCACATCCTCACCCGCACTTATTATCTCTTGTCTTTTTTGGTGATGGCCATTCTATCAAGCATGAGGTGGTATCTCATTGTGGTTTTAATTTGCATTTCCCTGGTACCTAGTGATGTTGAACATCTTTCATGTACCTGTTGGCCTTTTGTATATCTTCTTTGAGAAGTTTATTCAGGAGTGAGAACAATTTCTTTTTAAGCACACATTGAAATAGGCAGAGAATAAAAGTGCCCAATTACAAATATGTGTTTCTTCTACAAAAAGAAGACAGTCTGAGGTCAGAGTAACCGCAGCCTCTACTCTCAGTGATCCAGATTTATTGTCATCAAAGTGCAGTGACTATACGCAGGCTCATCTCCTTCTGTCTCAGGGTCTACAAAGCTGATGGCTTGCTGGTGTAGCTGCTGAAGACACTTGCAGAAAACATAACCACTTTCCATCCATCCATCCATCCATCCATCCATCCATCCATCTCCAGCATGCGAGCTATCATCTGTAGATGTATGGATCTATCTATTGATCTATATGTATTTATCAAAATCTGTGGAGCCAGTCTTCTGGCACAGGTCACGTACCAGTCAACCATTCCTGTCCAACTGGTTAGCAGAAATTTACTCTGAGCAGTTGCTAGTCAAAGCCCTTCCAGTTTGCTATGAAAAGTTAAGAAAACAAACAAGAAAATGACTTAGTTCACTGCATTTTGTTTAAATTAAAAACACACCTCAGATCAAAAAAAGTAACAAAATAACACTTAAGGAATAGAAAACAAAGTGTTCCTCCTTGGGTATTGTGAGGAATGAAAGGTAAAAAGGCCATTTGTATTTTCTGTTGAAAGAAGGCATTATTATTATTATTATCTTAAATAATGCCATCTTGGCCTTGACAGGTAC
Source organism: Crocuta crocuta (assembly GCF_008692635.1). Taxonomy (NCBI): domain Eukaryota; kingdom Metazoa; phylum Chordata; class Mammalia; order Carnivora; family Hyaenidae; genus Crocuta; species Crocuta crocuta. The sequence goes on along the minus strand of NW_027531285.1, from coordinate 7,565,987 downwards.
ATATTTAGCTAAAAAACAAAAAACAAAAAACACCCCCACTGAAAAGTATGAGAAAAAGATCAGTCAACCTACTGGAAAAAAGTTCACGCAAATGGAAAACCAGTTAACAAGGTTGCCTGTACCACTCAATTTAATAAAATACGAAGATTTTCCAAGTATTTTCTATGCTTCCATAAAGCATAGTTTCATTTTTTCAGGTCTTCAAAAGAAGGATTTGGGGATTGATACAGATGGAGGAGAAGGAAAGAATTCATCTCTCAAGCATGGACACAGAAAGCACGAGTCACCTCAGGGGTGAGAACCACACACAAGCCCTGGAATTGATTGAAGAAACCCAAGAGCAAACTCATCATTCTAGAAATGAGGACACTGATGTTCAAATAGCAAAAACAATGCTTTCCAAACTCTGACAGTCAGAGAAATCATCTTGTAAAAATGATCATTCTGATCCGGAAGGTCTGGAAAGGGACCAGGATTTTTCATTTCTAACAAGCACCCAGGTACTATGCTAACCTGTGGGCCACACAGAGTAGTGAAGTAGTGACTTTTCCAGCCTAAATGATGGAATTAAGGAGACCTGACTTCCCCCAGGTGTCCCATCTTATATTAAATAAAATCATTGATTCTCTTGTCAAAGAATAATTAGGTATTAGGTTTTATTTATTATTAATCAAAGGTACCCTTCATTCGTCTAATAGACAGGTAACATGATACGCTTTTTGGTGATAAAAACTGGATTCTGTGACAGGCTTTCTGAGTTCAATTCCAGTTTTCCCACTTACTACTTATGCGACCTTGAGCAAGTGTCTGAATTTCTTCAACTGTAAAATGGTGATAATAATATCATCTACCATGTAGAAGTTGGGTTTCGGTGGGTTTGTTCGTTTGTTTTACTACAAGGAGATAAAAGAGTCTGGCATAAGCTAGGATACAAAAAATGTTAGATATGTTATCAAAGAATGGAATCTAACTGATTTTATAGGTATGGACCCTGAGACTTAGAAGAAATGCAGAGCAGAATCAGAATTAGCATGATTTATTGCTACTTGAGTCACTAGGAGAGAGAAAAGTTCAAAAGGTATTTTATCAACTTGTTCCAGAGCAGAAAGGAAAATTACATGTGCTGAATACTGATTTTGCCTCGGGTGCCAAGTGTTAGCACCTTTAATTTTCTTAACAGCGCTGTAGGATTGCATTGTCACCCCTGTGTTACAGGTGAAGAAACCAAGGCAGACACTTCCAGTGGCTGGTGAGTGGCCCCGTGACTTACAAACATGGCAGGTCTAAGTTTTGGCCTCAGCTTTGTTGACTCTAAAACCTGCATGAGGTCACTGAGGGCAAACCCTCTGGAGTGGGAAAGGAGGTGTCTGGGCCGAGCTGAGTAAGGTAAGGCTACCTGCATCTTGCAGGATCACCCTCCTCATTCTCCAAGTGATCAGACATTGGTGATTGGCCAGCTAACATTTTACCGTGTGGAGAAAAAGGCTGGCAATTCCCTTACACACCAAAACCAAGTCATTCCCCTTCAACTGGTTGAATCTTTTTTCTGTTTTAGGTGTTAAAGGGTAGGGAAAGTGGAGGGAAAGGTTTAGTATCACCCTCCTCCCCAAGGACATCAGGGGTACTCCTGGCTCTCTCTCTCTCTCTCTAACCTCCACTTTCCATCTTCTCAAGGAATATCACCATCATGTCTCCACATCCCCACGTAAACCTTCATTCTTGCCTGAGCCACTGTGGTTACAGAATTTTCTCCCTCTCACCATAAATAATAGAGCCTCTCAAAAGGATTAGCGGCAGTGTAGAATAACTGATGATTTCACAGGAGAGATGGAAGAGAAGATCTACATTGGAAACACTCAGCAGCCTGCTTAAAATTATCTTTCCACAACTTTTCTTTTTTCTCATGCTGCAAACAGAGTCCTTAGTCCCCTATTTCTTCACTGTAGCACTCACTTTGGTGGCTCTCCTCCTCCCTCCAATGGCCTCTCCAGCTCTCACTTTCCTTAAGCAAAATCACATAGCTAGCTCCTTTCTCAAACCGACATGTTTATATCCACCCCAGAGCAAACTATGTTCCTTTGAGTACCATGACCTGCCTTTCTTAGACTGTAGTGAAGTCCTATAGCAGGAAGTTTGCTGGCCAGTTACAAAAAGCACAAGTAGCACCACGGTGTGCCAGGCAGAAGGAATGTTCAACCAGAGGCCGGGCTCTCTCACACTTACAGTCTGGTAGAAATCAGACATTGACTCAATGACTACAGGGCCTGCAGCAGTTATGACAGAAGACCACTCACTGTCTAAAGAAAAAGCCCTTTCAGGAAGAGCTTCCAGAGGGAGGAATATATCAACCAAAATCTAAAGATAGAGCAGAAAACTCAGATGTAGAAATAGAGGACAGAGTTCCAGGTACAGGGAACAGCAACAGGTAGCCCCACACGTTCTCATTCCTGGCTTCCCCATGGGGAAGACAGTCTCCCTTCTTCTATCCCTTGCACATGAGCTTGCAGGTGACCGGATGTATCAAATCATTTCAAAGCTTATTATATATATATATATATATATTTTTAATGTGTTTTATTTATTTCTAGGAGAGAGAGAGAGAGAGGACAGCGTGAGCGGGGGAGGGTCAGAGAGAGAGGGAGTCACAGACTGAAACAGGCTCCAGGCTCTGAGCCGGCAGTCAGCACAGAGTCCGATGCGGGGCTCGAACCCACGAACTGCGAGATCATGACCCAAGCGAAAGTTGGACGCTTAACCGACTAAGCCACCCAGGCGCCCCTCAAAGCTTATTATAAACCTTCAAGGGTCACTTGAGTGAAATATTAATAACCCATCTTAATCCAGAGAGTGGTGCCGTGGTACCTCTCTAAACATTATTACATATCGTCTTTAATCTATTAAAATATTCATGTGGACTGCTGTGTCTATCTGATAGTTTATTCTTAGAGATAATAGGGAGTAAATAATAGAAATACCACTTGCTGAAAAGTTGTATGGATACAGATACATTCTTGGTGATATGTATATGTGTGTATACACACACACACACACATACACATACACACACAAACATACAGCTTGCATAAATCAACAAAAAGGGCATTTTGTTTTTATTCCAACAATTTCCCAGTAACAATGTTGTATATATGATTGTAGTTCTAAGTAGTCAATGGAATGATAAAACTCATCAGAAGTTGTATGTGGGCCTCCCTTTCCATGACCTCTGCCAAAATTTACAGAAGGTTGAAAACCTGGGATTCTTCAAAATAATTTCCCAGGGTTGCATCATTTTTTAATTCCAGTCTCTATCATTCTAGTCTCTGCATTTGCCTCTTTATCATAAAAAGACAGAAGAGACCAACGATTTCTATCTCACTCAAGGTCAAAGCCAAACTCCTTACAAGGATCTGCTCACTACTCTTCTCTTCACCCCATGCCTCTTTCACATACAAGCTGCATGAGGACACGGATTGTTTTGAGTTTTGCTCACCATCGTATCCCGACATTCTACAACAGTGTCTGTGGATTATAACTTGGAAAAAAGAAAAGTACTTTTTAATAACTGAGAAAACATTGCCTTGGCTCGAGTCATCAGTGAATCACAATTCATTGGCCCTTCTTTTCACCTCTTATAGTACCTTGAGATGTTATTAAGTAAAAATAACCCACGATTGTACTTATTTTCACAAGTATATATAAATATGCACATAATCACACTTGTCTTGTAATGACTCTATATTACACTTGTCTTCTCACCTTTTGCTGGAAAATAAACTCCTTGAGAGTAGGTGACTATTTCTGATTAAATTCTGATTCCTTCTGCTAACCTAGAACAGAACCTGGAATATCACAGAACCTGTTGGATGTGTGTAAGCAAACAAGAGTAAGAGATAGAGTTAACACAACCGATGAACTAGGTCCACGTTTTCTTACCAGAAGATACCACAATCAGCCCTTCTCCCTAAACCTGTATTATTGCAGGCCATTCTAGATGGAGCGCTGCAGGGCCACTAAAGATTTTTACTCTGATGGCTCAATACTTGTCACTTATATTCCCAGGTGGAAGGAGGGCAAAACAGGAAAAGTGACCAAGCTTCCTCGCCATTGATTATGCTCTCCAACAATACGACTGCTTTCCCCAGGGTGGCAGGTGGCACACACGCTTTGCTACTCAGCAGGAGGGGTTGGTTTGACGCTCCAAACCTCAGTGATGCTGGCGGGCGCTGCAGAGGGGAGCCGACTTCCTTTACACGGGTTCAACTGATTCCGCCACGAGCCCCCACAGTGCCAGTGCCAGAAAGCCCCTGGGAGTGGCTGCGGCCGTCTCATGTACAGAGTTCCCTTTCTGTGGTGCCTGACTTATTTAAGGCTGAGCTGGCAAACAATCTATGATGATAGCCTCCAGAGAAAAGCCTCATATTAAGTACCCGTAATAGCCTGAGTTTACAGGGAATCTCTTTTAGCGCTTATTTCATTTTTATCTTCTCTGTATTCCTTTTCTGTGAAAAGCATAGAGTGGTTCCCATCCCTGTTTTCCAGCTAAAGGAACAGAAGCACCTGGAGACCAAATGCACTTCTAAGGTTAACACCTAGGTGTTTGGAATTTTAGCTGAAGAATGTTTCACTCTTAGACTCAGAGATAAAATAAATTTTTTTGAAAGCACAATGATAGCGTTTTGGGGAAGAAGTCAAGTGTAACTCAAGGTGCAAGAAGTCAGGAAGCATCACCACCTTTCTTCAAATTTAAAACCTAAACTCCCTATTTCTGATGGGTGGCTCATTCCTGAATTCTTGTTCTTGCCTATTAAACATTTTTGTAGAAAAAGCCATGTTAAATACCAGGTTATAGTTTGGGGTTGGTTCTAAAGCTAATTTGTATTTCTCCCAAAAAAGAAGCTTAACTATTGGCTTGCAGGGATTTTTTTTTCCTTAAATGTAAGAGTCACAGAAAAATCAGAATGACTAAAACCATTCAGTTGTAGTACTTCTTTTTCAATTTAATTACAGTATTTTTTTCATTTTTAAAAAGTCTTTTCAGAGTACAAAGGCATGGAAAGAGAGGGAAAATATTCTTAGATATAAAAGAAAATTGAACAATGTACCACACCTTAAAACAAACAAAACAGTAAACAATGGTGGTATTTGTATTTTTGTATTTCTTTGATTTACATAACTAATGCTTTATGAGTGTTATATTAAGAAAGTAGTCAAAATTATGCTCTGATTACAGACTGTCTCTCATTTTCAAGGTAGATTGAATGGTAAATTTCCAATTTCTACCTACTGCAGAGTATAGACAAAGTAGAAGTCAAGACAAGATGAAATCAGAAATCCAATGCACATAAAGAATTAGTTGCCCATCAAATGCATCTTCCTTTACATCAGCTTGACCATATTCCAGACCGATTATGTTTTTATAGCAGAAGACTTTGTTCATGATGTGGATCGTAAGCATAACCTCAGAATATTCATTAGAAATTTTCATCCAAAAGAATATCCATACTCCAAATTATGTTAGCATCAATTAATCTTGTTATTCCATTATCTGAAAGATCTTCCCCTTCTTCACTGAGAAGAAATGTCTCATGGACACTGGACTTTATACTGTTTAGAAACTTAAAGATAAAACCTATTCCAACCATCCAGAGAGCTGGTATTCCCTTGCTTATTGAAGGTTTCTCTCCATGGTCCCGGGAATGCAGGATAATAGTGAAGATTTCCAACCCTTTCAACTGCCACTTCAATTGAATTTTGAATTACCATCCTATGCATGTGCATATCACCCCAGCAACACCAGCCAGTATGTGTGCACCAGCAGCCATTTTCATTTATATAACCATTTTCAAGGTATTTGTATTACTTTGGTTTTATTTTTTAAGTTTATTTATTTTGAGAGAGAGAGAGGGAGACAGAGGGAAAGAGAGAATCCCAAACAGATGTTGCACTGTCGGTGCATAGCCTGATGTGGGACTTGAACTTGTGAACCGTGAGATCATGACCTGAGCCGAAATCAAGAGTAGGGCACTTAACCAACTGAGCCACCCAGGCGCCCCAAAGTAATATTGCTTTGAATCATGATCTGTTTTGTATATAACAAGTGAGAACCGCTATCAGCACTTTACTCCTACAGAAACAAAAGCAGGAAAATCTGGAGGAGACCATGCAGTCTTATTTTGCTTCATAGAGCAATGTGAAGTGACTAATTCAGAATTTTTCTTAGAGGCATTGCCCGTCCCAACGAGTTGACTTCCCTCCTGGGCACATAGTCATGAAGGGAACTTCTTATATAAGCTTTCTTGAATCTCATAGAATTTTTAAAAGCAACTATAAATAAATATTTATTTAAGAGTTTTTCATTAACTTGAGCCTTTGTAAATACATTCTGGAGAGTGAATCACGGTAATGAATGTATGCCGGGCATCATGAAAAGGGCTGGCTTCCATAGGACTTCTGTCAAGCATTTAGAGACAGCAATGACTGCTGGGGAGCTTTTAAAGCAGCAGTGACATCCTCTGTAGCAGTAAATTAAGCCCCACAAAAACTGTTAGTGTTATTTTTAAAATGATCATCAAAAATAACAGAAATATTTATTCCCTATGACTCATACAAAGCAACAAGAAGAAAAGCCACAATTCCAATCGAGTCAGGCTTTCTAGGAGGCCTCAGGCAATCCTTCATAAATTTTGAAAGATCAATATTTAAACAGCAGCAAGAAAACAAATATAGAGATTTTTCTTTTCTTCCCTATTTGTGAAACCAGTACAGGACTTCACAGAACAAGGTAGGAAATAAAATGAAAAATCATTTCCCAACATGAAGAGAAAATAAGGCGTTGGGTGGGGAATGGAGGGGGGGGGGTATTTTTATAGATCAAACCAGTAAGCTTTACTGAGATCCAAGAGCCAATTACTTTCAGTGCTATTTTCTAAGGGATTTAAAAATACATCTCCTCCTAATATGTTCTAACGCCAGCTCTTGAGATGAGAGATATGAGCCGCACACAGGTGTTGTGAGTGAGCAGCCCAAAATGAACAGAAGGAGCTCACTGACTGTGCTGAAGAGGTGAGTCTGCACAGGGAACATTCTAGATGGAACCCCACCCACCTCAAATCTTACCAAATCAATTTAGAATAAGAATCCATAAATTATGAAACTCTTTTCTTCAGATGAAAGAATTGAAAGGGGTAGAGGGTTCCTCTACCTTTTTTATTTTTTTCTTCTCAGTATCTTTTATTTATTTCCTCTGCTCACCAGTTGCTTTACTGATCTTCCCTGTATTTGACAGCAGGTGAGATTGCCCCAGTGGGTTATAGCATGTATTTGTGGGGAAAAAAAATCCCCAGATGATTTTCATTAAAAAAAAATTTAGAGCTTTTTAAAAATGTATTTATTTTTTAATTTACATCCAAGTTAGTTAGCATATAGTGCAACAATGATTTCAGGAGCAGATTCCTTAATGCCCCTTACCCATTTAGCCCATCCCCCCTCCCACCACCCCTCCAGTAACCCTCTGTTTGTTCTCCATATTTAAGAGTCTCTTGTGTTTTTGTTCCCCTCCCTGTTTTTATATTATTTTTGCTTCCCTTCCCTTACTTTCATCTGTTTTGTATTTTAAAGTCCTCATATGAGTGAGGTCATATATTTGTTTCTCTCTGACTGACTAATTGCGCTTAGCATTAATACCCTCAAGTTCCATCCACATAGTTGCAAGATTTGATTGCAAGATTGGCAATCAAATGGCAAATGGCAAGATTTCTTTTTTTTTTTTTTGATTGCTGAGTAATACTCCATTGTGTGTGTGTGTGTGTGTGTGTGTGTGTGCGTGTGTACACCACTTCTTCTTTATCCATTCATCCATCATGGACATTTGACCTCATTCCATACTTTGGCTATTGTTGATAGCCCTGCTATAAACATTGGGGTGTGTGTCCCCCTTCAAAACAGCACACTTGCATCCCTTGGATAAATACCCAGTAGTGCAATTGCTGGGGTAGGGTAGTTCTATTTTTAATTTTTTGAGGAACCTTCATATTGTTTTTACAGAATGGCTGCACCACTTTGCATTCCCACCAGCAGTGCAAAAGGGATCCTCCTTCTCTGCATCCTCGCCAACATCTGTTGTTGTCTGAGTTGTTAATGTTAGCCATTCTGACAGGTTGGGGGGGGGGTATCTCATTGTGGTTTTGATTTGTATTCTCCTAATGATGAGTGATGTTCAGCATTTTTTCATGTGTTGGTTGATTAACTGGATGTCTTCTTTGGAGAAGTGTCTATTTACTTTTGCCCATTTCTTCACTGGATTATTTGGGGTTTTTTTGGGGTGTTGAATTTGATAAGTTCTTTATAGATTTTGGATGCTAACCCTTTATCTGATATGTCATTTGCAAATATCTCTCCCATTCTGTCAGTTGCCTTTTAGTTTTTCTGATTGTCTTCTTCACTGTGCAGAAGCTTCTTATTTTGATGAGGTCTCAATAGTTCATTTTTGCTTTGGTTTCCCTTGCCTCCAGAGACATGTTGAGTAAGAAGTTGCTGTGGCCGAGGTTGAAGAGGTTTTTGCCTGCTTTCTCCTCTAGGATTTTGATGGCTTCCTGTCTTACATTTAGATCTTTCATTTATTTTGAGTTTATATTTGTGTACGGTGTAAGGAAGTGGTCCAGGTTCATTTTTCTTCATGTCACTGTCCAGTTTTCCCAACACCATTTGCTGAAGAGACTGTCTTTATTCCATTGGATATTCTTTCTTGCTTTGTCAAAGATTAGTTACCCATATGTTTGTGTGTCCATCTGGGTCCTCTATTGTGTTCCATTGATCTGAGTGTCTGTTCTTGTGCCAGTACCATACTGTCTTGATGATTACAGCTTTGTAATACAGCTTGAAGTCCCAGATTGTGATGCCTCCAGCTTTGGTTTTCTTTTTCAAGACTGCTTTGGCTATTCAGGGTCTTTTATGGTTCCATACAGATTTTAGGATTGTTTATTCTGGCTCTGAAGAATACTGGTGTTATTTTGGTAGGGATTGCTAAAATTTTTTAATGTTTACTTATTTCTTAGAGACAGAAAGAGACAGAGCATGAGTTGGGGAGGGACAGAATGAGACACACACTGAGCTGTCAGCACAGAGCCTGATGTGGGGCTCCAACTCACAGACATGAGCCGAAGTTGGATGCTTAACTAACTGAGCCACCCAAATGCCCCAAGATGATTTTTATTCTAATTCCCACATGCTACCCCTTTGAGGACCAAATACTGCCTTAAGCCCTCTTTCCTTCCAGTGTCACATCCTAACTGGATGATTCCCTCAATTTCTGTAGCTAGACATGTTAATGATTCTCTTACAAGTGTCTCTGACTGAGATGTGAATATTTAACTTCAAATTAGACATTGGCTCCTTTTTTAAGCTTTTATTTAAAATCCATTTAGTTAATAATAAGTGTAATATTAGTTTCAGGTGTTCAATATAGTGATTCAATACTTCTATACATCATGCAGTACTCATCACAAATGCAATTCTTAATCCCCATCACGTAGTTCACCCCATCTCCTTCCCTTCCCACCTCTGGTAATCATCACTTTATTTTCTCCAGGAAAGAGTCTGTCTCTTGATTTGCTTCTCTCTCTTTGCTCATTTATTTATTAAATTCCACATAGGAGTGAAGTCATAGATATTTCTTTTTCTCTGACTGAATAAAGAAGATGTGGTATAAAAAAAAAACCAAAACACAACAACGGAATATTACTCAGCCATAAAAAGAGAATGAAATCTTGCCTTTTGCAATGACATATATGGAGCTAGAGCATATTATGCTAAGTGAAAAAAGTAAGTCAGAGTTAGACTTATTACCTCTTTGAGAGACACAGAGGTCCATCAAATTCACATTATGTTTAAAAGTGAAATTTAAGACCCTCTGCTAAAAGGAGTCTAATCCTACCCAAATTAATTCCAGTAAAAGGGGACTTACAACAGAATACAACAAAAAAGTACACGGGCATCCAGGGACAAGTGCTGAGGTGAAGTTAGCAGGTGGGGTTTGGACCAGAAGTTCAGGAATCAGGCCCATTCCTCTGCGTTGTTACTCCTGTCTGTCCAGTCTTGTAAGCTCTTTTTCTGTTCACACTTGCCTTCTCCGTGTCATTAAAACATCATATTGCCCATAGTATTTGTTTTCTATGTGTATTTTTAAAGATGCTTTTAGCTGTAATAAAAAAAAATGACCTACTCAATTTGTCTTATACTCAATGGAAAATTTTATTTTCTGTTAAAAAAACCAAGAAGTAGGGTTGACTGATTCACCAGCTCAATGACTTCATTAAAGCTCAAGTTACTTATCTTTTTGGTACTTTTCCCCAACTCTGCTACTTCATTGGGATTCTCTCACCACCATTCACCTAAATGACCAAACCATAAAACTATTCTCTACTGAGATTCTCAGTCCTCTCTAAGGACATTCCATTCTTGTTTAATTGGTAATAAACTTTTTTATATATGTGCCTCTCTATCATGTCTCATAATTGCCTCCCCTTCTTATCCCCAGTGCAAATATTTGGGATCAGATGCTCTGTCTTGGAATGCTATCGTATTTTGTATGTCTTTCTTATTTAATAAGTGGTTATTTAACACCTTACTGTGTTGCCGATCCTGCCCAAGGGGTTCTACAAACATTAAATTTTTATTGAATCCACTCAACAACCCTATGAGGTGGGCATTATTTTTATTACTGTTATCTTGTTTTAAAAGTGAGAGAACTGAGGCACAGCATGCTTGAACAATGCCACTCCACAGTGGTGGAGTGAGGGATTAAGCCCAGGCAGTTGACCTTGGGAGTAAGGGCTCAGCCCCGATGCTGTACTGCCCTATCAGGTATTTCTGCCAGTGATTCCATTACTTGGTCATTTCTGGATATATATTTATTAAATATACGTATGGTTTCTTGTGAGGTTAAAAATAAAGTGGGCAGAAGTTAAAATTTTAGTCTAGGATGAAAGGGTCAAGAGAAGGGCAGAGTGAAATATTCCTCAGTGGGACACAGAGAGAAAGCTATCGTGTTTATTTTTATTTTCTACAATAGAAGTTGGCAAATTATGACCCATGGGCCAAATCCAGCCCGACACCTATTTTTGTTAATAAAGCTTTATTGGAACACAGCGATACCCATTCATTTCTGTATTATCTGTGCTGCTTTCATCCTACCATTGCAGATTTGAGTAGCTGTGACAGAGACCATATGTCCTACAAAGCTAAAAATATTGAATATCTGGTCCTTTACAGGAAAAATGTTTGCAACCCCGGCCCTACAACATAATCCTAAGTGACTATCTTACAGAGGTTATTTGATGATGCTTCATTTGTCAATCTAGACCTGCTGCCACAGGGTAAATCTAGAGATAAATGTTACCACAGGAAAAGGAGGAAGGATATACGCATAACTTGAAATCATCATTTCTTTTAAAAAAATTTTTAGTTTATTTATTTTTGGGGGGGGGAGAAGGGCAGAGAGACGAGGACAGACAATCCAAAGCAGGCTCCGTGCTGACAGCAACAAGCCGATATGGGCTCAAACTCACAAACTGAGATCATGACCTGAGCCGAAGTCTGATGCTTAACCTACTGAGCCACCCAGGTGCCCCTTGAAATCATCATTTCTATTTTCATCGTGCTTGACAGAATTTATGTCCTTCCCTCCTGGGGCATATGACAGGGCCATACCCCTTTGGGGGCTGGCCCAGATAAAACTAGGACGCTCATGAAGAGATTGAGGTACTTACCTACCTGCGCCTAAGGTGGGTTTGGAGATGGCTGATCTTAATAAGGAAAACCTTTGGTCTTGTAGATACTTCACCCCAATATTGGACCAAGTAGGGGAACTTTCCTTCACCCTTTCCTTGTAGGTACATGATCTGAAATAAACTCACCACCCCACCCATCCAAGCTTCACTAAGGGAGAAACCGAATGGAAGCAAATAACTGAGAGCTGTCTTCAAAGGCCGAAAGAAAGAAGTGGGATAATAAAGGACAGGCACAGAGGTGAGGAGTTTTAGGGAGGGTGGTAGTGGTGGAGAAGAGAGATGGGCACCAGGGAAGGACTCCCCTGTACTCTGAAATCAATAAGGATCCATAGGTTTCCTGGGGGAAAAAGTAAATTCTTTCACTTTGTTTTCTGGGGTCTTAATGTGGGCTTGGTTATCTTGATGTGGGCTTGATGTGGGCTAATGGTCTGTCCCATCCCCTCCTTCCCAATGCCAAGGGCACAGCCCAGGGGCTCAAACCGCATTTTAACCTCATAACTCTGTCATTACAACGGGCAAGTCAATTAATCCAGGGAATGGAATCAAAAGAAGGCTAGATCTTTTGTTCTGGTCCATGCTACTATTCTTTTGCCATCTCCCCAGGCCCTGGGACAAAATGGATAAAAAACCAACTCTGGATTAGGCATCCCAGGAGAGCGTGTTCACTTCCAGCGCTACAGATATTTGCATGTGTGTAACAACATCTGGACAGACATAGGCAATCCTAGCAGGTCTTTACAAAAGCAGATGCTGTGTGAACCATTTTGCACTACTCACCAGTAAAAGGGGCAGGCAGGCAGAACAGTGCCATTCTTTGCCTGGCATTTGGCAAAAAGGAGAAAACAAGTGCATTTTTGACATCTGTTCCTGCTCTTTTTTAGAGCTTAGCACTGCCAGCCACGCAGGCCTGATCAGGCATAATTGATAAATTATTAAAGGCAACTTGACGAGGAGGGCAAGGAAAACTAATAAGAAGAAAAAAGAGAAATGCATTGATTCATGTTTATCAGGTGCTTTGAAGAAGGAAAAAAAAAAACCCTAAAGGGACAAGGAAATCTTAAAAAGTCATAATTGTTTTAGGAAAATGCCTGCAGTGCCATGGTGACAAAAACATAAATAACTTTGTTCTTCTTTGTTTCCTCCCACGAGTCATTGGGAGCAGATCGAAAAGCTAAATTCTTCATATCACAGAATAATAACAACTACAATTTACAGCACGCTCTGTAAGATGCTTTATAATCTTTAAATATGCAGTAGAAATTATTCCCATTTTAGAGACTGGAAAAGGGATGCCCAAAAGACTGGGTCACACAGTTGACCAAATGGCAGTGGCAGGGTGTGCAAGACGCCTGCGATGTGCCTTCTCAGCTGGCAGAGTCCTCCCACACACACGGCTATTTACAGCATTATGGCTGGGTGGCAAGAGCGCGCAACTTGACATAAGAGAGGTTTGAATCTTGCCTCCGCTACATCCTAGTTTAGTCTTGGTTTAGCCTTTTAACTTCGAAAACCTGATTCCTTAGCTGGAAATGGACAAAAATATCTACCTCACTGAGCTTTAGGGTGAAGGGAGGAAATATTTATCAAATGCCTTAGAAGTAGTGCACACCCAGTAACAACTTCTCGCCTTCCTTTTCTCATGGAATCATACCTCCTGGACCAGCTCAAATTAGCATTCAGAGAAGACAAATAGTGGCGCTTAATATATCGTGGGACAGTGTAAACCATTGCCCCAAGCCGCTGCACTTGATAGGAGATTTTCAAATAAAAACTTTTACGCTGGTTCCATTATCCAATCTTACCACCATATTACCAGCCTTGATAAACACCTTGACGCTAGTATCCTGAAGTGGATCAGAATTTCCAAACCATCTTTCTAAAGAGTGTTTGAAGGCAAGATCCAGAGTAATAGAAAGTTGGCTTCTAATTAGAGACACACCCAGAAACTGAAAGCCAATCCATCTAGCATCTATACATTTATTTGGCAACTGAAAAGTTCCATCACATGCATTTTGCCTCTCTTATTATTATCCCATAAGAACTTTTGATTGTACTCTTATTTTTATTATAATTGCATATATCAAATGGATATTCAGTTATTAGTTGACACATAAGAAGAAAAATAAGAATTATAATGGATGACCTTTTAAGAAACAAGTTTTTAAGTGTAAAGCTTATGAGAAATCTGGCAGAGGGGTGAAGGGGGGTGCAGGGAGTGGTCTTACCTCTGTACGTTCTAAGATGACATTTGTCCTTCAGTCTTAATTTAAGTCCTCTGGGAAACACTCTGGTAGCTCTCCCTATTCTCCTGTAATAATACCTATGATGATTTTAGATAAAGAACGAGGCACAGCTGTAAATGTTCAGCAAGGTTACATTTTGCAAATTGTGCAGTATTAGAAAAGAAATCAAATATAAGTGGAATCAGTGTGTATAGGGAGACTGCAAATGAGATGCCAAGTAGTCCCTTTTCTATCTGAATTTCCACTGTTTCTTTCTAGTAGCAGCAGAGTTAATTAATCAGGTGTTCAGCATTTATTTTTCGAACTCAATGTTGCCATAATTCAAGCAGACATCCTAGGGCATGAGAGCAAAAGAAGATCTAGTCCAGATGAACTTAGGAATAATTTGAACCTTGAAAAGAGAGACTGCTTCATCACCGTGGTGGTCTGAAAATATTTTCTTTATTCTAAAAGCCATGGAAACATCTTACCCATGAACTTGTAACTTCCCAGTAGAGATGTACATGTAAACATCTGTAGATAAACCTGATAGGAAGCAATTACTATCAAAGGCCAACTTTTAATTCCATCAAATAGTTA
>NW_027531285.1:7477247-7551291 GCF_008692635.1 Crocuta crocuta | reverse complement strand
TATACACACACACACACACACACACACATATATCTCATATACATTTTGTATACACACACACACTCAGAAAGTGGACAAAACTTGGGGATCAAACTCTACAATTTACTAGTTTTGTATCAGTAGTCAAATTCTTTATTCACTATAAACTTCAATGGCTCATCTGAAAAATGGAGATAACACTTGTGCCAGTTACCTATTACTGTGAAACAAATAACTCCCATCATTAATTTTGTTCAGAAATCAGCAATTTAGACAGGACCCACCACAGTAATAAAATCTACCATCTAATATATATTCCTGTTCCACTTCTTTTCTTTCAACAAACTCTTTACAAGCCTTTGCACATATTTTCATCATTTTTACCAATTTCTCAAAATTTCTAACCTCACATCTTTCTCCTTCAGATAATGGCTTCTTGAGTGAAGATACGTGGTAGCTTAGTGACTATAAGTCAGGGAGGGGTGCCACATATAAAGCACTCCCTTTTTTGTTGTTGTCTTGAATTGTGAGGACATACTTTGAGTAAACTTTACTAGTGGGACAAACAGAACCATACTTCCATCAGGATTATGCTTGCTTTATGAAAATGCCCTTTATATCTAATACCCATGTGTTAAACGCCTCTTCTTCTTGTGCCCTTTTGTTTTTCATGAAGTAAGAGCAATAAGAAAGGGCTAGAATACCTGCTCTCTTGCATAAGTATTGTTGTGCATATTACATGCTACAATGTATATGAGGGCTTCTAACCTTCTAACCACTGGCTGAATATGCAACTCTTTTAAAACAGGTAAAAACCAAATCTCAAGCAACAGTCAAAGGAACCAAGTTTGCTGATGGGTAAATTAGTGATACATTATTAATTTTAAGTCCCTACATCCTCAATTCTTACCAAAAGAATTACATATAAGGCCAGTTGGGAGAAATAAAAAGCAGAAATTTCCCCCAAATGTCCCCCAAATGTTTCCCAAATGTTGTAGAGAACCCACAAAGAGAACTCCTTAAATGTTTGTCTTCTCATCAGAAAGCTGTTACAATATTCACTGCCAAACATTCAAAGAAAATAAGCTCCTCCCAGATTATTCATAATTCGACATTTTCCAAATTCCCAGATATTTAACATCACAAAGATTCAATTAAAATCTGTTTACCTCCAAGTTTTCCTTTGGCATTGATTTATTAAACAAGAAACTGAGAAAGTCATTGAAAACAGTAGCAAAATGAAGTGCATTATTGAACTGTCAGCAAAACTGCCAGTTTTCTAATTTGTGGGAAAAGGGAAAAAAAAATAACGTAGTAGACAGAGTTTTCATTACTTCCACTAAACTGTTGCTTTTCTGGTTGCCAAATCATACTATCTGGATGCAGTGCGTGGAGATCTGGATGCAGTGCATGGAAGGCGGAGTAGACACCGAAGATTCACATCACAGACTGCCCCGGATGTCTCGGTCTTCTTCTATTCATGGCTGCGCTTGCAGTCACCATCTTCCCAGTAGTAAGATCAGTGGTGGATATTCTGTTGCTGTCAACAGGAAGAGCCCTGGAGGTTTATGTTTGAGACCCTGGAAATCAATGTTGGCTTTGAAAAAGGTGCTTTTTCGACAATGTAAGCAAAATAAAGTCAGTTATATCCTATGTGTATGTTGTCCAGTTTAAATTACCAGTGTAAATGTAACCACTGGGTTTCTCTAGTGATGACAAGGAAATTACTTAATCCTTGTGAATATCTTAAATCACTAGACTGAAGGTGCCACTTTAATGAAAAGACCCTTTATCTGGAAAGAAAATGACATAACATAAAGTAGCCTTAAGAAGTGCAATATCTATACTTTTATGCAGTGTCTTTGTTCTGAGATCTGATGCTTTCAAATCTCTGACTATACTCCTGCCATAAGTTAAAGATATAAGATTACTGCTTTAGTTAACTCTTGGTTGTCCTGGAGAATAGGAGGGTATTGATAAACAAAACCCACAGATAACACAAAATGTCTCTCACAGTCCTCCCTCTGGGGAAGAAGCTGATGGATGGATTGTTACAAGGTCTCATTTTGAGCCTGAACTGGGCTATGCTAATTGGTGAGTCAGGCTGCCATGATTTGATTGATAAGAGGAATAAAGATTTTGGAAGTATTCCACTGGGAGGCATTATTCATCTATTGCTATATAACACACGATCACAAGTTGAGTGGTTTAAAACAGTGCACATGCACCATCTCACAGTTGCTGTGGATCCAAAATTTGGGCACATCTTCTCTGGGTGTTCTGCTTCAGCTCCCATAAGCCTGCAAGTAGAGTGTCAGCCAGGGCTGAGGTTTCATCTGAAGGCTCAACAGAGGAAAGATTTGTTTGTCAGTTCAGTAGTCATTGGCAGGATTCAGTTCCTCAAAGGCTGATAGACTGAGGACCTTAGTTCCTCACTCACTATTAGCCACAGGTCATCCTAATTTCCTGTCATGTAGGCCTTTCCACATGGCAATTTGTTTCATCAAAGTTGCAAGCCAAGAAAATAATAAAATCTGCTAGCAAATTGGAGGTCACAACATTTTATAGCCTCATCATGGAAGCAGCATCCCATTTCCTTTAAGGTGTTCTATTGGTTAGACACAGGCCATTATGTCTAGCCCTCACTTAAAGGGAGGATATGACACTTGGGCATGAATAACAGGAAGCAGGCCTTTCTGGGGCCAATTTTATCTGCCTACCTCAGGATGGTTGAGGATAGAGGGATTGGGATGCAAGGAGAGCTGTGTGTCTACCCCAGATAGTGGTTTCTGGACCTGTACCCAAGTTCTGAGCTGAGACCCTCAGCAGGCTGAAATTGGAGGGATTGTTTCCACCTGGAAGGGTCAAAGAAACCTGACAGGTGTGGCTTTCTCTGCTGTGTGACAACATGTGACACTGGATGGATGTAAAAAACATGTTCCTCTTTTCTGTATGCACCACAGCATTGTATTGTCCTTGTATAATCTGTGTTCTTTACAGTAAGAACTCGTGGGGGAGCTTTACTGCCTCAAGGGTTTGAATTATGTGAAGTGCTGGGAGATTGTGTCCTTGGGTTTTTATGCAACTATAAAAGGGAATGTTAAGCATTACAGGAATGGATGACCCTTGTCTGAGCAGCTTCATGCATACTGGATCTGAAGTGTAGGTGAACACTTAATTATTTTCAGGAATATATGTGCCCTGTTTTGTAGTTTTTCCATTTTCTTACTTTCGTTTCTTCCTTTGACTCAGTGATCACATTTTCTGGAGGTTTTAAACGTCCTAATTTGTATTTAAAAATAATACAGAATGGGACTGCCGGGTGTCTCAGTCAGTTAAGCGTCCGACTTTGGCTCAGGTCATGATCTCAAGGTACATGGCTTCGAGCCCCACGTGGAGCTCTGTGATGACAGCTCAGAGCCTGGAGCCTGCTTTGGATTCTGTGTCTCCTTCTCTCTCTGCTCCTCCCCCACTCATACTCTGTCTCTCTTTCTCTGTCTCAAAAATAAATAAACATTAAAAAATACATAAGTAAATAAAATAAAACATAATAAAAATTATAAGGAAAGCCAAATTCTAAGTTCTCTAAGTTAATTCTCTAGGTTTCATAGCAGAAGACTAAAGGAGTAGGCAAGCAGGTGATTGCTGCTAATCTGACCTCTAATCTATACCCTCTAATCTATACTCAAGTATGCTTTAACTTGATACTCTTGTATTATTTTGAGTAGGTAAGTGGATATCTCAGCATACTAATTCTATATGGTGTGAACCATATCCTGACCACTAAAATGTATCTATTTTACATGCATACATTTGTATGCTAGCTACACAAACAGGGTACAAGTATCGACACTGGTCAAGAAATAATAGGCTTAAAAAGAATATGGAAAAGAAAGAGGAAGAAGTAGAAGGAGAGGAAGAGAAATGTGAAGAGAAAAGCTTCTTTCCTCTCATCATGTTTATCAGGTCTCTTCTAAAAGATCGACTCCAAGGGCACTACAAAATCTTCACACACTTTGTTTCTCTTGAGCAAAGCACCTTCAGACTCCTCATAGGATGAAGGGAAGGGCAACAGAGAAATCTCAGATTTCTCTATTGAAATGGCTCTATCATTTATTTAGTAAATAGTTTTATAATGAGCTTCTGATGGACTATTTTGTCTGAAATCCTAGAGATTTCAGGATGGTGTTTCAATACCACCTTATGTCTAATATTTATCAAAACAGGAGAGACTAAAGGATTAAAATGTCTAAACGTTATCACACATGTGTGTCTGCTGGCAAGACTATAGAACAGTTGTTAATATTGAAAATGAGATGAAAGATGTTCTAAATTTATCTTATCAGCACTGTCTTTCAACGTAATGATAGTTACTTGACACTATCACGTTGCTTTTCAGCCAGTTGCAACCGAGTCTTCAAAGACACACATTCGTTCAGAAGCCATGGCTCAGAAATACAGAGTGATGCCAAAGGAAGCAGATAAGTGCTCATTCACCTGGGAGCCATATTTTGACTGTGCTATGGTGCAAGTTGAAAAAAAAAAATGTTCACATCAATTTAAAAATCATACTTAAAAGACCTCAGATGGAAACCATATATTTTTCCAATATCCATATATAAATTAATATGTACCATCTGGGTTACATCTGGCAACATAAGAATGTTGTCTTAAGAACACTAAAGGTGTGAGAACCATCAAGCAGATCCAAGTTGATTTGGCACGTTTGTTCACGAAAGGAGGCAGTTCTTAATGTGGTAAGATTTAACCTAGAATGTAAGTAGAGGTTTAAGAACTCATCCCAACATACACAGTCTTATCAAAAATATAAAGAAATGAACTGCATTAATGCTCCTAAGATAACCAGATTTCATTCTACATTAGCAGATTGTAAAAAAGGAATGCATTTTGGAAAACAAATCTGGTTTTGGGTCTTTTTATCAAGGCTAGTTCGCATTCACTTTAAAAATGTAATATTGTATACAGAAATTGTGATTCTCCTGAGGAGGAAAACCAAGATTTAGCCCTCAGTCTGTCTGTCTGCAGATTTGTGCTCTAATGCTATATGAACATTCAATGCTCCCCAATCATATGTCATATATGCTGGCCATCTTCAACTCTTACTTTTATACTCTAGCATGAACATGAAGAAAAGTGTTTAATATGCTGCCTATATATTATTGTTGTTTGGAAAAGAGCATTTATGAATAGGTTAATAAAATGAAAACAAAACTCTTTCCAAAGTAACACGTTATTCCCATGTGTTAGGAGAGATCCAGGCTAAAAGCTAATATGCTTAATTAAGAGTCTGTATTCAATATGACTAACAAATAGATAAAATAAGGGACAGAAAGGTCTATGATTTAATACACAAAGGATGACAGTAAAAGGTACCTGGGGGCTCAGTCAGTTAAGTGTCTGACTCTTGATTTCATGCTCAGGTCATGATCTTATAGTTTGTGAGTTCGAGCCCTACATCAGGCTCTGCTCTGACAGCATGGAGTCTGCTTGGGATTCTCTCTTTCTGTCTCTCTGTCTCTCTCTCTTTCTCTCTTTCTGCACCTCCTCTGCTTGTGCTTTCTCTCCTTCTCAAAATACATAAACATTAAAAAAATACAGATTTTAAAAATTGAGCTTTTTTTTTTTTTTTTTTTTTTTTTTTTAAGAATGATGCTAAATAAGCCTGATTTTTCCAGGTACTGAAATCATGAATGGGAATATACTAAATTGCAAATGGGATAATGACTGTGACCATACCTATAACTGGAAGCACTTATTCCACAGAATTGGCAAAGTTGTAAGAAAAGCAATGCATTCAAGTTTTAGAATATGCTCAGTGTTTTCAATCTGAAGTCTAGAAGAAAATCTACCTGTTGGTCCATGCCTTAGTATCTGCCCCGGGATGTGGCCCTGGGTGACCAGCTGGAATTGAACAGCTCTGCCTGGTGGAGGGAGGGGCAGAGATGGCAAGAGGCAGGGAGGCATCTGAGAAGGGCTGGGAACATAGCTCTTGGGCTTTGCTGAGCCTGTGGCTCCGCCAATATTTCTGGAACCCTCAGCTGCATGCTCAGGCCATGCCAGACTATTGGGGAGGGTCACAAATCACCTCCAGGAACTACTTTCCCTTTGTCTCCCCAGTATTTTTATGCAGGTTAACTAGGTTCAAGGTTAGAGCCAAGGGAGACAGGAAAGGAAAAAGAAGTTAAAAAAAAAAAGTATCATAAGAGTATCAGAAAGTAACTGATCCTCTCTCACCTAGTTTGTGTATTTTTTTTCTTTTCAAGTTTATTTACTTATAATAGCATGGGAGCAGTCATGTAAGCGGGGAAGGGGCAGAGAAACAGGGAGACAGAGAACTCAGCCTCCAGGCTTTCCGCTATCAGCACAGAGCCTCATGCGGGGCTCGAACTCATGAACTGTGAGATCATGACCTGAGCAAACTATCCCCTGGGAACAGGAAACTCCCCAGGTATCTCGCCGGCTGGCAGCTTTGTGTGAAAATCACCATAATCAAGAGCCTGTGTACCACAGCCATGCAGACTCAGAAATCCAATTTTGGCTACACCTTGAGAAGATCTGTCTTCTGAGGCAGACTCACATTAACTAAATTCATAAGCCTGATGAAAACAATAGGAACATCGTTTGAGGCATTCAATAGCCAACAAGGTTCTGCCTATCTGTGTTCTTCCATATTAGCTTTCTGAGTGAATGTCCTTCTACCCTACCCCTTGCACACTGTGCTTGGGCCACTCTGACCCTCACGATCTTCCTCAGACACATCAGACATGTTCCTTCTCCCGGGGCCCTTTTCCTTCCTTATCTTCACAACTTGCTCCCTCACCTCTTATGGACCATTTCACAGATGCCAGTTTCACTCATGCCCTGTTTAAAATTCCATGTCTCCCCCACCCCACTCCATTCTCACCACTTTCCCTTCTCCGTTTTTGTCCCATAGCACAATCTGATGCAATTCTATATTTTATATATTTCTTTTGTTTATTTATTTATTTTTATTTACTAGAACATAAATTCTGTTTATTACTAGAAGACAGACATGATGGCAGGGGCCTTTGTGTCTTTTATTCATCGCTGTATCCCTGAAATCTGGAACATAATAGCTATTCTATTAAGAGTACATTTAATAAATCTAAAATGGGGACTCTCCCCAAACAAACACTCCTCAAAAGCAGTTCCCCACCTTGATCTTATCTTAAAAATGGGGGTGGAGGGCCAGAAGGGAGTTATAGGTAAACTTCAAGGTACTCCTGGTTACTCCTTTGGTAAGACAGGGTTTAGAGCTTTAGTATTAAAAACAGCTTGGAGAGTGAATATGTTTGTGTATAAATAAAAACAGAAAATGGAAAAAAAAATGTGTTTAATTATTTAACTAACTTACAGAGAAAAATATATGTATATCAGGGTTCTCCAGAGAAACAGAACCAAATGGTAGATTTATGTGTGTATGTATATGTATATAGGGAGAGAGAAAGAGAGAGAGAGACAGAGAGAGACACAGAGAGAGAGATTTCTTACAATTGGCTTATGCAGTTATGTAGGTAGAGGAGTCCCATGATCTCCCATCTGCAAACCGGAGAGCAGGAGAAGCCGGTGGTATTATTCAGTCTGAGTCCAAAGGCCTGAGACTGGGGCATTGGGCAATGGTATAAGTCCAGGTCTGAGTTCAAAGCCTGAGAACTAGAAGCACTGATGTCCAAAGCAGGAGAAGATGGATGTCCTAGTTAAAGCAGAAAGAGTGAATTTGCCCTTGCCCCATTTTTTGTTCTATTCAGACCCTCCAGGATTAAGTGATGCCCACATCAGTGAGGGTGGTCAGTCTACAGATTCAAATGTGAATCTGTCCCAGAGACATGGTCACAGACACACCCAGAAATAATGTCTTAACAGGCAACTGTGCCTCCCTTAGTTATTATCCCTTAACATTGCACTGACAATTTTATCAGTCAGGTTGCCACATAAAATTAACCATCACACTCTGTAAAAATATGAATATGATAACTTAGGTGGCATGATTGGTGGTGATTTGTGGCATGATAAATATGGTGCTCTGTTACATACAAAATATAAATATGATGCTTATGTACATCTGACTACTGTGTTTACTCACAGTAGACAGGGGAGCATGGGAGCATGGTAAGAAAATTAAAAATTTGGGATTGTTTGGGGAGTCTGCAACCAGGCTAAGACAATTGATTATACACATAGTAGCAACTAAATCTCAAACCATAATCTCATAATCTTGATTGCATGGTTCATCCTTGCAATCCAATGATCTTCAGTGCTGATGGTTGGAGTCATTTGAATCCTTCAGGTAACTGCATTTATCCATACTCTTGTCAATTGCATGTTTATTTTATAAAGCATATATCAGAGAATGATCAGATAGTCATTCTAAGATTTGGGGAATGGAAACTGCCCACTCCCCACATTCTCAAACACTGGATTTTTGGGGAGGCCTTTCTTCTATTGTTGTTTGGCTACCAAGCCACACTTTCTGAAAGGCCAACTAAATCTGTCCCCCTAACCTGAATACCAGGCAAATCTCTGAAGTCATAGAAGAAGGTCCTCCAAATGTGAATGAGTTAAAGAGTTGTGGATATATGGAATGCGTTTTTGGAAAGAAAAGAAGTCCTGGCAGTAGCTACCGGGAGCCGAGCTCACATGCTGAGAGCCCTGGCTATTTCAAAGCCACGCTCGCTATCACTCAGCACAAGGGTTCTGTTAGGACAGTGAGAATTCAACAGTCGCACAATGTAAGATATGTGTGGTTGATTTTTGAGTTCGGATTGTGAAATTTTGGATAATAACAGTGATCTTTATTTCCACGTTCTTCTTTATAAGGAAAAGGTTCTACTAGATTCTCTAAAAGGGCATTCTACTAGATTTTTCTCCTTGTTATATCAATGAATGTCTTCTTATTCACTGTGGAGATAAAGCAATGAACTTATTCACATTTTTAGGAATTGTTCAAATGTCTGCGTGATTAACAGGAACTTGAACATCATGGACCTTATGGAAATGGATGTATCTTTTCTAGAACTCAGAGACATCACCTCATGCTTTCCCTGTACTTCTCAGATAATAAACTGAGATTCAGAAAGGTAACACACTTGCCTAAAGTTATCCTTCTTTGTACAGAATGAGAAAGAACTGTGAAGAAATGCATACTAGCTAGGAAAGGATAAGAGATATGGAACTGTCGACGGTAAGGGATGTGTTTTTAACATAGCAAATAAGACACACACACACACACACACACATAAACACACACATTTGCTTCATTAGGCAAGAAGCATGGAATACCAGCATATTAAAATGCAAGAAACAGCATACAATTTGTCTCTATTTTTAGAATGGTGTTATTTGTTAGGGACACATGTTCGGAGGCCTTGGCAGCTGAACCACCTTCTAAATTGAAAACAAGTAAATAAATGAGGTGCTCAAATATGCACACCAAAGCAGTTTGAATATTCAAGGGAAAAGTTGTAGTAAAGATGAACTAAATTATAATAGCTGCTAATATGCTAATCTGGATGTTCACTGAATTCTTGCAACAACTTGATGACTAGTATAAGGATTGCCATTTTAAAGATGCAGAAACTGAGAGGTTCTGCGGGATTAATGGACCCTTCTACACTAAGCTAAGCAGTAGGGCAAAATTCGAACACAATTTTGTCTCGCTCCAGACTCTTTACTCCCACTGTAACGCATTGCCTTCTTAACCACCCAAAGAAAAGCAAAGTTAGCTATTTTCTACCTTGCTTTGCCCCTTTTTGTCTAAATCTAATTCTTACTCTAATGGCAGCTTTACTGATGCACTTGTCCCAATGTTTGTTAGGACTCCTGTACACATCCAAGGACTCACTGCCCTCTAGTGCACATCAAAGGCACTCAAATAAATAGGAGATCATTGCTTGTAAACTAGAAGTTCAACACACAAACTAAGGGAATTTTCCATTGGAAAAAACTTTCGAGATCCAGTGGTCCATAAATCTGCCTCAACAATCTCTTTACTAATCCCCAAAGAGCCAACGAGTGAAAAGGTGTGGCCAACAGTAAAATATAGTAACTTGAAAATTATCTTTCGAAAAACAGATCGCTGGTGATGCCATTGCCGCTGCCGTCCCTTCTTTGGTTTGTTCATGTGGTATGCACAGCTTTGTGAATGGTACTAAAATTTGAGGTCAGGCTCACAAGTGAAACTCCTGTCTGAGCAGAACGAACGCTTCCCAACCTTGCTTCCACACACCCCTCACCCCTCTTTAGAAATCTTCTCAGATAACGCCCCTCATTCTGCATCAACATCTTGATTCTTTTGCTAAAAGGGAAGCAGAGATGGAAAAAGACTGGGACACATGCCCTTTTCGTTCAGCCAAGTAGCACTTAGTCACAGCATCCTGGCAAGTCGTGGAGCACAAAGAAGAATCATGCAAGACTCTTGACCTCAAGGAGCTTACAATCCAATGGTCTTTGAGGCTTTTTCTTACTCACATTCCAGTGGTTGAATTGGCATCTCCAAGGTGGGATCAGCATTATCGGCTAGGGTAGAGAATTCTGTGAAAGAAATGGCAGCGTGGAAATTCGAAGGCAGACGCAGGAGACGATGAACTCCTGAAAATTAAATTTCCTAACTCCAGTGCATTGGCATCGCACACACTAATAGCCAATAGCACATTTCACACAAAACTGCCTTCTAGATGCTGGTGTATGGGAGGATGGAGTTCAAAGGACAGACTTTTATCATCATGACACATTTGTGTGGAGACTCTTCCAGACAAGTACACATTCCTAAGTTTAATTTGGTCCCTTCACTGACCATCAGCTTTAATTATATCTCTGGACCATTTGTGTGGTGCTTTTCACGCAAATGCCCTTATTAGCAAATGAGGTATCGCTTCAAGAATCGATCCAGTTTCCTTCTNAGTGAATTAGAAGTTCTGAGTGCATGAATGTCAAAACAATGTGCTAATGTGGAATCCGGCCACCAAGTTTGCTCCGAGCACAGCTATTGCGAAATCCAATCTATTTTATCACTCTGTCTTCGTGCTGGGTTTAGCAGCTTCATAATTCCACACCTCTGTCAACGAGACCCTCATTATGCAGGCTTCTAAACATTTTACTTGGGGAAAGAATAAACAACATATTTAGTACTAATGAGGTGAGATATTGCTTTTTTATTTGCATTACTGTTTAATGATTGTGATATCTCCAGCACTTTGAGCTCTGGGAGCTTGTTTTGATTGATGCGATTTTTCAGCAAGCAGCTCTTGCAGACAACTAGTTACTTGCATAGCACAGTTTGTCACATGTTCTGGATGTGTGGCCTCAGGATTATAGCAAAATGGAGCGCTGTCTTCCACTCACCATGGTTGCTATACAGGTAATAATGTTACTCATTTTGTTTATGTTTCAGCATAAACATTTAAAATGGAATGTTCACCAACCAGAGAAATTTAATCATAACATTTTTTCCGGTATTTTTCTCTTTCTCCTCTTTGCTGTGCAATGGCTGTGAAATGCCAACAATTTTAAATGTTTTCTCTGATCCTAATTCATCCTAATTCTCCTTATTTTAATGTGTCTTTCAAAGATCATTTAGTACAACGAATGTTCTTTGGTCTATCTTGTAAAATAAAGCTAAAGAGTCCATACTCCCTCCAAACAAAGCATGACCATGACCGATAGCAGCAACTTTTGGTTTCTAAATGAGGGAGTTTGGGAGCAATTAGAATAATGGCAGGATTGACTTCAGGACAGGTCAAATGCAAAGGCCAAAGGAAAAGAATGGAAGCATTGTGACCAGACAGTGCTGAGTTTGAATCCCAGCTGCGCTACTTACCAGCCTGGACTAGTTACTTAATAGGACACTCAGGGTTTTTATCAGTAATGGGAATTTAAAAATATCACCTTCACTGAGTCCTAAGGATTAGTGAAATTATATAGATTAAATTCCACTGTGCAGAGACCTGGTGCATATTAGGTGCATATATTTATTCTTCTTCTTCTTCTTATTATTATTACTATTAATACACTCACACCAGAGTGAGGTAGGTGCATAGGTAATCAATAGCCCTGTGGGGAAACAGCAAAGCAGTGTTAGAGCTAAGTGTTCCCAGGGAGACCAAGAAATGCTTTTCTTTCTCTCCATGTTTAATCTCTGAACTTTTAAAGCAAAAGCTACTCTCCATTTGTACCCAAACCTTACTATGCTTAGGGGACATTAAAGAGTTTCCAAACTATTCCTTTACCAGGAGGGAAAGAAGAGTCTCTTCTAATATGAGAGGCAATCCTCAGAAAAGCAAGAGAGTCAGTGGCTTGCAACGTGTTCCTAAATCCCAATGGAAGCCACGTGAGCCTACTAGACATCCTTATCCAAAGGCAGAGTAAGAAAGGCCTAGAATTAAGCTGGGAAGCTCGTAGCTGGGAAACTCTTCATTCCACAGATACTTTTTCTGCCTCTACACATGGAGTCTGAAGACGTGGTTCAAATTCTGATTCCATTGCTTGTCAGTCCATAAAAGAGAACTCTATCCTCCTGACATCAAGTAAGTGAGGTAACGTAATGGAGACTGCTTAGCAAATTCCAAGACACTTATGTATGCTGGGTACTGTGTTCACTAGCTGAGATGGAGAAAATAAGTTACTGTGTAATTAGAAATTCAATTTAAAGTTTTTGTGGTTTTCCTTAATCAGTAAATGTAAGGCTTAGGAGTACTGAATTTGGGTTTTTTTTCCCAAAATGACTGCGGTGCAATGTCAATGTTGACATCATTAGGCCAAGAGCGTGGAGAGCGGACCACACTCAAATATCTGTGGGTCTCTTCAGTTACAACATGTATCCAGAACACCTCTGTGGCCCATCAGGTGTTACAATAGGGAAAAGAGGATGCTAGAAATTGAGTTAAAGGAAGGTTTCACAATGGATGAGCAGAGTTTGGGAAATGTTTTAAACCTTTCTTTTTTAATGTTTTATTTATTTCTGAGAGAGAGAGAGAGACGGCGTGAGCAGGGGAGGGTCAGAGAGAGAGGGAGACACAGAATCTGAAGCAGGCTCCAGGCTCTGAGCTGGCTGTCAGCACAGAGCCCGACGCAGGGCTCGAACCCACGAACCGTGAGATCATGACCTGAGCCGAAGTCGGACACTTAACCAACTGAGCCACCCAGGCGCCCCTGGAAATGTTCTAAATCTTACTTGGATAAGACTTGGTGAATTTGGCCTCAATGGGACATCAGAATCTTTCCTTCAGGAGAAAATGGATGGCCCATGACTGCCTAAAGAAAATAATACACATTTTTATTTACTCCATAGAATCAGTCTAGTCCTCTTTATTTGTGCTATGTAATGTCTTGAGACAAAATGTACTCATCAATATAGCTGGCATAGAGCTAAAACATGATCATCAATTTATTTTTACTTGCTCAACCATTGTATATCGTATCTTTCCCTAAAATTTGTCTATGTAAACACATGAGTCCCACTAATGTCTCATGAAGCACAGTCTAATTTCACTTTAAAATTAGCAATGGGAACCATTATCTAGAGTGCAACAAAAAGTTCTTACCTAAAAAAAAAGGTGTCTTGATTTAGGCCTGGTTTTGAGAAATCCCCAAATATAATTTAGATTCTTTCTCTGATTTGGATAGTATATTTATTTATTCCCGTGTGTTCAGTGAATTCCTTCTGTGTTGCAGGCACATGCTAGGGCCTGGGGTACTGACATGATGCGACACGATGCTGCTTTTGTACACAGGCTGGCCCAGGGAACCCAGAGCATGGGGAGCACTGTCAGAATGCCCACATGTGGCGTGAAGGGGAAGGAGAAAGCCTAAGCATGAAGATTTGAGAATAGATTGGGGAGGGCGTGTTTTAGGAAGAGTGACATAGACAAGAAACTGCAGAGGTGTGAGGCCTCCCCAAACTCTCACTGAAAAAGAATTTCAGGTGTCATTGACTTTCCATAAATACCTGTTTATAGGTGAGTTTTAAATTTTTATAGCTCCAAGGAAATGCCAAGTTTAATGTTTCATATTATAGGATACACACTGAATTGCTACATTAAAATAAGGATTGGCTAGAGATTCGAAGTTGTGAGAGTGTTTTTTTTTTAATTTTTTAATGTTTTATTTATTTCTGAGAGAGAGAGAGAGAGAGAGAGAGATAGCATGCACAAGGGAGACAGCATGAGCAGGGGAGGATCAGAGAGAGAGGAGACTCAGAATCTGGAACAGGCTCTAGGCTCTGAGCTGGCTGTCAGCACAGAGCCTGATACGGAGCTTGAACCCACGAACTGTGAGATCATGACCTGAGCTGAAGTCGGACACTTAACCGACTGAGACACCCAGGCATCCCTGTGAGAGTCTGTTTTCATGTCTTTTAATGTTTTGGTATATAGCAATCATGCTCTGCAGTGAAAATAGGCTAAAACAAACCTTTTATAAAGGGAGAGTTAAATAAACATTTTGGTATTCAGAACTATAATTACAAAGGATTAGGTAGGTATTTGAACTTGGACACTATGGAGAATTATTTTCACATATGCTTGGTTAAAAACATGTAATGTTGCTGTAATTTATTGTGATTACAACCAACCTGGTTGGCATCCCATAAGCTAGAAATATGGGTTGAAGCACCACTTAACTTAAATCTTTTCCAAGTCAGTGGCCATGAGTTGCCAATTCTTACTCAAAGAAAGAGAGGAATTAGTTGAAAGAGATTACTCACAGTCCATCTGAACATTATTGCATTAAAAACACATACTGGGAATTTACTCATTTTATGGAATTCGTTTCTTTCCCTACAATATTAATCAATAACAGATATAGAATATGTGTTCCTTTAATAAAATATCACGTGTGTATCTATAAAGGTATGGAGAAGGCATGGAAATCAACTTTTCTGAGAATTAATTCCCTTCAATCCCTCTGGCTTCTGTGCATTGTTCTTTTTTGAGCCTTCCTTCTGCCCCTGCCTGAGGCAGGGTCACAGGGAGATGGTGACACTCTCATGCCGAGAATAGCAGCACTGCTGTTAGGCAGAACATTTTTCATCTCACACATGAATCTTGACAAATATAGCTACTTACTGGTCTAGTGTCTCTTGATTCTCAACCCGCTCTCCACTACTTTTGATGCCTACACACATTGAATCTTTTTTTCTTTTTACCAGCAGTGCCCACTGGGGCTCACTTAAATATGCCCACATTTGAACCCAAGCCTGAGATGCAAGTTTCCATTCATCCCGTTTTCTCTGTGATTCTCTGAATGCCTGGGCAGGAATTATTCCATGTTGTCTTTTTGAGGAAATAAACAAACGGTAAAAGGCTTGTACAGAAATGACAGGCTCCCACAGAAGTTAATACAAAGCCTGTTTTCTGTAGACAAATAGAGCTGCATACTATACGTGGTGAGGAAAGTACCAGATCTGAGGAGAATCATTAGCAATCTTTTAAATACCTTAAATGCACCCTGGATGCATTTCCACAAGTCAGTGTGATGTATTATAATTAAATGGGCAGAGCACTGCACACTTTGGGCTTAAAAAAAAATCAATTTGTCCAGGGACAACTCATCACACGTAAACTATGAGAGAAGAGGAAAGAGAGAGAAATGGAGAGGAAAGCCCCTTTTTGTCATAACTCAGCAAAAGTAGATATTTACAATGGTCATTCATTTCCTGCTGACTTTTGGGGTTTAGGATAGATGTCTACACAGAAAATGCTTCTAAAAGCTGCATGTGGATTTCTGTCTGGTTTTAATTTGTTAATGTGCATCAGTAGACTCACCTGTAGTTTGAATTTTAAGACTTTACGTTGCGCTCAGTAGGTAACAATTATCCATCATTCTATGCTGTTTCCTTCTTTCCACCGGCCTGGTGCATCTGCTGTGTATTCTCATCTTCTCCTGGTGTATGAGGATAGGTGGGCAGAAAGTACCACCTTGCCAGCCATGGGTCTACAGTCACACCTGACTGGAGGTGGGGCTGAAGTTGGAATAGAGTATTTCTACTCCAGACGATATCACTTGCTAACAGCCAGTCATAAACAAGATCCACTGAGAAGTGTCAACATCTGAATATTGACATGACAAAGTCTAAATGCTAGCAGACACAGGGATCAGAGTAAAAAATGTAGTCTATTATTACTGCACCAAGAGTTCATGCTGGGTGAAGAAGGTTCACATCACACGTAGGACAGGAGTAAATACAGAAGGTTCTGAAGCAATTGACCCTAACACATGTGAATATTAATAATTCATCTTTAGGTTTCAGGAGGTGAGATCTGGAGAGATAAAAAGTTATGAACACTGAGTGAATACACAGATTAAGCATATACTGATACTCTTAGAATCTCTTAACAGCGTAAACTGCAGCTGTTATTTCCCTGAAACTGTTCACCTGTTTTTCTTACCCATAAACAACATAGAAGTCAGAAGTAGACAAATCCAGGGTGCCTGGGTGGCTCAGTCGGTTAAGCATCCTACTTTGGCTCAGGTCGTGATCTCATGGTTCATGGGTTCAAGCTCCGCGTCGGGCTCTGTGCTGATAGTTAGCTCAGAGCCTGGAGCCTGCTTCAGATTCTGTATCTCCCTCTCTCTCTGATCCTCCCCTGCCCACGCTCTCTCTCTCTCTCACTCAGAAATAAATAAAACATTTTAAAAAAAAGGAAAAAAAAAGAAGTAGACAAATCCTTGGAATGATCTAGTTTAGATTATATTGGGATAAATCCAAGCAACAAAAAAATTTGATTAGCTTTAAGTACATATACATGAAAGTCTGATTCCCTTGCTGTTCATTAGATTCACTTGGAGAGCTTAGGTTTTGTTGTCCTTACGTTTGTTTGTTTGTTTGTGTTAGTTTGATTTGGTCTGGCTTTTAAAGTTCTTAATTCCTGGGCTCCATTCAAACCAATTTAATGGAATTAGCTGGAGGGCGGTCTCAGGCATCAATATTCATTTAAAAACTATCTAGGTGACTCAAATTCACAGGCAAAATTTAACCTGATGCTATCAGTCCTGAAAGTCAAGGTCAGCCTTTTTGGGAAAACTGAGAAAAGTCATTGACTGGATGTTCAAGTATAAAATATGAAATGAGGGAAGAATAAGTACAATTTTTAGTTACTATACATATCCTTCATTATGTTAATTAACTCATCCAATAAGCGTTTATTGAATGGCTACTCTGTGCCAAGCACAGGTACTAAGGATAAGAGCCAACAGCAAAATCACAAGCAGAGACTAATTCTGGTTTTTAAGAAAAGTTCAAAACACAAGACTCCGTTCTACCAATAAAAGGAATTGGAGCCAATAAAAGGAATCAGAGACAGTTGAAGGTCATTTCAGGAATTTCCCTGGATCTCTTGTCTTGCATCCTGGTCTTTCACAGATTTCACCTACTTGGCTTGAGATCTGCTCTGTGACCCCGATTCTTCCTGTGGAACAGTGACCCTGGGATTCACATACAATCTCTCCATTTCATTTTTAGGTTTCTCCAGGACCTTTGGTCTTCACCTTGGTCTCTGACTCTTCCTATTTCAGGCTGCCTTAGATAGATTTTTGCTCTTCAAAGAATAGTCTTTTTTTGTAGTTCTAGTTCACTAGCAAAATGGGAGAATTCCAATTTATACATATTTTGTCCTATAGCCCAAGAAATAAGAAGTTGAAACGATTTAAAAAAAAACACAGCATTTTCTATGTTACCAATGTAATAGACAACTCAATGTCAAGCATAGCCAAATCCTAACTGATCAATTAAGTATACATTAAATGCCACAAAGTTTCGGTCTCTTAAAAAGTGATTCTCAGGGGCACCTGGGTGGCTCAGTCGGTTAAGCATCTGACTTTGGCTCAGGTTATGATCTCACAGTTCGTGGGTTCAAGCCCTGTGTTGGGCTCTGTGCTGACAGTCAGGTCAGAGCCTGGAGCCTGCTTCAGATTCTGTATCTCCCTCTCTCTCTGACCCTCCCCTCCTCATGCTCTGTCTATCTCTCTTTCTTAGAAATAACATTAAATTTTTTTTAAAAAATGATTCTCAAATTTGGCTTTTTGTCAGGATTAACCAACATTGGGTGTGGAGGCGGGTGGCTGAAAATAGGATTCTTAGGTCACACTCAGAGCAACTGAATCAGAAACTCGAGGGAAGGGTGATTGATCCAAAGGATGGATCCCTTGTTTTTTAAAAGTTTGTCAGATAATACTGAGGCATGGTAAGTGTTAAGAACCACAGCTCTAAAAGAATGTATGATGGTGGAAAGAAACCCATCTCCAGTAGCTTTTGTTAACTCACCAGGAACCCCAATAAAGTATATGCCTTTTTTCTTCAGAGCCTGCAGGAAGCTAATAAAATGAATTCCATTGACCTTTCATAGAGAAGAGGGAGAAAAGGAAACTCAATGAAAGTACACTGATTTTGCAAGGGGTCCATGGCTTAGATTACTACCTCAAAGTTTCTGTATGGCATGTACTTTGCCCAGACATTTTCATCTTTTAATGACATACTTTTGGTTGAATTATTTTAAAGACTCTATTCTCCAAGACCATAACCATAGCCCTCCCTTCAAAAACCGTTATTCTCCCCCAAACTTGTATGGATTTTGAAAAGAAAAAGAAAACAAGGTAATATCAAAAACAGATCAAGCAACAGTCAATAATGGATCAGCACTTTTAATCTGAAAAGAAAAATCAGTGTCATCCACTTCTAAAGATTAACAGGTACCCTTTAATTTATTTTGAAAACCTGGTGACTAGTTGTATAACTCCATCACATCTCCCTAAAAGTATTTGTGTTCTCTGTGGACACAGTATGGGGTTTCTCAATCTTTCTAACATCTCTCTTTAATTACACAGCAGGCCATTGTGTACTTCACTCTCATACGCAGGCTCTCCAGCTAGTGGTGCCATTGTGCTGAGCACAGTAGGGGGCCTCTCCGTTTCTGCAAAATAGCTTTCTCATAGAAATTTCATCCCTAGACTAATGGTTTCACTACAGCTTGTCTTTCCCCAAGTGGAAATACCACGTTTTTGCCGGTAGACTTTTTCTTCTTCCCTTTACCTAAGTCACAAATCCCTTCCTCTGCAGGGAAGTTTTGGAAAGAAACAAGTGCATTAGGGAACGAACATCCTCCTTTGTAAGAACAGACTTAAGACATGTTAATCCTTTTTGTATCAGAAATTCCAGTCCATTCTTCTTATCCTGACATAAAAATTTCAGATTTCATTCCTTTAAAATTCTTTATTTTTTAAATTTAAAAACTAGGAAGTCTTCTAGGATTTTCCTAATTTGCACATGGCTTTAAATTTAGACATATTCATGTTTGGAATCAAGTCTGAGTCAGTATTTTTATCCTGAAATTATAGGAGGGAAACACTTTTTTGAAAAAGCAACGAACAGGCTGGCTTGTCTAAAAACTCATTTTGAAATTTTTACTCAAATCACCAATGCACATGGCCTCAATTTATTAGCAGGAAAGGTACGGTCCCATCAGAATGCACACTAGTAC
Organism: Crocuta crocuta; assembly: GCF_008692635.1. NCBI lineage: Eukaryota > Metazoa > Chordata > Mammalia > Carnivora > Hyaenidae > Crocuta > Crocuta crocuta. Next base: position 7,531,801 of record NW_027531285.1, on the reverse strand, counting down.
CCCTGTGTTTGTCTGTCATTTTTTTCTTTCTTCATTAATCACTACTGTTGTAAGGTATTTTGCTACAATTGCATATAGACAATACAAACATGAGTAGCACAGGGGTGTCTGGGTGGCTCAGTCCGTTGAGCATCTGATTCTCGATTTTGGCTCCGATCATGATCCCAGGGTGGTGGGATCAAGCCCTGCATCTGGCTCTGCACTGAGCTTGAGATTCTCTCTCTTTCCCACTGCCCCTCTCCCCTGCTCACACACATACTCTCTCTCTCTCGCTCTTTCCACAACATTTATTTTAAATGAGTAGCACATACTTTCTGTCTTCAGAAATCTTAAAGTTTAAGTGGAGTGAAAGGGATGGAATCACTGAATAAAATAATGCTATCAGAATCTGACGAATGTTACAAGAGACCTACAAAGCGCTATGCAGGTTCATAGAAGAGAGACTAAACACATTCCATCAGAGTACAGGGGACTCTCTGTTTTTCATTCATTAAAGATTGTTGACTCCGCCATCTTTCATGAATATAGTGAACAAAATATCTTTAAGAGGCAGACGTATTCCTCAGGTGTAACCCACGCCTGTTTTACAACAAAAAGTAAATTACCTTTTCCCACAAAATAACAGGGTGCACATAAACATGGCTGGCTCTGCTCTCCCCTCAGGGCCCCGCAGCTGGGGCGCGGATGGCTGAGGACAGCCTGCCCTGCTGGCACAGATATGCTGCCTCTAGGTTATGCCACTGACTGTCAGTCCACTTAGCATCGTGCCGGCTATCTTCACAGACGGGGAGGGACAGGCCAAATTATTCTTATCCACACGGAATCTTAGCCTTATTAAAAAGTAGGCCAATTTATCTTCGGAATTTCTGACTGTTCCTTCTGGATCTTTTTCACTCCTATTTCATACACTCATTTCCACCAACTTGCCTCAGAAATCCTGGGATACAGCCTAAATATACCTGTAGGTTGCTCCGATTCACAAGAAGCTATGAATGACTGATATTATGCAAACAAATGCTATTAGTAATTACAAGAAACCACCAATGATAGTAAAAATAACTCATCACTTTTGCACATATTTTATCATTTGCGATACCCTTCTGCCTTTCTTTTCTCATTTGGTCCTCGCAAACAGCTCTGTGAAGTAGTCATCACGCAGGTGTTAGTGTCTGTATTTTATAGGCGGTGAAAATAAAGCCAAAAGAGATTCTGTGGTTGTTGAGGGCCACGCAAGGATCCGGTGTCATTGCCCTTACTCAAACACCGCTGCTCTGAGTCTAAATCCCTTGCTATCCTCACAGGTAAGAGTAGAAGTTCAGGCACCCACTTGGTTCTGAGGGAAATATTTAGAAGCTTTGCCAGTTTCTGAGACGGTAGACCAGAAAGATAGTTGTTTATTTTGCCTTTGTATTTGACCGGCCCTGGCTGTATTACCAGGGATGGTCAGCTTTCTGATACTTTTCACTTCTTCCGTGAAGTTAAATCTACTGTTTGTCATTCCGAGTGCATTAAATCGGGGGTGGAGGGAAGAACCACAGGAAATCAACGTTTAAAACATTAAAATTCAAGACTGGAACATGATTTGGACAAATGAAGGATGCCACGTGGTAACTGCTGATACCATAGCTGTCACTCAATGGCTTTCTCAGGATTCTCCTCCAGCAGCAAAAAACAAAGTGTCTAAGCTCAGCCAAAGGAGGACCAAAGATGATATGAAGTGACAGAGCTTTCACTGCACGGGAGACAGCTTAGCTAGTGCTTGCATTGGACTCCTAAAAGATGCATATGGAACACTCAGTCTATGAATGAAGCATGTGTGATCTTCAGGGAGAGCCGGCCAAAGTGCTAAAGTGCATGGATTTTAGATAAGTCAGTGTGAACATGTGGCACTGTGTGAATAAAATGTGATAGTGCCTATCAGAATGAGCCTATATCATATTCTTACTTGACACATTAAAGCAAAGCTTTTAGTTCTGGGTGTACTGATGATGGAATTTTGTTCACAATTGCCTCATGATAGTTTGTTCCGAGATTTAAAAACCAAAATCTCGTTATCTTCCCATCAAGAAAGACTTTAAAGGGAGCACCATACACTTAATAGTGCACTCCATACCGCCAAAGTTGAGAGCTCATTTTTTCCTCATCTTCAACCTAAAGAGCTCAGCCTGTTGAATACTCTGGCCAATGTGATGCTTTATGTAGAGAACCTTTTCTTTCCACCGCCCAATCAAAAGCACTGGACCAGGAAGTACATATTTGAGTTGCAACACCGCATTCTTGAATGACAATTCTCTGGCCAAAGGTAATAAAGGGGATAATTGTGTGTATTCCTCCAATATATTTGTTCATATATACTGAGCTAAACAAATGGAGGGAGTACCTCTGTTTTTGTTTATTTGTTTCCATCTTACTTTGAAATCTCTAATGTTTACCAATATAATTCATCACTATACCATTCATGGATCATTTTGCGGTCAGGGTGTCTTAGACGGGGTTCCCCAGAAATCAGGACCTAAAACCAAGTGGGAGTTCTTTATTGAAAATATGATCCAAGAAGAAGAAATGAGAGATGGGGGGTTGGTGAAGAAGGGAAGAAGGAAGAACCACTTCAAAGACGCCTGCCTGAGTTGGCCATTGCTGTGGTTGTTCAAACCCATGAGACCTCTTGAAGAACTTTAGGGCTTTAGCACAGTGTAGGACTCTTGTTAGCGCAGGATGGGAGGAAGTCCCTATCCATATGCTCCTGTCTGCCATCAGTCAAAGCACTTCCACGTGAGTGTTCAGAGGGTCTGCTTACCCCACAGCTGTAGTTGATGGTGGGCTTGCAGTGCTGGGAGGGCATACCTGGATACAACTAGCTTGAGCCAAGGCAGGACTGCTTGTTCCTGTGGCTGCAATAAGAGAAAATCTGTGTTGGTGCCTAAGAGGGGTCTGACACATGAGGGCTCCGAGATGTGCGGATAAGCTAGGTTCCAAAAGCTTATTGGTAAGTCTACTCTGTGAATGTTTTCCTCCTCACACTGTTTAAATCTCTATACCCTCCTTTTTCTATAGACATATTTAAAGACATTCCCAGGGTAATCCATAGAAGCCCGTTTAACCCATCTAGATAAAAGTATTCACTTTTTTCCCCGATGAAAAAAATGTGCTGAACGATACTACTATAGCCCTATAGCACATTGTTTTAGCAAAACACGCTCTCACACATCCAGCGGCTCATGAGAATGGCTAACAGTCTCAGCCAAACCAGGCTGACTTTGGAAATTCACTCTCACTAGAGTAATAGTGAATGATATCAGATCAGTATGACTGGTGGGAAAAACAACGACAACAACATGACAGTGAAGTACTGAGGGAGAAAATTGGCAAAGGTGACAGTTTCCTAAATTGCTTTGAAGAGTCAGAGACTGCCTCCCAGCTTCCCGTCTTCTCCCAGCATTGCATCACATACATTGTTTCTATATTGTTTCCACTGGGACCCCAGCCTTTGAGTCTGGATGTGCAAGGCGATTCAAAAGAGCTTGCTATAAATCAAGTCTTTTGTTTTTCATTCATTAATTGTTATGCCATTATTTGAACGGATAGAGAAGGAAAAATGGGAGACAGTACTGAGTCATTTTGTACTTTTATTATATTTGTAAATCAGGCCATTAAGAATTGGGGAATACATCTATTCTTATGACCAAATTTTATTCTTGAATTCTATGTCTTGTTTTTATTTGTGGAATGGAAAAAGTCTGAAAAGCAATCTGGTTTATTATTTTGAGGTACTTCTCTAAAAATTCTTTTAAGAAGAGGTGCTTTTTCTTAGGAATTTATCCACAGTTATCCCAAGTGGAGAGACTATCCCTTTGACGTTTTGACTCCATGCTTAAGCATTAGATTATGAACGAGCAACAAGAGCTATTAAAAAATGTTTTGACGAGTGCTGTCAGTGCAAATAGTGGAGTAAGGAATTCCAAAATTCCATCCCTCCAAAAATCAATGAGAAATCTGGCAAAAACGGCCAGAATTTTTTTATTTTTGGAACTCTAGAAACCAATCAAAAGCCTTTCATAACCACGGTAAAAGTATATCAAGAAAAACAAGGTAAAGCTTGCTAAGAAAAGCAAGAGTTATGGCATTTAAATTTCCCATGCCCCATCTCTCACTCCCCCAAGGAAGCGGTGATCTTAGAGGAACAGCCTGCATTTCTGGTACACATGGGGAGCTGAATGAACCACATTTGCCAAGAACCGTGGTTGTTTGTTTTGACCTGTCTTGTGGCTCCAAGAGGAGCCCTGCTCAAAAGCCTTTACTTTATCTCACCTAACTCAGGGCTCTACAATTCTGAGGGGCATTTGTCAAAACATTTGTAGGCAAATGTATTAGCTGTTGCTATAGATAGCAATGGATAACAGTTGGGGCAAACAATAGACTAACCAAAACTGGGTAGGAAAGTCTCAGGAATTAGGTGCTTTGAGAAATAAGGATATGAAAAGCTCTGCCATCTTCCTGGAAATCTAGAGGTTCCTGCACATGCCCAAGGCTGAGTATGTACACAGGGGGGGGGAAACAACAACAACAACAACAAAACACAAGAAAAACAAGAAAGCCCTATGTTGTCACTTCAGGTTGACCTTCAAGGTTTGTACAAGTAGGAAGTGAAGTCTAAAGCAGAGTTGTAAATGGCCCAGTTGTGTGTTGAAGGTGTTTTGCAATGCACACATAGAGCCCATTTGCCCAAACCAGAAGATATTTTTTGTTTCCAGGAGTTTGAGGTAGTATCTGTCCAATCACTAGCTAACCACTAAGCTAACAAAACAGAGACTTCAGTCATTCCCCACCCCCCACAACAAAGAATGTAGACTTTAGTAAACTAGTTCAGAACAGTCAGTAAATAAATATAGAACAACCACAAAGGCAAGGCCAAAATTAAACTCTGGGGGAATAAAATAAAAAATAAAAGAAATAAAAGTTTTAAAAAAGTAAACCCTGGGTAGGAGGTAAAATCTGTTTCCCAGAGTCGACACATTATAATATTCAAAATTTCCAGCTTTCAACAAAAATATATGAAACATGCAAACAAATAAGAGAGCATGACCCACATATAAAGGGGTAAAAAGAAAGTAATAGAAATTTTCTCTGAGGATACCCAGACCCTGGATTTACTAGACAATGATTTCAGATAACATGTTTTATATATGTTCCAAGGGCCAAAGGAAACCATGACCAAAGAATAAAAGCAAACTATGAGAACAATGTGTCATCAAATAGATAATGTTACTAAAGAAATAGAAACCAGATTATTGATTGCCAGAGTCTGGGAAGAGAAGGTAATGGAGAGTGATTATCAGGTACCGGATTTCTGTGAGAGTGATGGAATGTTCTAGAATTAGTTGGTGGTGATGCTTGCACGAAATTGCAAATATACAAAAAAAATCACTGAATTGTATACTTTAAAATGGTTAAAATGATGAATGTTAATTATGTAACTTTTATCTCCATAAAAATTTAAATTTATTGAAGAAAATATGTCAAATATATTCTTGCATCCTTAACAAAATAATATTATATTAAGTTATAATACATATAATAAGCATCTTTAAGTTTCCATGAGTGAAGTAAATAACACAGTTCTTAATTTTGCAACACCTAGGATGTTTTTCTCATTAAAATAAAGAAATGGATTGTAGGGTTATTTAAAAATCCTTCTTAGGCAGCTGCCTGAAGAGAAAGAAAAAGTAGGCTTTTCTGTTTAGTATGAGAACCGGGCTATTTCTTTGAATTAAACAAATGTAAACATTTTTATCTCAAATCATTGGATTCCCAGGAATAATGGACTTTAACTATAGCTTCCAGTTATATTCATTTAAATTCAAATTTGGGACTAAAATCAAAACTCTTTCAAGCAAATTAAATAGACACACAAATTTATGTCTATGTCTCTAGCACTGGAGGTAGAACTCCTTGATGTAATTAAATCCTTCATCATTTGGAGCCATTCTAAGAGTGCACTAATTGTACACACACCAAAACTTTCAGGCAATAAATCAGAGCGAGGGTTCTCTTCCCCCAGTATGATTACAGCGCTGCTTCAGCGGGAGTGTGCTTTCTCTCAGGGCTCGCTAATGCCTTCTGTTGTACTGTATCAAATCCCTTCTGAGCCAAATCGTAGTGGAATGTACGGTGCATCCTTCAAGATGCATTTGTTTTGGGGGCCCTGGGTGGCTCAGTAGGTTAAGCATCAGGTTTTGGGTCAAGCCATGATCTCACTGTTGCTGTGTTCGAGCCTCGCATGGGGCTCTGTGCTGACAGCTCAGAGCCCGCTTCAGATTCTGTGTCTCCCTCTCTCTGCTCCTCCCCTGCTCACACTCTGTTTCTCTCTCTCTTTCAAAAATAAACGTTAAAAAAATTTTAATGCATTTGTTTCCAGGTACTTAGGAGAGGCTGGCTAAAAACAACATGGATAGAATAAACACTAAAATTGATAGTGTCTGATATGAACCATTTTTCATTACTACTCATTCACCTGATGAACACTTATTTAGCAGTTATTCATTCATTAGCTAGGCACTGCTCTTGACAAGGGATTGAAGTTTAACATTCACTGCTTTCAAGGAGACCACAGTATCTTGGGGGATATAGAGACAAAACTACAAATAATGATAATTCAGTGTGGCAGGTACAATGACAAACATGCCAGAAGGGGAACCCAGAGGAAGACCACATAGCATAACCTGGATGATGAGGGAAGGCTTCCTAGGGGAGTAAAGTCTGCTCCTCTGGGCAACACAGATAACTGGAGAAAGAGGAAAAAAAGGAAAGGAAGTTAGAGCACAAGATACTAATTCATGAAGATGCACAGGAAAGAAATAACGTGGAGTGTAAGTAAAGTGCAAGATGTTTTTCCAAGAAAGGGTCAGATCAAGAAAAGCTTTGGATGTCACACGAAGGAACTTAGATCTTACCACATTGGTAGCAAAAAGCTACTACAGCAGTGAAGTACAGAATGATTTGTACCTTGCACAGTACATTTTTGAGGGACTATGGAATTTCAGGGGATACACTGGAAAATGTTAGAGTGAATCATCTGTATGACACATACTCTATGCATCATAATAAAAAGTTTACAAATTTATGATAAATCTTTACTGAAGATTAAAGAGGACTTTTTGGCACATAGGGGTATAGGTTTAGAAACTGAGTAAGAATGACACTTAGAAATCTAAGTACTATTTCCTCAAGGAAGAATTTTTCCTGAGTCAAGAACAAATATCAAGTTGGGGGTTAGAGTTTAAGCCTAGGATCAGGGTTTGGGTTTGACCAGTGCTATCATGAAAATCCCGATCTTTTGCAAAACCTGAAAAGCAAGGAATCCTAAACCTCACATATTAGGTCCCTGATACTTGCCTTCAGTCATTTCTAGAGATTCCTCAATTCCAAAACAATGCCCAAGCCAGTAAGTGACATTTGACTAGACATTTTCCAGTAAACTTGAAAAGTTAAATAAAGAAGTAAAACAGAACAATCCATCAGATCACCACAAAATCCAATCAGCCCAGAACTTTTTGTTTTGCTTTGTTTCTAGACAGTTTTTAGGGACTGTATCAGATTGACCATCAATGTGGTTGTTGGGAACATTGTAAAGACCACTATGCATGGTGAAGACCACAGCGCACGACCATTTGGCAATGCCATCAATTACTCTGCAGTAAATTGTGACTATGGATATGGCCCGAGGACAAAGCAGAAAAGAGTTGAGACAAATCCCAGATAAGGCATAAAAGTGGAGACTCCTCTCTTTTTTCCCTCTCTCTCTCCGAAAACTTTCACCTCGTAAATTGAAACAGTGTCTTATTGTCCTGAACAAAATCCCTCCTTTCTCAGAGGAAAAACACCATGAAAATTAACGTCCACTAACATCAATGTTTGTTTGAAGAAAAGAGTCTATTATAACTCCATTAGAAGAGAATTGCTTGTGGCATCAAATTACTGTGAGAAACCAGTCCATGCCCCGCCTTCCCATACACACATTGCTAAGACCCCGTAGAGAATCCATTAGTGGGACCCAGAGTCACACTAGCCTATAATTTTTCTTTGCCTTAGGAAAACAGTAGCCTGTAATTTTTCTTTGCCTGAGGTTTTAAAAAGGCCGTCCCTGGCTGTCTCGTGCTTGCTGCCAGAGTCTCCCCAGTCCAACTCATATCCTAGTTACCCTCTGGACACCTCCTCAAGAAAAGAAGACCCAATGGAAACAGCTGTTCTTGTCTTACGGTTTATCTAGTGAGCGACGACTCCCTTTTAGCCCAGCTCTCTTGATTTTCCGTTGCAAATTTGATTTTAATTTTATAAAATAAAGTTCGCAAATGTTTGGTTTTAGTTTAATATTAGATAAAGTCTGTCATCAAAAGTTTGCTTTTGATTTTGTAAGCTCTATACTGATGATATGAAAATTTAACTACACTGTGTTAAAACAGATTCTTAGTCATTATGGAAGGCCATATTTTTATGAGCATAGTATAATGCTGAAATATATTATACTGAAGTATCGTAGCCTGATGTTACTTTAACAGATGGCATTTATCTCGTTATGGACACAAAAAGTTAAATTGTTAGAGTAGGTCAAACACGGACTATGTTTACTCAAAGATACAATAATGTCTTAATTGTTTAGGTTGATGGAGAAAAAGAAGACACAAATCTTAGATAAGGACAGTTTCTATATTGAAAGGCATAACTTTAATTCAGTAGTTTTATAAAAACCTCCCCAAATCTAAACCATGTTATAGCTCCTGAGTAGAATTATTTGCCTCTTCTCCCAGTTAGTTCTTCTAAGGCCTTGGACTAATGATAAAGCAGCAATGTCTTCCCAAGAGGGACTTTTGTCATAGATTTGGATACTTTAATATTACACAATGTTGCTCTTTTCATCTGTAATGATTCTTACATAGTGAGGGCATAGTGAGGATAGGAAGAAATATCACCAGAAACACTGCTTTGGCTGTGTCAGTACTACTCACCAACTATATAAGATTGCACCTCCTGTGACCTTTGAACCTTGTATAACTTCTTCTTTTGACCACATGGTCTTGTTATCCGTGATGGAAATACTGATTATATAGTAAAGAGACTATCATTGTAAAACAACAATGGAAAGAAAAATTTTAGAGAATTTACATATTATCATGTATTCAGCCAATGAATAGTATCAAAAGCATTGGTCATAGCTCATCACTCCATTCTTCTTGAACTACATCCTTCACTTGACTCTTGAAGTTCTCTTCCTGCCTTATTGCTCACTTTCTCTCCGGTCTCCACCTTAGCTTTCCAAACTCTGAACAATGGAACGTCTTAGGACTCAATCTTGGTATCATTTTTTTTTTCATTTGAAGTATTTTTATTTTTATTTANCTCCACATCCTCGCCAGCATCTCGTGTTCTCTGATTTGCTCATTTTAGCCACTCTGACTGGCGTGAGGTGAATCTTGGTATCATTTTTAAATCTATATACCAAGAAACTCTTGGTGGCTTCATCTTGTCCCATGGTTTTAAATATCACCTTTATGCTAATAACCCTCAGGTTCACAAATCCACTCTGATCTCTCCTTGAAATGTATCCATCTATTCATATCTAGTTCTCTTCTTGATACAAATTCTTAAGTGTATAAAAGGCATCTCAAAATTAACTCCTCCAAAACTAAACTCTTAACATTTCTCCCCTTAAACTTACTTTACTTTCATTTACCCTGTATCAATAAATAGCAATCCCGTTCTTGTAATTATTCAGACCAAAAGTGTTTCTGTCTTCCTTATTCCCTCTCCTTCTTTCACAGCCCAGATCCAAGCCATTAACAAATTCAATTGGTTTTACTTCAAAATACTTCCAGAATCCAACCTTTCCCCACCAATACCATTCTTAGCCCCTAGTCCAAGCCACCATTATTTTTTTTTGCCTGAATATCACAGTAGTCTGCAATTATCATTACTGGTTACTCTGCTATTGTTTATTCCTTGTAAAGCAACCAGAACTAATCTTTTTCACAAGCTCAGATTCTCATTCTTCAGCTCAAATTTTCCTGTGTCATTTCATCTTATTCAGAATAAATTCCCAAGTTTGACTATCACTTACAAGTGCCTACATGATCTGGCCGTGTTCATTTCTCTGACCTCGTTTCTACTAACTGATTGCTCTCTCTGCCCTGCTACTTCACTCTATTGTCTTTCTGGCTGCTCCTGGAATGTGCCCAGCCCTTTCTTACATCATGGCTTTCGCAGTGGCTATTATTTCTGCCTGGAGAATGACCTATATCTATGTATTGATGAATTAATAAATATCACTGCATCACTTCATACACGTTTTTGTTCAAACGTTACCTTAAAAGACAGACCCTCCCTGACCACTCTAAGTGGAAGGGCACCCGCATCCATTCTCTGTCCATATCTGTTTAACTTGTTTATTTTACTGAACGGTACTTCAGAGCACTGACATTACATGGGTTCATTTATTTATTGTCTCCTGCCCCTTACCCGGATGTACATTTCTTGAAGTCAGAGATAGTTTCATTCTCTAAAGAATCTTCATCGACTTGGGCAGTATGTAGTAAGTTCTCCAACAGCATCTGAGAGTCAATGAATTTGTTATGCCTTCTCCTAGGGAACATGTTTTCCTGACTTCATGTTAAAAGTAATTTTAAAAGTTTTCCCTGTTTTGGAGAAAGAAGTGTCAGCTTCCCAAGCTGTCTTTCAATTTCTCAAAAACCTGCTTAAAATATAAATGATTACATAAGCTTTAAAAACAAGCCTGCTACTTTGGCAAAGAGACAGCCATGGAATCTCTTGCCATTTATTTGCTAGTGCTGAATTTCTCTTCTTCAAACTATTAACTCACTTTGCTGGTAAAAATATTCTGATAGAATCCCTCTCAGTCTCCAAACATTTGTTCAGTGTTCTGGTCTGTGATGCGACCATGTGTACATCTTAGTATTTGCTCTTGAAATCTATTGAAAACAAAAATAAAAAGAAAAGAAAAAAAGAAAAGAAAGCTTCAATGATTTGGGGGAAATAACTTATTTGTGTGGGCATTAAGACTGAGCAGAGATGAGTTCTCATCCAATGTATGATCCTTGGATTCAAGGTTTCAACACATTCTGAATTTCACTTAAGGTCAATCTTATTACTTATTGCAACCAAACAAGGCACATCTTGTGAGATACACATTCTACAAGAATTTGACTTGAAAGAATTTCCCAAATCCATCCAGAAGGTAAAAGGGATAAAAATATGTGAAAGAGTTTTGCATTATCACACACACAAAAAAGATTCTGTAAAGCATTTGGGATTTTCTTATAAGGAAATTGAAGGAAACGCTCCTAGAATTCTCTGTCCCTTGGATATTCGTAGTTACAGATACTCTTACTTGCTGATGACACCTCCCTGGCATTCATCACACTGATAGAACTCTGTTCTCCCTACTTTTGTTAAGTGTGGGAAAAAGCAAACGTTGACTTCCTTTTCAGGGTTCAAATATTATGTTTCTGTTTATCAAATATCCAGCTTTGGCACATATTTTTCCCCAGGTATGTTTCAGTCAAATTTAATATATCTGCTTAGTGTTATCCATCACAACAACAATAAACTTGTTTTTTTTCCCATATATACGTTTCAGAATCAAACATAATTTGGATTTGGCAGATGGTGAGTGGTATGTGGTCCAGATTTTTAAAAGTACATTCTCCTGGTGGCAGAGGAACTAAGAAATCCTTCTTATAGAGTATTTCCCAATAATAATTCCTTTTGGGGTATGCCCATTTAGGGATATGCTTGTCTGGAATAATTTCTTTAGCATGCTATGAATTCAAGTATGATATATTGCAACACTACACTGCAATATGTTTTTCTCCCCCTTTCCTGATCTTTGTCTTATCTTGGTCAATAATTTTACTTCCTCATATATTATATGTCGCCTCTATTCATTGTTACTCCTTTTGCTTTACTCAGTCAAATATATCATAACAATGTTTTGAGACAAGTAATCTTTTATGTTTACCCACAATTTTACCATTTCAAGCTATTCCTTCCTTTGGGCATATATGAGTTTCTATCTGAATTTTTTTCCTTTAGTCTGAAGAATGTTTTTAAATTCTTTTAATGAAGGCCTCCTTGTAACAGATTCTCTCAGATTTTGTTATTCTAAAAAGGTCCTATTTTACTTTCATTTTTGAAGGTTATTTTTGCTGGATATAGAATTCTAGGTCAATTTTTTTTAATCATTCAACTCATTAAAAATATAGTCCCATTTTTTTTTTCTGGCTTGCATTATATGTAATGAGAAGCTAGCTCAATTTCTTATCTTTCCTCCCTTAGATGTAATGTATCATTTTCTTCTAAACACTTTCTTGTCATTATTGGTTTTTAATAGTTAGATTATGATACGTCTATGTGTGGTTTTACTCATATGCATCCAGTCTTGGTTTCATTGAACTTCTTGAATTTGTTAACTTACGTTTTATATCAAATTTAGGAAATTTTCAGCCAGATTCATTCAAACTTCGTTTATGCTTTATCTTCTTCTCCATCAAAAACTTCAATTACATGTGTGCTAGAGAGCTTATTAATGTCCAACAGGCCACTGATACTCTTCACTTTTTCTGTTTATTATTTTTCCTCTCTGTACTTCAATTTTGAAAATTTCTCATGCACTGATAGATTGCCCGAAATACTTTCTTCTGTGGTATTTAATATGCAGTTAAATCAGCCAATGACTTTTTTCCTCAGAGATTCTATTTTCATCTCAAGTTTTATTTGCTTATTTTGTAAATAGGCTTCACTTTTTCTCCTAATTATGTTTATATTTTCTTTTAAATTTTTGAGCATATTAAACCTATTTTAATCTTTTTCTCATTCCATCACTCTATATGAGGGCTCATAAATTTTAGTCCATGGGACTGTTTTATAAGGTCCATGAGCTAAGAATAGTTTATATAGAATTGTAAAAATACACACATATAATACACAATACAACATAACAAAGAAAAACATGTTACAGAAACTATACAAAGACTTCAGAGCTCAAAATGCTTACCTTCTGGCCCTTTACAGGAAAACATTGTTGACTCAATCTACATCATTTCTGAGTATATTTCTGCTGACTGACTTATCTTCTGGCTATGGGCATCATAACTCTACTTCTTTGATGTATAGTTTTCTTTGATTGAATGCTGGATATTACATTACTTTGTTGGTAGCCTGGATTTTGAAGAATTTTATTTTACTTTATTTTAATTTTTTAATGTTTACTTATTTTTGAGAGAGAGAGACAGAGACAGAGAGACAGAGAGACAGAGTGTGAGCCAAGGAGAGTCAGAGAGAGAGACACACACACAGAATCTGGAGCAGGCTCCAGGTTCTGAGCTGTCAGCACAGAGTCTGATGCAGGACTCAAACTCAAACTCATGAACTGTGAGATCATGACCTGAGCAGAAATTGAACACTTAACCTACTGACCCACTCAGGTGCCCTTGAAGTCTTTTTAAAAGAATATTGAGTTTTGTTCTGAAAGGTAGTATTTTTATTTGCAAACCATTTGATCATTTGAGGATTATTTTATAGCTTGTTAAGGCAGATTTAGAGTAACCATTATTTTAGAAGTATTTTAGTTCTACTCCTAAGGTATGGCCTTCTGAAGTCTCTCTTGTATACCCTGATTACTCAGTAAGTTCTCTCCACTCTGTAGAGTCAAATTTTAAATGTCTTCTAATGCATTGTGATCTCCAGTAAGTTTTTAAAAAATATCTTATTTTCTATTTGGTGTTCTTTACTCAGTATCATTAATACCAACATAATATTTAGTCAAAGACTTTGCCCAACTTAAGCACACCAACTTAGTATTTAGCTGAAGTCAAAGGGACCTTATTGATTTCTGCAGTTCTTTGTTGACATAGCTTTCTCTTAACTCAGAGTCTGCGATAAACCCATTTCATGTTAATATGAATAATGCATTTCTGTGAAAATATCTGCATTGCCCAAAACGAGTTTCTTAAAATATTCATATTTATAACCTCAAACTACTCTGTTAGATAATTCTAGAGAAACACAAAAATATGCAAATACACATTCCATTAACCATGATTACAAAGATGTAACTACATATACTATAGCCTCTACACTTTTGAGAGAATGAAGGTCGAAAGTAACATAAAGTAATGGGGCACCTGGATGGCTCAGTTGGGTAAGTGTCTGACTCTTGACTTTGGCTCAGGTCATGATCTTGCAGTTCATGGGTTCCAGCACTGAGTTGAGCTCTGCGATGACACTGCAGGGGCTGCCTGGGATTCTCTCACCCTCTCTCTCTGCCCCCCCACCTTGCTTTTTTCTCTCAAAATAAATAAACTTTAGATAAAAAAGCTACATAGAGTACTAATTTATTTTTAAATTTTACTGAGATTTAATTTACATATCATACAGTTTATTCATTTAAAGTATACAATACAATGGCTTTTAGTATATTCACAGAGTAGTATATCCATCATCACAGTTAATCTTACATTATTTTTACTTGTTGTCAGTTATGAATAATGTTGATATAAACATCTTTATATAAGTTTTGTGTACACATATGTTTTCATTTCTCTTGGGTATATACCTAGGAGTGGAATTGCTGCATTATATGTTAACTTTATCGTTAACCATTTTAGGAACTACCAGGCTGTTTTCCATAATGGCCACACAAATGTACATTTCTATTACCAGTGTATGAGGGTCTTAATTTCTTTATATCTTTGACAGCCTTGTCATTATCTTTCTTTTTATTATAGCTATGCTATTGAATGTAAAGTGGCATCACCCTGTGGTTGTGACTTACATTTTCTTTATGGTTAATGATATTGAACATCTTTTCTTGTGCCTCTTGGTCACTTGCATATCTTCTTTGAATAACTATCCAGATCTCTTACTCATTTGTTAATTGGGTTGTTTGTCATTTTGTTATTAAATATTATAGCTGTTTATATATTCTATGCACATCCCTTATCAAATGTAAAAATTGCCAAAGTTTTCTCCTATGCTATGAGTTGTCATTGTGCTTTATTCATGGTGTCCTCTGAAGCACAAAAGGTTTTAATTGTGATGATGTCCAGTTTATCGATTTTTCCTTTTTTTGGTGTATGTGGTTTTAGCGTCATATTTAAGAAACAATAGCTAATCACAGGTCATGTAGATTTATACCAGTACTCTTTTTCTATGAACTTTACAGTTTTAACTCTTACATGGGTTATGGCAGGAAGTAGGGGCCCAACGCCATTATTTTGCATGTGGATACTCAGTTGCCTTATCACCATGTGTTGAGAAAACTATTCTTTCCTCCATTGAGTTTTCTTGGTATCTGAAAATTGTTATTTTTTTATTTTGGATTCCAAGAAATTTTCTCAGTAACCCCAAGACTTTCCAGGAAACACTGAGAATTGCTGTAGTGAATAGCCCCATATATTTGTATTTGATATAGAATTCTCCCAGAAGCCATTTTAAAAGCAAGCTTTCAAGGGGTCCTAAACTCTTTTCCACCTGAGATAAAATGATTATGGAGAGTAGCACAGTTATAACATATAATTGAACAAAATGTGGTTGCTATGAATGGCTCTGGGGTTCTTTAAAATATTTAAACATATATTCATCCCATTCGGTAGGATAAAACTGAATATAGCCTTAAGGGAGCCAAATACCTTTTCATACAATTTGGGTTTCACTCACCCACAGAAGATGAACTTAAAGCTTTACAGTAGTCCCCCCCTTCTCTGGGGTTCCACTATCTACAGTTTTAGTTACCAGCAGTCAACAATGGTTTGAAAGCAGATGATCTTCCTTCTGATGAATTGTCAGAAAGTCATTAGTAGCCTAATGTTACATCACAGTGCCTGTATCATTCACCTCCCTTCATCTCATCACGTAGGCATTTTATCACCTCATTTCACTAGAAGAAGTAGGGTGAATACAGTGCAATAGGACATTTGAAAGACTATGTTGACATAATTTTTGTTACAGTATGCTTGAATAATTTTCTATTTTATTATTAGTGTTGTTAATGTCTTACTGTGCCTAATTTGTAAATTAAACTTTATCATATGCATGCATGTATAGGAAAAAACAAAGTATGTACAGGATTCAGTACTATTTACAATTTCAGGCATATGCAGTGGGGGTCTGGGAATGTATCCCCTGTGGATAAGGGAGGACGACTCTAGTATAAAATCCTGAAAATCATGAGTTTAGGTTCTCAGGGTAGATAGACCTCTGCAGTTGAATTTTGTCCCACAGCTTACTGTGTGTCCTCAGCATATTTTTAAAACTCTTTAAGCCTCAATATAAATGAAGACAATAATCTATCATCAATGAAATGAAGACAGTAATAAAGTTTCATTGTATTGGTGTAACTTGCACAGATTTATACTTAAAGTCTCAATATGTGTTAGTTATAATTAACTAATAAATATTCACTGATTATGCAAAGCACTATTAAGCACGGAAATAAGAAGATAAATAAGAACCAGTCCTTGATTCCAGAGCAAGGACTGATATATGTTGTATTTACCAGCCTCTTATATACTTGCTGAAAGATTTCCTTTCTGGGTATGTTTTTACACTTAGAGTTATCCTCTTTGATCTTCACATACTCAATGGCTTTTTTGTTTTAATCTGCTGCCCCAAAATACAACCCCAAAATAAAACACCAGGTAATCAAATATCGGCATTTACATTTTGGCTAAAACTCATTTATACCAGAGTGTGTATTAAGATTCATTCAATCAATTATTTCCTCATTTATTCACCAACAAAACCATCAAAATTTATTGAGCACTTGCTCATGCTAGACACTGAGCAAGATATTGGCGAAATAAATAAGACATGATTCCTAAACCAAAAGAAAGAATACAGGTATGAATATGAATAAGAAATATAATTACTTAATAATAATTATAATAAATGCCATAAATGTTCAAAGAAAGATGAGGCAAATATGTTTGAAGGTATGATGTCAACAATCTAAGTGTATAGTTGTCATGTGTCATGGTCTGTCTTTCACTAATGAGGTCATCTTCTTTCAAGGTTTAAAAAAATAGAAGAAACACTACCACTCATTCACAGTTGAAACTATATTACAAACTTGAACTATTTTACTTAAGGGATCAGACTATTGTTTTTTTAAATTTCTTTCCGTTGAATAGACTGTTATTCTTGTTTACCATGTCATGTTTTTGAATCATTATAATCATTTATAAAGATTAAAGATTCATGTCATATAGACTAAATCTGAATTACTTTCTGTTTATTGCCAGTTCGTTAATGATCTCTCCAGCCTATTGATTAGGTTCTAACCAGATTACCTGCAATTTTATGCATTAACTTCTTATGAAAAGCACCTGTGTTTATTGTAATATCTTCTTTAGCAATGCTGTTCTCACAGTTATTCCTTCTTTGAGTATAAGTTGAGTAAGACCAAGTTGCTTCCTAAAACCAGAACTGATTCCACTTTGTCCAACAAGAATAAAAAAAATCTCAGAATATAAATAGTTTAAAGATACTTTTTTTCTACTGTAAATGGCACACAGATGGTGCTTAACTGTTCTCTGAATCAATTCCAAAAATGTGCAACATTCTTAATAGAACTGAAGATGGTTGAGGTTCTATGAAAATCTTTAGAACTTATTATGTTTTTCTAGATTTTAGATTGAAATTTTATTACTGGTAAAAAGTTGTTTGGAGGAAAAATCATTTTTATAGTAAATGGCTTTGAATGACATTTAACAATGTCTGCCTAATAAAACATTTTAACTTTTCTTGTACATTATTGCATGGATAGTTTAAGACTCTAAAAACCCAGATACTTCCGTCTTCACCCCCACCCCCTGGCTAGCTTGTATGCTCACAGATGGAGCTTTTAACAATTTTATTTGGATTTCACTCTTCCTTGAAAGATGTATCATTCTGTTTCCAGAACTCTATCTCTACATGTTTTATTTTCTTGCATTTAATTATTCTTTCTTCTCTTTCATATTCTTCTATTTCATGCCTTATCTTTCTTCTTATCTTTATAATGGGAAGGGATAAAAGCAAGGTAAATGAGAGAAAAAGAGAAAAAAGAATAAAAGGAGGAAGGACAGGATCTGTAAATCACAGGATTCCTACAGAAAGCCTGACATATACCCAGTGACTTTCGTACATGAGTGCATATCCGCATCTATGAACTAACCAAATGATATGTCATCTTCCTGTTATGGACTTGAAAACAGTCCTGGAAGTCTTGGGCTCAAGGAAATACAGAAACATGTATTATTCAAATAGAATAATACATTATTAGAGAGTGTCCCCGTTTCTCAAATAAATGTGGAAAGCCTGTGTGCCCACAATCAAGTAGGTGGCTCCTGCTTGGAACATCAAGAATATTCACAGACCAGCAGAGCTGAAGGTGATGTTTCTACTTGAATCACCCCTCTAAGATCCCTGAAAGAATGTTTATCCACTAAGGATGTTTCTGTTCAATACTACCATGTACCACTCACTTGACTTGGTCCTGCCTTGCAGAGACAAATGACAAATGGTTCCTGATTACCAAAACATGTAGCACGGAGGCAATTGCAGAGAAAGTAACAAAGAATCTATAGGGTCCAATATACAAAGAGTTATTCTGCCTGTGGGCTGAGATGGAAAAGGGCAAGAGCAGATTGAGAGACTCCAAATATCTGAAAAAGGCTTAAAGACTGAAGATTGTCCCACTACTAGCAATTACTATGGATAATAATCACAGCAAATTGGTTTGACATAGGGATGGTTTCTTAACACAGAGTGAGGACCAACTCAAGCCTGAGTATTAACTTTTCCTTCTGGCAAGACAGAAATGTACATACAACCTTAAGCTATGCCTGACGATGCTCTGATGGAATCTTTCAAAGAAAAAGAAAATATAATTAACAAGCTAGATGTTTTACTCCATATTTTACTTGCGGCAGGGCTGGCACATTCAAATTCCCATAAGGGCCAAACAGAAAGTGTAAATGAGTGAATGGAACAGGGTAGAGATTAAACACATATGAATAGAGTTCATTTCCATAAAGAAAAACACAAAGCCATTTCAGCCTTGCATTTTTTCACTTTTGATAAATACACAGGTTCAGAGAAATAATTCTTTGAAATTTTCTCTCAATTTGGGAAAACTAGGAATTATTGGGAAATGGGGCAAACTGGAGAGCCTTGACCTGCCCCAAGAGAGTAGTTGCTAATTAGCTTCAGCCAGTTTTTGCTATTTCAGAATGTGGAGCAAATATCAACAGATACTTGAGTTATTGAGAACTGGAAATATTAATTTTATGTGAATTATCCTAATTTTTATAAAGCATAATTTACATAAAATGCAATTCATTCTTGTGCAATTCAGTGAGCATTGGCTACTTTCTGTGGGCATGTTCCCAACACTACAGTCAAGATACGGAGTATTTCCATTTTCCCAGAATGTTCTCTGATACAGCTTTTCAATCCATCCTCTCCCACTAGACCTGGCCCTTGACAACCATTCACACATCTTCTATCCTTAGTTTTCTCTTTAAAATTTTTTCATATAAAAGGAATCCGAATTAAGTCTTCTGTGACTTGCTTCTTTCACTTAGAATGATGATCTCTATGATTTTACCCATGATGTTTCATGTATAAATACACACATTTATTTTTATTTCCAAGTAGTATTCTGTTGTAAGCTTATACCATAACTTGTTTACCATATTCTACTTGCTTGATATTTGAGTCATTTCCAATATTTGGCTAGTATGAATAAAGTTGCTAAGAATATTTTTCTACAGGTCTTTGTGTGCATTCACTTACATTTACGCCTCGAAGTGGAATTGCTAGATTTTATGTGTGTATTTAATAGGAAACTATCTGTTTTCTAAAGTGGCTGTGACATTTTACATTCTCGCCAGAAATATTTAGGAGTTCCAGTTGCCTTACAACCTCTCCAACCTTTGATATATTTATGCTTTTTTGTTTTAAATTTTAATTATTCTATCATATTTGTATTGGTATATGATTATGATTTTATTTTTTATTTTTTGAAATGTTTATTTATTTATTTTGAGAGAGAGATAGAGAGAGCAGGGAGTGAAAGAGAATCCCAAGCAGGCTCTGCATTGTCAGCACAGAGCCAGATGAGGGGCTCAGACCCACAAACGCTGATATTATAACCAGAAATGAAATCAAGAGTTGGACACTTAACCAACTGAGCCACACAGGTGCCCCTATGATTATGAATTTAAATTGTTTGACTAATGACTAATGATGTTGGGCATCCTTTTACGTGTTTATACTACTGATGAATCTTCTTTAATAAAGTTTTGGTTCAAAGCTTGTGCCTATATTTTGAGTTGGTTGTCTTATTATTGAGTTATACATTTTTTTTATAAATTCTGTATATAAATCCTTTATCAGAATGTGTTTTTAAAATATGTTTCCAGTTTGTGGCTTTTTCATTTTCTTGAGTGTCTTTTGAAGAGCAGAATCTTTTAATTATTATGAAGTCATATTTGTCAACTTATTTCTTTCATGATTCATGCTTTTTGTATTCTATCTAGGAAATTTTGATTAATCCAAAGTCACAAAAAGTTTATCTTATGTTTCTTCTAGTTTTATACTTTTGGTTCTTATGTTCAGGTCCATGATCATAATACTATATTTTTTATTGTCTAAGATCATTTTTTTTCCATACAGATGTCAAAGAGTACCAATACTTACTATTGAATAGATTATCCTTTTCCTATTGAATTACCTTGTCAAGTTAGTCTATAGATAATTAATGACATACATGTGAATCTATTTCTGGACTCTTATCTGTTGTGATGATCTTTTACCAATTGATCTTTCTTATGCCAATACCATATTGCCTTTAGTAATCTAGCTTTATTAAGTATTTAAATCAGGCAGTATAAGTGCTCAGGCACTTTTCTTATTCTTTTATATTGGCCAGTCTAAATCCTTAATGTTTTCATATAAGTTTTAAAATAAAGTTGTTAACTCGTACAAAATAGTCCTGATTTGAATTTGAGGGAGATTGCTTTGGATCTGTAGGTGGGTTTAGGAAGAAGTAACATTTTAACAATATTGAGTCTTTCAGACACATATTCACAGATGTTTTGTAATTTTCATGTATACATCTTACATATATTTTCTTAAGTTGCTAAGAAGAATGTCTTTGTTTTCATAGTATCCTATATGGCATAATTTTTTTAATTACCATTTCTAATTATTCATTTCTAATACAGAAATTCAATTTTTTATTGGCTTTATATCTTATAACTTTGCTAACATCACTTCTTGGTGTGATTAGCAGCTTTTTCATAAATTTATATTTAGAACTTTCTATATTGACAATAATATCAGCTGTGAATGAATAGTTTTTTATAGCTCTTTACAGTCAGTGTGCTTTTCTTCTTTCTTACATCATTGTTATATTTTTTAATTGCTCATCTGCATTTATTTGAAAAAATTTGTAATGTTTATTTTTTATTTTGGGGAGAGAAAGAAAAACAGAGTGCGAGTTGGAGAGGGGCAAAGAGAGAGGGAGGCCCAGAATCTGAAGCAGGTTCTGAGCTGTGCGTGCAGACACACAAGGGGCTTGAATTCACAATCCACAAGATCATGAGCCAAAGCCAGACACTTAATAACGACTGAGCCACCAGGTATCTCAATCTGCATTTAATAATATGCATCCTTAACTTACCATAGTTCTCCTTCAAATAATAGCATACCACTTTTTGCACACTGTAAGAACTCATAATAGTATGCTACTTTTTACTTTTTTTTTTATAATATTTTGCTATTCCTTTTCTTATAGAATGTCAATGACATGTGAAAAAGATCAAAAATAAGTGAAAAAAACTCTTTGTTTATTCACATTTTTATCACTTCTGGTGATAATCATCCTTTTGTATAGAAACAGATTGCCAACTAACTCATATTTTTATACCTTTAAAATTTATTTTAACATTTCTTGTCATACAGGTGTGCTGGTGATAAATTTTTTCAGTTTTTGTTTTTAATCTGGAAAATTATTTCACCTTGATTTTTTAAAGGGATTTCTGTTAGGTGTAACATTCTCAGTTGACAAGTTTTGTTGTCACTTTCATGACTTTTCACTTATTTGCTTTCTAATAAGCAGCCTATGGTCACTTTAGCTTTGTTCTCTATACGTTTCTTTTCTTTTTTTTTTTTTTCCTGACTGCTTTGTAGTTTTTTTTCTTTTGGTTTTCAGCACTTTGACTATGATGTGCTTAGGTATATTTGGCATGCTTAAGGTCTTTGAGATTTTTTGAAATATTGATTAATTGGTGAAGGGTAGCATAATATAGCACTCTAAACAATACCACTTGATATATTATCTTAACCTGTAGACACTTGAAAACCAGCAAAATCAGAGAGGCTTTCTCTCAGATACCTCCAAAGGAACTCAGTTATCATAGGTCCCTTCCCTGAAAGTCTCATCAACTCACCACAGGAGAGGAGACAGGAAGTCCACACCACGCCCAGATGAACTTCACCACAAACTATCATACCTACTATCTATTCTTCTAAGAGACCAATCATATTTCCCCAAAACCATTTACTCTCCCCTACGAGCCCTACATTCCTTTTCCCATTAAGATGGTATTTTATCTTAATTCTAAAGCCACCTCTTGAGTTACTAATTTTTTTCTGGGTATTTCCCACAAATATATTAAGTATACATGTTAATAAGCTTCTGCATGTTTTTCTCTTGTCTTTTCCTACAGGAGTCTCAGCTACAACTCAGAAGGAAAGAGGGGAAATTATTTTTCCTCCCTTACGTTGACTTCAATCAATTTTGGAGAATTCCTGGCCCGGGTCTCTACATATATTGTCCTAGCCCTGCTACTCCCTCTTCATTCTGGAATACCATCCAGATATCTTAAAGAGTTTGATAATGTCCTACATATGCCACAAATGCCCTGATAGACATTTTATAGAACTGAAATAGATTTCTTTAGTGAAAATATGCTCTATGTCCAGAAATTATTCTGCTAAATATTTTAATTCATGAAGTTTACCAACATGTAATTTCAATGGTAAAATAATTCAGCTATTAATAAATTTAAGTTTGGGGGAAACACAGAATTTCCCATTTGTTTTATTTGGGGGGCTGAAATAATTACCTTTTATATTTTCTGTGAAGGAAAACATGATCCTTTGAGATTTGTACAAATTTCCTGCTTGTAGACAGTGGCACAAGGAATAATCCAGACTGGCCTGCAGCCAAATACATGGAAATCTAAGGCAGGGTTTTCTGACCCAAATGACTCTAATTTGCTTTTAGACATTTGGTGTTTTAATAAACAAAACATCCATTAATTTAGGCCATCTGGGAAGTACTTCTGTGCTTGGGCCATAAAGCCAGGGATCTTTCTGCCCTGCTATCTTTAACCAGATTATTTGTGGCAATGAGGTTCAGACACTCAGCATTAGGCAAGATAGTCCCAGAATATGACACCAATCTTTTCCATAGCAGATATTCCAAACAATCTTTTAGATACATGCCAGGTTATTTTATATCCCATTCTCCCCTTCCTTCTTGGTTTCCTCTTCATTTTTCCATTTGTTGTCCATTATAAATTCTTGCCAAACAACTATTCTTACGTTCGTACACGGGAGAACACGGTTTTTAAACTTCAGTAAATTTAAATTTAAATAGGTTTTCCCTTAGACTTCCCTAGGCAATTAGAGTCATCAAATCAGTGGTTCTCAAACATCAGTACACATTGGAATCTCCTGAAGAGCTTGTTGAACCAGCTTGCTGGCCTCGCTCTGAAGTCTCTGGCTCAGTAGGTCTAGGGATGGGGCTTGATAATTTGCTTTTTTACAAGTTCCCAGGTGATGTTGATGCTGGTTTTTTTTTTCTTTTGAATCACATATTAAACTGATTTTGTTGGACTAATTATGCATAAACATGAACCCATATGTTTTCTAATAGAATACTGGATGTTCAATATGTAACTATGAAAATCAGTGTTTGCTTTGTGAACCACCAGGAAATTTTCTCACCTATCCCACCTTTTTAGGAAGAGTTTTCCAGCAGATCTCACTGGATTCTCCTGATGAATTATCCTATGTCTGGTCATTCTTCTCATTTTTTTTTTTTTTTTACTTTGATTGTAAAACTCTGAATGCCTACACACTTATCTGACTGCATGTAAATATCACTTGGCATGCCCTATACTTCCAGCATAAATATATAGGGGTTAGCAGGTACTCATTAGTTTGGTGGGGAGGAAGATTTGTCTCAAGAAACCAAGGGAAGAGGACCCACCCAACATCCATTAGCACAGAAAGCTTAGCATTCACAGCATAACTTCAAATATCACCAGACCCTCCCTTCTCCTGACCTTTGCCCCTAAATCTGGCTGAATGACATCATTTTTCTGAATCCCAGAATGCCATATTCTCTTCATCCATATTACTTGTAATCTACTATTTAAGTAGTAAGTCATGGATTTGGAGAACTACACTTAAGGATAGTTGTTTATTGACATACATTGACACTGATGAATGCAAGTGCAGATTAGACAAATAATATGACAAGTAGATTACTGAGATATCATTATTATTATTTCTGTTATTGTCTAATGAACATTACTACCACTAATGCTCTTAACAAGTCAACATGACAAGGTCAGCAAAATCATAAAGGAGATGAACATTCAAGACATTTTCTAAAACTGTCTCTCAGCTATTTAGGTTAAGACACTCATATTACATTTTCACAAACAAAATGAAAATGCACACCTTGCTTCCTTTCACCCTTAGGAATTCCCTTACAATGCCGTTCTCATCTGGAATGTCTTCCTTTCTCACCTCTATCAATTCAAACTTGACCTTTGCTTTAAGGCGCAGCTGGAACACCACCCCTCTAACAGAGCCTTCATCAATCTTTTATTCCTGGGAACACCTAAAGCAATTACGGAATGTACAGTTTAGAACTTATATTCTGTTATATATTTTTCAACATTGTTTAATGAATATAATTTTCCCCTCAACTGAAGAAAAAAGAATGTCTCTTCCAGCTCCTGTAACTGTGTTATTTTCCCATTGGTTCATCTTTGATTGTATTTATATGTTTTAATGACTCTTAAAGAAACATCTAATTATATTGCTTTTATTGTTACTTAAATCCATTTCTTATTTTACTCATAGTTGAAAATAGTCTGAGCCAAAATTCTGCTATTAATTCATTGTGCAATCATAAAGTTCATATATGTGTGTATCTTACCTATTGTCTTGTTAATAATTTTCATTTAATTTACTATGGCCAATACAATGTAATTTTACAGAGAATTGGTCATGTTAACTCACAGACTCAAACACGGAGTGTTAATTTTAGATTGGTTGCCTAAACGAATAAATAGGCCCTTAACAATACTGACTTCAAACGTCAAGAAAAACACTCCTAATTTTATCCTAATCCATAAGAAAGAAATTATAGAGCATGATATAATTTTCCTGCTTCAGGAAAAAGATACATAATAGCTAACATCAGGAAAATTAAAGTGTGGCTCCATAACACCGTATAACTAGTTTATTTCCATTTTTCTTTTGTCAACAGCCATTTGGCATTGTGTAGACAATGCTAATGTCTATATGATGCCAAAATATTTACCATAACAGTCAACTGACATGTGGGGGGAAATCAACATGATTTCTTTCATATACTTGATGCTAAATCACTGGCTCAACTTATTTTTTTTAATGGAAACAGCCATATTAACTGGAAGTTTATATCCTCATTTCTCCAATTTAGGCGAAGAGTAAGGAAAACATGGATATTTCTTTTGTTTCTGCTAAGAGGCTTTTTGCTGCTCTGGGAAACCTACAGATGAGTCCTGGCTTAAGGGAGACAGGTCAGGTCCAGTGGCATCCTGCTGAGGAGGAGGGGGAGATGCTTTATTGATCACAAACAGAAATTGTCTCAAGAAGCTTCTACCCTCACAAATAAAAGCTCAGCTGAAAACTGTTGTGATACTGAAAGCATGGTAAATTGATTCAGAGGAGGGAACAGACCACTTTTTGAGCAGAAAAGGCCACCATTCAGCATTTCCCCTTTACTTAAAGGTACAGAAAATAGTATTAAACTAAGCAGTCCTAAGTTATGTCCTGCCATATTCTAATTACACCGTAGTTGAGGGTTTTTGTCCCCCTTGCATTGGACGATAATTCAGATTCTGACATTTTTCACTGAAGTGTAAGAACATTCAATTGTAAACTGTGAAGCTTATTTTCCAAAAAAGTTCTGAAGTAAAACTAGTTCCTAATTCAAAAGGGCAATAAACCTTGGAGCCAGAAGATGTGGATCCAAACCTCCTTCCTTATTAATTGGTTCTGCTTCACCATTACCTAGTTATGTCAGTTTGGCCCGGCCGCTTCAAGTGTCTGAACCTAATTCTCTCATCTATAAGATATAATTACTAATAACTATTTTACTATTCTGTGGTGAGATTAAATGAAATCACATAGACATATTCTTTGTAATCCATAAGAAGCCAAAGTAAAATAAAATAAAATAATAAAATAAAATAGCAGCAGCCCAGATCCCTGACTTCTTTGTTGTTATTCATACCATCAGAGAACAAACGGGCTATAGGGCTGCCACATCCTGTCCTGAACTCTTCATAGCTGCATCGTCTCTCTCAGTGTCCCTAAAAATACGGATGCTTCAAGTTCCCACCCCCTTATGAATATTTAGTTTCAACTTGAATAAAGCAGCTGCATGATTAATTTAATTTTTCTTTTCTTTTGAAAGTTAGTGATGAGTGGGCAGAATATACATATATATGCATATATATACATATATAAATATATATACATACATATATATACATTTGCATTTGGTCGATGCAAAGAAAAGTCTTTTAAAAAGTGCACAAGAAATAAAGAGTGCCAAACAAAGATGGGACTCACATTAAAAACTAAACAAACAAACCTTACTCCAGTGTAATTCAACCTGCAGCAGTGGACGAGATTTTCAGTCCATAGAATCGTATGAGCTAGAAGAAGGTTTAAAAATCGAGTCCTTCCCCTCTTCCCTCATGAGATAATCCCCTCTATGGTTTTATGACCAGCTAGATCCTCTTCATTACATCCAAGTCAGGAATTTTCTTCTCCACTCTAGAGCTAATGTGTCAGCTGATCTCACTGTCATCCCTTANAAAATTGCACCAGCATACTTCTCAAAACTAGAACAAACTATCCAAAAATTTGTATGGAACCTTCTGAATTTTTTCTAGGTGTCACAAATTATATCTATTCCTGGCATGAGACACCAGAGAATCTTCAAGGGATAAGGAGCAGGCACATGACTTTCAAAGTAATAAATATTTTCAAAAGTTATTTCAACCAAATGGAGATTTACACAAAGGGTTGTGTATATACAATGTAAATACATTTCATTTGTTTATGAATGTTTCCACTTTGCCACACAATTTTTTTAACCAAGTGGGATTTTTTTAGTAGATAATCCTGATAGTTTTACCATGCTAGTTTTTTTTTTTTTTTAATTTATTTCTGAGAGACAGAGAGAGAGAATACGCGTGTGAGCATGGGAAGGTCAGAGAGAGACGGAGACACAGAGTCTGAAACAGGCTCCAGGCTCTGAGCTGGCAGTCAGCACAGAGACCGACGCGGGGCTCAAACCCACGAACCATGAGATCATGACCTGAGCCGAAGTCGGGTGCTCAACCGACTGAGCCACCCAGGCGCCCCCTCTGCTAGTTATTTTTAAACTGTACTTGTTTATTAAGGTTGTGATATTGTAAATATAGCTTGGCCTGTTTACACATAAAATTAATGCATTGTAACATATTTATTTAGATTCGGAAATTAATTTATAAAAATAACGTATTTTCAGTTTTAAGTTATTGCCATTCTTTAAGTGCTCTAACATCACCATTGTTCTTGTTCTACAGACTTTTTCTCAAATGCAATCAAGGACTTTACCTGAAATATAAAACCATAAGTTGTTCCACCCACAGGTGGAAAACTGAAGACATTTGTTTTATCAGGAACTGGATAAAGAACAAGAAAAATTGAAAAGAGAAAAAGGAAAATTGAAAATGTTTTAACTCATATTCTCTAGGCTGCAGAAGACTGTGACTTCAAAATAAAGTACTTCCTTTTTTTACTGATTTATTTTGGTACAGGCACTCATCCTGTTTGATTCAGGAATGCTAGGTTTTTTATAGATTTCCCTCTTCCAGGTACCTCTGGGAATCCTGAGAGCGGTTGTTATATGTTCTCAAAATATTTCCTGGTACTCACCAGTCACTTGGAAAAACCAATGTCTTACTCTGGACCCTGTTCCCCAGCTCTGAGTTGAGTTTCATTTCATGTGTGTTTCAGGGAGAGGGTGGTTCTCCCTCTTCTTTAGCCTCACCCCAAGCACAGTGGCAACCTCAGACCTCAAGTCCCTGAAGAACAACAGGACCATATGGTGCTTAACAAGACTATTACTAAAAGCAACCAGAGAAAGGGACTCTAATAGAGAAGACTTAGAATCGGTTATAGTTGTTTTCAGAATCTATAATCTCAAGCCACAGCCAAGGGTCTCTTGGCACCATTTTCCCCCCTTAGATCTTACCCTGCCTCACTGTAGTAAACACTCAACATCCCTGCCATCTCTTTTTTCTTCTACTTCATAGAGTTCTGCTTAAGTCTTGGTGGATAGGCAAGGTGAACTTCCTAAATACACCTCTTCTCCTGTAGTCTACATGCCAACTCAATGAGGCCAGAGAGAAAAGAAATGACTTTTCCATCCCTTTAAGTCTCCAAGGCATCCTCAATTTCCACTGTCATTGACCTCTCCTCAGTTTGATCCACAGGGAGAACGCTATCCCCCACCCATGGGTGCTGGTGTTCCAGGCTTCCTTCAAGATAATTCCACAATATAGAATTCTCTGTGTATTTCCCAAAAAGTGAAATGCTAAGAATTGAAAAATGTCCATGGGGTCAAGAAAGTTTAGATGAAGCCGTAAAGCTCTAGTTTCCGTTTCTAACGTTTTGTGAGTAAATGCTTGCATAGGAAAACTCACAAACACATACATCCCCTAAGAACAAATGAAGAAATAATAATGGCCAATCTAAGTCAGAATCATATTACCAAAGAGAACATTTGCTATCCCAGTCTAAAGTATCCACACGCGGATTTTTCTGTTTTCAAGATTTTCTCAAAAAGAAAATGTAGGTAACTTTCTGTATGTCTGAATAACTGAAAAAACCCTGCTCAGAGTAGAGAGAAAGGTCATAATAAGAGGATAAGAGGGAAAAAACCCTCTACCATAGAAGGCAGTAATTAAGTTCTAGTAACTTTTTTAAGACAATTTTTAGAGCAATTTTAGATTCACAGCAAAATTGAGAGGAAGGCGCAGAAATTTTTCCTACACCTTCGGCCTCCACACACGCGTAATCTCCCCTTTTATCAAGTCCCCCAGCAGAGTGATACATTTGTTATAACTGATGACTCTATACTGACACAATATAATCACCTAAAATCCATGATTTACATCAGGGTTTACGCTTGATGTTGTCTATTCTATGGGTTTGGACAAATGTATAATGGCATATATCCATCATAGTCGTATCGTATGGTTTTCCCACTGCCCTAAAAATCCTCTACCTGTTCATCCCTCTATTCTTCACAGTCCCTGGCCACCACTGATCTGTTTACTGTCTTCATAGTTTTACCTTTTCTAGAATGTCATATAGTTAGAATCAAGTATATAGCCGTTTCATTTTGGCTTTTTTCACTCAGGAATATGCATTGAAGGTTCTTCCATGGATTGTTAATTATAACTTAATGAAAATTTTATCTTACAATTTTCCTAAAGTGTGTGAACAGGTTTCTATATAGACATGCATATATGTTGTGTTATACTTACTCCAGATCCATAAAAAAAGTAGGACAGTTTAATATTTATTTTACCACTTGCTTAGAGTTCACTAATTTCTTAATATCACGTCCTAACTTCAAACCTTTAAAATCACTGAAAATATGTCATACTAAATCTCCAAACAGTCACCAACTCCATTTTTGAATAATGTTATGTAGCAGTCTTTTAAGGTGTAGGCATATTTTCAATATCTTTTGTCCTTTGCGGTAGGTAGAATTCTAAGATAACATCTAATGAGTAGCATTCTGGTATAGTAACTTCCCCTCAAGTGTGGGCAGGACCTATAACTGGCTTCTAAGCAATAGGATATGGGAAACATGATGGATCATTGTGGCTTTGGTTAGGTTACATTTAAAAAAAAGTTTTTTTAATGTTTATTTTTGAGAGACAGAGAGAAAGAATGCAAGCAGGGGAGGGGCAGAGAGAGAGACACACACACACACAATCTGAAGCAGGCTCCAGGCTCTGAGCTGTCAGCACAGAGCCTGACGCGGGGCATGAACCCACAAACTGCGAGAACATGACCCGGGTGGAAGTCGGATGCCTAACCGATTGAGCCACCCAGGTGCCCCTAGGTTACATTTTATAACAAGAGTGGATGAACATTTTGGATGCATTTAAGGCCTATAAGGAGTTGACTACAAATTAATAAAAAGAAAGATTTTATTGGGTGGGCCTGACCTAATCCACTGATGATTTTGAAACAGGGTTTAGAAGTCAAAAAGTCTCTTTCCTACTAAGCTTGAATAAGCAAGCTACCATGAGTTTTACTGTTGCAAGAAAATGAATTGTGGCTAGGGCCACATAAGTTTGTGAAGAGGACACTGAGCCTCAGATGAAACTCCAGCCATAGGCAGTGACTACATTAAGGTCTTGTGAGATCCTGAGCAGACAGTCTAGGTGTAGTGGCCTTTCCCAGATTCCTGACCCATGGAAACTGTGAGATCATATGTGTGTGTTGCTTAAGCTACCAAGTTTGTACTAATTTGTCATGCAACTACAGAAAACCAATACATCTTCAATCATAAAATATTTATTAAGACCTTACTATGTGCCAGGAATTCTTCTAGCATTGGGGGTACAACCCCGAAAAAGACAGGAAAAGTCCTTGCCCTCAAGAAAATTATATTATGCACTGAAGGAGTGGATCAATGCCATACTCCATTTAATACAACCAGCGTTTTCTCTTTTTATCTGAGTCATGTCAGTTATTTGGATGTTTTCTGTTTCGTTAGGGTAACACTAACTGCTACAACAGAGAAATCTCTACATGTCAGTGTTTTATTATAATAAAAAAAAAAAATATATATATATATATATATATATATTTCCTTGCACAACAACTCAGCGAGACCGTTTGGCACACAGCCTTCCCCATGAGTCAGGACAAAGAATCTTTCCATGTTGTGACACCACCATCCCCTAAGGGTCTCATGGTATTTTGTTTACAGCTTATGCAAACACACTTCGCTTTCCCATGGCGAAAAGGAAAGTGAAAGTAAAGAAGGCACAGCTGCTTCTTTATCAGTTTGGCTTGAAGTGGTATACGTTCACTCCTCTTTCACTTAGAAGAGTGAACCTCATGTAGTCAGCTGCACACCAGCTTCTTAGCAAATATTCTCCATCATGGAAGGGGAACGTGGATATTTACTAGAATTCTTAAGAACTTGATATTGGGCCTCAGGTAGAAAAACCACATTATGGTCATTGAATGGAAGAATGTGCTTACGTACACATTGGGGATGTAGTATGTGAATGGAGCCTACAGGGCATCGTAAACATCTTGTTTTGGTTTGTGCAATATTCCTTCTCACTTCTGGTAATGCATTCTTTAGGTTTGGTCTAGAGCCATAAAACCCACTGCCAACCACTAACTGGGGAACACGTTGGCCAGGCCCAGTCCCAGTCATTCCAACTGGACTGAACCAATCTGGGCCAGTCGGCTTTCTCCTTGGGGGTTAGTAGTTAGAAGGATGCAGCTATAGGCCTACTAGCAGTTGTCATGCCTTCATAAGAAGAGTGTTCATGAGAAAGAAAACCTTAGACACCACTAGAGAAGCCCCAACCCAATGTTATTTTGTTTTCTCACTTTCATTTATCATATCTCACTCTTACTTATATTTTCCCTGATCTGGCGCCTAAAGAATGGGCAGCAAGAAGAAACAGGAATTAATTAACAATGAACACAAGTGTGTGAATAATGGAAGGGAACATGTACAGAAGGTGGTGGCCTGACTGGGTGACAGGGAGGACAGAGGCTTAAAGGAAGATGCAGTTGCTCAGTAGGACGGGACCACACAAAAAATAGCTCCAAAGCTGGAAAATTAGTGTGAGGTTTCTTCTGTGGGTCATAGGTAGACATTAAAATTTTTGAAAAAAAAAAGTAGTTATATTGGATCATAAAACTAAATTAAGAATCCATAAAACTTCGGAGTTGGAAAGACATAGAAATCATTGTATCAAACACTTTCATTCTACCTATAATTAAGTTCAAGGTCAAAGTTGAAAGTTGGATGATTGGAAATTTACCTTGTGGAAAATGAAAAATGGAACAGTGCAGGGCGATGTTGCAGTAGGCTTGCACCAGGAAAGTGGTCCTGAAAAAGCAAGGATGATTATTAAAAGTATTCCAGAGAGAGTACCAGTGCAAGGAAAAGTTACACATGCATGGAGACTTTAAGTGAGGAAGTGGAGAGAGATGTTACCACTGACCAAAATGAAGAAGTTGAGTGAGAATGCCAGTTCTAGGGAAATACCACCAATTCGTTCTTCGATGCACATATTTGGCATATGTTGAAGTTTCTGAATATAGCATATGACCCAGGAAAACTTTCCAGTAGAACGAGCTATAGAGCATATATTATGGGCCAAGTTCTATGATAAGTGATTTATAGATATTATCAAATTTGATCCTCACAGCACTTCTTGGGGTGTTTAACAAGATGGTTTAGCAGCTTTACCTAAAGTTCCTCAACTACTAAGGGCCAGGGCTGGGAGTATAGCCAAGACTCAGCTGTTTTCCAGGCTCATATACTCAATAGTGATGTCTCCCATTATTCTGCCTTCCTGAAATTAACCAACATGACTCTGTGGCTACCTACATACAGGACCTGAAGAAGGTGAAAGGGATAGATACTTCCAAACCAGAGGTGGTTGCTTTGAAAAAGACATGAGTCAGTTCTCAAGTTGTGATCATACAATGAGAAAAGCATAAGGAACAAAGACATGGTCTTACATACCCACATCCACAAAAAGCCCTCACCAGAAAAAAAGAGCCAATAACAGGGCTGAAAAAGCAAGCTCAGATAAATAGAAGATTTAGAAATGGCAGGTTTTAAAGTATGTAATACCTTATAAACCCAAGGAAGAGGTTAAAGAAGATGGATTTGATTACTTAGGTCAAAAACAATTAAAAAAATCAAGCTAAAATGTGAGAAATAGATTTGGCTATAGTACCATGGTGATCTTAGAAGGTGTAGTCCCCTATTAATGCAAAACTAGTTTGGGTGACTAAATAGAGAATTAGGGGTATGGGAATAAGAATGCTAGTCTAAACCTGTTTCCACATGGACTTCTTTCTTCATCTGTGTCTATGTCATATAATCCTAATCACCATATAATCTGGATTCCTACATTTGGTACTGTATCAGCATACCTATTTCATTTAGACTTTGATCCTTTGCTATTTGGTCCCCTCAACTATTCTCAGGCCAGCCGTTAGTTCACAGGCATCTACATGCTCTAAAAAGAACAGATATTGCTGTCTGTGTTCTAAATCACAGTGACTTAGAACAGGCAGAAATCCATTACAGGGGAAACCAGTGGGAAAGAGCTGTGTAGTGATAAAGAAAAGAGGACTGACTTGATAAAGCTTTTTAAAGGAATTCCTTCCTTTCCCCACTGTTACCTGTCTGGCTGCAAATCACTCACAGCCAGATGGAGCTGGGCTTGCCAGAGCTGACTTACTGGCAGAGACCACAACTGTGTCACTTCTCAAAGCGGAGTAGCCAGACCTGCTGCAGAAACAGCCTTCCTTCTAGATTTCAACATGGAATTTTTATGTGGGTGTGTTTTGCTCCTCTTCGGTGTTATAAAACAGTCAAGCAAGATGAATATGGCTGGTAATTTATACTGGAAACTTGCATTGAATTATACTTGGATGACTTATTAAATGAAGGATATTATCAATATTACATCTGTCATAAATGAAGAACTCCACGTTTGAATGGATCTAATCCATTCATTGTTTTATGAGCACACTGGCCTCCAGAGAGAGTCACAAATCCAAATGATGTTCCTGAGTGATGGATTTTATGTTCTCTTCTCAGGCACGGCTGAAAAATGTGTGAAATCCTTATGTAGAATGAGGATTCCCCTCTGGCCAAGCATCGAAAGAGTCTTTTATAGAAAAATTTCGTGAGACTATCAGGAAATGTTTCTGTCCAGCTGCAAAGATTATCAAAGGCAAGGTGGTAAACGGCAGATGGGTATCTATGCTATCAGATAAACAGAACTGCATAAAACCTCTTGTTTATTTAGTGGTCCCCATAAAATCATTTGATAAAAGAGCCTGGATTTGGAAGTCTAGGCTTCCTCCACTCAGTGATTATTGTTTAATTCACCCATTGTGTTTTGCAACAAAGCTCAGGAAATTAAAAACTGCAACAGTTTCCTCATTTCCTTAAGTAAATTCCCTATTATATATGATATTTTGCTTTGATTTGTCATGCTTACTCTGTCTTTGGTGAACTGTACTATCTTCCATGCAAGACTCAATCCATTTTGTGTAAACTCAAGTCTAAAATAAAAATGGATGACTGGCAATGTTCTAGAAGCTTTACACATCCTCTCTTATTTAATCCTATAAGGCCTCTATAAGATAGGTTATATTGTCACACTAATTTTTAAGTAAGAAAGCCAAGGAACAGACAAAGATTTAAAAATTGCCTAATATTGGGGTACCTGGGTGGCTGAGTCCGTTAAGCGTCTGACTTCTGCTCAGGTCATGATTTTGCAGTTCATGGGTTCGAGCCCCACAATGGGTTCTGTGCTGATAGTTTAGAACCTGGAGCCTGTTTCAGATCTGTGTCCCACTTTCTCTGCCTTTCCCCAACTCATGCTCTATCTCTGTCTCTCTCCCTCGAAAATAAATAAACATTAAAAAAAATTTTTTTTAATTGCTTAATGTTGGGGCACCTGGGTGGCTCAGTCAGTTAAGCACCTGGCTCTTGGTTTCAACCCGGGTCATGATCTCACAGTTCATGAGTTCAAGTCCCACATTAAGCTGTGCTGACAGGATGGAGAATGATTGACATTCTCTCTCCCCTCTCTCTCTGCTCCCCTTTCCCTGCTTGTGTTTTCTGTTTCTCTCAAAATAAGTAAACTTTAAAAACAAAAAAATAAAATAAAAATTGCCTAATGTTAAACACTATACTTCAGAACTCTGGAATTCTCACTGTTTTTTTTTAATGTTTTATTCATTTTTGAGAGAGAGAGATACAGACAGCATGAGCAGGGGAGGGTTAGAGAGAGAAGGAAACACAGAATTTGAAGACAGCCTCCAGGCTCTGAGCTAGCTGTCAGCACAGAGCCTGACGCAGAGTTAAAACCCACAAACCGTGAGATCATGACCTGAGCCAAAGTCAGAAGCTTAACCGACTGAGCCACCCAGATACCCCTGGAACTCTCACTCTTAATC
Source organism: Crocuta crocuta (assembly GCF_008692635.1). Lineage (NCBI taxonomy): Eukaryota > Metazoa > Chordata > Mammalia > Carnivora > Hyaenidae > Crocuta > Crocuta crocuta. Next base: position 7,496,140 of record NW_027531285.1, on the reverse strand, counting down.
ATTGAATATAAGTCCTCTTGAAGGCACTTTAGAAGAAAATTTCCCAGTGTGAATACACATTATTCTACTGATTGAAAGGGTGCATCATGTGTCCAGTGCAACCGAGAAAAAGGATCTCACCAAAGCATCTTTTTGAAATTTCATAGTAGGAATGAAGAGGAGTAGCTAAAAGCTTCAGAAAGAATAAACATCACCTACACAGAAATGGAGAATCACATGATGTAAGGCATTTTAAAGTAAGATTCATTACTAGAAGATCACAGAGAACATTCTCAAATTTTGGAGAAGTAAATTTTAGCCTAGAATTTTATGCCCAGCCAGTCTCTTAACCGGTAGACAATAGAATGAAGACATTTACAAACAAATATGGTCTGTAAGAACTTACCTGCTATGAATTCTTTTTTAGGGAGCTCCTTCAGAGTGAACTGCAGCAAAAGCAAATGAGTAAACCAAGAGAAAGGAGACACTGGATTTGGGAAACAATGGATGAGATACAAGAGAGCAATAATAGGTCATCCCAGAATGATGTCCCTGCCACACATCCTGAGACCCTTGAGCCAGGACAAAAGCCAGGATAAGGAAGAGCTTCAGAGAAGGTCATTAAGGAAAAAGTCAACTCATTAAAATTTTTCAATGATATCATGTTTGTAAAGAAAGAAAGGAAGAGGACTCTTTTAAGTCATCGACAAAGAGAATGGAAGAGAAGGAATATTTCAGAGAGAGGAATTAATAGTTTGATGATGAACATACTTGGGAAAAAATTAAGAATGGGCAGAAGTAAGAAAAAAGTGATTTTGAAACAAATGGAAGAATATATGCTGTGTTTCTAGGATGATGATGTTAGAAATTAATTTTAACTTTCTGATTAGGCCCCGTCCAAAGTGTCTTTTTTTCGAATCTCTATTATCTGGCTAGAAAGATACTTTTTTTGTGGGTGGTGCAGGGGAAGAGAGGTACTGACAGGGCTTTCTTCCCCACCCCCATCTCCACTTTTAGGGAGTCACTAGGGAAAGTCAACTAGATGAGAAGGAGACTACATTTATAAACAGAATTGGCCAAACTGTCCAGGATCTAGAAACTTTTTATGCAAGTTTCCAAGTCTATGCTGGGATTGCAGGGGTGAACTGCAAAAGGAGAGGGGAGGAGAGACACCTTTAACAAAGGAATCAACATTGAAGCCTGGAGGAGGAGGTAGTCAAGCCTAAGTGAGCAGTAGGGAAAACTTTCCAGGCTGAGGGAACAGCTTGGCAAGAAGTGAGAAGACCATATCACATTCCGGAAACTGATAAAAAGTTGTTCTGTGTGATTAGACTGGGAAAGATCTCAAGTCCTGTTTGCAAAAACACACCAAAAAGGAGGAGAACAGTTCAGAAAATCCTTGCTGGAGGGATAGACCTTCCAAACCTGAGCTAGTCAATGTGAAACAGTTCTGAATCCATGTCCAAACATGAGGAATGGATGTTCCCATATAAATATATTAAAAAAATAAGAAAACAGAACAAACACATGTGAACAGAGAAGTAAAATTTTATATATAAATCCACAAAGCAAGAAAAATAGTGGAAAGCAAATGTGATCACACTGAGTAAAGAGAATTTCCATAGTGCTCAATCATGGTAAAGAATTAGCTATAGATTTGGAAGACTGAAGTAACAGGAAGAGCATTTGTAAACTATTCTCTCATTATGAAAGTCATGAACATTGGATGTTCATATTTAATATGGCAACACTGGTTTCCCCCAGCGTGCTTGGGGCTATGGCTCCAGATGAGGCTTAGGGAGAAGAGGGTGTACAGGACTGAGTCAGGAAATGAATGCCCCATGCACAGTCTCAGTTCATATCAAGGTAACTGGGTCAGTAAACAGGGGCCGGAACTGAGGTTCACTAACCTAGAGTAGACCATCTGAAGTCTAGTCAAAAGACACTAACTACTCTCTGAAATTTGAATAGTGACAGGAAACAAAATTAATTCAGGACATTTAGGGCGTTTTCTGATCCATACCAGTATTACATTGAAAGAATTGTGTCTTACTCTAGTGGTACATGAACATGTGTGTTTTTCACACAAAGGTTGTAGTTGCTGCTTATGTTTTTCTTATTAACCATGTTCCACATATTTTGGCTGCCTTTGTACTCTGCTACCATTCCATAACCATGAGATGAGAGAACAGAAGAAATTATTCAGGAAGTGAGTCAGCCATCATTTTTGACAAAGTACACTTAAACGTCTTATGGGAACTCCTCCACCCTCCAGAAGGAGACACAGTGGGCTTTTAATACCAAAGTCACAGTCATGGGGAGTATAGCTTTTAGTAAGAGGAAAAGGCTGAGGTCCAGAGAAAAGAAGGCCAGGAGGAAGCAACCTGGGGTTTTTTAAGAGAACAAGAAGCATTTGAGAAGCACATGTGGGCAATGGATTTCACTGGATTAGAAGTTTGGGGACAAACATTTGTATGAAAAATAACATGTGCACTTATCTGTAATACAATCTGCAATATATCCACTGAAAATCCAAGTGGTTGAGGATTCTGTGACTTGAGGCCTCAGTCATTTCTCTTTCCCTTAGGGACATAATTAATACTCATTACAACTAAAATAAAATAACTAATAAATACTTTTAATGTACTCACTAGATATCTATCTACAACGGCTCCAAGATAGAATATATCTCTTTGAAATCAGAGAATTTTTTTTGTAAAAGCAGAATAATGATGTAATTTTTAAAAATAAAAGAGGGGAAGATACACACAAACTCTACTACATTTTTCTCTTATTACACATAGATTCTGAATTCTTTTTGTAAAATTTAGAAAGTACAGATTAGCAAAACTACACACAGGTTTTCTCACAAAACAAGTTGGAATCACAGCCTACATTGCTTTATAATCTGCTTTTTCATTTAAGCATACCAAGAATATACTTACTTATCACTAACTGGTCTCCACAAAATCATTTTTAATGATAGTTTACTATTCCGTTTTATGAATATTCTGTAATTTATATTATCAACTATTAATGGTTGGATATTTGGCTTCCTTTTGCTTCCTCCTCTTCTTCATTTATTGCTTTTATAAGCATGAAGGCTGGTTTTTGATACTTCCTATCCATTTTTAAAATTTTTCAAAGCTTCAAAGGAAAACAAGGGAAAACACTATTTCTATATATATGTGTGTGTGTGTGTACATGATCTGCATACATTAAAATGAAAAAATAAAATAAAAACTTCCTTTTAAAAAGTTGTCATTGCCTTGGCCAAGAATTAAAACACTTAATATAGGGGTGCTAGAGTGGCTCAGTCAGTTGGGTGTCCGACTTCAGCTCAGGTCATGATCTCGCAGTTCAGAAATTTGAGCCCTGTATCAGGCTCTGTGCTAAGAGTTCAGGGCCTGGAGCCTACTTTGGATTCTGTGTCGCCCTCTCTCTTTGTCTCTCCTTGTTCGCTCTCTTTTTCTGTCTCTCTCTCTCAAAAAATAAATAAGCATTAAAAAAATAATACAATACTTAAAACAATTACAAGAAGAAACATAACCATTTATTTGGTTAAAATGCAAATCAATGTATGCAATTATCTAGTGGGGATGAAATTTGAGTGTGACAATAAATATCCTAACGGTGTTTTATCTGAAGACCTATCAGACATCTACAAAGGGAAAGAAGACTTGATTGATAGCCTCTGTTTTCCCACATTCAGATTTATGTTATTAAAATAAATAGATTTTGTAGGGTAGAGAAGATAGTGTCATATTTTTCCAAATTCAGTCTGACAGAGAGGTGTTAAGCCTAAGAGCTTATTAGGAAATATTAAAAAATTAAAGTATTTTCATTTCTGCCTGAATAAAACATTATATTGAAATACATCTCTTAGATGTGCAATTGTATAATGTATCTGCCTTCAACTTTTTTTAAGTTTAATTTTATTTATTTTGGGGAGAGAGGCAAAGAAAGAGAGAACCCCAAGCAAGAATCATTTGCATTGTCAGTGCAGGGCCCCCTATGTGGGGTGCAATCTCATGAACCATAAGATCATGGCCTGAGCAGAAATCAAGAGTCGGACGCTTAACCAACAGAAATACCCAGGTGTTCCTGCCTTAAACTTATTTATTTACTTAGAGTATATCCTGAACTGGGTAGTTTCTTCATGGTCTAATGTTAATGAACTTTTAAAAGTAAAATTGCTGACTCAGTGGGCAGTTGGGCTTCTGGAATATAAACTCAAATGCTCTCCTTTTAATCTGTCAGCCTATAGTGTTTACATATATGCATACATCTGCTATTGCCCTAAGAGTGCATTACATTCTCCTACTTATCTGGCTTTCTCATTAGACTGGAAGCTCCTCACACTGGGACCTTATCTTTCATGTCTTTGGGTCTTCATTTTGTTAAATACATCAATCATCAAATTACTTCTTTGTTGAGTTAGGAGGTGTGCATCGTCAAATACATTTGTTAGAAAGGACACTGGCTTCTGAAAGAACATACAGCTATTCTAAATGTTCTGTTTGGTACTTCATCACTACCGTATTTATCTGTTCTTGAGTATTCATGGCTAAGGCATTTTAGGCAGGAAAATAAAACATGACATGACAATGAAAATAGCTTGAGATTAAACTGACCCTCACACTTATCCCATGCAAAATCAAACTGAGCCCTCCCTATTTGATCTAGTTATTGAAGTGGATGACAGATAATCTCCCACAGTAAGATGATACTAATGAATAAATTTTAGGCTCCTATGTTGAGGTGGGAAGATTTTCTATATTTCTCTCAAATCTCCTTCTGGTGTTCTTAGACCTTATCTTCTATATTTGGGTCTGTAAAGTTGGGAAGTTCAATGACCCTCAAGAATACATAAACAAATAATAAGGTGATTGTGAGACTTGGTAGACTATCACTGAAATCCTTTTTAGGATTTCAGAAAAATTACTTTTACCCACATTTTCCTTTAGACACAAAGAGACTATTAAACTGTTCTTGAACTCCTTATTTTAAAATAAGCCACATCAGGCTTTTTGCTAAGAAGTCTGTACTGTGACAGTAGCAAAGATGACATGCAGGACTGGTTTGAATATCAAAATGTGTCTCTTTGTCAACAACATTTTGTGCAGGTTGAGTCACTCATACAAAAGGAAATTATTTACTTCATTTCTATTTATTTAAATATCCTAGAAACCATTTGGTGGCAAACCATTTTCACTAAAAGAGAAAGAGTGACATCTGGTGGAATAACTTAAATCTATCCCAAAGTCCTGCCCTTAACATTTCTACTCTCTCGAATAAGTGTTTAAAATACACATTCTCTTCCTGCAGAACAAATGTGTCTCTATGATGAGAACTGGCACCTGTTTTGTATCATGATATGATTTTATGATACCAATGCCAGTGACAAATTCCCTTCTTAAAAAATATATGGTGATTCTTCAGTAGCTGTCGATTTCAATAAATCTTAAAAAAAAAAAGAAAAAAATGTGATTATAATAATCTGAATCCTCCATCCTTCTAGTTATTTGAACAATGCAAATAAAAGCAGCAAGCAATATGCTATGTATAAAAGTATATAAATACACTCATATATATGTATATATATATGTATATTCTATATTTATATAGAGATCTTCCTTAACTTAATGATGAGGTTTGGTCTCAATAAATTCATGGTAAGTTGAAAAAGCACTTAATACACTTAACCTTCTGAACATTATAGCTTAGCCCAGCCCCGTGTTTAGATGTTTGGAACACTTATGTTAGCCTACAGTTGGACAAAGTCGTCCAACACAAAGCCTATTTTATCATAAAGTGCTGAATGTCTCATGCAATTTACTGAACACTGCACTGAAAGTATAAAACAGAATGGGTTCTATGGGCACAGAATGGTTGTAAATATATTGATTGTTTGTCATTGTGATCACGTGGCTGACCAGGAACTGCAGCTAGCCCCTGAGTTGCATCACAAGAGAGTGCTGTACCACATTTTGGTAGCCCTGGAAAAGATCCAAATTCAAAACTTGTAGTATGATTTGTACTGAATGCATATTTCTTTCTCACTATCATAAAGTTGAAAATTTATAAGTCAAACCATTGTAAGTCAGGGACCATCTATATTACATATTTAATATAATTATATATGTATAACATATAAACATAATTGTGAGGTCAGGCAATATGGAGGAAAGTGAAATATGGTTTTATAATGTTCAAGAGGGCTTTACCCAGACCATCATAAATTTGTAGGTCTTCAAATGCCTTTGTAGCATATAATTTTTTAATTAAATCAAAAATGAATATCAATAGTGAGTCATAAAATAGCCATAAATTACAGTGTCTGGCACCCACTCAGCAGCCACAAAGGGTTAATGTTTCCATGATTACTAATTGTACCTGATGTCCTGGAATGTGAGTCACTTGCAGGCATTGTATACCTCAGATTAAAGCCAATGATCTTCTGTAGGTAACATGGAGCGCATGTTATTGAGAGATATATTGAGAGATAGCCACAATCTTAGACTTTGATTCCCACAGACCTGGGTTAAAATCCTGGTTCTACTAGCTGTGTAAAATTAGACAAGTTACATAATTTCTGTGTATCTTAGTATCTCAACCAAAAAATGGGGACAAAAATCAATGGAGTTGTGTGTATTAATTGAAAAATATAGGTAAAACATTTTAGAAGAGTGACTAGAAAATACTACTTATTTGTCATAGGTATGGTTATGCAATGGAAATGAAAAGAAAGCTGGTGTAGCTGTATCCATATCAGACAAAGTAGACTTTAAAACAAAGACTGTAATAAGAGACGAAGAGGGACACTGCATAACGATAAAGGAGTCAACCCAGCAAGAAGATATAGCATTTATACATGTATATGCTCCCAACATAAAGATACCAAAATATATAAAGCAAATAGTAACAGACCTAATGGGAGAAACTGACAGAATTCAAACATTTGTTTTGCCACAATGGTATAAAACTAGATATCAATAATAAGAAGAAAAATGGAAAAAGTACAAATACATGAAGATTAAACAGCATATTCTTGAACAGTTACTGAGTCATAAAATAAATCAAAGGAGAAATTAAAAAAAAAAACCCTAAGACACATGAAAGGAAATATGGCATACCACAATCCATGGGGTGCAGCAAAAGCAGTTATAAAAAAGAAGTTCATAGCAATACAAACTTACTCAAGAAATGAGAGAAATCTCAAATAAACAACATTGGAAATTGAAAAAGAAGAGTAAGAAAGCCCAACTTTAATAGAAGGAAGAAAAGAATAAAGAGAGTAAAAATAAGTAAAATAGAGACAAAAAAGACAGTAGAATTGATCAATGAGACTAAGAACTGTTTCTTCGAAAAGATAAACAAGATTGACAAACATCTACCAAGAGAGAGTTCCAATAAATAAAATCAGAAATGAAACAGAAGTTACAACTGATACCACAAAAATATAAAGTATCATGAAACTACTATAAAATGCCAACAAATTGAACAATCTTAAAGATGTGAACAAATTCCTAGAAATGTAAATACTTTCAGACTAAATCATGAAGAGATAGAAAATCTGAATAAACCAATTACTCATAAGGAAATTGAGTCAGTAATCAAATATGTCCCAACAAACAAAAATCCAGGATCAGATGGCTTCTCACTGATAAGTTCTACCACACATTCCAAGATGATTTAATATAGTTACCCTTCTCAAACTCTTCCTAAACATTAAAGAGGAGAGAAGTTTCCAAACTCATTTTACAAGGCCGACATTACCCTGATACCAAAACCAGACAAGGACACCCCAAAATAGAGAAAATTATAGGCCAATATTTTTAGTGAACATAGATGCAAAAATCTTCACCACTACATTAGCAAATGGAATTCAACAATGCATGTAAAAGATCATACATCACAATTAAGTGTGATTTACTTTAGGGATGCAAGAATGGTTCAACACCTGTAAATCAATCAGTGTGATATACTACCTTAACAAAGTAAAGGAGGAAAATTATATGATCACTTCAACAAATGTAGCAGAAGCATTTGAGAAAAATCGACATCCATTTATGATAAAAACTCTCAACAAAGTGGGGGAAGAGGAAACATTCCACAACATAATATATGGCAAACCCATACTCAACAATTCAAAATGAAAAGCTGAAAGCTTATTGCCTGAAATAGGAAAAAGACAAGGATGCCCATTATTCCCATTTTCATTCAACCTAACACTGGATGTCCTACCCACAGCAATTAGGCTAGAAAAAGAAATAAAAGGCATACAAATTGGAAAGAAAGAAGTAAAAATATCACTATTTGCAGATGACATAATACTATATATATAAAACCCTAGATTTCACCAAAATACTGTTAGAATAAATAAATTCTGTAAATTTAGAGGATGCAAAGTTAATATCAAAAATCTGTCACATTTCTAGAAATAAAACAAACTACTAGAAAGAGAAACCAAGAAAACAATCCTATTTCAATTGCATGCAAAAAAATAAATTAAATACCTAGGAATAAATTTAACTAAGGAGATAAAAGATCTATATCCTGAAAACTGTTAAGACATTGATGAAACACAGTAAAGACACAAATAAATGGAAATATATTCCATGCTTATGAATTAGAAGAATTAATATTGTTAAAATGTCCATACTACCCAAAACAATCTACAGATTCAATATTATCTTTGTCAAAAATCCAATGGCATTTTTCACAGAACTAGAACAGATAATTCTAAAATTTATATGGAACCACAAAAGACCTTGAATTTCTAAACCATCCTAAGAAGGAGGAACAAAGCTAGATGTATCATGCTTTTTGATTTCAAATTATTCTATGAAGGTATAGTAATCAAAACAGTATGGCATAAAAACAGACACATAGATCAGTGGAACAGAATACAGAGGCCACAAATAAATCCGCATATATATGGTCAATTGATTTACTACAAAAGAAGCAAGGATATGCACTGGGGACAGGATAGTCTCTTCAATAAATGGTGCTGGGTAAACTGGACAGCTACATGCAGAAAGAAGGAAGGCAGGAAGGGCAGAAGAAATTGAACAACTGTCTTATACTGTAAGCACAAATTAGTACTCAAAATGGATTAAAGACTTGAATGTAAGACCTCAAATCATAAAATCCCAAGAAGAAAACATAGGTGGTAAACTCCTTAACATGGATCTTAGAAATGCTTTTTTGGACCTGACTCCAGAGACAAGGGAAATAAAAGCAAAGCTGAACTATTGGGAGTTCACCAAACTAAAAACCTTCTGCACAGCGAAGGAAACCATCAACAAAATGAAAGGGCAACCTACTAAATGGGAGAAGATATTTGCCAATCATGTATCCAAGAAGGGGTTAATATCTGAAATACTTAAAATCTCACACAAGTAAGTAATAAAAAATCTAATTAAGGAATGGACAGAAGAGGGGCGCCTGAGTGGCTCAGCCTGTTAAGCATCAGACTCTCCATTTCAGTTTAGGTCATTATCTCATAGTCCCTGAATTTAAGCCCCAAGTGGGGCTCTGCACTGACAGTGAGGAGCCTGCTTAACATTCTGTCTTGCACTCTTTCTCTGCCCTTTCTCTACCCTGCTGTCTCACACTCTCATTCTCTCTCTCAAAATAAATAAATAAATAAATAAATAAATAAATATTAAAAAATAAAAGAATGGGCAGAGGATCTAAATAGACATTTTCCAAAGTAAACATGCAAATGGCCAACAGGTACATGAAAAGATGTTCAACATCACTAATTATCAGGAAAATACAAATAAAAACCACAGTGAGATATCATGTTATACCTCTCAGAATGGCTACTATAAAAAAGACAAAAAATAACAAGTGTTGGTGAGAATGTTAAGAAACCGGAATGCTTGTGCACTATTGATGGGAATATAAACTGGTGCAGTCACTATGAAAAACAGTATGGAGTTTCCTTAAACAATTAAAAATAGAAATACTGTATTACTCAGTAATTTCATTACTGGGTACCTATCTGAAGAAAATAAAAACACTGATTTGAAAATATATGTGCATCCCTATGTTCATTGTAGTATTATTTACAATAGCCATGATATAGAAGCAACCTAAGTGTACAATAGATGAATGGATAAAGAAGATGTGGTGTGTANCGGGAAGAAAAAGAAATAAAAGGCATAGAAATTGGAAAAAAGAAGTAAAACTGTCACTATTTGCAGATGACATAATACTATATATAAAACCCTAGACTTTACCAAAAAAACTGTTAGAATAAATGAATTCTGTAAATTTGCAGGACGCATATATATATGTATATATACACACACATATATATATGATGTGGTGTATGTGTGTGTATAATATATATGATATTATAGATATTATATTATATATAATGTACCACAATGGACTACTACTCAGTCATAAAAAAAAAATCTTACCATTTGTGAAAATTTTCTTTTTTTTTTAAAAATGTTTACTCATTTATTTTGAAAGAGAGAGAGAGTTTGCAGTCAGGGGATGGGGAGAGAGAGAATCCCAAGCAGGCTCCACACTGTCAGCACACAGCCTACCATATGGCTCAATCCTAAAGAACCTCGAGATCATGACCTAGGCCAAAATCAAGTGTCTAACACTTAGCCAACTGAGCCACCCAGACACCCTGAAGGTGTTTCTTTTAAAGAGCAGAGTATGCATGATATTTTGAAATAGAGGGACATCCCAAAAGAATAAATGAAAATATTCCCAAGAGGTTTACCTCTAGTGAGCAAGTATTAAGGTGGGGTGTGGGAAGATAACTGTAACTTTATAGTATAATTAACTGTATATGCTTTATAGTATATTTGTCTCTGTAAACTATGCATGTGTGTGCATGTGTGTGTATTACTGTGATAACTGTTTTTAAACAAAATTTCTTTCTTGGGGCACTTAGGTGGCTCAGGCAGTTAAGCATCCGACTCTTGGTTTCAACTCTCATCATGATCTCACAGTGGTTAGATCCAGCAGAGAGTCAGGCTCTGTGCTTGGGATTTTCTCTCCCTTTCTCTCTGCCTTTTCCTCACTCATACATGCCTTCTTTCTCTCTCTCTGTCTCTCAAATAAATAAATGAACATTAAAAAACAAAAAGAACATTTATTTCTTATGCTGACCTGACATCTGCCTTTTTACCTCCTGGTCCTAATTACAGTCTACATTAGAAAAAAGAAAAAGTCTCTCTTCACCATGACTATCTTTCAAGTACTTCAAACCAGAGCTCATGTTCTTCCTTCAGTCATTTATAAGATAAGAGTAAAACTGCTCCATTCATTCAACCACACCTCATGTGAAATCACTCCTCTCCCTCACCTGATTGATTTCCTCTATACTCAAGAGAGTGGTGTCCAGAACCAAGGCTGATACTCTGGATATATATAGTCTGGCTAATTTACAGCAATGCTATCACTACTCTCATTCTGTATATTACACTCCATTAAGGCAACAAATATCATGTTAACTTTCTTAGAAGTTAAACTGCATTAATGCTTCATATTGAAACCTTAGAAACTTTTCCACACATGTGATTTTTAATCAAAAAAATTTTATATGTTTTTATTTATTTCTGAAAGAGAGACAGTGTTAGCAGGGGAAGGTCAGAGAGAGAGGGAGACATAGAATCTGAAACTGGCTCCAGGCTGTGAGCTGGCTGTCAGCACAGAGCCTGGAGAGGGGCTCAAACCCATGAACCATGAGATCATGACCTGAGCTGAAGCCGGACACTTAACCGACTGAGCCACCCAGGTGCCGCAGCACATGTGTGATTTTTAAAGTCACCTATCCTGTGGATGGCATTTGTTATTTGTATCTGGTTTTTTTTTTTTCATTTTGGTGGAGGATCTTACATTTATATCTATTAAAGTGTGACTTATTAAAGTCACCTTATTGTCCAACTGAAAAGAAAATGTATTTGGCTTTTCATTTATTCACAGAAGATATTAGATATTTCTTCCAAATTTGTGTTCTTCATAAATTTGATGACTGTACTCTCATTCAGGTCTTGCGTGAAATTGGTGAACCCCAGCGAAGCTCACAAGACTAAGCTCTTGCCCTGCCACCAGAACATGCATTTCAGATTAACAACCATCTATTAGTCAGCCTTATGTTGCAAGCCGTCAAACCATTGGAGGTTCATCATATCTAGCCAAGCGCCAGGTACCCCAAGTAGAAGACAGTCCTCTATTTTAGCCATTTATTAAGTGGGTCATCAGATAGATGAATGAATATAATTAAATCTATTACTCCTTTTTCTGAACATGCATTATTATGAAACAGGTAAAAGCAGCTATAATCCTTCCTACTTTACCAGGTATTCAGAACAGAGACATCATCTGACTTATCCAAGATTTTACAGTGACAGACCTGGGGTGCAGGTTTTGATTTAGGCTCCTGACTTGTAGCCCTATTCTCTGGAAGTTGGCCAGGGCTTTTGGATATATTATTATTGTTGTTGCTGTTATGTTAGTGTGAGGTTTTAAACCTAAAATGTTTAGCTTTACTTTTCTAGCCTGAAATCTCACCCAGATATGAAATAATTCAGTCCTGGGAGGTCATGCCACCGATATTTAAATTACAATGGGCAAACCCTGCCCCCAAGGGACCCAGCTTTTCCCACCGCTTTCTGACAACTGACTGAGGATACAGCTTTAAGCCTTTAAATATTCCTAGGCAAAGAGTCTGTGCTTTGACATTTGCATTTATCTCATTATGTTTGATTGGCATATTGAGATCCATAAGCTTGTGGTTAATATATTGCCAAGGATTCTTAATTAAGCTGGTTGTGCAAAAAAGGCATCAGAGTCTCCCGAGAAATGTATAATCTTTGCCAGTCATTCACTTTGAATTTGCCCCGCTGCCCTGGTGGCATAGCAGTAGCACCACAGGAGGATTGGAGCCTTGACATAACAACCGTGGGCTTTCATAACCTGGTGCTGCCATTTGAGTTGGGAGGAAAGGGAGACTGTTACCACAGAGCCGAGGGGCAAGCAGGATACCTAAGGCCGTAGTCCCGACAGATACATGAAGCAGAAGAAAATCCAGGACAGGCAAACTGCCAGTCATCATACTCCAAGGAACTATTAAACATTAATATGTTCACTTTCTACTTACTTTTTCCTACTAGTCTTTTCATGAAATTGATCGTTTGGGCAGCCAAAGAAGAACAAACCTTTACTGAATCAAAATCACCTGTAAACACCTCCCAGGCCCCCGTGTGCTATAAGGTGGTGGGTCTCAAAGTCTGTGGCCCAGGCCAACAGGAGCTGTATATCCTGACAACTTAGAAATGCAGATTCTCAGGTCTCAACCAGTCCTGTTTAATCAGAAGCTTTAACAAGCAAATGGGATCAAAAGCTACAAACTTCCAGTTATAAAATAAGTGATTGGGGATGTAATATACAGTATGGTGACTATGGTTGATAATACTGTATTGCATATTTGAAAGTTGCTAAGAGGCGATCTTAAATGTCCTCATTAGAAGAAAAAAATTGAAACTATGTATGGTGATGGGTGTTATCTAAAGATGCTGGAGATCATTTCACAATGTGTATAAATCCCAGACCTTTATGTAGTATGCCTGAAGCTACTATCATGTTATGTATCAACTATATTCAGTGAAAAAAAACCCCCCAAAAATTAGCAAACAAACAAAACAAGCCATCCACCTTATTCTGATGTGTTTCAGTTTGAGAACCACTGCTATAAGGGAACCACTCAGATTTTCTAAGGTGGGAACCTTTCAAATGAGATGATTGAGTTATTCTGAGCAACACAAGAACAACTCTTGGGGAATCCCAGGCTGAAGGTTACTCCCTGGCTCACTTTTTCCCATTATGCCTGTTTGGCTGTCACTGCATTGGCATCCCTCGAGTGGCAAATGCTACAAAGACCCCAGCAACCATCAGGTGTTTTCAGGAGTCCCCTTCAGGAACGGCATTCCTACAGGAAAGTGACGCATTTCTCCCTATGACTCATTACCTGCCAAGATTAACTTCCACCTTTGCTTTTAGCCTTCTTCGCTCCGCCTCATGACTGTGAGCTTTCCAAGAAAATTAGTTTTGCGGACTCCGGACACTATGCACTCATCTCTTTCCCACCTTCACACCCCTTCCTGTTCAGTTTTCCCCCAGGCATCTCCCTCATGGCCTGAATTCAGCAGGATGCTGTGGTTTAAATGTGGGTCATGCATTGAGCAGTGTTCGCTGGAAGCCAGCGTGCTCTGCTTTCCTCACACCCTGTTGACTTCAAATGATCCCGCTTTCAATTTTATTCCAAACCTCTAGGTGATGCTTGCCTGGCACACAATGACTGAGACATCTCAGCACCGCTGTGTCCACTGAGAATCCATTAAATGCAGAGAAGAGTTATTGGGCTTTAGTCCAAGAAGGGTTTGGTGAACTTTCCCATATTTGTTATATACACATAATATCCCAATAGTATGTACCCCTGCACAGAAATTGCTCTATTCAGAGGCATTTGGGGGTACACGCTGTAACAAATGCATCTAAATCTTTTTGATCAGTGGATTCCTAGATTGTTTATCTTTTGCCATTCACTCAGTGTGCCTGACCTTTGCCAAACAATCGCAGAGCTATGTTCTGGCCACAGGTTTTATTTGCTGCCTTTAGTCATTTTCGATTTCTGAGCAGAAGCAAATACAAGGGTAAAAGTCAATGGAAAGCAGGTTTAGATAAGCTCCATTCTGTCCGTACATATTGCCAAGAATCCCTGCATGTTCTTGAGGCAAGGAAGGAGTTTCTGTTCTGATTTGGAACACCATAAATCAAATAACTACAGTTCAGCCACCCCCAAGACTGCTGACATGGCCCCCTCCCAATATTTATTGCCAAATGTGAGAACTTACAAATGCCAGCATGAGTATGCTGCCTGCACCTGGCAAATTGTTTCTGGTTTGTCAGAAAATCCAGGGGCTCCTTTTGTTTGATGTTAGCCTTGTTCGGTTAATGTTGCAGTGCCGTTTGCATGACAGTCATCTCGCTGCATCAGAGAGGGTGGGAATCACCTGGAGAACCTTCCGGCCTCCCGTGGCGTCCTTCTTTTCTCTACAAACACAAACTGACAAGCCTCTCTTCATATGTGCTAACACTGAAACATTTCAAAGACAGAGGTAGAGAGCTAGAAAGTGTTTTCAGAGCAGTCTGGCAGTTAGTTGTTATTTACGTGGGGGAGAAAACGATGTGTTTGATGACCATGTCCTGAGCATCCTGTGTGTGTCAGCCACTCTGCTGGGGACAGCGGACGTAGGTCCTGCCCACAGGAAGCTTATATCCTCTAGCACCATTTAGGGATAATAAAGGAGATCGCTGATTAATCCGACTCTATTATCTCACTCCACGTGTTCCAAGTGGCTTTTTCCTCGCTTGTTGACAAATACACTTGTGTACTCAGAGATCTGAGAAGTTTTCAGCTCTTCTCCTTTGCACTGAGCTCCGTGGAAAGGAGCGAGTCATTGTAGCCCAGCTATTGACAAGGCGCTTGGAACTCTGAATTGATAGTGTCTAATAGCATCCCTAAAGTTAACTTGGATATAGTCAGGAGATAAAGGTTTTTCTGAAAACAGTAGATTATCTACTTAGAAAATTATAAATATTGATGTAGAATCACATGTAATCTCTCTCCCCAGAGAGAAGCCATTGCCATCTTGCTATAACTGTATAAATACGCCTATTTATAAACATGAATTATGGATTATAATGAGCATCCAATTTTGAATCTGATTTCTTCACCTGAGCATTCTTCATACCATTAAAGTTATAATGGTTGCATAATATTCTATTATTTGGACATACCATGAGACGTTTAAGCCATTCTCCTATTGTAGTACATGTAATCTTTCTGATTTTCATCAGTTCTAATACTGCCATGATTAACATTCTTATACACGATCTTCCATGTATAATAATTTCCAATTATTTCCTTAAGATATATACGGAGAAGCATAAATACCCAGGTTCAACCCTATCAGGTCTCTTGGTTACNTAAATTAAATTAAATAAAATATTAAAATATCTTACAAGTCAGGGGCACCTGGGTGGTTCAGTCAGTTAAGCCTCCAACTCTTGATTTCAACTCAGGTCATAATCTCATGGTTCATGAGTTTGAGCCCCACATCAGGTTGTGCACTGACAGTGGGAGCCTCCTTGGGATTCTCTCTCTCTCTCTCTCTCTCTCTCTCTCTCTCTCTCTCCCCCCTTCCCCTGTTCATGCTCTTTCACTTTCAAAATAAAGAAATAAACTTCAAAAAGATCTGACAAGTAAAAATGTATATATCTTTTCTAAGCAATCTTCCTTCCAACTGAATGTTTTTAGTATTATTCTTCATACATTTCTTTGCATGATATATATGGGCTGCACTAATAAGACCATATTTGCTAGGACAGTAATCTTAACTCCTAACAGACTTTGAAAGCTACAATGTTTGCCATGACAGTGTGTTTCCTGCTCCCTTTCCTGGCTTATAGCACCCTGTTTTTCCTTCAGAGAATAACCTGTCTCTCATCCCTCTGGCCCCAGTGGGCTTTATGCAAATTACCATACCTTTGTCAAGACACAGTGCAAACCAAGCTGGCCTTTGTAGTATACGATCACGTCATTCTATCAAAGCCAATCCGTATTTCCTGAGGCTTTTCTCTTGAGCTAACAGGGACTGCAATCCCATGACTACCACACGGAGAGAGAGCCTGCTTGGGGAAAGAAGTCAAGCAGAGACAGTGAGAAAGATCCCTAATGATAGTCTCTGATTTCCAGGATGGGGTTATGCCTGAAATTGGCTTTATTCCTAGAGTTTTAAGTTTCAAGAGACAGTAATTGCTATTTAGCTCAGATTGGCTATATATTTTTTTGCAACTTTCAAGCAATATCCATTTGAATATACAACTCCAAACTGCTCTATGGAGATACAGAATATATAAAATCTTAGGCCAAGACAGGACCACATGGAGTAAAGTTGGCAAGGAATGTATCCATTTGGATGGAACTACAAATCTAAAGAATGGACACAATTCTCAGGTTAAGGGGCACCTCAGGTCTCACACAGTACATGCCTGCTTTTCTATAAATATGAAGAAAGGAAACTCTTTCTCATATGCGACATCATGATAGTCACCGAAGAAGAACGAATGTTAAGTGGAAAACATGGCACTCACTTCCAAGAGTTGCTAATCTAATTTGACAAAATTTATACATGCATATTTCTGTCACTGGACTAAAACCTAAAAGCAAAGTGATCAAGTAGACTGACTGCCCCTTTGAAGAATGTTCAGAACTTTTCCGAATATAAAGTCCATATAGAACTACATAGGATCAATGCTTGTTCCCACTTAAACTCCAGTTGATGCTAGGATACATTCTCTGAATGTAAATAATATGTGAAATACATGTAAAATATTATGGAACAATAGCCCTGAAATGACAACCTGGAGGTTTGTGTAGTTCAGGGCCCTCATTGTCATGGGTCCTTGTGATAATTATTTAGCTTTCTGAGTTCCAATTTATTTATATATACAATAAGGGATTTAAACTTCATAGGCTCTAGCATTGAGTCAGAGATTCATCGTTCAAAATATAATGACCTCAGAATAAAGAGTTAGCGATGTTCCCAGGAGCCACTGTTTTCCCCACACCCGGTTCATGTCACCACCTTGGCAAACTCTTGAGCATTCTAAGCAGAGATACAACACATCTAAGTATTCAAGATGGTTGAAAGTAAAGAACAAAAAAGACAAAAGTAGTCAAATACTTAACAACAAGCTGGTGTGGCTGTATGAATAATCCTATTAAACATATAAATATAATTTCACAAATTATTACCAAGCACACACTTTGTACCTGCCATCCAGATTAAGAAGAGAGTATTGCTCATACAACTTGCCCCCACCCGAAGCTACTTTACATCTCTTTTTTAAAATTATTTTAAATGTTTTTTATTTATTTTTAGGAGAGAGAGAGAGAGAGACAGCGTGAGCAGGGGAGGGTCAGAGAGAGAGGGAGTCACAGGCTGAAACAGGCTCCAGGCTCTGAGCTGGCAGTCAGCACAGAGCCCGACGCGGGGCTCGAACCCATGAACTGCGAGATCATGACCTAAGCGAAAGTCGGACGCTTAACCGACTAAGCCACCCAGGCGCCCCTCTTTTTTTAAAAAAAGATTTTAATATTTATTTTATTTTTGAGAGAGAGAGAGAGACAGAGCATGAGTAGGAGAGGAGCAAAGACAGAGAAAGACACAGAATCTGAAGCAGGCTTCGGGCTCTGAGCTGTCAGCACAGAGCCTGACTCAGGACTCCATCTTATGAACTACAAGATCATGACCTGAGCCCAAGTCAGACACTTAACCGACCGAGCCACTAGGCGCCCCACTTTGCATCTCTTATTGATCACAGTGGCTTCCTTCACTACTGAAGAAATGGCAATGACTTTATGGCAATTATGTTCTTGCTAGACTTTATATGCACCATTGTTTTTCAACTTAATATAAAATAGATTGTAGTATATACATTCTTTGTAGTTGCTTCTTTAAGGTAACTTTATATTTGAAAGGTATTATGGCCAATTGCAGTTTCTTTACTTTTATTGCCATATAATAGTCCATGTATGCTAGTTATTGATTTATCATATCTCTTACCCTTCCTTGTCCTAGTTTTGTGATACTGAGCTGCACTTTGCACATATTTCTCCTTTACTGGCCAGCATAATGTTAAGCTTTGTGAGCAGAGAGCCCTCAGGGGGCACTGAAGGAAGAAGAGACTTTTTTTCGCTCGTTCCAGTGTTTTCTTATTCTTGTTCCTGTGGCTTACAGACTCCTGCTGCATGAGGGACACCTGATGACACGCAGTGGCACCTTAGGGAGTAGTTTCCTATTTGTGAACCC
>NW_027531285.1:7475809-7477233 GCF_008692635.1 Crocuta crocuta | reverse complement strand
CTCACATGCAGTGGGCCATAGCCATACCCTGTCCATGAGATCTGAACCTCACTCTTGGAGGGGAACCCTCTTCATGGTCCTTCCTTCCGTGGGTGACTTCTCTAAGCTCTGGACTGCGTTTACACTGGTTAGAGTTACCTCTCTTAGTAGTTTATATCCTGCAGCTAGTTAATCTTTTATATTAAATTTTCAAATTACTGGTATAGTTGTCCTCTGACTGATATATTTTATATATGCCAAATATTTGTTAATGATATACATTTTGTTTTAAAGAACCAACTCTTGTGCCTGTTGATTTTCACAGTTGTTTTGTTCCTGTTCTGTATCACTATTTCCTCATTATTGCAGGCTTTTTTCTACTTTATTTGGATTTCTTTTGCTGCTTATTTTCTTTTTTTAATGTTCTTTTCTCTACTTATTTATTTATTTATTTATTTACTTATTTATTTTGAGTGCAGAGAGAGGGAGGGCAAGAATTTATTTATTTTGAAAGAGAGAGAGGGAGTGGGGCTCAAACCCATGAACTGTGAGATCCTGATCTGAGCTGAAACCAAGAGTCAGATGCCTAACTAACTGAGCCAGCCAGGCACCTCAACTGTTTATTTTCTAACTTCTGAGATGGAGACTTATTTAATTTATTCTAACCTTTCTTATTTTCTAATATAGGTATTTAAGGCTTTAAACTGCTAAGTACTACTATAGTTTCCAGTATACATGTTTCTACATGTGATAGGTTATTATTTAGTGCAAAATATATTATTTCCATTTTTATTTATTTTTAACTCGGGGAAAATTTAATTCTCAAATATTTGGGAGTTGTCTAGTTCTCTTTTTGATATTGACTTTCAGCTTTTATTTGCCCTTTTACCAGATAATAGTCCTTATCTGATGTCAATTCTTTGAAATTGTTATTCAGTAAATGGAAACATTTGATTTATGTATCTTGAGGCTATATTATTAGGTGCATACAAATTTAAACTGGTATTTTTCTTGATGAATTTAATACTTTCATAAGTGTGACGTGATCCTCTTTATCTCCCTTAATGTTTTTTATCTAAAATCTAATTTGTTCATTATCAATGTAACTGCAAAAACTTTCTGTTGTTAAGTATTTGCCTAGTATATAAATACTCACTTTCAGATTTTCAACCTTTCCATACCCTTAGGTTTGAAGTGATTTTCTTTTAAGTGGTATAATTGAAATTTTAAAAAATTTATTCAGAAAATTTGTATATTTTAATATTTTTTCTCTTTGCATTTATATGAATACTTATATATTTGGGCTTATATCTATCATGCAATTATCCTGCTTGATAAATATTCTTTTCTCCTCATTTCTATTTTTTACTTTTGTATTGCTAAATATTAGTAGCACTTACTGGTGTGGGTTTTTTTTTTTTTTTATCCTTTTAGGCTCTTTGTGT
>NW_027531285.1:7184695-7475594 GCF_008692635.1 Crocuta crocuta | reverse complement strand
ATCTTAGGAATTAAAACACATACTTAGCAAAACTAATTAAAACATGCCACCCCTGTCAAATAGTACAAGGGCCTGAGAACATTTTAGCTCCACTTCAGTCTTCTTGACTGGTATTTTATAGTTTTCCAGGTATTTTAACATAATAATCTTTAACTCAGACATTATTCTAACTATTCTGTACAAGCAATGTTCATTTTCATTTGGCCACATATATATTTTTCCCCCTTAATTCACTTTTGCATATTACCCTTTCTGTCTGGTATCACTGTCATTCTTAAACATCTTTAGAATATCTTATTGAAATACTGCTATTAGTAAGTTCTTTCAGATTTATTTGAGGATATTTTTTATTTTTTTCCTTAAAACATATTTTTATGGGTGTGAAATTTTATGTGGGGATCATTTTTCCCTCAAAAATTGAAAATATGATTCCACTTTCAGCTTCTTTTTTAGAGTTGAGAAATCATTTGTCAGTAGTTTAAACAGAATTCAAGTTTGGCTTGGAATCTTCAAATTCTTAAAGATTTTTCCTCTTTCTAAGATGCCTGGGTGGCTCAGTCTGTTGAGCATCCACTTCCACTCAGGTCATGACCTCAATGCTCATGAGTTCAAGCCCTGCGTCAGGCTCTGTGCTGACAGCTTGGAGCCTGGAGCCTGCTTTGGATTGTGTGTCTCCCTCTCTCTCTGCTCCTCCCCTGCTCGTGCCCTGTGTCTCTATTTATTAAAAATATTAAAAAATATTTTTCTTCTCTCTTTTTGTTTTTATGTAATTTTATTATGATATGAGTTGGTGTGAAACTTAAAATATTATTATAATTTTATCCTGTGGGCCACTTCCATCTGTAAATGGGAGAATTTCTCATGTCTGAAAATTTCCCAGCCACTATGTCTTTAAATATTAGATCTGTTCCTCTTTCTAGGACTCTGATGAAATATGTTAGCCTCCTTAGAGTTTCCTCATATTTCTTATCCTGTATTTTACATCTTTTTTGCCTCTTGATGTGTAAGTTGGGTAAATTCTTCTGATCAGTTTTTCAGTTCACACATTCTATTTTTCTTTGTCCTGTCTTCTGGTAAACACTTTCATTGAGTTTTTTTTCTGTTAATTTTAGCTGTTTATACAGAAGTTACAGGAATACAGTATACTTAATACACAATTTCAATATTATCAGCTCACAGCCAGTCTTGCTTCATTTACATCTCTTCTCACTTATCCCATACCTGTAACATTTTGAAGCAATTCTCAGAGAACATTTCACCTCATCTGTAAGTGTTTTAGTGTGTTTTTCTAAAAGAAAGAAATTTCAAAACTAACTGCAGTAATATTATCCCAGATTAAATTTTAAAAGTCTTTAGAGGCGCCTTGGTAGCTCAGTTGGTTAAGCGTACAACTTTGGCTCAGGTCATGATCTCACAGTTTGTGGGTGTCAAGCTGTGCTGACAGCTCAGAGCCTGGAGCCT
This sequence comes from Crocuta crocuta, assembly GCF_008692635.1. NCBI lineage: Eukaryota > Metazoa > Chordata > Mammalia > Carnivora > Hyaenidae > Crocuta > Crocuta crocuta. The sequence continues at coordinate 7,474,133 of NW_027531285.1, read as the reverse complement.
GCTTCGGCTTCTGTCTCCCTCTCTCTCTCTGCCCTTCCCCTGTTCCTACTCTGTCTCTCTCCGTCTCAAAAATAAATAAAAAACGTTAAAAATTTTTTTAAAAAAGTCTTTACTATGATCAAATACATAGTCAAAGTTAAATTTCCCATTGTCTTGCAAGTATCCTTTGCTTGGGTACTTTTTTGTTGTTTTTCTTTAAATTCTTAAGCTTCTGAGCTTGTTTATAAGAAGTTTTTTTAAAATCCTTGTCTGCTACTTTCATCATCTCTGTCATTCTAGGTCTGTTTCTATTGACTGCTTTTTCTCCTACTAATGGGTCATTTTTTTTCCTGCTTCTTCACATGTCTAGTAACTTTCATTAGATCCCAGACATCCTAAATCTTATTCTTAAAGCCTGGATTTTGTTGTATTCCTTTGGAGTTATGGGCTTTGTTTTGTCAAAGAGTTATGATACTTGTGAATCAGCTTGATCTTTTCTAGAATTCTTTTTAAATTTTTACAGAAGCAAGTTAGAGTAGCTTTACTCTAGCCTTACTTTAGTCACACACTAATGTTTGACCTTTTTATATCTCTACTTAGAGACTGACATACTCAACTAGGTCTCTTCACTATAACTAGTGGAAACTGAAATGACTCCCAGTTTTTGTAGACTTTTAACACTGTTCAGTTTCCTGTTCCCTGGAATGGTATCTTTGTTTTGCATAACCTTTGGAGTTTCACTTTACATGTGCACAGATGGGTATTAAGACAAAAACTGAAGGAAATCTCTTTGCAGATTTCTGCAGCTCTTTCTCTGCATGGCTCCCAACTCTATGGTACTATTTACTTGCAAGTCTCTGTCTCAACTCAGTAGATGTGCTGAACACCATTTGGGTTCCCTGTTTTCTATCAATTCAGAAATTGCTATCAGACATAGCTGCAGACACATAGTATAGGCTCACTACCTTTGTTTCCATCCTTGTAGAACACAGAGTTCTGAACTATTGTTCAATGTCTGAAAATAATTGTTCGATACATTTTTATCTAGTAGTTTACAATGATGAAGTAAGTCTTATAGAAGTTACTGTCATAATCAAAAACAGAAGAGTGTTCATTATTTTCTTTTAACATAGAAAATATAGATAAGTTTGGATAAGTTTATGAAATCTCTTTTCTCTGCTGGTTCTTATTTATGGTGCCTTGTTTCCTTTTCATTATTTATCTTTGGCAGGACAATGGCCATCACTTCTGTTTGTTTTTATTACCTAGAGATTTCCTAAATCCTAGGAAAAATGTGTCCTCTACTAGAAACATCTGGTGGTATTGTCCGTTAAGAATCACCTCAAACCTGGGGCTAATAATAATAATAATAATAGGGAAAAGTCACTTAAGTTCTAAGATATTCCTCCCTCCCCCACCTTTTTTTTCATATTCTCCTAGCAGATTTTTCTGTGTTTGGGAAGAAAGACAAAGATAGTTTTAATTATGGGTTGCCTTTATCTCCTCAGGGTGAAACCTTTTAGGTTCTAGCTTAATGTGGGAGAGATAGTCATAAATTATGGAGGAAATTTTATAAAAAGTAAAAATAGAAACTTGATTTTAATTTCTGTTTTCCTGCTTCCAGGAGGCCCAAGAATGTGTTACTTTCAAATATCTTCAACACAAAATAAACAAGTAAACAAACAGTTTTAGTGCTCTGATATTCTGTTTATCTGGTCACTTTTCTAAGCTTAGACTTTTCCAAAATATTTAAATTTGATATGCGGCTACCCGCTACTATATTATGTATAAAATAATCCTTGGGGCCCCTGGGTGGCTCAGCTGGTCAAGCGTCCAACTTTGGCTCAGGTCATGATCTGTTTGTGAGTTTGAGCCCCACGTTGGACTCTGTGCTGATGGCTCAGACCCTGCAGCCTGCTTGGGATTCTGTGTCTCCCTCTGTCTCTGTCCTTCCCCTGCTCATGCTCTGTCTCTGTCACTCTCTCAAATATAAGCATTAAAGAAAGGTAATTAATTAATTCTTATAAAAACATGCAATCAATAATGTATATGATCCTGTTTATATTATATTTGTATATAATACATATTATATTTTATATATAATATATGTGGAATGAATATATCATTCAACTATATCTTACTGTTTTCAGCAAAGGAATCCAGATAATTTACTCACCATTCCCAGAAATAGAATTCTTTCAAAGAATTTTTTAAAAAACTGAAATCATAAAGGGTGAGTGGATTGTTCTCATCTCCCTTCCCAGCCCTAGGCCAAGAGAAGCAATGATTCTGGGTATGGGTGACTGCCCTGAAGACCAAACTCTCCCTCATGTGTGCTGTTCTAACGTCCAGGCTTAGGGAAAGAGATTGTATTAGCAAGTTGATTTGATTACAGATCTATAGCCAGACACTTTACTCATGCTTGTCGATAATAAAATTTAAATATGACCTCCTATTCTGTTTTCGATGTCTTATTTCTCAATTTCTTCCCAAACCTGGGAAAGAATACTTACCCATCCTACCCACCTGACCCCCACCCCAGCCCCAAAAGAAAAAGCAAAAACACAACAGTGTGTATTAAAAAAATAGGTTTCCGTTTAGTTCCTGGCTAAATTTATATGAGGAGTTATGAAAAAAAAACAAACAACCAGGGAAACGCAAACAAATCCTGCTTGCCAGTTACGGTAAAAGAGGACCCATTAGTTCTCTCTCTTCCTCCACTGCCCAGAGCATAACCGGATGGCCCCTGCTACCAAGTCAAATGGTGCCAAAAGTGCCTCCCTGAAGTTGTAGTTTTACAGCTTTTGGGTCGACCAGATGAATGCGTTACTTTGTTTTATTTCTAAGGACAACTAAGGTCATTACACACAGCAGTGTCTCCCAGCACTTTCATTCAATCATCACCAGTTAAGTACTCCTTTGAGTGTCCTTTGCATTTCTCTGACTTCTCCAGCTAGATTACTTAAAATAGAACTTAATAAACAATAAAAACATCTCAATGCAGTAAGGTAAGAGTTCAAGAGAATTGCTTAGTGATTAAATACCTCTAAGATTATTAGCCACCAAAATCTCCACTTTCTGTGCTTTCTTCAAATCAGTCTGGTTTCCGGTGCCTGGGACAGGCTGAAGCAGCCTGCATTGTAACTCCGTTACCAGCCTACGAGCATCAATTACGCACTACAAGACACCATCGTATTGGCTGACTAAAGAGTCTGTGCTGCAGTGTAAAAAAGTTAAAAGGTCAGAAAGGTAAACAGAATCGGGGCTATTGAGAGCTTTATAGGTCATTAAAAGGATTTTAAAAACCATATGCTGTCTAGGAGGCAGCCAAGATAGAGACTGTAAGATGGGAGAAATATGATCTGTAGATCAAGTCCTATAACAACGCTGGCAGCAGCAGCATCCGAAACCATCTGCAGCCAGTTTAGCAAACAATCTGGAATGCCACCAGGAACAAATTAAAATAGTCAATCCTGGAAGAAATGAAAGCCTAGCATGGATGAGTGAAACGTTGCTTGCTGGAGAATGCAGAGCCTGTAATCTGACAATATTCTAGAAACCATAAAAAGAATTTTTCACCACCAAAGTAATATGGAGATTGAAAGTTAAATTGAGGACCATAAAAAGAAACATGCATGGCAGAACTGCCACTCGAAGGCAATGAACATGAATCCCAATCCCAGGGGTCCTACTAGGGTAAGGCTCAAGCGGAAAGGAGTGAGTTTAGCTCTGCTACAAACTGTAAGGGACATTGTTCACGTGACCAGTCCTAGATGTGCAATAATGTTGAGGATGCTCATTGGTTTTGGAACGGGCAATTGAGTAATATCCCTTGATGATATCTGACGTGGACTTTTAGATCAGAAGTACATAATGATCGCAGTATGATTTCTTAACATTTGTTGAGAATGAACTCACATATTTCAGCACACTTCCACTGATCCTTAAATAGTAATTAAAAACAGACACAAAATGATCACTAACAGTTATTAAATGTTACTATGTATCAACACAATTGTATATGCTTTGTATCAATTCTGGGGTAATTCTAACGCTATAAATTCCTGTTATGATTTATATTGTTTCATTTAGTATAAGTGCCAAAGTGTTCTGTAAGTCTTCTTCCTAACCCCTTAGTGATGCTGCTCAGAAACAAAAGTCCATGCCCTGCCCATTGCAATCATTGGAGGAGGAAATTTTTAAGAATGAGCATGGGAATTCTAGCATTACAGGTACATGTGTAGAAACTGATGGAATTAAATATCCCCAATGAGATAACATTATTGATGAAGTAATGTGATCATCCCCATTTTACAGGTAAGAAAGTCAGAGCACCATAAAGTTTAGTAACTTGCATTTTAGTATGTGGAAGAGCCAGAATTTGAACTCGGCTGTTTGAAATTTTATCAAACAAATCTAACCACAGAGTGGTTCAGGATTTAATCTCAGAATCTAGTCCCATCTCACTCGGGCAATGATGAAACCATCAGATGGGAACGGCTGAGTGATTCCATCCATCCTGAGCCTTGCCTAGGTCCCCTCCTGCATTCACCCAATTCTGCACTAGTCACTGAATACTTCTTGAGCCAACTTTATTCTCAGCCTCTCTTTCTCTTTTTCTGCCCCCCATTACTCACTGTATCAAGATAAATGTAGAAACTATGGTATATTTTGGTATCTGCCTGAAATTGCTCACAATTCAGAACCTTTAAAGACAAAGTCTTCCACAGGAAGACTGAAACATCTTCAGTTCGTGGTCCCATCTCTTTCTGCAATGTTAGAACTTTCTAACAGCATAAATTCCTGTTATGATTTATATTGCTTCATTTAGGATAAGTGCCAAGGTGTTCTGTAAGTCTTCTTCCTAACCCCTTAATGATGCTGCTCAGAAACAAAAGTCCATGCCCTGCCCATTGCAACTTTCATATTCGACGGGAGAAGTTGTCTGCTCCAGGTGGCTGCAAAGGGCCAACCGTGGCCTCTTTCCTCTCTTGGCAATGTCACTGGGGAGTTAAGCAGAGAATTCACAGGATAAACTTGGCAATAACCACTTTCTCTTTGAGCTCTGCCTCCAAAAGTTATACCCCATTTCAGTGACTTCTTAAAATCCATACAGATACTTTCTGTGTTATATTCATAAAAATTCCCCCCTTATTGCAGGAAGGAATTACAGGGGTCGACCAGCAGTACCATCCTGCTGTTTAACATTTCATGTTCACTATGTTGGCTTTACTTGCAGGCCCCAAAAGAATATCAACTATGAATGATTGGAGACTTGGAAGCGGGCTTAAACCTCTTCAGAAATAACACCAAAGCAAGCATGAAAGGGCAGTAACACTTCGGCTCCAAAATGGTAATATTTGGTTAAAGCACACAGCACCCATGAAAGGTTAGATGGATGCTTGAAGGTTTGTATTTGTTTTATCATGAATCTCAAAGGAAGAACAGTAACAGAAATAACCCACTTGCAAGGAAGCCAAATCTAATATGTAAATTTTGAGAATGATTGAAAAGTCAGTTAAGCGTTACATATGATTTTGATATTTTAAGTAGATGCTTTGTAATTTTGTTCTAAAATATGGTAGTATAAAAGATATTCTAGTTTTGAAGAGCACTATTAGAACTGCATTTGGAGCCAAATTTATGAACACTGAAAGACATTTTGTATTCTCAAAAATGTAGAGTATCAAATTTACATATAGAGATGTCATTACTGACATTGATAGCAATTGATTTGGGGAATAAAATTTACAAGAAGCATGAGGTTATTTTTGTCTCTATTGCCTCTGTACATATGAGGCATATTAGGGATTAGAATTAAGTGTTTTAATAGCTAATTCAATAGAATGCCTTTGATGATTACTCCATTTAAACTAAATACCAACTGCTGGTTCCATAATTTATCAAAATCTCACAGAAAAGAAAGAAACTCAGAAATGAGACTGAAATATACTGAAGAAAAAGAGTAGATGTCATGTATTCAAAGCTTGAAATATGCTAGGCACATCCTAAATTCTTTACATCAGTGTTCATTTGATCGATCCTACCATATAAAAAATGCTTTAGAGATGAGGACTCCAACTATAGTAGCCAATGGGAACAAGAAGTTACCATTTAAAAGTATAAAAATAAGTTAATACTATAAATGTCTAAGTCAATGCTTCATGATCCAGGATTTTGACATATTCTACAGATGGCATTGTTGTCCTGATGCAGTGTCTAAATATTTATTTCAGTAATTTTCAAGAAATATTTTCACACTCTTTAAAGCTAAAGATTTCATATATAAATACACATTCATATACATGTATGTATATATAATTATATAGACACATATATACAAATGCACATATACGTACAGTCTGAAATTTATATTAATCATGCAGAAAGTTAGGAAATTTTGGAAAAATATTTCCTTTTCCTTCATCCAACAAATCCACTCCCAGCCAGAGACTCAAAAAGGAAAGAAGACATACATCCATACAAAACTTTACATACATGTTCATGTATGTAAATAATCATAATAGAGAAAAATGGAAACAATCCAAGTGTCTATCAACTCATGAGTAGATACACAAAATATAGCACACTCATGCAAGAGAATATTATTCAGCAATAAAAATGATAAAGTACCAATACATGTTGCAACATAAATGACCCTTGAAAACATTAAGGTAAGTGGAAGAAGCCAGTAACAAAACACACGCTGTATATTTTCGTTTATATGAGATGTGTAGAACAAGGAAACCCATGGAGACACAAAGTAACTTAGTGATTCCAGGCAGTAGGGGAAAGGGAGTTACCACTAAGGGACATTGAGGTCCCTTAAAATGTTCTAAAATTAGTTAGTGGTGATGGCCATATATATTTATAAATATACTAAAAACCTCTGTATTGAGTATTTTAAAAAAGCAAGCTTATGGTAAATGAATTATATCTCAATACAGTTATAAAAATATATAACTATGAGCACATTTAGAATAATATTTGTGAATTTACAAAAGCAACCTAAGTAAAGGAAAAAATCATTGGCAGAAATGTGCAGCAAATAAAATTAGACAATTTTGATGCAGTTCCAGTCTAGAGGTTTTAACTTTTAAGAGTAGATAACTAATGACCAAAAAAGAGAATACAAGATTAAATTATCTCTCAGAGGCAAATGATTGTAAATCTAGCTTGAAATTTGAAGATCATTGTAGTAATTTTTTTAAAGTATTATGCATTATTGTTGGTAAACATGATCAGTCTTTTTTTTTTTAATTTTTATGTCTTTATTTTATTTTGAGAGACTGAGACAGAGAGTGAGTAGGGCAGGGGCAGAGAGAGAGGGAGACACAGAATCCAAAGCAGTCTCCAGGCTCTGGGCTGTCAGCCCAGAGTCCAATGTGGGGCTTGAACCCACAGACTGTGAGATCACGGATGCTTAACCAACTGAGCTACCCAGGTGCCCCAAACATGACCAGTCTTAAGTGGTAAATAAAAGATAACTCACCAAAAATTAAGCTAACATACATTCTACCTTTTATGAGAAGATGTCATTATTTTGACTCTCACTATTAAAATTATTTAAAGTAGGTTCATATAATATTATGGGTGGCTCTTTAGAATAGGATATGACACACACGAAGAAGGCTGATATTCACGTGGACCACTCACTGGTATGAACCGTGCCTGTTGGTAAAACAGTGAATTAGTCTACATTTGCTGGCAAAGAGTCTCTGCCTCTAGTTTGTTAGTGCCTCTCTGTCTTCTAGTTGACTTAAACTCTACCTTAGACCCCAACCCCAGCCATAGGGTTGAAACAACAGCATGGCTCCTACCAAGTTCCCAAGCAACCTTCCTGCTAAAACCATTGGACACAGAAACCTCGTGATGCCGTGCACCTCAAGGACTTAAAGGTATTGAAAAGTAAATAAATAAAAGTGTGTGGGGGGCAGAACTCTTGGAAGGAAATTACCTCAACATAGGTAAAGGCCATATATGAAAAACCCACAGCTAATGTCATACTCAATGATGAAAGACTTTCCTTAAAAAAAAAACAAGACAAGGATGCCCACTTTTCTGCTTCTATTTAACATAGTATAAGAAGTCCTAGCTAGAGCAATCATGTAAGAAAAATAAATAAAAGGAATCCAAAGTGGAAAAAGAAAGAGTGAAATTATTTTTGTTCATAGATCGTATGATCTTATACAAAGCAATTCCACAGATTCAACCAAAAGGTGTTAGAAATAATAAATGAATTTAGCATGTACATATTAAGAAACAAAAATCAAAATCAGTACACAAAAATCAGTTTTGTTCGTATACATTAACAGCGAACAATCTGAAAAGGAAATTAAGAAAACAATTGCATTTACCAAAGCCTCAAAAAGAATAAAATGCATAAGGGGCACCTGGGTGACTCAGTCAGTTGAACAACTGATTCTTGATTTCAGCTTAGGTCATGATCCCAGTGTTGTCGAATCAAGCCCCCTGTCAGACTTCTCTCTCTCTCTCTCTCTCTCTCTCTCTCTCCCCCTCTCCTCCTCCCCCTCCCCCTTGCTCACATGATCTTTCTCTTTCTCTCTCAGAAAAAAAGGATAAAATGCTTAAAAATTAAAGAAACAGACAAAAGACTATAAAGTAAAGACAACTATAAAGTATTTCTGAAGGAAATTAAAGAAGACATCAAACTGTGTTTATGGGCTGGAATTGTTTATGACAATTCTTAATAGTGTTAAGACTACCCAAAATTATATATAAATGAAATGTAATCTTTTAAAAATCCCAATTAATTTTTTTTGCAGATCTTGAAAAATTCATCCTAAAATTTAAATGGAATATTAATGAACCTTTAATAGCCAAAACAACCTTGAAATAAAAGCAAAGCTGGAAGCTTCATACTTCCCAATTTCAATAATTACTACAAATCTAGAATAATCGAAAGTCAGTAGTACTGGCATAAAGACAGACATATGGACCAATGGGATAGAATAGAAAATCCAGAAATAAACCCTCACTTATGGTTAAATGATTTTCAATAAGAGTGCCAAACCCACTCAATGCAGAAAGGAAATTCTTCAACAAACAGTATTGGGAAAACTGGATATCCACATGTAAAAGAATAAATTAGACCCTTATCTAATACCACATACAAATATTAACTCAAAATGTATCAAAAGTAAGACCTGAAATTATAAAACTTAAAAAGAAAACATTATGGCTTTGGATTTGTGTGGTGATTTATCAGCCATGATGCCAAAAGCACAACAACAAAAAATATATTGAACTACCTCAATGTTAAAAATTTTTATATATCAAAGGACACTATAAACAGTGTAAAAATACAACCCACATAACAGGAGAAAATATTTGCAAATACTTTTACTTGATGTATAATGTATAAAGAACTCCTATGACTCAACAATAAAGAAGCAATCCAAATGAAAAAAATAAAATAAAATAGGCAAAGGACTTGAATAGACATTTCTCCAAAGAAGATACACAAATCTTCAGCCAGAATATGAAAAGATTTTCAACATCACTAATAATTAAGGAAATGCAAATAAAAACCACAATGAGATACTACTTTACACACATTGGGATGGATATTATAAAAAAAAAAGAAAGAAAACAACAAACATTGGTGAGGATATGGTGAAATCAGAATCTTGTGCATTGTTGGTGGGAATGTAAAATGGTGCAGCCACTGCAGAAAACAGTATGATAGCTTGTAAAAAAAAATTAAAATAGAATTACTATATGATCCAGCAATTCTACTTGTGATTATGTACCCAAAAGAACTGAAAGCAAGGACTTGAACAGATATTTGTAGACCCATATTTATAAAAGTATGATTCACAATAGTCGTAAGATGAAAGCAACCTAAGTGAGTATTGAAGGATGAATGGTTAAGCATAATATATATATACACACCCACACACACCATGGAATATTATTCAGCCTTAAAATAGAAGATTCTGATACATGCTACAACATAGATGAACCTTAAAGACATTATTCTAAATGAAATAAAACCAGTCACAAATTAATAAATATTATATGATTCTGCTTATGGGTTACCTAGAATAGTCAAATTCATAAAGACAGAAAGAATGGTGTTTGCCAAGAGGTGAGAGGACAGAGAACATGGAGTTAGTGTATTAAGGTATAGAGTTTCAGTTGGAGAAGAAAAAGTTCTGGAGACAGATATTGGGGACAGTTGTAGAAGTGATAGCTGTACAACAATACGGATATATTTAATGCCATAAAACCGTACACTTAGAAATAGCTTAAATGGTAAAATTATATTCTGCATTTTTTACCACAATAAAATTTGCTTTTATGCTTATTGTGGTAGTGAGCATCTAATTCGCTAAATTAGAGATGGTACCACTAGAAAATAGAGCTCAAGAAGCTCAAGAAGCACCTTATTACAAGGATATTTAGTATTCTTAGTCCATACCTAGTTACTTGGGGATCCTCAGAAGAGTTGAAGCTATAGGCAACACTCTGAATTTGAGGCTACCATAACAGAATACCGCAGACATGGTGACTTAAACAACAGGAATGCGTTTTCTCACAGTTCTGGAGGCTGGAAGTCCAAGATCAAGGTGTCATTAGGGTTGATTTCTAATAAGACCTCTCTTCCTGGTTTGCATATGGCTCTTTCTCACTGTGTCATCATATAGCCTTTTCTCTGTGCATGCACACTCCTAATGTCTTCTTTCCTTCTTTCATGAATAAAGTTCTAATGGATGAGGGCCCCACTCTTACAAGCTCAGCATTTCTTAATTACCTTCGTAATGGCCCTATCTCTAAAAACAGTCATCATTGGGGTTAGAACTTCAACATATAATGTGGGAGGGCACAATTCAGTCCATAACAGATCCCCATGTCCTCTCACATGGCACCATCATCATAGACAAATTGCTGACTGAATTCTATCTAACAATTACTATGTTACCAATCATACAAAATTATTTCTTATTGGATAATAAAGTAACTGTGATTATGTTGCCAACTAAAGAGAAATTTTCAAGATAGTAAATTAGTTGAAAATGCTGTGTCTAGTTATTCTCTGGGGGAAAATTCAAGTTCGATTATTCAATAAGAAAGCACAGAGCATTGCACCTTTGCATAGTACCACATCCATCAGACCAGATAACTGCATCTTCATCCATCATTTGGTACAGTCAAAATAAAATTGTTATAACAGAACATCAATGTAGACTGCTTTGAAACTAAGTACTTCATTTCAATAAATGTCTTGGCTGCTCCCGTGATTCCATCTTACAACGCATTAACATTATCTGTGGCCCACATCCCATCCCTAGTGGATTAAAGTTTAAGAACATTTGATTAGATAGACAAAACAGAAGCTTCTACAAACCCATAGGCTGCATACTTTAAGCATATTTTCTGTCTTTGCCAGTTATTTTATTGTCCAGCTTTCAAAAAGTGGTAGGTTGCTATCTTGCTAGTCATGAATCAGTGCTACATACTGTGCCTCGTCTGAGCCACCCAATCTTGGAGAAAACACTGACTCACTTTTGTCACTTAAGACCTATCCAGTTTTTTAAGTTCATCCCAAATATATAAAGATCCTAAAGCTATTCTCTATCATATCCATCTTTATAATGTTTTTAAAATCAGGATTTGCCAATTGAGGGTAGCCAATTATTTATATGAATAAAGCAATACTTAAAATTTACTTATAGGAAGAAATAAAATATAGGAAATGCTACATTGCACAATTGACTTCTCACTACTGCTCAAGATAACTCGATATTTCTTTCTGGATGGTTAGGTTTTTTAGGGAAAACTTAAATGCTTTTTATGGGGTTATCTCATGTAAAGTAAGTTTATTTTGCAAACAAAACTAACATTATCACTAATGGAACATCATTATTTCATCAGACTTTTTTTGTAATTTTTTTAATTTTTGAGAGAAAGAAGAGATAGAGCATGAGCAGGGGAAGAGCAGAGAGAGATGGAGACACAGAATCTGAAGCAGGCTCCAGGCTCTGAGCTGTCTCACAGAGTCTAATGTGGGGCTCAAACCCATGAACCGTGAGGTCATGATCTGAGCCAAAGTCGGACACTTAATCGACTGAGCCACCCAGGTGCCCCATATTTCATCAGACTTTTAGACTATTGATAACAGATGCTTGCTGATCATTCACTTTGTTCTTAAGAAATTAATTGAGCCTTCATGGAAAAATACCTAGGAATTGATGCACATTATAATGGTTGGAAAAATGAAGGCATTTGATAGATAATAATAGTTATAATAAAATAATTATTATATTATTCTTGTGTTCTGCTCTGTGACTAAGATTCAAATAAAACATTTTATTTAAAAATATAGTTCCTGTCTTCAATAAGAGATCATTCAGTATATAATTATTGAGTGCCCACTATGAGCAAGTCTCAGCAATGATCTCTGAGAATAAATTTCCAACAGCTTTGGAAATGGCTGATACAAAAACAAGATTCATTTTTCTATTTACAGATCCTTTGGAACTCTGTTTGCTCCCATTCAATGTGAGCCCAATTTGTATGACTCACAGCATAATCTTTTGAGTGGGATTTTCCTTCCATACTCCATCACTATCACAAATACAGAATCATTACTAATATCTATTTCTTTATCATATGGTTCCATCACTGCTGGAAAATATTAAAAACATAAAGAGAGCTGGTCTCAGTATCTTCTTGAGGGTTCTAAAATTTGATTCACTCTTCATCAACTCCTCCCGCGCTTCCTGAAAGAGAAAAATAGAAATGGTTGGCCAAAGGCAAGAATATCAAATGAAGAAGTTGTTTTCACTCAACTCTTTTTAGCTCACTGACATTTCACATACATTAAAAAAGGAGAGAAAGAGAGAAAAGAAAAATGATAAAAGATAAAGAAAGAAAAGAAAAAACCACTTCTCTTGGGCTGCAGTAGCCCAGTTAAAAAGTGTAAGAACAGTCAGTTCTGTTATAGTTCTCTTTTGAGAAATTGTAGTTGGAGAAAAGTAAGACCAAAAAGGAAGAAGTCCTCCTCCAACATTATGTTTTGTAAGGAATTTCCCAAAGATTTCCAGCTTTCTTATAGAAAAGAACCAGAGGTTATTGATTCAAATGGTCATCTCTGCCTATGGGATTGAAATTGGATGAACCTAGGTATTTTCCCCAGGTAAAAACCTCAAAAGAAAAAATAGGTAGGTTATTGGCTGAGAGAAGGTACTGGTTTGATTCAGGACTTTCCTGTAGTTCAATGAAAAAAAAAGTTTTGTATTATAATTTCATCGAACTGAGCACTGTATTGTATTATCAGGCCAAAAATATTTTCAAGCATGTTAAAAAAAAATGTAAGAACGTTGTCATTAGAATTAAAATGTACAGTTTAATCTCAATCTAGTTGACTAAAATTATACACATCTATTTATCAATTTGGAAATTAATTAATCTCAAGTACAATAAAACAATATTAAATCACTTAAATTATTTCTTTGGGTTTATTGCAGTGAACAATATATCAGAATTTGAAAATATTACAGAGACTATGTAATTCAATCTCACATAGACTAACATACAGTTTTGTTTCAAATATTAGGAAATTGATCAAAACTGGGATGCTACAGAGCTTTCTTTGAACAATTGCACACAGGTACACTTACTTATCGCTGTTAATCTTTGAAAATAAATGAATGTGAAGCTTAAGTCTTAGGAATTTATACATACTAAATTTGAAGCTGATAATCACAAGGATATTTATTCTGAAAACTTCGCCTCAGGAGTTGGCCAAGTCTCCACTGGATTGCTGCCTGTTAATATCAATCTCGTTTCATATTGCCCAGAAATCCAAGTCCTAAAGGAAATCTTTCAGTTTTCTTCTTTGTTTTGTTAGCTTGTATTTTTTGGTGAAAATATACTAGAAACTAACTTATTTACACCTTTTATAGAAAATAAATAGAAACAATAGCATGTATTCCTTTCCTTGTTCAGCTAGGGTATACATGAAATGACAAAATAGAGAGTTTCAACAAGTACTATCCCAAGATCAGTAAGACTTTTCTTTGAACAGAAAAATACCCACACCTTCACAATAGTAAGCATAAATTGTGAAATCATCTATCATTTAACACATAGGAATTGAACACTTACTCTATATTAGACTTTGTGATTGATGACATATCATACAAAATGACTAAAGTGTGGGGTCCCTCTCCTAAAAATGTTACCACCTGAGAAGGGAGATACATAAATGAACACAGGGTGGTAAATTCTGTACCCATGTTGAGACCCTCAAAGCTTAATGGTCAGCTTAATCTGAAGATATCAAGAGAAAATTTGATAAGAAGTGATGATTGGAGTCTAGAAGGATGATTTTCCAGACAGAGATATGGGGGTTGTGAATGTGGTGCTGTATGACTAAACGTTGAATGATATGTGTGAGGACTGTATTATGATGCAGTGCTCTTTTTTTTTTTTTTTTTACAAGAGACAGAAGTATACCTCAAATGAACTTAAACATAAAAAGGAAACATGTTGATTTGAAAGCAAAGGTAGCCTTTGGGACAGTGGGATCCAGGGACATAACTTTTATGGCTCTATGTTTCCATTTTTCTTTCTTTCTGTCTCTAATGTCTGCTTCTTTTTGCACTTTGTGAATCTTTTTCACTATATGAGGGCTTTCCCTGTGAGGTAGAGAATGCAATCACAGGGAGGGAAAGACTCGTATACCACTCATACGACCAATAGGGAGAAAAGCCAAATTCAGAATGATAATTTCCATGGAAGAACTAATAAAATAGGCCCGGTTTGAGTCTTCATCTCTTGTAACAGTTTTGACTGATATTGCCTGATATTAGTACATCCATCCACTCTGCTTTGGTTACCATTTTCATGGAATATTTTTTTCCATTCTTTCACTTTCAGCCTGTGGATGGCACTATATCTAAAGTGAGTCTCTTAGATGGCATATGTCTGGATCTTATTTTTTCATCCATTCATCCACCTATGTCTTTTGATTGGAGAGTTTAAACTATTTATATTTGAAGTAGTTAGTGGCAGGGAAGTACCTTATATTTCCATTCATTATTTGGTCTAGTTATTTCCCTATTTTGTCTAGTTATTTTGTTCTTTTCCTCTCTTGCTATCTCCCTTTGTATTTTATTGATTTTTTGTGATGGCATATTTTGATTCCTTTCTCATTTTCTTTTGTGTGACATCTTATAGGTATTTTCCTTGTGGCTAGCATGCAGATTATGCAAAAGAGCTTATAGTTGTAGCAGCCTATTTTAAACTGATAGCAGCTTAATTTCAGTCACATAAAAACTCTACTCCTTTATATCTCCTTCCACCATGGTATGTTATCAATATCACAAATTGCACCTTTTAAATATTCTGTATCCATTAATGTAGTTTTAGAGTGAAATATTTATGTTTTTATCTTTTAAATTCTACACTTAAATTGAAAATGATTTATGCAGCACCATTACAGTGTATTCTGTATTTGTCTACATATTTATCTTTACTAAAGAGATTTATGTTTTAATATCCTTTCATCTTGCTGCCTAGCATTTTTTCATTACAACTTGAAGGACTCCCATTAATGATTTTTGTAAGACATGCCTAGTGGGGTGATGAACTTCCTCAGATTTTTTTTTTTTAATCTGGGAAGGATTTATTTCTCCTTCATTTTTTGAAGGACAGTTTTACCCAATAAAGTATTCTTGGTTGGCAGTGTCTTTTTTCTTTTAGCACTTTAAATATATCATCCCACTCCCTCCTGCCTTGAAATGTTTCTGCTGAGAAATCTTCTGAGTATCATATGGGAGCTCCCTTGTATGTGATGAGTCACTTTACTTTGCTGCTTTCAAGATTCTTTCTTTGCTTTTGATTATAATGTGTCTCATGCATCTGTCCTCTCAAATCAAATTACTTATGGATATACTGAAAATGGAATTCCTGGACTTACAAACCCAAGAGCCAGACATACATTCCTCATCAATTTAATTTCCTGAGAGGCCTTCTCCAAATGGCAACCTGTGAGCGTCTTGAATGTCTTCCTTCCTTTTAGCTGACCCCATTACTTCTCAGTCAATGTTTGTTAAATAAGTGAATGAGTGAATGGCCAGCCAGTATCTTTAAATGATTGTTCTGTAGTCCAATCAACAATATGGATTATATTTGCAGGATTTTGAGCTTCTTTGAAAGAAGAATCATTTAATCCAAGGGAGTGTAAGGACATGGCATAAATAATATGGTCTTAGAAATATTTTTCTAACATCTTGCTTTCTTCATGGAGACAATTCTCACCAAAATTGTTCAGGCATTGACAATACTGTTGTCTTGCTACACTGTTCTCAGAGAGGGGCATTGAACCAGACGATGGTTTAGCTGTTGTATGACATGATGGTACCCTCTCCAAATTCTGTGGCCTCTCATCTCCTTAGGGTTTTTGGGTACAGTCATGGTCTTTCAGGTTAGGCCCACCTGGGTATAGATGTTCTCCTAGGCTTTTTTTTTTTTTTGTAGGAGGTTGATTGATTTCTTTAAAAAATATTTTTATCATTTTCATCGTATGCAAATAATATTGGCTGCCAAGTATTTGTTCAAAATATGTCCTCCAAAATATCTACCCTGGCTCTACAATTCATTTCAGAGTAATATCAAGTCTCATCTTTGAGTAGATAAAGTGATCCACTTACTGAGGGAGTGTCCTTTAAGTATCTTAACCATAGATAAGAAAATTTCTTATTTAAGTTTTAAAAATAACTGTAGAATAAAAGTGGCTTCTTGGTGATATAATCTACTTAATATCCTCAGTCTTTAATACAAAACCAGAATTTACCAGGATTATGGATAGATTTTCTAACTGTTTAGGAAAAAATTAAGTGCACATATTTTAGAAATCTCAGTCAATTTGTATTGAATGACAGATCAGGCTATCTAAATTTCTATGGTTTGGTGTATGCAAAGTAACTTGATGCAACTGAATTAATCACAAGCTCAAGCTAATTCTTTTTGCATCCTTATTAATCAAGTTAGGGTTTCTGTTCTATGAATGTAAACACAGAAAGGTCAACAATTTTGCTAGGGGCATGTTCCAGGGCATGGGAATTAAGTGAAAAATCATCTTTCTTTCCCTTACTGGACTAAAAACAGCCTCAAACCTCAAAACTGAATTTTAGATAATGTGGAATGTGCTGTATTCACAAAGCATATAAGTTTCTGAGCAACAATGAAGATAATTTATTATAGGATTGTCAGCCAAGTCTGCAATGATTCTTTGATTAGTGAAAAGTGGTTTTGCATGTTATGCCGTGGGATATTTCCTTAAATATTTTTTTTTCCTCCACGAAGATTTTGTCGATTGTACTCATGCTCCACATGCTGATTTTTAGTGTAACATTTGCTACATGATGTGCCAAAGGTAATGAACAATAAAGCAGATAAATTAATTTAGAAAGTTTGTGTTTTTCTCTAAGAGAAAATATTGTATTAGAAGCCCTCATAAAAGACAGCAATGAGGAAGTTGCATAGAGTAAAGCTCTTTTTAACTCAAAGTTTTAAAATGTGACCATTTGGGGAAAAAATTGCAAGACGGGGTAAGTTTTTACATTGTAAATTTCTGTTACCTAAAACATTATATACCATAAACTCATCTTGCTCTCATAGACACATCAAACAACAGCTATTGCTTCTCTGTTGTAGAGAATAGAAAGCTTCATTGAATCAGCCAAAATAATTTTAAGCTAAAACATCCCTCAGCTCCAAATCTGTGCAGTAGCTTTAGACAATCTATTTCTTTCAACCTATTTCAAACACTTAAGTATTGTAACTAAGAAATACCATTTGCCTTTTGAGTTGGGATGCAATTCCCCTCTAATTTCTCCGACATCATGGTTTTGTCCAATTTTCTGATATTGTAGGTATTTAACAGATTCCTGAATGGATATCCTGCAGCTGAAGTTACCCAGAACATTTGAAACTCGTTCCTTTTATCTAAACATATCTGTGGAGTTCTTTGTATTTACTGAGCCCAATTATCCCATGAAGCCAACCATCCGTCCAATGAAAGTTAGATCCTCTTCCTTCCTCAGCTTCTAAAGGACACTTGCAAACCCGGCTTCCACCAGCAGCAGTACCAGCAAGCAACTATTGTCATCTTGGGATGGAACTGCTACTGTTGAGAGAGAGATTACAACTTCTGCCCTTAAGGGACATATAGCTTAGCTCAGGACTTCTAAGTCACTACCAAATGCCCCTGCTTTAGGACTTTCTCAATATATCTAGGTCTAGAGTTTCCTGATGCTCTGATTGGCACTCCCACTTGCATCTCGCAGCCCAACTGATCAGTGCAACATGGACACTTTATCTTAAGATTTTATTGTGGAAGTGGATCTGATCTTAGACACTTTGACACTCAGATTGGCAATACAGAATAGACGGACCCATGTGCGGTTGGCAGAGGAGATCTTTGCAAATCTTGAACTAAGGCATATGGGTAACTGGCTCACTTGTCATGGGCTCTAGGAGTGGTAGATAATCGCTAAACTTTCCTAGGCTGAAGGCAGTTCATCTCTACCACTCTTTTATCTATAGCAAGTAAGTATAAAGTGCTCACTTCTTCAGTGCCTTTCAGGAGCTAGGCTCAGTGCTAGGAATTCAGCATCCATTAGCAGTAATCTTCATTTAAAAGTTCTTCTACAGAATAGATACAGAGAAGCATTTGTCATCCAAGGACACAAAACCAAGATTCAAACCTGCTTCGGCTTTCTGTTTATTGTTCTAATTCCCTGATGCAGCTAATGTGCTACCCTGAAGTCAGCCCATTTGCTCAGACATGTTTACTTCTCTTGGTTCTTGCTAGTTCCTTTCTCCAAGATATTCTCAAAGACCCTGCTTTCATTTGGAAAGACCCAATGAGTTCTGATACTGTAATTTACCTGGATGAAAATATCACCATCAGCTGGAAACTGTTGGTGAGTCCACCCACCAGGTCCAACCCTTTAGATGATGATGATATGGGTGATATTGATAACCGCTGGTTTTGAGATCTCAAGATCTCATTTACATTTAGCAAGCAATTTGTTCCTCACAAAACTTCTATATTATAGTCATTGTCATTTCCAGTTTACAAATGAGACCCAGAAATGTGAATCCATTTGCCCAAGATCTATGACTAGAAACTGGATTCAAACTCAGTTTAGCTTTCTCCACAACCCATGTTCTGACGCTTAGGAATGATTGTGACATAGGACTACATTTAGAGGATCAGCCTTTCTGATTTAGAGTGACCAATCATCCCTATTCTCCTGAGACTCTCCTGATTTTAACTGAGAGCTACATCCTGGAAAGCCCCTCAGTCTGAATCCAGGCCCAGGGACCACCCTAGCCTGTGTTAGAAGCTTTGACTCTGGCCCATTCTCTCTTCTCTGTGGTCAGAGCCACAGTAGGTCAAGTCTGCAGTAGGCCCAATGGAACGGTGAGCATTTGAGGGTGGAAGTTACTCCTCTTAGGGGTAACTGAGGGAAAATTAGAGGATTCTAGGCCCTTCATCTTGAGAGTTAACCAGTTTTGAGTAGTGAACTTCAGGCTGCCTTGGCAAGTGTCTAGAAGAACACTGAGGAGCAATGTCTCTTTATTCACATATTTCTTATTTACACTGTTGGTTTCTTCAGTAGGGAACAGAAGGGACACCAATCTTCATCTGAGCCTAAGTTGTCACTCTTTCCAGTTTTGAAATCTGAACCAGTCCTTAGCAAAATGGCCTAACTTACCTTCCCTTACCCCTTTCTCTGTCCCATGCAAGGCTGCTTCAGGAATGTTTTAGCGTGGAAGTCATCTACAACTTCAGAGCCCACAAGCTCTTGAGATTGCTCATGGCTAGATCTATCCTCAGATGGGCAGCAGAGGCCCCATAAAGCCAGTGAAGCTTAACATTCAGAGCCCTGCATCTGCAAGAGTCCTTTCAAAGTCCCTTAGAAAGATTTGTGCAATATGTTCACATGATGGAACTTTTTTTCCCAACATTTACAGTAAGACATATTAACCTCAACTAATTAAGACTGGTATCTCTTTCCATGCCTGCTACTCCTCCATCACACTTCACATGCATCAGTTCACGTCAGCAAGCCGTGACTACCTTTTGGGACCTGGCTATGGAGAAATTAAGCTTGGACTATGCCATATTAAATGACATTTGGAGGACTGTTTTGGAAAGTGTCAATAAAACAAATGGAAATTTCAAAAAATTGGGCTTTATGCTTTTTGTTTTAAAATTTACATATTAAATAAGTTTAAAGACTCAGATAAAAATTAGTGGCGTAGGAAACAGAATCAGAAACATGCTCAAGGAAATGAAGAAAAAGATCCTACGATGACAACCGAGCTGCAACACAACATAAACTCACATAATATCAAAAGCAATGTTTTATATGAAGAGGTCATTTCCAAATAGAGACGGTAAATATGTCCTTGGTTTGTCTGAAAATGAAATTAATGAAAAGAAGTGAATCAGATAACACACTTTTTAAATTAATTACTTTTTAAAAATGTTTGAGAAAGAGAGAGCATGAGTGGGGGGAAAGGGCAGAGGGAGAGTGAAACTCTTTAGCAGGCTCCACGCCCAGCATGGAGTCCAACATGGGGTCGGATCCCACGACAGTGAGATCATGACCTATGCGGAAGCTAGACGCTTAGCCGACTCTGGATAGTCGGAATTTGTTGTCAAAAGAGCACACACTACCACCCAGAACAATAAAAGTCATATTGAGCGGCCCAGGTCACTTTGCTGAGAACGAGATTAATGAAGTCAATTTTAGAGACATCCCTTCACACGTACGATCAATAGTATGCACGTACTTTACCTACCAGGTTTGCTGCACTAACAGCACCAGGAGATTCCCGAATTCCCGGTCGCAGCTAAAATTGTACGGGAGCTGCTGACGGCTGCCAACTCCCTAGATCGTTAAGTAAGATAAATTATAATACATTGTGAACTTTTTCCAGTATTCAATACCTGTAGTTCAGTTGGTAATTTTCTCATGTATGTCATGCTGCCGGGATGCCATTGAACTTTAGAGTTCACTGCAAAGCAGATGATCTTTCGTTCTTTTGCAGAGCAGAGTTGAAATTTGTTTGCTTACTGGGGCGCCTGGGTGGCTTAGTCGGTTAAGCGTCCGACTTTCGCTTAGGTCATGATCTCGCGGTTTGTGGGTTCGAGCCCCGCGTCGGGCTCTGTGCTGACTGCCAGCTCAGAGCCTGGAGCCTATTTCAGAGTCTGTGTCTCCCTCTCTCTCTGACCCTCCCCTGCTCACGCTGTCTCTCTCTCTCTCTCTCTCCTAGAAATAAATAAAAAAAATTAATAAAAAAAAAAGAAATGTGTTTGCTTACATCAACAAATTGAGGACATTTTCACAAAATTGAGAAGTAAACAGGCCAATTTTCAAAAAAATTAAATTAAATTTAAAAGATACTAAAATCCTCAGAACACTACACTATAACAGGAACACCAATAACATATTAGTTAATGCCAATTGTCAATTCAAAGACCACGGTAAAAGTGGTTATTGCACAAGAAAACTTGAAATGCCCTGAACTGCCCTAAAATAGTACAGCTGACACATGAAAGAAATTTTGGCAGACGTTTTCACCATTTTGGCAGCCATACTAAATGTCCACATGACATTGCCGATCCAAAATTGGGAATCTAGAGTACTTTAAATGTTATCAACACAAAAATACAAATTTTACTCAACCATGCTAAAGGCAGGAGTGCATTTTTTTTCCTCTTTAAAAAATGTTATGTAACTGCTGTCTTATGAAGAGGTGACAAAGGAGAGTACTCAGCAAATATATATATATATTTTAAATACTATGGGATAAATCTAGAAATGAATTAATTAAAAATAATATACTAGTTATGGGGCGCCTGGGTGGCTTAGTCGGTTAAGCGTCCGACTTCCGCTTAGGTCATGATCTCGCGGTTCATGGGTTCGGAGCCCTGCGTCGGGCTCTGTGCTGACTGCCAGCTCAGAGCCTGGAGCCTATGTCAGAGTCTGTGTCTCCCTCTCTCTCTGACCCTCCCCTGCTCGCGCTGTCTCTCTCTCTCTCTCTCTCTCTCTCTCCTAGAAATAAATAAAAATATTTTAAAAAAATAATATACTAGTTTTCTGAATTTGAGGTTATTTGTGGTATTTGTCAGCTTTGTCATATTTTAAAAATGTGATTTCATTTTTTATCTCGTTCTAAATAAATATCTATTTTCACTCCTAATTTTATAATCTCTTTCTGAATTAAAGAGGGCACTTCCAGTAGTGTAAGCTCCAGATCCTATGGAGCCTAGATGTGCCTTCTCCCCACTTGCAATGCCTGAGAGCAGTAGATTCAAGCCATCAGGCAGGCCTGGGCTATTTTTATATGCAGAGTCAGAATCTATATTATGCAACTGGAGCTCCCACGTCTCTGTTTTTTTTCAGGCACTAGCTTGAGAATTGCAAGTGCTCAAAACTTTCCAATTTTAAGACAGTGATTCTCCAAAGCAACATTTTGGAAGTATCCTGATTTGTTCTCAGAGGTCCACCATTGCTATTTCCTGCAGTATATTTTAGAGTCTGTTTTTATTTTATAAAGTTTTGACCTAAACACTACAGAGCCCCAGTAGATGTTCAATCGTGTATTAATTATTAACATGCAGCTAGAAACTTTGATAGTAAATAGGTTTATAAATGTAATCAGATTGACTTAGTGGAATCAGCTGGTTTTGCTTTATTTATTGTAACTATGTTATCATAGCAGCCAGCAACATTAGAATGAACACACACACACACACCCCCCCCAAAACATAAGATATCAAATATGCCCAACAGGACTAGTCCTCCCCATTCACCTCAGGCCATCTGGTCCTTTGCTTGGCCTAGATTCTACTCATTTATCTATAGCGTCAAGGAGTCTGGCAAAACTAAACACTATTGTATGAAAAAATAAAGCAAATTAAATACACCATGATTCAGTTTATTTAAAATAATTTCAACCTTTTTGGGCTATCTAGTTATTTACTAGTATGAACAATCAAGTTTATTTGAAACATCTCCTCTTATTTATTAGAAACAGCCCAGGTCGCATGATATTCAAGCCAGGCTCAATGTATGACTTAAAATCTTGATTTTATTCCAAGTGCATGACTTAGGATTTCAGAACAACAGTGCAATAGAGTGAAAAGCCTAGAAGAGCCACACCTGGAGGTAGAAGACTATCCTTCCAATAATAAATGTTTTAGCACATACAATTTATATCAGGAAATAAAGCTAATCATAAAATACCTACAGCAGTCATCAGTCTGAATTTAGACGCTGGATTTAGAACCAGACAGACCTGGGTTCAAAAGCTATCTAACGTGGCCATGTTATTGCACTAGCTTTGCCTAATTTCCCTGGTGTGCAAAAACAGCATGATAATACAGACCGTATAAGGCTGTTGAGACAATAAATGAGACAAATGTACATAATAAGTGCTGGAAAATGGGAGCTATTTTTAACACTGCTCTAATAAGTTGGTAATAATTTTTAATAATAAGGGTGTCTGTACTATCTATTTAAAGTATCTTCATTGTTTATTACACTCTGCTTGCCAATATACAATTTTTAAATGATTGGAATCAAAACACTTTTTTTGGAGGATCTTTCAAAAATATATTTGTGAGGGAAGAATCCTAGCCTTATTATAGAAGCAGGGAGGGAATAAATCTGAGACCATCCCTTACATGCCAGATGTAGACGAGACAGCGTGTTACTCACAGCACAGCACACAGCGGGAGCATCAGCAGAGTGGTGCCAGATTCCAGGTCTCCAAGTCCCACGGGTGACACCATCGGCTCAGATGGAGGCTACACATGTAGTGGATTGTACTGCAGCTGAAGAACCCAGAGCCAAGGGACTGGCAATTCCTGAGCAAGCAGCAAGCAAGCCAGTCCCCTCCACCAGAGTGCAGGCAGTTCCATGGAGGTCGTGCTGTGGTCATCCGTACCTGCTTAGTGGCTTGTGTGGCTAACTATGAGCACTGCTCAGTATCAGGGGACAGATACACCTTACAGTTTATATCCAAGCACATGCAGGGATAAATAACCAAGGCTCATGATGAACTGCTTCCCTTAACAATGCTATTTTCAAGAAACCACAGTCGTTCCTTGAAGTTAAGCATTAACTGGAGGTGCTATTGTTTACATAATGTGATTCTGATTCAATGGTCTTACCTGTCTTGAAAATCTAAAACATTTTACCTTTTTTCAAATTAATATTGTGAAATAATAAAGGCTCTACTTCCTCCATTCCCACCTATCCAGAATTGTCTAGCTAATTAGCCTCTACAATTGAGTGCAATATTTCAAACTGGTACAGAAGTATATAAAATGTT
This sequence comes from Crocuta crocuta, assembly GCF_008692635.1. NCBI lineage: Eukaryota > Metazoa > Chordata > Mammalia > Carnivora > Hyaenidae > Crocuta > Crocuta crocuta. Next base: position 7,449,764 of record NW_027531285.1, on the reverse strand, counting down.
GTTTTTTGGGTGCCTGGGTCGCTCAGTCGGATGAACACCTGACCTCTGCTCAGGTCCCAATCTCATGGTTCGTGAGTTTGAGCCCTGCATCATGCTCCTGCTGTCAGCACAGAGCCTGCTTCAGATGCTCTGTCCCCCTCTCTCCCTCTGAGGACCAGATGGCCTCCTCCCCCACCTGGGCTCTCTCTCTCTCTCTTTCAAAAATAAACATTTAAAAAGATAAATAAAATAAAATGTTATTTGTGATACAAACTAACCACTTCACTTTGGCCACTGTGTTAGTCAACCATATCTACACATGTTTTTTTCCATATCAGTTTCTGCCTCTATCCTCTCCCCAGCCTCAGAAGGGCATATAACAAATACAAAAATATGAAAATCCAGTAACAGTCTACAAAACATTAATAGCTTCAACACAAGTAGATTGATCTTTAGAGTCTTTCATTGTTCCTGCTCTATACCTTAGTAAACTGTTGGCCACAAGAAAACACATTTTTTTTCCTGCAAAGTTACTGTAAGACTCAGCACCATTTTTAACTTCTACAAAGCAAAAGATGGAAAGAGTGTGTAAGATTATGCTAAATATCATTTAACACCATAGATTTTCAAAAGATCAACCGCCTGATATGATGTTAAATATAGTTGAATGTGGTCCCACATCTCTGTGCCATTTTGCCAAGTTTCCGTCGGATGCAATTTGCAACAAGCAACATATTAAACCCCCATAAATAGTAATTATAATGTAAACACTGAATGCTCCTTATTGTAGCAGCGAGAGAAGCCTCTCCAAAATTAAAGAAAACAACAACCCAGAAAACAAATCCTTGAATTTCATCTCAGGGCAGAAGGTGGATTTGAATTTGAAGACATGCCAAATGGTAATTTTGGGCACAAATATTTCAGACAAAGCTGATCTATTATGAGTAATAACAGCATATGTTAGTTTCTAAGTCAGTTTGCATATGTCACAGGAAGCACACCCAATTAGCATGTGAGGCCATTTACACTTCAGCGAAGTTATTAACAGTAAATCATAACAAAGTAGGTATGATCAAATTATACATTCTATTTTGAATATGCGTAAAAATCTGACACAAAAACAGCAAAACAGAGAAAGGTAGAATCATAAATGAATTAAATCAGCAAATTAGTTTTTTCTTTTTGTTTCCAATTATTATTAATAATAATCATTATTGTTATTATTCTTTTCTTTCCACATAGCTGGTTGTTATGGCTCTTGACAGTTTCTTTTTAGCTAGCTAAGCCTCGGAGGATTAAAGAAGACATTTGGCCTTTATGGTTTTCTGTGTCTGAATGTGTATGTCCTGAGGAGAGAAAGGGCTGTGCAAGAAGCTATTAAGCACCAGTGAGCGAGTGCGGATGTGGAATGTCTGAGTTATGTTCACTGAAACAGATGTCGTGTCCCACAATTCCCTGAGCTGCCTCGGGCTTTTGCTGGTGTCAACCCTGTGGTAAATGGTTTTTCATAATGAATTTACTGTGAATTCTCACACACACACAAACCATTAGAATCACATTAAAGGGCTGACTAACAGCCACCGAGACTCAGAGTATGACTGTCTTTTGTTCATTTGGGAGAAGCTCTGAAGAATCCAGAATCGCAAATCAATCATTCATGATAGTTTGGAGAGAGTAACAGGCCTCTCTGTGGCTGGAGAGGGACAAGCACATATTTTGGGGAGGAGGAGGGTTCTCGAACCCCATGGAGTGCAGGGCTCTTAGTTTTTCCTCCCAGATTGTCACAGAATGATTATTCCTCTCATACCAAATGGGAGGTACTTGATCAAACTAACCTGATTTTTCAATTATTTTATTTTTGAATAACATTCAATTATTTTTTTCTCTCTCTTTTTTTAATGTTTATTTATTTTTGAGAGAGAGACTGAGTACGAGCAGGGGAGGGGCAGAGAGTGAGGGAGACACAGAATCCAAAGCGGGCTCCAGGCTCTGAGCTGTCAGCACAGAGCCCGATGCGGGAAAAGGTGCTGGGTGTGCTCTCCACTCCACTCTTACTGTTTTTGAGCACAAGTGTTTACTGTGATTACTCTGTCCCTGTCTTACCATTTTATGTTGAGTATATAGCTGGAAGATCACTTGTGTTTCTAGTTCACATCTCTCAACCTCAAAAGAAGCTGCCTCTAAGGAGCTTCCCCCAAAACGAACTAGACACTGGTCACGAGGTCCTGGATTTCAAGCCAGGTGTCATAATTGGTGTGAACCTTTATGGTTTCTGGATGAAAGTGAGCATAGTTTTCATGTTGCAGGAATGTGAATAATTTGTGTCAGCAGAGGTGGACTCTAGTATACTGCTTGATAGCCACGGCATTATCCACCTCCCTTTCGCAAAGTGGTTTTGCTGTTCCTCCCATCCACAGGCTGAGTGCATTTCTCCATTTGCTTAAAGCGGGACTGGAGTTGTGGAAGTGACATGTTTTGAGTTTTTGAGTCAAAGCCTCCACAGGGCTTACACCTGCTACCTTCCTTCTCTTAGGATCCCAACACCACAAGGCTGATGAGGAAGCTCAAGCGCAGACCACGTGGGTAAGGAAGCCCAGTCATCAGGTGCATCCCAGGTGAGCCCAGCCCCCAGCTCATTCACCGGTTGAGTGCAGCAACATGGATGATCCCAGGGGAGACCAGCCACTCACACCATAGTGAGAAATAATAACTCACTTTTTGGGGGAGTAATTTGTTAAGAAGAAATGGATAATTAATACAGTACAATAGACTGCTAAAAAGGTCATCTTTCTATTGATCCAAAATCTCCTGCCCAGTGAGTCCCATTTGCCCAGGTCAGGGTTTTTCATAGGCCATTAAATATAGTAAATTATAATAGTGAGTTAAGAGGTGATTTCCTCTTTTTATTTTACAGTAGTTCCCCCGTTTATCTGCAGTTTCACTTTCCCCTGTTTCAGTTACCAGCAGCCAAACACTGTCCGGAAGCAGAACCTCCTCCTTCAGAAGGTCAAGAGTAGCAAACACCACTTCACAATGCCGCCTTCATTCACCTCTCTGCATATTATCATGTAGGCACTTTATCATTTCACAACATCACAGGGTGATAACACACAATAAGGTATTTTGAGAGAGAGTATTCTATTTTGTAAGTGTTCTATTTTATTATTAGTTATTGTTAATCTCTTACTGTGCCTACTTTTTCAATGAAACTTTATTATAGGTATGTACGCACAGAAAAAAACAAAACCTGTAGGATTTTGTGCTCTCCGTGGTTCCAGGTATCTGCGGGGGGTGTGGGAACATATTCCCCCATTAATAAGGGGAGGAATACTGTGTAGTATTTTTATTGAAGACATGTGAAATTAGTGCTTAACTAGAACAGGGGGTTTTATCAGTAGACATATTGAAAACTGTTACAAACTGGCAAGGTATTTGGAGAATTGAAGCTTCTGATTTCCCCCCAGATGGCACCTTAAAGATACCTACGGACTCCACCTGAAAGTAGAGATTAGTTCTCTAGGAGGTAAGGTTAGGAAACTGCAGTGTAATTGTGATTAAACACCGGCAAGTTTAAATTATTCAACAGAGACAGCAACTTTCTGATGAGGAAAGTTCTATTTACGTTTCCAGATTTACTTTAAGTCACTGACCTTGTGCAGCCCCACCTTGAATCTTCTAAAGATAGATGCCAACTTCTTTTCTTTATTGATTCCTAGGTTTTTAATATCTTCAAATAGTTTTAGTGTTGATAGATTGACCATTTGATTCATCCCTTCAACAAACACGTATTAACTATAACAGTTAATGGGCCAGGAATGCAATAATAATTCCTACATAGCCAATGCTCTTAAAAGCATATAAATGAACAATTTGGTAAAATATTGTCAGTGTAACATTAGAGAAAAAAAAAAACAAATAGGCATCTAATGTACATTGGGTGAATTGTAACAAAGAACCTAAATCTGCTTTTGATGTCTGACTACTGTTGACAGCTTTTAAGCCTCACACCTCACTTTCTCCCTTTTGCCCCACATCTGGGCAAGCTGATAAGAAAGCCTGGTGCTTGCTTCCTCCTTTGTTGTGGGAAGTTCAACCTTTTCCTTAGCCATACCCCCTAACCACCACAAAAATCTCAGGCTAGTCTTCTTCCCTTGATCTCTCAAATTATTTTTGACCAGCTTGGGAGGCCTGAACTTCTCTCCCCAGAAAGCTGATTATTAAGTAAATAAACTTTTAAAAATCCTCTTGGTGCCTGTGTGGCATCATCAGTCTTTAACCAAATTTTGGGTAAGGGTAGCCATCCCGTCTCTAGAGAATGACCACAAAATAGGTGCTCATAAAGGCCAAGTTTATAATTAGGATTTTAAGAAGGAGACAGTGGTTGAGTATGAAAAGCAAAGCAAATCAGTAAGAGGAAGATTGAAAAGTAGCCACTAAGTTTGGGAATTTGGAAGCGAATGAGGTTTTTTTTCCAGAATCCTCCAAAAGTGTTATGGGGAAAAAAGCCAGATTGCAAAGGCAAGCAGTGAGCAAGTCGAGGCAGCAAATGCTGACTACTGTTTCAACAAGTTGGAGTGGAGGTTATTCAGGGATGCAGAAGATGAGCAGTGAGAAATGGCCGAAAAGGAAGCCTGGCCAGGGAAGGACCTTTTTTTTTTTTTTTTTTTTTTTTTTTTTTGAAGGAAGGAAATAAGACACCAAAGATTTCTTTATAGACTAAGGTTACATCCAGTCAAGTTAAAGAGGTTGAAGACCCTGGAAAGAGGGATTAAACAATAGAACAAGCTGGAAAAACAAGGTGAAAGTTTTGATTAAAAAAAGGAAAAGAAATGAACAAAGCAAGGTGGGGAGGAGAAAAACTCCATATGACAGATTTAATCTTGATTAGAAAAAAGAAAACTCATCCAGTGATACTCAAACAATACAAGCATATTTGCTCAAACAATACAAGCATGTTTGATATTAGGTGGCCAGGATCAGTAGGAAATTGATGGAGAATATGCATAATGGCTTCCTAAAGGTGGAGGCATGGTTACCTCTGAAAGACCCTTAGGAATGGGATTTAGAAGGGGGTTAAGGATGTAGTGAGAGTTGAAACTACTGGAAAACAGGGGTGGCAGAATGCCTGAGCACAGAGAAGTGAAAGCATTGACAGGCAGCTCTCAGTCCCACCTCAGGCTAGAGACTGGAAAGTATCAGAGACACCAGTCTACAGAAATGTGATCATCTTCCAGCTACCTTATTTGGATTCCCAAATAATCTGGTGGTCTGTGTACACCACAAGGATTGGGCTCCAGGATATCAAGACCACACACATTAGATACCCCTTCAGTTTTGCTCAGATTGCAGGCAATCTTCTAACAATTATAATGTCCTGTTTCATTTTACCTTCTCTTTCCCTCACACTGGCATCAACCTGGATGGTTGGCACTGGGCGAGTGAGACATTGTGCAGTGGGACCCTTCCCCCACCTCACAGCTCCTCTGGGACTTGGGTTACAGAACCTTGTTACATAACATTTACTTTAGAACAATTTCTGATTTCTTTCCTTTTTTTTTTTTTTTGATTATGAGATGGAGTCCAAATACATATCTTATTAATTTTTGATCTTCGGAATACATAAGGCAATTAAATCTATTGCCCATAGGAAGAGAATGACTTAAAAAGTAGATAAGGAATATACTGCGGTAAGCGTATTCCAGAAAAAAGAAACCCGAAGACATACATTCACACATCTGGCAGTGATTCATAATTGAATATTATTTTCTCTCTAGTTATGATGGTTTACATCAGCCTCAATCCCCAAACTGAAAGTAGCTGAGTAATATTACTGGCACCATCTCTTTATTCCAGTTCCATATGTGCAGAATAAAAGGTTTAACTATAATTCACTCTAGTAGCATTATACAGGGAATTTCAATGAAGGTGTTGAAAGAAAATAATTACCCATGGAGCCTGAGGCTAGAAGGGAAATCTCTCTCTCTCTCTCTTTTACAATATGTTTCTAATGGCTATGTGTGTGGAGCAACCTGGAGGATGGGGCCATTTTCTCACATGACTGCATCAGGATCTGTCAGAAATGGTATAAATTTGTGAAACGAGAAGGAGACTAAAATTTTCCTTGATGAAAGATATTGAATACAAACTTCCAGTTTTAGGAAATTCACCCAGGAATATATGAATAGGGATCATATATTCAGATATTTTTTGACTCTGACAAACTCATATGGATCAAAAGCTATGGGGAATTTGACACGGCCCTCTGCCACATGACCTAACTATACACCCAGACCCGGTTACTTAGGAAGCACCATTGATCCACTATGTGTACGTACTGACCAATGCACAAGCCCAAACGGAGCAAGTGATGAATACATATGTGCCTAACAGACAACAGGATAACCTTGGCGACTGATCCCAAACTGTATGGTGCAAAACTAAAGCGGATGATTGTTAAAAATCTTGACTTCCGAGCCCATCTCAAAGAAATTCTGATTCACTAGGTCTTGGGTAATTGTGCTTGAATCTGCATATTTAGCAAATACTCCTGGTGATTCTGGTGCAGATATCATCAGGATCACATTTCAACTGAGGTTTAAGAGAAAGTTGGAGCCATCATTTGATTGGTTTTAATTGATTAAAACTCTATTCTGTGGAGCAAGACCCTTACTACTTCAATATTTTCATTGGCAGTATGGAGAGAGGCAACTGAAATAAAGAAAAGGTTTACACAAGACAGGAATTGTATGTCAATCCTGTTTTTGGCAGGCACACCGCTATTCTCAAATTTTAATTCCAGAGCCAAAGCAAAAGGCATAGGTCCAAGCCCCAGGAAAATCTGCTATGTGGAAAGAATTGTTTGGCTTCATGAGCCCCACTTCCACCATGTGTGTGTCTTCGGGGTGAGGGACAAGGAGGACCCTGGTCATCCAAGAATGCCGGGGGCATAAAGCTCAGCCTGCCTTCCCTACATCACTGTTTGGCCCCCCCTTACCGCAGCAGCCTGCAGCCTAACACCACACCACCACTCCCAACCCTGCCCTCAGCAGCACCCTGAGCTCCAAATAGTTTCTAGCCAGCCTTCCTCATCAAAATTAGGACAAAGTCTTATAAGCTGATTAGATGAACTCATCCTTCCTAAGGCTAACACAATGCATGACAATGGCTTACATGTGTTTTTCCTTTCTTATAGTATTTACTCCAGCCTAAACAAATGACTCATGATAAGAACCTCAGACCCCTTGAAAGATAAGTGAAGCAAATAACTGGACTCAGGAGACATCAAGATAGTCCTGAAATCATACCACCATATGGTTAATCATGTTAGCCAACCTCTTCCTTATAGACACACTACCCTGTGCAAACCTATCCTTACTCTCCATTTTTCTTTCTCCTCCACACCTATCCAGTGCTTAGGCATTATGTCCCCTGCCCTCCCTTCCCTGTACTCTCTCAGGCTTTGTTAGCCTATGTAAAGGCACCTTTACTAAAACAGTTAAATCCCTTACTACAAATTTAAGAAAATAGGGAAGTTTGGGAACTCCATAGGATATAAATCAAAATATAAGAAAGTGTAGACACAGGGGTCTTAAATATGGAAGTTGATCTGGAAAACACATCACAGTCTAAAAGAGGCTCTCTCTTTCCTTACTTTTCTATCCTTACAAGGGCAGAAATAACTTCAAAACCAAGAAGGAAACAAAAGCTAGAAGCAAAAGAAATAATGATAGAATTCTACTTTTATTTTGGTTTATTTATTGAAGCATTTTTTACTGTATCAATTAGTAGGTATATATTGTTAATGGAGTTACTAATCAGACAATTTATAAATGTGGCCATAAGAACCAGAGGCTCCAAATAAGAAAAATAATACTATAAAGCTTCCTATACTTAATAGAGAGAGTGATCTTTTATAATTTAGAACCAAACGGAGATACATTTGAACAATATGACCTTCCTGTTGCTAAATCAATAGAAAGTAAGGATTTGTGTGTAATGACTTCTCTGATGGAGATCATTTCAGAGCACTTAGCTAGTTTGTAGTAATCTAGCATCCTTTCCTTCTTAAAAAAAAAAAATCAACAACAACAAAATCCAAAGCAAAGAAACAGAAAGACCAAAGTGGAGCCGTCTCACTGAAGTTAGCATCGGAACTGTTCTGTGCCAGTGTTTGTGACACAACTGATAGAATCAAGCGTGTCTCTGTTGCTATTTTCTTTAAAGCAATATGATAGCTAAAAGAGAATTAACTAATTCAATTCTGTCTTCTATAATTAGGTGGCTAGTCATTAAGACCCATCTTCAAAATATATGGCTCAACTTCTGAAAAGCCACTGGTACATTGCAAACCCATTTCGACTACTTCCCTCAGAACCTTATCTAGGTGGCCAAATATTATTAGTAACGTCTACATTGACCTACTGTTTCTACTAATGGAATGCTTTCACCATACGGTTCGTGATTATCATGTTTTTGATGTAAAAACATTCCATTATATTAAATACAAAATTCTACTAAGCTTGTTTTCCAGACATAAAAAAGAAAAATGTTTAAACGTAAAAGAAATATATAACTCCCTGCTATGGATGGAATTGTGTCTCCTCCCAAAATTCATATGTTGAAGCCCTAGCCCCCAGTGTGAGATATGGGTATTTGGAGACAGAGCCTATAAGGAGGTAGTAACAGTTAAATGAGGTCATAAAGAATAAAGGTGAGGTTCTAAGCTTATGGGATTAGTGTCCTTATAAAAAGAGATACCAGAGATCATTCTCTCTCTCTTTCTCTCTCTCTCTCTCTTCCTCTCTCTCTCTCTCTCTCTCTCTCTCTCTCTGCAAACCAATAAATGAGCTCTCACAAGAAACTGGCCCCTTGATCCTTATCTTCTCAGCCTACAGAAATTTAAGAGATAAACATCTATACATTAGGCCTGCAGTGTTTTGTTACAATAGCCTGAACAGACTAAGACACTCCCATTAGTCGCTGTTCCTGCCACCCTGTCTAAGGACACAGCACCCACTTTCTACCATACTTCCTGTCCTCTCTCCTTGCTTCATTCTTAATATTAGCACCAAACTTATTATAAGTAATATTGGTAGTATTATAAGTGCAATAAGTAATTATAATATATATTAATTATAATATATTATTGATATATCATTATAAATACTTATTATAAGTATACAAAGTAATTATAATATAAGTATTATATAAATATAAGTAATATTGGTAATACTATATTACCATCAAACTTACAATAAGTGTATTTTACATTTATCAATTTATTTCCTGTTTTCCCTTGTTAGAATTTAAGTTCCATGAGGACAGGGATTTTGTTTTGTTTTGGTTTGTTTTATTCACTGCTGTATCTACAATACTCAGAAGCAAACCTTATCTTCTTGTCTTTGGAACAGTAATTTTAAAATGCTAAAGAAACTGGGAGCACCTGAATGGCTCAGTCGATTAAGCTTCTTACTCTTGATTTCAGCTCAGGTCATGTTCTCACAGTTCACGGGTATGAGCGCTGTGTTCGGCTCTGTGCTGACCGTGTGGAGCCTGCTTGGGATTCTCTCTCTCCCTCTCTCTCTCTCTCTCTGCCCCTCCCGTTCTCTTTCTCTCAAAATAAATAAACTTAAAAAAATATTTGAAAAATGCTAAAGAACGCTGAAGTTGGCATACTAGAATACTAGAAATAGTATAGAATACTAGAAACTCAGGAAAGACAAACAACAGCATATAAATGAAGAACCCAAACAAATAAAAAAATTAACATATACACATTAAAATGTGAATGTAAAGGATGTAAACCTGATGAAAGAGGATTGTGCAAATGTTGTCTTGCAGCAAAAAGTACCCTTATTAGAAGTCCATAAATTAAGGCATAATATCTTACAATCCTAGGTTGATATTTTGTAAGAACAAATTACCAAGAATAATGGATACTGCCAGGAATTTTCAACACATGGTGGTCAGTCTAAGAAAGCAATATGTATAATTTGCTTTGCAGGAGAGTAAATACTTTGAAATAATGGACACGGATCCATTCAAGCATAATAGTTATCATATTTCAATTTATTTCCATGTAAATTGGTTGTTACATGCTGAGTTAGTACAAAGAATTATAAAAGAGATAATTAAATGCATTGAAAAATATAAAAAATAAGTGCAGCATATTAGACTACATTATTTTTAACTAAAAATCTTTGGATTATAAAGGCACCACTTAACTCTTTACGTGAAATCTGGCAACAAACTCACTACCAAAAAGCGTATTCTATATTGAATTAGATCATCATTCCACAGAGTACAGAATGTGCATTTCTAAGGCATATGTATGTTCAACAACATACTAATATATTTTGGTAACCACTAAATGTCAAACATTATCCATACAGGGTATTAACACATTAATGTTTTCATTAAAAAAGAAAGATCTCTTTCCTCATTACGTTATGCATTTATAGAATAGAGAGCTGTCAAATAAATTACTGCAAAGTAGTTCAAGCTAGACCGTATAACACTTGAATCATATAATCGGGGGCAAATAACCTTTAAAATGAAAGATAAATGGTAAAATTTAAGGGCATTTAATTTGCATAAATGTAATGTTAACGGTCTTTTCTTGGTTTCATATTTTATGCTTAATTTATATATGTCACTGTATTGGGTCCTTAACACTCTTATAGGTCAGTTTTAATTTTTTCTAATTTTATTTTACCATCATAAGTAATATGAAAGTGGTTTATCATATATAAAAATAAGGTGGTCTCATAAAAATAATTTAGCATGACTGGAAACATTCTAGCCTCAAGACCATTTTATAGTTTTATAGTTAATGCTTGCTTTGAAATAAATATGTATATTTTAGAATCTTGTGTGTGTAAAACTTAAATTCAACTTTGGACTCTCAGAACTCAATTTCAAGGAATTCCTCCACGTTAATGGTCATTGTGACCTTGGTATGCAGAAAACTTAGAACAAAGAGCTTTAAAGGTATATGGTTTGGTCTTCCTTTACTTTAAAAATACTATTAGCATTTGACACTCAAGTTATTGGCTTTAAAGTTTTATCTATTAAACTTCTATAAACACCGAAATGCATTCAAATATACCTGTCTAGACAATACTGTGACAGCTTTAACAATAAAGTAGAACAAACCACCTGTTGATTAACTATAATAATTTGAAGGGCATCCATGGTCCATAACCTCTAGCAAATTATAAAATGCCTGCAGTGCATGAATTTAATTATAGGCTAAAGCTACACAGCAAAATATTGATTTATACACTGCAAAAACATATTTTCTTTTCTTAACTTTTCTTGACTTATGTTTACATGCCAACGCCATAGGATTTCGGATGGGAAATGTTGCCACCATCCACCATCGGAATAATTTAAATGGACAAAACAGTGAAATTTTTTTCTCTAAGGACATTCTACTTCATATTATTACCCCCTCTTTTTCTTGGAACAATATTTGATGAGAATGAAAGTTGGCCTCACTCATTTTGATCCAAATTAGAGATAAAAGGATTGAGGCTTCCTTTGGGACAAAGACTTTTCTTTTTAAGTCATGTCAAGCAAAAAAACCAAAACTGAAATGGTAGGGTAAGTTATGAGATTCAAAACATTTATTATTCTCTTTTACTTTATTACATTGTGCTAACTACGATTTAATGTAAAAATTAAGGATCATATGAATGTTTACCATACATTTGTTGGGGACCATTATATCACTTGGCAGGGAGTCAAATTTTCATACAGATGCCCACAAAAATACCCAAATGGCCAGTCTCTAAATTTTGTTTTCAACCTACTTTTCAAACTCACTTTAAAGTATCTGGCTCTTTGTTACACTGGCAATTTCAAGAAGAGTTACAACACCTTGAAATGTAAGCATAATTATATATCTAGACCTATCTTTGAAAATGAGTTTCTTCATAAGTGTATCAAATCACCTAATAAAAATATGAAACTCTGTAATTGTATGTGATTGCAAATATATGTACAAGCATGAAAATGATAATTTATTCAGGTCACCCTGGCCTGTGGTGTTTGTCAATTACCCTGCTCATTTGGTAGATTTACAGATAATCACATATCCAAGTTCTACTCTAACAAAAGAAAAACATACTATGGAGACCAATCTATCTATCTATATGGATAGAAGGAGATAAATGTATTATATTGATTGTATCTCTAAAATAGGGAAGTCCCAAATTACTACAATTAATTGTATGTTAGAATAGGACAAAGCTATTGCACTGGTGGTATTTATTTTCTCCTCTAAAAATCATATTTGTGAAAAAAATATAAAATGTGCAACTTTCATGTGTTCTGGCTCCAACAAAACCTAAAGTAAAAACAGAGATTTTCTGGGGTTGGAATGCAGAAATTTGGGCTAAGCGTTTCCAATATTCATAGTAAAACGGACTAATGTCAAGAACTTGGTCATTGAGATACCAGTTATCTTGAAAATAATCTTGAAGACTCCCTTGCATGGAAAGATAAAGAACAATGGATTCTGGTTTGTTATTTGTTTTTGTTTGACTTAATTTTTGTGGCTTTCATATCATATTGTACAAAGAAACATTTAATCTTATTGATGTTTAATGGCTTTTTTGCGTTTTTGGAGGGGAAAATGGCACATTAGCTAAGTTGTTTTTATGCATTAGATACAGTTGATGCTGGGTTTTTACAAATGGCTTGCAAATGTTCTAAATCTCTTACGACAAATTATTTCTCAGTTTTACCAAGTTAACAAAACAGACATAAAACAACGCAAAATACCGTGGCAAAGGAAATAAATTCATGTTTGCCTCTCAGTACACTAAATCTAAATGCATACCAATTTTTACAAAATAACTATACAATAACCTACTTCCTAACGAAGATTAAGAAAAATTGCTGGAGAATCTTGACCAGTGGCTATGTGGTTATTAAGTCACATCATACTTATAGTAGAGGTCACCTGTAGGATCTCAACAACAAATAAGGGTGTGCAAAATGTCCAAGTATGGCCTCTTCAGGGCAGCTGCTAAAGACAAGAGCTGTACTTCAGCAAAAGGGTCTCAGACTTCACTGTGATCACTGAGTTTGCTTAAACTCTAAAATAGGAGAGGAAGAAATAAGTACATATTCAACTCTTAAATTGCTGCCAAAGAACAGTAGCAACTCATGCAAGCTGTCCAGCCAAGATAAGCAGATAGACATTGTATGACACATCAGAGTATAGTGGTTTAAAGCTCCAAGCCCAAGGTCAGACTGCTGACTTTGAAACTGGCTCTCCCACTTATAAGTGGTATAGCTTCCCTAAGCCTAAGTTTCCTCATTTCTAAAAATAGGTTAAATAATAGTATCTATGTTCCAGATCTAATGAATTAATGTTCACTAGTATCTAACGAATTAATATATCTGGAATATAATGAATACTCAGTAAATGTTAGGTATATAATAATATTAATAATTGTGTTGTTAATTATTATTATTTTATAAATACATATTGTTCTGATTGAATATAATAGGAATGAGTCTGGGAAGCACCAAATGCCATTCTAGGGATGAGGAAAAGCAAAATGATTCAAACTTAATGAAAAAATGGCAGGATATCAAAGCTTTGGGAACAGTTCTAAAACTAACTATAAAGGCCAGTATATTGAAGATAATTTTGACACTTCGTATCATGCGAGTGCTGGACTCTGCAAATACTATTTCCAAAGATGGCAATATGAACTGAGAGGCAAGGGTATCAGAGCAGAAAACAGCTATAAGGATAAATCTAAAGTATTAGCATTTGACAGAGGTGGATTCAAATTCCCAGGATCATGGATCCTGGAAGAAGCATTTATTTTACAAGTAAGTCGTATGCACATCATAGGCGATTCCCAAATCCTCTAAGCAGTGATATTGTTCAAAGACCCAAATTATTAAACAATGTTCATGACTGATCCAAGTAAGAAAAGGAAACATCCCTTTACTGTAGCAGAGGGCTCTGAGTGGGAGAAAGTTATAACAGATTCTCTATCAGTGGGGTAATAGGTTAATATAAAAAATGTCAAGCCCTTGATTCTACATTCTGATTTTATTTATAACTCCTGCGTGACAACTTGCGTGGCTCACCTTATTTGAATAGATGTTACTTAATGCGGCAGATACTGATTCAAAAGGAATTGGTTTCTCGGAGTCTGGGTTTCCACAGTACTTCATTGCTTTTATCAAGGAAGCTACAAGAAAACACAAGTAACGTAAGATAGATAGAGTAGCAGAAGGATCATGTTCAATGCTAGCCAAGAGTCCTCCCTTACCTGTGCAATGGGCTAATGATACTTCCATACTCCTGCTTTTACAATCCATGCAAACCTGAAAGAATTAAAATATACCCACAATTAGTTCAGCATAGCAGGCAGGAAAGAAAAAGACGGTCTTAAGAAAAAAGAATACCTAGTTCAAAAGAAAAGAAAAAGCCAATATTTATGATGTCAGACCACCAGAGGGAGGCATTGTTACACAGTCAGGCAGACCGCATACCGGGACAGACTTCTAAGAGACGGCCTTAGCAAACTAAGATTAATGCACTAGAGTATTAACCTTTACTGCAACTAAGCTTGGCTACTTACATTTTCATTTAATAAATGAAACTTCATTTAATAAAAATTAAAAGACTACATTTCCTTCCGTTTAAGAATGCTATAAAATTGTTCTCAACCTTCTCTTATTGAAGGGCCCATTTATAAATGTGATGAAAACTGCTGACCCACTGCTTACTTTAATATTTTACAACAATTTGTTCATATTCGTGGACTCTCAGATCCCATCCATGGACGGAAAGCTGAGAACCAAAATAATCAAAGGCAAGTCTGATTGCCCAACTTCCATTTTTAGAAGCCCATCAAGATGCGAGATCCTAACTAATTTGCTTGGTGTGCCTTAGAGTCTTGCTTCATTCAGGTCCTCAAAAATAGCAGGTAGGAACGCCTTATTGAAGGCCCTGATTTTAAATTCACCCAGACCAAAGTCAGCCCATGAAACTCAGTGAAAATAAATTGAGAAGTTTTAGCAACTCTAGGATGGATTTGGTTATATAATAGAGATGTATCTTACATATAAAATATAGAAAGTTGCATTTACAACACATTCTAAGAATATGCATGATATATCCAAAAAAAATTCTCTTATGTTGTTCCAGAAATAAGCAGTTACATTTTAGAAGAACTGTAGAATAATGGGAGATGTGTCACTCTGAGCATGAATAAACAAGCAAACAAACAAGTAATGCATGGACTGAGACTTTGCCACTGAATAAATGGCTCCTGTTTTTGTAAGTGAAAAGGATTAATTCAAGGTGACTGGTCAGTGTTTGACTTTTTCTCAAGCTCAGGAACCACACACACTAGTGCAGGTGGTTTGTTGATGTTGATAAACATAATCACTGACCTTCCCTGTGTCCTAAGCAGAAGAATAAATAGAAGTTGCTCCAGTTCCTTCAACCTACGTAACTCCTAGGGGAATGTTCCTACCACTGCAGTGACTAAGAAAATAATTCAGGAAGGTTAGGAGGCAGGAAGACATGCATGAATAGCTCAAGGGACTCTGTGGCTCTTTACTCTGGACGCCCTTTCAATGGCTGGAACTATGAAATAATATTAGTCGCAATGATATTATTTGCATTTTAAGAAATGACTTTTGCAAAATGAGAACAAATTATAAGACCTAGAATTACTGAATACTTATTAATTTCTAGAAAATTTCCTATGTGCGTTCTTTGCAATACATCATTGCTAAGCTTCACAACTTCATGAAGTGGGTATTTCTACTTCCAGTTTACAAAAGCAAACGCTTAGGCCCAGATAATGCAACTAGTTATTTGGCTAATATTTGGATAGGATCTATCTATCTTTAAAGTTAATGTTCTTGGGGCGCCTGGGTGGCTTAGTCGGTTAAGCGTCCGACTTTCGCTTAGGTCATGATCTTGCGGTTCGTGGGTTCGAGCCCCGCGTCGGGCTCTGTGCTGACTGCCAGCTCAGAGCCTGGAGCCTGTTTCGGTCTGTGACTCCCTCTCTCTCTGACCCTCCCCTGCTCATGCTGTCTCTCTCTCTCCTAGAAATAAATAAAACATAAAAAAAAAAATTTAAAGCTAATGTTCTTAACATACATCATAATTTACTGTAACCATGATGAAATAAACCAAGTAGTAAAAAGGAAATAAAAAAGGGCAGATTGATGCAAAACTGTTGATGTTCTATACACAGATGGAAGACACCAGGCCAGGGGCAAGTGGCATTTTCTGCTAATTTAAAAATAAAATGCATTGGTTGATTTGTCCCATAATTCCATTATGCAGTATTTTAAAACCATGAAGATGAATGAAAAAAAAACTTTCTTAACCTGTACCCAAATTATTTGAATTCCTCTGATTTTTCAACTTTAGATCCTAAACGCTGTGGGAATAAGTAATCATTTCCTCCTCTTGACAAACTCTAATCCTGATTTGTAATATCTAGAGAGAGCAGCTAATGAACATTTGAGCATATTCAAAATAAATTTAAAATATTATTAAACAAAACCTGCATATGCTGGTGTTTCCAAATAAATGGACAATCCTAATCTAGCGTTTCCCAAAATATGACCTTGGACCACTTGCCTCAGAATCACCTGTGGTTTAAATAAAGATTCCAGGATGAAAACTAGGACCCAGAAGACTGCATTGTGGATGAGCACCCCCAGTGAGTCTTCTGCACACACACTTGAGAGTACTCTTTCAGACCCTGGTGACACAGAAGAAACAGGAATGCC
The DNA here is from genome assembly GCF_008692635.1 of Crocuta crocuta. Classification (NCBI taxonomy): domain Eukaryota; kingdom Metazoa; phylum Chordata; class Mammalia; order Carnivora; family Hyaenidae; genus Crocuta; species Crocuta crocuta. The sequence goes on along the minus strand of NW_027531285.1, from coordinate 7,432,997 downwards.
AAACACAGGGCCCCACCCCCCACCCTCCAGGGAAGAACTGTCTGTCTACAGTCCAGATTTAGATGCAAGAAACACATGACATGCTCAGGTTGAACTCTATGCCAAATTGTGCAAAGATTTTATAGTCAACATCAAGAAAGTAAAAGCACATTATATAGGAAAAAGGGTGACATACCAAAAGTTGCCACTAGATTTAAGGCCTAGGATATTTAAAATTCAGTTGTTTTTGTACAATTTGTTTTCTAAATATCTTCTCATACTGAATGAGACACAATCACTCCCCCCACCCCTTGTTTTCACAAGATGAACACACAGTGATCCAGAAGGAAACCCTGGATAACACCTGCCGGCTAGTGTGACAGTAGTGGGGCTACGCTCTCTCTCTGACAGTCACACATAAGCATCTTCCCCTGCCCAAAGTCCCAGCCTTCTCTTCATAAGAAAGTGATATGAAAGGTGATCTTTGCATTGTGTTTTTTGGTGTGTGTGTGTGTGTGTGTGTGTGTGTGTGTGTGTGTGTTTTACCTTTGCACTATCTTCAATTTGGAAAGCTGGACATCTCAAATTTATGTTTATCAATGAATAGAGGCACAATTATGCAACACCATGGAAAACAACCAACCCATAATGTGAAATTTTTTGGGAAACTACTGATCTTAACTCTTTAAAAGTCCATTTTTGACTTCTATGTCTTTCTATGATGAGTAACTAATATAAGACTATTCCATTCTTCATAAATAAGTAGTTAACCAACCAAAAATATACAAACCAGTGTTTTTAGATGGTGAAAACAAGAAGCACAGGACTGAGTTTCCTGAGACAAAGAAACACGTGAGGCAAGTTCTCCAGTATCTCTGCTTTCTGCACAAAGCAGCTTCTGGGCCAGAGAGTGATGGAAGCCTGAGTAAAATGCAAGAGCTTCTCTGAGCTACACAGTCAGAGCTGGAGTACAGGAAGGGTTAGGTAGGTGATATCTGTGCAAAAGAGTCATGGAAACAAGGGAAACAAGCAGAGAAAGAGCTCCAGAAATTTTCACAGGATTGAAGAAAAGACATTGCTCCATCTTCAAGACCCTCCCCCAACAAATTTAGTATACTGAGGAAGAGAACAAATGGAAATAAGAAGGTAGTAACTTCTTATTTACTCAACTTATAGTATTTACTCAAAAAAGTAGAGGGGGGCGCCTGGGTGGCTTAGTCGGTTGAGTGTCTGACTTTCGCTTAGGTCATGATCTCGCGGTTCGTGGGTTCGAGCCCCGCGTCGGGCTCTGTGCTGACTGCCAGCTCAGAGCCTGGAGCCAATTTCAGAGTCTGTGTCTGCCTCTCTCTCTCTGACCCTCCCCTGCTCACGCTGTCTCTCTCTCTCTCTCTCCTAGAAAAAAAAAAAGTAGAGGAAAAAATCCAGAAGTGTCTGAGTTTTCCTGGAATTGGAAAAATTAGATGTTCTTCCATCTGTTGGAATGTCTTGGGAGCTATGTTCATTTTAAAGAAATAAGTGGCTTTCTTTTTGTACACCAAGATCATGAAGACACATGAGGGTCATGGTCTAGAGAAGTAAGTGCCATCATCTCATAGAACGGAGAAAAGCCTGTGCACTGGGGGCTGTTTCAGAAATCAGACATGGTGTCTGGTCAAACTATACCCACCCATGAGGGTAAAAGAAAACATCTTGCCATGACCAAGGCCACTTTCTCCAGAGGAGTCTTTTCTCTTCTTTCTAGAAGCATGAAAGCCGACTGTCCAGAATACACTATGCTCAGTACATCTCAACCCTGAGTTCTCTCCTCTAGGACAACACCATGTAAATCCCCCAGCTGAGACCTCCACCACCACCACACACACACACACCGGAGGCTTGATGGGATCTCCTGAACACAAATCTATGGCAGTGGGAGGTATAAAGTTCTATGTTCCCTGGGGAGAACAAGTGAGATGAGTGTTAAAACAGGTGGGTTCAAGACACCAGAGCTAAGAGAGTAGCTGGTAAAACCCCCCATGACTGAAGAAAAGGGAAAGAATCAGTCCAAACACAATACCTCAACAAGCATGGAGACTCCAGAATAGTCAAAAAAAGTTACTCCACTGCAATCCAGGATCAAAAAGCATTTCTCATTGGGGCCCGGCTGTGAAGCTTCTTCTGTAGGAGAAACAGAGACTTGAGTTACAGAGTTGAGATTTCAGCTGCAGACTTTGTTGGATGGTGGAAAGGTAACAGTGGCCTCATGTTTAACAAGACTGGCTCCAAACACTTTTCAGGTCTTCTCTTCTTCAGCAAATGACTAGTTACTTCTGAAATCTTTAATTTTTAATTATTTGAATGTTATTTCAGGCAATTCTTACATAACTCTGAGAGGAAGATGGGATAGGTTAATTACAGAGAGACAAATGGAAGCTCTACACTTTTAAGCGATTTTAGATTTTAAATGATTTAGAATATCTGGCAACCACAGACTAGAGTTGAGGCCTCCAGGCCTTCTGAACAGCACTCTGTCCACACTATCACACAGGCTCCTTCATGGGGCTGCCCTGAGGCAGAGCCCTGTTTTGTCGTGTCTCAAGATCTGTTGCTGGGGCTTGTCTCTTGGGCTTGGAAGGGATGTGTGTGAGGGACCCTAAAAATTAAGCTTGATTTGGTTCTCAGCAAATCTGCCTCTGATGTAATTGATAAGGAAAAAAAAATGTCCTTAGGAGATCATGACCTCTTATTTGCCAACGTCTTCACGGTCACAGTTTCCTTATATGAAATTACTTATTTCCAAACAATGACATGCCATGTCCAAAGTCCCTCTAAGAACTGATGTGACTCTCAGAGCACACCATGTGAGGTAAGATACTTCCACTGTTATTAGGCAAAATCTATCAATTAAACTCCAATTCGTTAATTATGAAATTCTCTTTAGAATTAAATTATTTTTAATGTTTATTTATTTATTTTGAGACAGAGAGAGCACAAGATGGGGAGGGACAGAGAGAGAGGGAGAGACTCCCAAGCAGGCTCATCACTGTCAGCACAGGGCTTGAGGCGAGGCTCCAACTCACAAACTGTGAGATCATGACCTGAGCCAAAACCAAGAGTCAGATGCTTAACCAACTGAGCCATCCAGGTGCCCCTCTGAAGAAACAAATTCTTAATTGAAATAGCTTTGCTATTTAAAGTGCCTATGCTTTTCTCCTAGAATGGCTACAAAAAAAAAAAAACAAAAAAAACCATGTGGGACTATAGTTGTTTCTCAGCATTGGAGGGAAGTGTAAGGGAAATTATGTATTTTTTTAAAACTGCTCCTTAGACGTAAAAAGAGTGGCAAACACTTAACATTTATATATAGCAGTGATTTTTAGGAAAAAGAGAACTGCTACAAAGTTATTCAGGTATAGGATTTGTTTCTAAGTTTCAGCTTCAGCTCTATATTCATACTCATTGTTTGAAATGATAACCATAGAGCATATACTATGCTTAGGAAACTTTTTGAACTGTAAGATTTCAACACTGTAGCGGGTGATACAAATGTAAGTAAAATACTATTCCTTTCTTCTAGGAGCTCATCCTTGAGTGCCAAGGATAGGATTGGTATATAAATGACATGACAAATGAAAAAGAGTGGGAATTTACAAGAAGTCCCTCGAGTGATCACTCAAGGCTTCATGCAAAAGTACCCTTGCGGGATGTGTATGATTCCAAAAAGTAGATGCACTGTGAGTATTCCAACTATTCGGACAGCTGTAATTGAACACTAATGATAGGCACTCAAGAGTGTCTCCTTCTCCCAGGCAGCCAACATATATTGAGGACCTACTGTGTGCCAGGCACTCCAGTAGTGTCTTCTGTTTTCCTGTTTCTCTCAAAGAAAGGAAGGCTAATGGGGCGCCTGGGTGGCTTAGTCGGTTAAGCATCCGACTTTCGCTCAGGTCATGATCTCGCAGTTCGTGGGTTCGAGCCCCGCGTCAGGCTTTGTGCTGACTGCCAGCTCAGAGCCTGGAGCCTGTTTAACAGTCTGTGACCCCCTCTCTCTCTGACCCTCCCCTGCTCACGCTGTCTCTCTCTCTCTCTCTCTCTCTCCTAGAAATAAATAAAACATTAAAAAAAAAATTAAAAAAAAAAAAGAAAGGAAGGCTAAGAAGTAAAGGTTTAAGCTATACTTCCGTTGCCCCAAATGGTAAATTAGAACTTGAAACAAACCTGAAAGCTACCACAATTTAACTCTTATGGACCACTCAGTAGTAATCATTATTATTCACTATTTGCCTAATTAAACATGAGACCTACCTCTACGAATGCAGAGGCTCTTGTTTATATCCTTAGATTTCATGTGCCCTGCTCATTATCAGAGATAGGAGGAGATTGAGATCACAGGTAAAAGAAAAATGCACATCCAAAGCAAAGGTAAATAGTGGAATGTCGATTGATATTTATCCCTCTTATCTTGTAGTTCCACAAATACACACACACACACACACACACACACACACATACACACACAGGTTGGACTAGAATAATTGTTGTATAGATACTGCTATTTCATTTTGTTTAGAGGTACAGAGACAGAAAGTCCAAAAAAATGTTAATTCATTGCTTTTTCTAAAAGAAGATACACGAATTATTGTCTATAACTACTACGGTATGGCATGAGTTCTATCATCCCCATCCTTTAGCCAGATAGACATGGCTAATCAACTACAGTACTTTTTCCACTGAGGTCAAGATCTTAGAATTTTTATCAACTCGATGCTTGAGGAAGCCACTACTAGTTCACAGGAAGCTTACTTGTCAATCTGAATGTAATACTACAATGAGAAAACAATCTATGTACACATTATTTAGAGGGACTGATCACTGGATTCAAATGACCAGAAAAGGTGGTAAAAGGCACAGAAGATTCTTTAAGAAGCTTTTTTTGCTTTCCTATCCTATCGCATTTATTTCACTTGTAAATTATACCTGTCATTCTTTATATTTTCTTTTGATTATTTTATAATTTAAGTGGTGATAGATTGTTAACTATAAAAATATTTGGCTTTTATCAATAGCCACACAAAAATTTCCCTTCTATTGTCTCAGTGTGCTTGCTTTGTCTTCCACTTTACATCCAGTTTCCTCTTTCCTGTTCCTTTAATCAAAATATGGGCATATTTTCAGGCCATTCAAAACAAAACAAAACAAAACAAAATAAGACAAAAGAATTGTGCCGTGTAGTTGTAGATAATAATTTAGGTAAGCTAGTTTAAGAGAAGCAATTCATAATGCCTTTTCCAAATAAAGAAGACATCTTTAATGGTAAAGTTACCAATTCAGTCAAATGAAAATTTAAATAGAATGGACACTTCTGAAATCTTTCCAAAAAACAAGTGAAGTTTTCTTTTACACAGTACCCTCTCTGTTCTGTCATTGTACAGATTTTATGGCTATAACCTTGTGTTCTAAGCTTCTAAGTAAATCAACCAGTGCAATAAAAATCACATTGTCGTAGAAAAGAGTAAAGTGAATTCACAGCTAATATCCTGCCTTAAGCAAAATGAGGTAAGCTTGGAGCATGTGCAAAGGAGACAACTAATCTATACCCATGTGGGATGTGGTAAATGATGGGCTTTATCTACAAAAAACAACATTTCAGAAAGAAATTAACCATCAGGTGTGGGTGAGCAATTAACTCCAGACTGTGGAAGCAAGCTCTCTCCTGTAGAATATTCATTAACTCCTTTAATTAAAAAGTATTCATAGTTGCATAATTTAGGAGTGCTTTTCATATACTTCAAAAGGTTCTTGACACTCTGTGAGTCACTCATAATTTTTTAAGAGAAAGAATTTTCTGTTGATATCAATTAACTATTGAGAAGCAGATTCACATCTCTAATTTCTCAAAAAAAGAAAAACCAACAACAACAAGGAGATACAAGATATTTAGAACAAACCATAACATTCTCTTTGGAAAACATGTACACATATTATCAAGCATCTCATTTGTTCATTCACTCATTTGTTCATTCATTCATTCAAGCAATCAGTCAATACAGATGCATTTTGGGTTGAGTGCTGTCCTAAGTAAGGTAAGTAGAGTGGTAAACAAGAGAGATGATGGGCCCTGCCCTCAATAGATAACAACCACGGTTGTATCTATTGAAGTCAGCCTATTGAACTAGTAATTTGAAATTTTCTGAAGGCTGGAAAAATTATGGAGAGGAGATAGAGGAGTGACCCTGTGTGGTAGACAGAATAATAGACCCAAAGATATCCATATCTTAATCCCCAGAACCTGTAAATATGTTGTTACATGGCAAAAGGAATTCTGTGGCTTTGATTAAGTTAAGGGCCTTCAGATCAGGAGATTATCCTGGGTCATCCAGGGGGTCACAATGCAATCACAAGGGTCCTTATGCGAGGGAGACAGGAGGATGGGAATCAGAGAAGCCGTGGTGGTGAAAGAAGAGGTCGAAGAGAAATCTGATGATGCCACACTGCCAGTGTGGACATGGAGGAGGAGGCCAGGAGTCACAGAGTGCAGATGGCCTCCAGCAGTTGGAAAGAACAAGGAAATAAACGGATTCTCCTCTAAAGCCTCCATTAAGAATACAGCCCTGCAACATGGATGGACCTTGAGGGTGTTATGCTGAGTGAAATAAGTCAGGCAGAGAAGGACAAATATCATATGTTTGCACATATAGGAGGATTAGGAGGAACTTGACAGAGGAACAAGGGGGAGAAGAAGGGGGGAAATGGTGGGGGAAAGGGAGAGAGGCAAACCATGAGAGACTCTTGAATGCTGACAAAAACTGAGGACTAATGGATGTGGGGGGGGGGGGGGGATGGGCATGGAGGAGGGCACTTGTGGGGATGAGCACTGAGTGTTATGTGGAAACTAATTTGACAATAAACTATTTGTAAAAAAAAATAAATAAATAAGATAAAATGTCATCAACAATAAAAAAAAAAAGAATACAGCCCTGCCAAAGCTATCATTTTCTCCTGTGGGATTCATTTCAGTCTCTGTCTTCTAAAACTGTAAGATAGTAAATGTGTATTGTTTTAAGCCACTAAGTTGGTGGTAATTTGTGACAGTAGCAATAGAAAACCAGTACACCTGGCTTGCTGGTTTGGGGAGCAAGGAGAGGTGGTGAGTGAGGGCAGAAACTTGTTTTAGACTTGAGGATCCGTGAGAGCAGAAATCATGCCTGCTTTCTTCACCCTTGAACATGCAGCATCGGTCATTGTGCCCAGGACTGAACAGATGTTCAGTAAGGACAAGAAACATGTGCCCGAGGCAACAGAACATTAATTAATGCAGGAATGAGAAGAAGAAAAGAACACATGAGGTGAGATCTGGAGGAGGAGGTGAAGGTAATACACCTGGCAAACCATAGCACTAAGAGAGATGTGCACAGGAGTACCACTTGGGACATTCCCAAATGACTACAATGTTTTGGGGACATGACCTACACATGGTAATGGAAGATTTCTTCATAACTGAGCAACTTTTGTTTTCAGATAACTACAGTGACTGCCATCTTATAATTTATGTAGCTTGTTTCCTATATTTTGATTATTCAATCATGTGCCCAATGACAAATCTTTCCCGTCTGTACAAATTATTACAGGAGGGCGTAGATTTTTTAATTCTCTCCCCTGTTTCCCACTCCCTTGCTCAGCTTTGTCTCTCTTTGGTTTAGTTACTTCCAGATTTATTTAGTGTTCCTGCAAACCCACTGGATGTCTCCTGGACGTCTTACATTCACCACCCTCCACTTACCTTCCCTTTCACTCCCCAGGCCCCAGGTTCCACATCATCCCAGTGTGAAAGGTCTAAAGCCTCAGAATCGTTCTTTTGACCTCTCCCCTCCTCCAACACCCGAACAGTGCCAGCTGTGTTCATGACATGCTAAAATCTCTCTCAAGTTCATCGTCTCTCTCCATTTTCACAATCTTGTGACCAAAGCAGAGGGGTTAGCAGTCTCCCTGCAGACTACTTTCAGACGAGTCTCTCCAGTCCCAGCTTTGAGCATCCCTTCTTGTATGCATGCCCACATGGACAGGGACTCCACTCCTGCCTTTGTTCCCAATTAACGTCACAATTCAGGGCAAGTTAATCATCCCCAGTGGGCCCCAACTTATTATCAGTAAAATGAAGCGTATCCTATCACCTATTTGAAAGTGGAAGTATAGTATTTACTAATTACCTATTTCAGAGTAAAGATGGATGTCCTTTGAAAACTGTCAACTGCTATACAGATATTGTCTATCAGTATAATTTTCATTCACTGACCAAATGTTCATTGAACACTGAAGGATAATGCAATGAAAAGTTAAAATGTATTTCTTGCCTTAAACATCTAGTTAGAAGGAAAATATGCAGAAAAAGAACAAACTCTATAACCATTTAAGACAATATGTAACTGAGTGAAGCATGTGGTATCTCTGCTTTCCCATTACTATGATCTCTATTTCACAGCTGAAGGTCCTGAATTCTAGACTGTGCCGACAGCACGTTCCCCTGTATGGGTCTGGTTGACTTCTTCTTTTTTTTTTTTTTTTAATTTTTAATGATTTATTTATTTCTGAGAGAGAGAGAGAGAGGCAGCATGAGGAGGGGAGGGTCAGAGCGAGAGGGAGACACAGAATCTGAAACAGGCTCCAGGCTCTGAGCTAGATGTCAGCACAGAGCCCGATGTGGGGCTCGAACCCACGATCCATGAGATCATGACCTGAGCCAAAGTCGGAGGCTTAACCGACTGAGCCACCCAGGTGCCCCGACTTCTTTTTATACTTAATGGGATTGCCAAGCAGTGTGTCCTTCAATTTACTTTACTTTTCTGTTAAATCTTGAAGACAGTATAAGGTCTGGATTGCCAGATCGAGGAGATGGTTCTATTCAGGAGAATCCAAATAAAGGCTCAGAGCCAGGGATGACTGAATTAGACACAGGGGGGTGTGAGTTGATTTACGTGACTTGGATAGAGGGTTTGAGTAATGTGGGATGAAAGGGAAAGAAGTACAAGAAGATAAGAAAAGGCTGTAGGTGCCGTGCTAAGGAGGGTGGCTCTGGATCTTCAGAAGGGAAATTTTATGATTAATCATAAGACAGATGTTAAAGTAAAGGTGATTTAAGATTAATCTGTCATTACATGACAGAATAAAGCCAGGATGGCAATTATGTCTCAGCTTGCATGTCAACCCCAAGCATTCACAGTAGCTTCCTACAGCCCTGTGTGGAGATGATTCTTAGGGTACCTTGGCTCATAGGAGGAAATACTTGACCGATTAGTTCTGTCTGAGGTGAGCATGGGACACTGGGTATTTTCTATCCATGGATTAAAACCAAGAATGTCTCATGACAGAAAAAAAAAAAATACTAATTCAGTTTGAGCATGAGTAAGGACAGAATCAGCGTTGCAGAGGTGAAATATAAAGATAATAAAACCAAGAGTTATAGGTTGTAGTAATTAAATGGACAGCCTTAGCATATAAAGCACAAGGAGGTAGGGCACCTGGGTGACTCAATCAGCTAAACGTCAGACTCTTGATTTTGGCCCAGGTCATGATGATCACATGGTTCATGAGTGCGAGCCCTGCATTGGGCTCTGAACTGGTGGTGCAGAGCCTGCTTGGGATTCTCTCTCTCTCTTTCTCTCTCTCTCTCTCTGTGCCCCTTCCTCACTCCTCTCTCTCTCTCTCTCAAAATAAATAAATAAACTTAAAAAAAATAAAGCACAGGGATGAGAGGGCAGGATGGTGTTTCTGAACAAGAAGGAGAAATAGAAGGACCCACGATACTCTGGAGCATCAGAGGAGAGAGCATTTTGCTAGAAGAAATATTCTGATCAACTGGTTCTGACTATTACAGAAGGGACAAGGCAAGGGTGGTGGTGCCCATCCGTTGCTATTCTATGAAAAGTGGGCATGGCCTAGTGAGACAGAGGTGATAACACCCTTTAAAAGTTTCCAGGGGCGTCTGACTTTGGCTCAGGTCATGATCTCATGGTTCATGGCTTAGAGCCCACCTCGGGCTCTGTGCTGACTGCCCAGAGGCTGAAGCCTGCCTCAGATTCTATGTCTTCCTCTCTCTCTGCCCCACCATACTCATACTCTCTCTCTCTCAAAAATAAATAAACATTAAACATTTTTTAAAAAAGTTTCCAGATAAGCAGGAGAATAAGACTGTCAATAAAATGATCATTAAATAAGTACTATACCAGTGTTATGTAAGCATTCTTTGAGAACATAAGGCAGGACAAAATAAATTTACTACCAAAAGTGAGACAAGACCAGAGAAGCTGACATCTGAGCTATACCCATGTTGATATGGGGTCAAACCCATTGATTCATATATTTACATGACATTTATTTTATTTCATTCGATATGTTATATATTCATACAGAATATATTTTATATGGTAATATAATAAACAGTATAATATCCTCTTATTTAAACATTCTACATGTTCTTTTTCCTTTGTACTATTAATGGATATTTCAGTTGTTTCCAGATTTGGGGGAACTATAAAGGAAGCTACTATGAACAATCTTGTATATGTTTCCAGGTACAAATATTAACAGATTCCTTTTTTATTGTCTTTAGAAGTACAAAAATTAATATGTCAGCATTTTCTGTTTTTTGAGTTCATGTAAATGGACTTTTTTCTTTTTGCTCCATTGCATTTTATATGACTTATTCAATTTCTTTTATTGTATAAGTATACCAAATAAGTAATAATATTAATAATAATAATAAAAAGTATATTATGCAATTGAATAAAATACAGCTGCATAATATACCACAATTTATACGTTTATCTGCTACCTTTTTTGGAAATATGGGTTGGTTTCAGGTTTGGACAGTTATAAATACTACTGTTGTGAATATTATTGTTTTTGTAATTTGCTATATACAGGCTCTCATTTCTTCAGGCTGTCTAAGTAGGAGTGGAATTGGTGGTCATAGGGTATATATAACTTTACACAATTTTGCCAAACTGTCTTCCAAGGCAGTTGTAATAGTTTACATGCCCACCAGCATTGTAGCTTTTTGTCCTACACCTTCAGGAACCCTGGGCATCCTCATACTTCTAAGTGTTTACCAATAAACACACAGATATATATGCACATATACATGTATATATTACTGGATACATGCAAATTAAATCCACAATTTCTCCATTAACTACTCCGAATAATAGTCAAGCATATTCTCACATGTTTACTGGTAAATTTGAAAATGTCTGTTCATGTATTTTACCCATTTCTAGTGGGTCATCTACCTTTTATTATTCATTGATTTGTAAAGGAGTGCAGCCCTTTGTCCACGTTATATGTTCCATCTATTCTTCCACTTTGGCTTATCTTCTCATGTTTTATATGGTGGCTTTCATTGAACAAAAATGCTTACAAATAATCTAGTAAAGCTTAATGGTCATTTTCTTTATGCTTAATTCTTTGCGTTTCTTGTGTATTTTCTCCTATATTAACCTTTAAATTTATATTTACTTTACCACTCTTAGGACTTTGATTCACTGGGTACTGATGTCGAGGTAGGTGCGTGAATTACACTGGATGATTTCATTCAGTAGATACACAATTGTCTCATCATTGTATATGAGCAAGACTGCCCTTTCCCCACTGCTGTGCAGTGCCACTTTGTCACAAATCAAACATCAATATGTGTTAGATTTTTCTAGCCTTCTGGGCTCTCTCCTTTGTCCTATCGGTCTGTTCATTTATCTTGGAACCAATATCATACTGCATTGATTATTAGAGCTTTATAATATATCTTGAGAGTTAAGAAAATATTCTCTCATATATTTCACACATTTCATGGGTGTCTTGCCTATTCTTGGCCTTTTCAGTTTACAAATAAAATTGAGAATAAGCTTGTCAATTGCCATTAAAGTGTCCTATTGGAATTTTAACAGGGATTGCAGTTATGTTTATAAATAAGTTCAACATAAATAAAACTGACATCTTTCCAGTATTAAGTATTCTAACCAATGAACATTGTAATGTCCTTCCATTTATTAATAAATACCATTTACTTAAGTGTTGCAAGTATTTTTAATACTTTGTAATAAAGTTTTACACTTTTCATTCTGTGTAGGCATGCACATCTTTACTTAAATTTACTTCCAAAAGAAAGAAGGAGGTAAGATAGAAGGAGGAGGAAGAAAGGAAGGATGAGAAGAGGAGGGGAGAGGAGAAGGAAGTGGGAGGAAGAGAAGGAGGAGCTGGGCAGGAGAGAGAAAATGGAGAAAGGAGGAATAGAGAAGTGAAAGTAAGAGGAGGAGGGGAAGAAGGGCAGAACAGGGAAGGGAGGAGGAGGAGCAGAGAGAGAAGGAAATGAGGACAGTAGAGGGAGGTAGAGTGGCAGGAAGAGGAAAGAGGTTTTATTCTCTGATCTATATTCAAGTCAGAACACTTAATATTTTTAAAGCTAACTCACCATTGCAGTTGCCATTGGATAGAGAATTGAGCAACGTGTTTTGTTCACACTGAAATGAAAATGAATATTAGGAAAAATAACATTATAACAATTATTTCTGTCTCTGAAAACAGCACATGTTTCTTTTCTCCATAAATAACAAAAAACTGGGCTCCAATAATATTTTTCATTAGTCTTTCTTTTTCAGAATAATAAATACAACAAATTGAGATAATAAAATAATCAGCGGTTCTAAGTATTTATTAACTTGGTAGATAATTTATGTTACCAAGTCAGACTATCTTATTTAGAACATTTTCTACAAGACTAAGTTTGTTTTGATTTTTGATCAAATTAAATGTTTACATGTGTTTTCATGTAGTGTCTCCAATCAGAAATTAACCTTATTAATAAAACATTCCCTGACAGAGAGCCATTGACCATATATTTCATATTATATTAGAGTTAACTATTCATCTGTGGCTCCATGAAAATCCCTGAGAAACATTCTTGATTTACGGGAATTCTGGAAAATGAAAATAATTCTTTATCCTACAATTAAAGTTCTTTGAAATTGTCAATAATTGATGTCCCTAATGAGATCACATGCTACCTACTTCTCAAAGGATTTATTATTATTATTGTTAGTGATGATGATGATAGTAATTGATAGTTTTGACTACCTACTATATACCAATGACTTTATGTTAATTATTTAATCCTCAGAGCAATCCTATGGAGTTACTAATCTCATTTTCCATAGGAGGGAGCTAAAGATTGGAAAGGTTAAATAGCTTGACCAAAGTCACAAAGTGAGAACCTGGACTAAATCCAAAGCTCCTGCCTTTCCATTCAGAACCCCATGCTCCCAACCACTACATTCTACTGCTTCTCCCATGAAATCAGTTCATCCTAAATGCTGCCTAGAGAACATCTATTTTCTCTTCTTGTTACCCAGTGATACAGCTTATATGCTTTAATTCTGGCTCTGACAGTTATCAGCTATATTTCCCCCAGGCATTTTATAATTCTAAGTTCCAATCTTCCTTTTTTGTAACATTCAAATAATGTCACTTACATCATGGGGTTGGGGATGATTAAGTAACAGCCTAATTAAAAGGACTAGCCTCTGAGAGACATTCAATGAATGCAATTTTCCTTTCCCTGCTCTTATTTTTAATCTTGTCTGAAATCTGTGCAAAAGAATTTCAAATAATTTATGTAGACACTCTACCCTCAAAGAGATGAAGCATAACTCCACACTCTAACTGTGGCTGCACATAGCAATTTGCTTCCAAAGGCTACCATTATGGAAAGGGTAGAAACGGAGTAACTTTCCACTGGGGACACCTGACAAATCCTAGCTCCTGTAGGTGACCAAAGTTAACAACAGAGATGTATCATATTGATAGTATGTACCTTTGACATGATATGATGAAAATGGAACTTCACTACTATAGTTTTACTCCTAAAATCCCATATCCCTGATCTAACCAGGCTAAATTCCAGTAGAGGGGCATTCTACAAAATACCTGAACAATTCTACTCAATTGTCAACAATTGACAAATTGTCAAGTCAACAAAAATAAAAAAGTCTAGGAAACTGTTACAGTGAAGCAGAATCTAAAGAGACAGGACAACTAAATGTAATGTGATATAGTGGATGGACTCCTGGAACATAAAAGGACATTTGGCAAAACTATGAAGTCTGAATAAAGCATGAACTTTAGTTAATGATAATGTATCCATTTTGGTTCATTGAAACATTACACAAGAGTTAATAACAGTAAGAAACTGTGTGGTACAGGGTATATAGGAATTCTCTGAACCAACGCTTCTCAACTCCTTTGTGAGTCTAAAGTCATTTCAAAAATTAAGTGTATTTAAAAGAAAAACAACTTGTTTAAGCAAAAGAAAATTTGGGATAAACAGAAGGTTGAAACTTCCTTTGTAAAGTGAGATCACAAAATGGTGATTATTATAGGGGTATCTATAACCTATACAATAATGAACATGAATCCAACAAACACTAGGACTCTGAGATCCTAATGAGCCTCTGTATTCAGGAAGATATTTAATGATGATATATAAGAAGTATATTGTCCCAGTACAACAAAAACAGGAAATCCTTTTTCAGTTTGTGTTTTGAATATGACGTGATTCTTCTTGCCCCAGGATGTTTTAAATGCCCTTATATTACCACTGTCTATTGAAAATGTAGCTGTTAGAGAAGAGCACCCTACTTTAGGAACTGTGTACCACTATGCAGAGCCCTATAAAAGGCGGCAAAGCTGCAGTAGTAATTAATTGATGCTGACTCAGGACACTGAGTCTGAACTTGGAACAGGTGCATGGTCCTTAAAACATGAAGTTGATATCATGGACAGACAGAGTGTGACAAGGATGAGATGCCCGAAAGACCACCCATTCAACCATTCTGAAGACAAATCTATTCCTGGTTCCTCAGATAGCAATGCTTCCGGATTACCATCTAAATGTGTATTGTATCCTTCAGAACTCACAGTATGTAAATACATATAATATTTGCATTATTCTCATTATAGTGAAATGTACTCTCAAGAGATCCTTCCTCACCATTATAGTTCTGAGTGAAAGAATCCCTTTGGATGTCATTATGTACCAATAACCTAGATTCAATGAACTCTACTAGATGATTAGACTCAAATTTCTGGAGTTCCAAGTTGGTAAAATCACGTATGTGGTACCTCCTCAGAGAAGGCTGTGTGGATACGATGTTATTTTTGACTTCATATGCTACAAGATGAACACATGCCAACTGTCAATTCTAAAAACAAGTTGGAACAACTTAGTCTTGCAGAAAAATATTCTAAGGAAAAGATTATCATCAATAAATAACTACTTATAAGAATATTCACATCAGACACTCCACTAGACATGATAAAGCCTACAAAGAATCATATCATTTCAAGAAGTAAATCTACATTTTGGCAAAATAAGACCACAGATTTCTTGTGGGTTAGTTAGGTTATTTGGAAGTCTAGACAAATATTCCCACAATATTGTTGTGCATGGTGGTTGTCTGCTTATGCCAGCCACAAGAACCTACCTATCTCATAACACAGCTAAAAACATGTGTTTTCTAAGGCTTTTAAAAAACGACTTGGAGTGCCTGGGTGGCTAAGTCGGTTGAGCGTTCAACTTCGGCTCAGGTCATGATCTCAGTTAGTGAGTTTGAGCCCCGCGTTGGGCTCTGTGCTGACAGCAAGGAGCCTGGAGCCTGCTTCGAATTCTGTGTCTCCTTCTCTCTCTCTGCCCTTCCCCCATTAGCTCTCTGTCTCTATCTCTCAAAAATGAATAAAAGTTAAAAAAATTAAAATTAAAATTAAAAAAAAATAAAAAGAATTTGTGGGGCACCTGGGTGGCTCAGTCAGTTAAGTGTCTGATTTTGGCTTAGGTCATGCTCTCATAGCTCATGAGTTCGAGCCTCACGTTGGGCTCTGTGCTTACAGCTCAGAGCCTGGAGCCTGTTTTGAATTCTGTGTCTCCATCTATCTCTGCCCCTCCCCTGCTCACACTCTTTCTCTTTCTCCTTCAAAAATAAATAAACATTAAGAAAATAAATAAATAAATAAATAAGAGGCCTTGTATCCAACTTGGACAACTGGGAATGTATATCCACCTTTGGCATGAGTGCAAGTTCTTCTTAATCCAAATCACAGGTGGGGTTCCTAATAATCCGATGAAAGTGACATCCTAAAGAGCACAGTGAGAGGAAAAGACAGGGCTGGAGATAACACAGCCAGGGACAGCCTTGTAGGCTTGCAACCTGTGTGGTCACACAGGGTCCTATTGCTTAGAAGGGTCTCCTCCTTGGTTTAATGCTCTCTATTGCCATCTTGAAATTCTTAGTCACTGTTGAACAAGGGAACTCATATTTTCATTTCACGCTGCACCCAGTAAATTACATATCTTATTGTGTATTTATGGCCTCTATGGTGTGGGTCAGTATGATGCCCAGAGACAGAAGTATAAAGCTGAAAGGAATAGAAATGGGTCACTGAACAGCTCCTGGGACACTAAAAATGGGAGAGTTAATGCCTCCTATGTACCTGAGTGACTGGGGATAATACACATCCAAGGATACAAGAGAAAGGGATATTTGTAATCTGGAGCAGTCATGGCAAGCTTCATGGAGAGGCTACTACATGCACTCAATGAAACTAATAATATTAACTAATGTTTTATAGGGTGGAGTAGGCCAGGGAGTATTCTAAGTGACTTGCATATATTAACTCATTTAATCATCCTGATTTTAGATGAGAAGACTGAAGCACAGAAGGTTTGATAACTCAGTTATGTTCCTACAAACTCAGGCAGCTTAGCTCCAAACTCCATGCTAAAGGGCTTAAGGATTCAAATATTTATAGATAGCTTATTTCCCTTAAATCATCCTGATGCACATTTGATACCTATGTTAATTAAGACAACTTGTGGAAATAATGCTAGTTTTTATAATAATGTTATAATGATGGCAACAGTTTATGCTTCTCTGAAGTCATTTATCATATTCTATCTCTTTTGGATTCGGATCTGACTCTTCTTTCTCTTGGTAAAAAGATCATTTAAGCTAAATGATTTGTCTTATTTATTCTTCTCAGGGTTATAGTACCTAGTACACATGTCCACTAGATATATGTTGGATGAATGAATAAATGAACAAAGGAATGAATGACAGTGATTACCTAAAAGCTAACTATAAGAACCAAATAAAAAGTACTAAACTATATAAGGTGTAGCTGAGAGAGCAGTTTCCACTCTTATAATGTATCATATTCCATGATACAGATCTTAGTATCATGATAGAAGGATATTTGTAGTACAGTAATAGGAACTAGCTTTCCTACCTTGCTGATATCATCCAGTAGCTGGTTGTTGGCATTTTCCTTTTGGACTGTATTCATTAGATCAGTATGAAACTTCTTTGCATTCAGGAAAACAAGTGGGTTGTTTATTGAGATAATTTTCACCTGCTGCAGAGTTTCCTTTGGAGGAAAATATGAATAAATTCAGAGTTTTGAATGAAATAAAAGAGGATAACTATCCAAACAGTCTAACTCTTACAAATCCAAATGTCACTCAATGATGGAAGAATCTCTTAATCAAGGTTTTCATTATTAAAATTTATTTGTAAAAGTTAATATACTATCATGCTTCTTCTGAAAAATATTAGGAAACATTAATAACCATGAGATGAGCCTGCATCTTTTCAAAAAAATGGCACTTATTCCTACTGATTTGGGGGAGGCAACATCCCAAGATACCCAAAGAGTTATCAAGAAGACCTACCCTTCCAAAAGTACCACTTCTATACAATCTAGAAATTAAAAGTTCATTCACTTAAACATCAGTATTTATTTTAATGAAAATACGTCCTAAAGGGTTAACTCTCAGTCATTTACCTCATAATGATATAGCTTTCTTTGGCTGGAATTATAATCTTACGAGGGACTGATAGTCCTAATTAGGAGAAAGAAACCAAGAGATAGTATCTGAAAGGTAGTTTCACTTTGGGCAGGCCGAAATTACACTGGATTGACAGGAGGCAGGTAAGAGATGCAGGAAGGGAGAAGAAAAAGTTTCCAAGCAAAAGGTGCCTGCTTTGGCTATTGCCCAGGTTCTCCTGGCAGCAATTGCTGGTTTGCAGCTGAAACCATGCTCTTCACGACCTTTGGGAAAGGGGTCTGCCCTGGAAATGGAGATGATGGTGAGTTCTGTCGAAAAACTCCTTACCAGATAAATAAAGCAATACTCCTTCAGGCTTTAGTACTTGCATAGAAGAGGAAGCCCAGGGATTAGAGAAGCAGATGGGCAGATAAGGAATGATCAAAGAAAGAAAACATTAGGTATGTGAATTTGGACAATTCATTTAACCACTCTCGGCTTCTACATCTTTTAAAGGAGGTAAAATTTTAAAGTACATAATCTCAAAAAATTTCCATAGCTACACAACTGACTAAACTCTAGAAAGTGAGATTTGCTACATGTAAACAATCCCAGAAAACAAAAACTTTAAGTTACAAAATTAACTTTTAATCAAGAGTAAATCTCTTACAGAGAGAGACAAATCAAGAAACAGACTTCTAATTATAGAGAATAAATTCATGGTTACCAGAGGGGAGGAGGTGGGGGTTAGGTTAAATAGGTGATGGGGATTAAGGAGTGCCCTTGTTGTGTTGAGCACCAGGTGATGTAGGGAAGTGCTGAGTCACTATATGTACACCAGAAACGAATATTACACTGTATGTTAGCCAACGGGAATTTAAATAAAAACTTAAAAAAAAAAGAATAAATCTCTTACAAACCAAAACAATAAAACAATTCGTGGGCCTGTTATATTTAATTATCACAGAGCCCCACATCTAAGATTGACCCACCAAGCACACCACATTATTGGGCCAGTGTGTTGTTTTGAGTTAAGATAATTCTTTTAAAAAGCAGGTATTGGTTGAGGAATACAGATTCAAAGTGTGTCAGAAAAGAGATTCTCAGTGGGGTTGAGTTCACCCCCCAGAGAGGTCTCCCAAGTTCAGATGTGTTTCATGTGAGGAAAGTGGAAGGGCATGAATGGAGGAGAGGAGTGGCAGACCACTGACAAGCTTGAAGTTAGCTAAAAACTCCACCTAACAGCCCTTGTTCGAATCTTGCTCTTAGTTTTTTTCCCCTCTTATTTTTGACACAAATCATTAAATAATTAGTGAACTGTAATGTTCTAATAAAATTAAGATATCCATGTGACTGTTATTCAGGTGTGTGACTACACTGGAAACAGTCAAGAATTAATGATATGGAATAATTTTGACAATGTTTATCTTCTTACA
Source organism: Crocuta crocuta (assembly GCF_008692635.1). Lineage (NCBI taxonomy): Eukaryota > Metazoa > Chordata > Mammalia > Carnivora > Hyaenidae > Crocuta > Crocuta crocuta. Next base: position 7,413,740 of record NW_027531285.1, on the reverse strand, counting down.
AATCCCCTCATTCACTTGCCTACATGTTTAGTCTGAGAAGAAGGTAAAGATTAGACAGAATTTATTAACCAGTAATCTTTAAGCTGAAAATGGTCAAGGTTGAATTGTGTTTCAAAGCTAACAATGTCAAGGCTAATGTACAGAGCTATATGTGTAGTGTGGATACACAGAAAACTTTAGGGGCCCTAGAGCTAGTCTGGGACTTTCCATGAGCACTAAATTCTTGTGGAAAATTAAAAAAAAAAAAAGGAAAAGAAAAAGAAAATCATCATTGGTGGAAAACTTGAACCTGGGACAGTCTTAGGGCTCTGAACTCTAGTAGCTCTCTATGAAGTAAACTTTTTCACACTTAGTAAAACCACAAGCCAGGAGCGCCTGGGTGGCTCAGTGGGTTAAACATTCAACTTTGCCTCAGGTCATGATCTCTTGGTTCCTGGATTCGAGCCCCACATCAGGCTCTGTGCTGACAGCTCAGAGCCTGGAGCCCGCTTCAGATTTTGTGTTTCAATCTCTCTCTGCCCCTTCCCCACTTATGCTCTGTCTCTCTCTCTCTCAAAAATGAATAACTGTTAAAAAAAAAAACAACTCTAAAACAACAGCCATAATGTATATAAATACTGAATCACTATGTTGTACACCTGAATCTAACACAATAGTATATGCTAATTATTCTTCCATTGCACACACACACAAATACACACACACACACATTTCCCTGGGTGTCACAGAAGGACTCCTTGTGCCGCTTCCAACTTCCAATCTACTCAGAAATACCCTGACAATTAGTCTTTCTGGTAGGAACCCAGTTCTTTTTGTTCTGAGGGAAGTCATGAGGTACTGAAGCAAGTACATATGAAAAATAGAGGAAAAAAATAGGTTAGCCAAACACTTACAAAGCAGGTTCAAAGTAAGGCCAATTTTTTTTAATTGCTAATATTTAAGTCAACATTCTTTCCTTCACTTTGAACTTGTATTGGTCATCCATCAGAACAAGAAACTAGAGCTCAAACACAACTGGCCTGCCCAAGCATGGACAAGGCACAGCAATTTACATAAGCTGTTTCCTTAAAAAGATGGCCGCTGTGCAAGACCCCAATCCTATTGGTATTCCATACCCACTGAACTCAATTACCCTGTGGTAATAATACAATCTTATTGACTGTGTTACAAATAATAAAAGCAATACCATGATCCAACCTTTTTTTATTTCCTTCCCTATTCCTTATCTTCTTCCATCATTTAATTAGGAATAGACTATTTGTTTAGTTTGACTATTTTATGAAACTTAGCTAGTGGAACAGAGGTTTCCAATGCCTCAGCTAATCTGGGCCATGATTCCACTGTGAATAGTTCTAGGAACCATGCTATCATCTTCTCTGAATGCAACACGAGATTTTTTTGTTTTATGTCAACTGCCACATGTATGGTGGTCCCATATACCACTGAAAATTCATGCTAGTGAAAAATAAAATTATCATGTATTAAAGTTATACCTAACTTATGTTACCTTAAAAGTATCTAAACTACAAGTATTGTTAATAATTACACAAAGGAAAAGAAAACTAAACTTACACCATCCATTTCTGTCTTCACTTTAAATTCCATTTCTTTCATGTTTTTTATACTCAGAGTTTTTGCTCTAGAATTCAAGCAGAGAAAAAATAAAATGTCACTTCCTAATCACTACATTAACAAAGAAAATGCAAAAAAGATGTCATTTAATCTTAACAATTAGAACATACCCCTAATGGTTAACGTTTTGTATCCTATTTGAGCATAAAACACTGGTAAATCTATTTCTCAGGGATCTTCAGGAGTAGAGAGTAATACCAGAGGCATCTAAGTAGGGATTAATAAAACAATTGACCTCATCTGGTATCCCAGAGGCTGATCTCTGTAAGCCACGAGAGATAGATTGACAAAAAGAATATAAGAGAGTATATGGTGTTTGGGGAAATCTTGTTTTAGGGGAAAAAGAAGTAAGGAGAAAATCAATGTCAAGATAGGACAAGATACTGATGAATCTACACAGATAGGTTTCTATAGAAATCTCTTTATAGAATCTATACAGACAAAACTTAAAAATTTGTGAAGTATATTATTTTACAAAGAGTTTCAAGAGAAGGATGAGAAATGAGTAGAAGCATTATCAGATGATGAACACTGAGAAAGTAGAGAAAAAATTGGACAAAATAGCGGAATGGTTTACAGATGTGCAGCAAAAATCTTTAATAAATGATCTAGAAGAAATCTTTGTATGTATAAAATCTGCTTCTGAAAAATTAAATTTACTGAATTTATTTAATTTTCTAAATGATTAGATTTTACATGGTCATTGAATAATATATCCCCTTCACTTGATTAAGGAAAAAAAAAACTGCTCCATGATACACTGTATGGCTATGGGTTAATATACTTTGATAGGTTTTATATACTCTATTTTATAGTGTGGAGAAGATTTCTCTTCCTTAAAACCAATATTGGTATGTATCATTACATAGATAAAACCTTTTCTTTTCATCTCTAATTCTCTGATGCCAAGGAAAACATGGGAGTAGCACTAAATATTACACAGAAATAAAAGTAACTGGCAATACCATATACTTTGCTACAGTGTCAAAGTAAACAGCATTTAAGTAAGATCTTACCTTGGGAAGCGACCAATCACAATAGCTATGGTACAGACCACACCAAACAACAGCCCCACGTTAGCAGCAAAGCATATTGTAAATACATATGTACTGACCCAGATGCCCTAGAAGAGAAACAGGAAACAGAAGATACAAGTCCTTTGGTATTCTCTCTTATGATCGCTAAATTTTTTACCATCTTATTCTATAGCATTTCTGTAAACAAAACTCTCAGCAAGAACAGATTATTTTAAAAGTGGTAAACAGAAGTCCAGGAACACAAAAGCAAAGCCTATTTTCATTAGATTCTTAGCTGGGAAGGGTGGGGAAAAGGCACATTTTTTTTATTTCTAGAAACTTCCAGCCCTTAGTTCAATCCCCAACAACACTTTACTTAAAGATCTGTAAATAGTTGGTTGATGTATATGGTTCAAAAGCATTGCCATAATTTCCCATTGTTTTCTCATTTAATGTCATAATATTACAAGCAATTGTTAGCAGATTTTTGGTCATTCCCAACAATTTCTATTTTCTAGGACTGCTGTACAAAGAACTAAGGTAGTAAGACCTTCAAAACCCAATGGTTAAAACAACTGAATCTAATACTACCGAGGCCACTTTTAGATCAGCCACTCTAAAGATTATTATAATTTTATTTGCAAGAGGCAACTTCTTATGAACTTCTGAAAGCTAAAAAATCTGAGCCAACTTAGCCCTTGGAAATATTTCATAAGATTGCAAGAAATATCTTTTTCTCCTTTAGTTGAGATCCCAACATTATTCCAGTTTTGTCCACCACCTGAAATTATAATCAGTAACAAAATACTGTATAATAATTGACATTTCTAAGATTGTTACTGACAAAAAAAAAATCTTTAAAGGCAAAATACTTTGTGAAATCCAGATGGTTATATTTTTTAAACAGAAAATCCTGCATTTATCAAATAGTATACCAACAAAATATTCAAACCCCTCTTTTCCCCCAAATTATCTGCCTTACTTTACCTATGCATACACTTCTAAATTGAAGTCTTTCTGTCCTAATGTCTATATTATCACTTTGAAACATCTTCAACTACCTAATTCAACTTATTTGCAAATGAAAATGTCAGAAACTTCTTTATCTAATCTGAGTATGGCACAGATTCTTGTAGGGCTGGGTGAGACCAGTTTGAAGCAAATGTTTCTAAATAGCACTTTTTAATCAAAATACTTTTCCTTTGTATTATTTATCTAAATGGAGCTTGACTTGTTTCCCATGATAGGCTATTTTGAAAACCTAAGCCCTTTGATGCAAATGGAGGGATTTTTATCTATAAAATTCTTTTGATAGAGAAGAAACAAACATTCTGGAATAAAAGAGAAAATATATCTTTTTTAAGGCTTATTTATTTATTTATTTATTGGGGGGGCAGAGAGAGAGGGAGAGATAGAATCACAAGCAGGGTCCATGTTCTCATCGTAGAGGTAGATGCAGGGTTCCATCTCATGAACGATGAGATAATGACCTGAGCCAAAATCAAAAGTTGGACACTTAACACACTGAGCGACCCAGATGCCCCAAGAAAATATATCTTAAGTGTACTCATGTTCAGATCCATCACCAAGAAATGTAGTGCTAAGTTAGCACTTATTATGACATCATCCTCAGCCTGTCATCCTATAGGTTAGACACGGAGATGTTTTTCCTCTATTTAGGCAAAAAGACAGTCATTTGAGTCTTTTATTTGTATTAGTGTAATTTTTCCTCCCTAATGTATTACATTATGCTTCATCACATACAAAATAAGGCTGCAAGTTTTTGATCATTACTTCAATTTGCCATGATTGCTTTGTTTCTTACTCATCCCCTAATGCTGACTGAACCCTCCTGGGTGTGGCAGAATAAGACTTCACCAACAGCTTATAAGTCTAATTCCTCATGGCCAACCTCCATGATTCAGTATAGCATAGGGAACTGAGGATCCTGGTCCCTGCCATTTAAAAAACCACAGGGCCCAGAGGCCATGATTTATCAAAGCAGGCAGAAAGTTTGGTACCATCTGGTTCTATTTTTAAAGCATATTTACTTTCCCACAACATCATCTATTGTGAGTTAGGTTCCCATTGCTTAGTTATTTCCCAGGGCTACATTTATAGTTTTGAAAAAAACATCAAATGTAAATTAACAACATAGACCAGTAAATAGTTCCATTGGTGACAGTAAGTCCCCACACTGTTCTGTAACAATTTCTACTAAAGATCCAAGTGCTGTTTTTCACAGTTATAAGGAATTAGTTAACTCTCAGGCCCTTATTTTTTCATTATGTGTTACCACTTGATCCCTTCTCTATTGGCGCTTATAGCCTCTAAACACAAGCTAACCCCAGAGCTGACCTCAAGTAGGAAACATGTAAACACATAAACCCTTGCACCATTGAGCAACTACTCAATCACTTTGCCTCTTCCTCGTCTGTTTTGGTGATTGATATACATTAATATATTTGTGTAGATGTGAATTCTAGTCTCACTATTCAGTTACTCAAACTCAGCTCTGAGCTAATGAGTCAGGCCTCATTTTGGATTCCTATTTCCTCATTACCTAAGACAGGGTTTTTGATCTATAACTCAAAGTAGAATCATTATTCAGCTGTAAAAAAATTTTTAAAGAAATAAAAATTTCTAATTTTTCACGTGATGACTGCTCATATGACTTTTTAAAATTTCAACCTTCAAATTATTTTACATATATACACACCTTTGGTAACTTCTTTTCCATGATATTTTAGGTATATTCTATCTATTGAATAATCTGGATGTATTCTGTCTATTGGGCAATATAACCTGTATCCAGAAGTCTGTGTAACATTCTCACTATAAGTGCTCTGCTCAGGTCATATCCAGATCATCCATGGCTTCTCCCTGTTGTATTCCTTAGCAATGAAGGGCTACCTGCCCACTTCAACGTTAGGAGGGCTTTGTCAAGTGAAACCCAATGTTTCATTCAACCATCATGCATTTGCTATAACCATGTCACCTTTCTCAACCATACTTTTTGCCCACACCATACTATTTACTCCAAGTTTTCAACTATCACCTCTACATAGGAGACTACCAATTCTGAGCTATTACAACATTTTTCAAACTGTCTACCAATGTCATCAAACCCAATATGTCCAAGTGCAAACTCATTAACTTCACCCCCAAATCTCCCCTTCCTTCAATGTTCTCTTTCAGTTACAATACTAATGTTCTTCAAGACACTACAATCAGAAACCATGGAACCATATTCACTATTTCTCTTCTTTCATCTACTTGTCCAATAATTTCCCAAGACGTATCAACTATTAATAAAAAATGATCTCAAACCATACCCTCTTCTCAATTCACTGAGACCACCCTAATTGACTTTACTATGGCTTGCCTAGACTATTCTGACAGCCTATTTAACTTCTTGCATTTGTTATCAGCACTGTAAGCCATTTGCCATACTGCTGCCAGGAATATATTTATAAGTATAGATTTGGATATCAGATTCAGATAATATATTAAAGGCATTTTTACTCTACTATCTTCTATTAAAATCCATCCAAAACGATATAAAGAATGAATATATAGGGAGGAATACCCAGCTGCAATGAAACAAGAGCATGGCCACAACTCCTAACTATAAAATATGGTGGAGATTTACCAAATACTGTGAAATTTGGATGATATCAAGGAGGATACTGGAAGCCAACACATTTACTTCAAATTTCAGTCAATTATAGATTTCTTGAAATGAATGTCACAGTTTTTAAGTTCTATATAGTAATATTTGCTAAGAGCTCTAAGTTCTTGGGACAACGGTGGGCCGCCACAGAAGGAAATGCACTCATCTAATCTATATTTGATACCATAGAAAGAAGAGCAGCAAAATGAAATGCCATTTGTATCACTTACAACCTAGCTTCCTAACTGAAGGAGACTGACAGATGTGAAGTAAGGTGAAGAACAGAGAGAAAGCAGCAAGCGTTAGGTCATGAGAGAGCCTGTGACTGTGAGGCTTTGTTTCAACAAGGGACAAATCCGATGACATGCCTATGTCACAGCTGTGGGCTGCTCCCCTGCACCTCCTTCTCCTGCCCTTCCCACATTACTTTTCAGGAAATAGTTAGGTCCACTAAAGATGCATGATAATCATAAAAGAATAAACAAGGAACTTACTCATAGAAATGGAGGAAAGAAAGAAAACAATGAAACAGAGACAGAAGGTAGGTTTAGACATTTAATAGGCAATATAATCACACACACACACACACACACACACACACACACAGAAACCCCACACAAATAGATTTGAAAAGTCAAAGAAGAAAAACTGTGTTAAAAAAACCTGAAAATTAAAAACTAAGCTGGAAGAATTTAGAAAAGGATGTGGATGGAAATAAAAACGTTAGAGACAAAAGCCATATTTAAAGCTAAAAAAAAGGATAATCACAACTAGAAATCTATAACCAGAGACACAGTAAATAGTCCAGAGAAACCACATACATACTCCCCAAAATAATCATAGGAAAAAATGTAGATACAAAGAAAGACAAAATAATATCAGCAAATATATAATTCATTAGAAGAACATCTAGATTTGAGAAAAAAGTATTCAAAATATAGTAGAAGAAAAATTTGTATATAATCCTCAATTTTGTGATAAAAAAGATATGTCACTCTCATAGAAATTTGATTTCTTGTGGGTATTCAGCCACAAAAAATATTCTGATAATATTACTGAATCTCATGGGCAAGTAAGACCTTCACTGTGCATCAATGCTGAAAAACTAATTCACATGAAATAACAAATCAAGTTGGGGCACCTGGGTGGCTCAGTTGGTTCAGAGCCCAGCTCTTGATTTCAGCTCCGGTCATGATCTCCAAGTTCATGGGTTTGAGCCCTGCATGGGACTCTGCACTGACAGTGCAAAGCCTGCTTGGGATTCTCTCTCCTTCTCTCTCTGCCCCTCCCCTGCTCATGCTTGTCCTCTCTCTCTCTGCCTCATTCTCTCTCTCTCAAAATTAATAAATAAACTTAAAAAAAATAACAAATACGTCAACCTGTGATTTCTCTGCCTTATCCCTCAATACCTGACGATAATGCCAAGTCTAAAAAGCACCGAAGGAAGCATTTTAGACTCAGCCAAAAACTTCCTTCTACTATGAAAGAAAACAAAAACAAAAACAAAACAACAAAAACAACAGGGAATATAAAACACATAAGCCTTTCCTGAAAAGCTGCTTGTTGATGACATACAGAAAACAAAGAGATGAATTATAAAAAATAACTCAAGAATGAGAACCTGGATTAAAAAAAACAAAAGCTAAAGGTAAACACTAAATACATTTAAACAATCTTCTATGTTTTATAACTGAATGACATCATCTTCCTGCAATGATATTCCTAACTAGAAACTTGTAAGGAGCCCTAGACTGATGCACTGTATATGATGAATTGGTGGTGAGGACCAATTAATGCAATGTCTTAAATATTTATCAAGTGTATTCCTTCCTCTTGAACCTCCTCATCTCAGCTTTGTTCCAGACCTGCCTCACTTACCTGCCTGACTTACTAAAGCAGTTTCATCCATCTTCCCTAAATTACTCAAGCAATCCTTCTAATACATAAATCTTATTCTTATTTCTCCTTTCGGTGATTTCTATGTCCCATCTGTTACTAGATGTTCTACCCATCATTTCCTGGAAGAAGCCTTCCCTGGCATCTCTTCCCTTCCAATATGGTAATATGTTCCCTCTTATGTAATTAATTAGTTCCCTAGAATTACCTTTATCTGAGTTATCAAATAAATTGTAATTCAGTTTGCATCTTCTAATTTCTCTATTTCCATGTGCTACTTCACACATATCACCTTTAAAAAGTCATGACCCTCTATCAGTCTGGGTCATTTTAACCTCTTGGCCTGCCTATCAAATACTGTTCCTTCAAGTCTCAATTCACATTTCAGCTCTGCTGTTGGAGAGTTTTGTATTGACCCAGTCCAAATTAAATGGTCCAGCCTCCATTTTTTCCCAGCACTAAGCTTGTACATTTAAAAAAATATTTTAATTGTTTATTTTTGAAAGAGAAATAGCACATGTGCATATGCGAGTGGGGGAGAGGCAGAGAGAGAGGGAGACACAGAATCTTAAGCAGGCTCCAGGGTCTGCGCTGTCAGCACAGAACCGGATGCGAGGATCATGACCTGAGCTGAGGTTGGATGCTTAACTGACTGAGCCACCCAGGCGCCCCCCTCTCCTCAAGCTTGTATTTTTGCTTCCAGGTCATGTCATATCATGCCTTGTATAGTAAGTTAATATTTCTATGTCTGCTTCCTGCACAAATGTAAGTGTCTGAAGGAGACAAGTAATTCTTATTTATCTCTGCATTCCTCACGGCACCCAGCATTGTACTGTGGTTGGGTATTGAGCCTTGGGAGAAGTATTATGAAAGTAGGTACCATCACAAAGTAGGTACCCAAAGTCTCTCTGAAAAAGGAATCTGAAGGAGAAGGAATATATAGATAATTGCATTTCAGTATGGTGAATGTCATGATAAACAGAAGGTACTTATGAAATACTTTACCCATATTGGAAAGAGAATGAATTTTGGATGCTCCTGTACAGACACATTTCTCTAGAATTAGCATGTTATACATTTCTGTTGGTAGAAGCCACACTTTGTTATTGTTCAGTATATTTAACCTCTTGCTGGCAATATCCTATCAATATAATGTTCCTCTCAATGTAACTTCTTTAAAACTAAATCATGAGACTTTTTATGTATAGAAGGAATATGTTCACTGTTAAGATGTTCACCTTATATTGGGGGACCTGGGTGGTTCAGTCAGGTAAGTGTCAACTCTTTGTTTTGGCTTAGTTCATGATCTCATGGATGGTGAGTTCAAGCCCCATATAGGGCTCCGTGCTGACAGCACACAGCTTGCTTGGGATTGGTTCTCCGTCTCTCTCTCTCTCTCTCTGCCCCTCCTCTGCTTGCTCTCTCTGTCTTTCTCTTAAAATAAATCAATAAACTTTAAAAAATTAACAAAAGTATGTTCACTCTACATTAATGCAATGTATTTCTTAGTAATTGACAGTTTTTCATATGTGTTCTATTAGTGTGTACTTCCTTGATGAGCTTCACTTTAAGAATCAATTCATTATGGAAATTGAGAATCCCTAGTCCATTCAAATTAGCTCACATTTCTCTGTAAGTTATCAAACAAAAGGGGTGACTGGGTGGCTCACTAGGTTAAGTGTCCAACTCTTGACCTCAGCTCAGGTCATGATATCATGGTTCTTGAGTTCAAGTCCCATGTCGGGCTCTGCACTGACAGTGTAAAGCCTGCTGGGATCCTGTCTCTCCCTCTCTCTGCCCCTTCTATGCCCTCACTTTGTTTCTCTCAAAATAAACTTAAGAGTTCTCAAACAACACATCAATCAAAATTGGACAAAATTCCACTTCTGTTTCTTATAAAGACATTTTCTATTTTAATGCCTTAAGAGTCTGGAAAAATAAATAGTAGTTTACAAGTAGTGCACAAGTCTCAAATGGCCAGAACTATTTTCTGCAAATACATATTAAAAGCTGATCTTGCAATACATGCAGAGTCAAGCCAAAGAGGGTAATTTTGGGTCAAATATCTACTTACCCAATCAATTTTATCCACATTCCAATATTTTCTTAAGTCCCGAAACTGTATCAGCATTCCCTTCAATCCCACAACAATAATACTTGCAAGAACACACTACAAATAGGAAATAAGTTGATGAAGAAGTAAAATAAAGATTTTAATTTGAATTTAAAAGGACCAAGGTATTTTTTTGTTTGCTTTTAAAGTACTTACTAGAGAAAAGCAATCACCATTTAGAAGACTAAAACAATACTCATTTTGTTTAGAACCAACCTATTATTGCACTTTAGGAATATACTATCAATTCTAGAAAATCACAGTGTAAAACTTACACCATTAGAAAACATAAAAAAGAAAAAAAAAGGAAAGTTATGAATTATATGGGTGTATGTTATAAAGCTGAATGTCCTCTTAACTTTAATTATCCACTGCCAGATAATTTTTGTTGCAGAAAAAGTAAACATTTACATTATATATCTCTTTATAATTGCCTTCAATATCAATTATCTGGTTTCACCTGAAGATATTTATAACTCTCTTGAAAAGTGAACTTGATGATTAGATGATCCTCTTGTGGAAATGATTTATTCTCACTATATGAATGAAGAATTAGAACAAGACAGGACTGAGATGGTCTCTGGCTCTCCTAAGACCAGGATCTCACGTGGGTCACTTTGGTGCTTCAGGCTTATGAAAAGCAAGGTAAGCACTGGTAACACTGGTGTTCTGAACCACTTGGTATGAAGATGTATCAAGGGTGGCAAGATGTATTTGGTTCCCTACTCCCTTGCCCTGAACACATTCTTCTAACAGTACGAGTTCTGATAAAACTCTTTCAAAGTCTATTTCTTAAAACAGAGATTGTCCAGTTCCACCCTCCAAATGAACACAGAATAAATTTAGTTTCACAATGCCATGTTTACACATGAACTTAAGAAATAGAAAACAGCCACAGTCCTTTCCCAGTCCCCGCCCCCCCTCATCAAATGTGGACTCTGTCCACCTCCCCTTCATTCAATCACTACTTATGTCACATGGTTTTCATATGCAGGATCATTGAAGCCACTCTTATAAGATTAATATACAATGATTTCATTAAAAATAATGTTAAAAAGTAGATAATGAAAAAAGACTACTGTACCATGGGCAGCCAATAAAGCAAAGGTCCTACAGCATAGATGACTATCAGGACAAGAACGCAAGATATTAAGCAAGCCACCTGTAAAATACAAGACGCACAAAAAAGAAAGTGCTGAACATTCTTATTATTCCAAAGTTAAAGGAGGAAATATAATTCTTAGTTCATCTTGATTATAAGAAACTGAATGTTGGTGTGTGATTGTTAAACTGCCTAGACTACCATTATCTATATTTTGCAGCTGAGGAAACCCAAACGTGACAGCTGACAAACTGGTGCAATCAAATTAAGTCAGTGATGAGAGAAAAGCAATTCCACACAAAGAAATAGGACACCATCAACTTTTATCACACATCACGGCAATGGCTTTTTTTTGTTTAATAGTGAAAGTGACATTTCAATTAAAAGTCCTTTAGCCTGTTGTTGTTCAGCTTGACTCTCCTTGTTTCCTAGTGAGTTTGAATAATAACTGAATGTGCAACTTAGAGTTTTTTCCTCCGCTGATGATAAATTTCCACTGAAGCATTTACTCTCTTTGGAGCTCTTTGTTAGGAAGGGTTCTAGTATGAAGCAGTTATATGGCATTATAGGAGCAGTCTCTGTAGTGAAATAGGCTTGATTTTATTCATCCTGAAGAGTCATTAGTATAATGTTCCAACCAACTCAACTTGCTGACAAAAGGCAATTCAAAACACCTGACTCCTAGCTATGCTCCACTTGACAGAGAACCTGATTTCACATAAGCGAATGTGTATGACTTAATAAAAACATTTGGCCAAACTGGCAGCCTAACAGGAGAAAAGAGGGCTTTCATGGGACCACTAAGATGACCAGAATATCATTAGGGAGATCAGAAAGGGAATCAGGATCTATCAGAATGGCTAAAATTAAAAATAAATATATAAACACTCAATCAATATCAAGGGTTAGCGAGGACTTCGAGCAACTGAGGTTCCCGGACATTGCTAGTGGGAGTGCAGTGTAGTACAACCACTTTGAAAGGATTTTGATAGTTTCTTATGAAGTTGTGCATACACTTATATGTGTCCCTGAACTACCTAAGAGAAATGAAAACATATGCCCATGAGAATACCTATATGCAAATTATTATAGCAGCTTTATTCATAAACAGCAAAAATTATAAATAACTGAAATTCCATCAATTGGTGAATAGATAAATTATGGTACGTCCATAGAATAGAATACTACTCAGCAATAAAGCAGAGCAGACTACTGACACACGCAACAGCATAGATGAAACTCAAAACCATTAAAGTAAGTGACATATTTCATATTTAGTGGAACTCATCTCCAGCACTCCCCAGCATATAAAGGGGAAAATAATCCTTCTGTGGGAAACAAGTCTTCAGGGATCTAAGAGCACTCATTAAACAAGTCACAATATACCAAACTGTTATAGTACTCATCATCTAGGAACAATTGGTGATTTTGCATAAGAATTTTTAAATAGCAAAATATGTCTGACATTCTACTAGGGTGGAGAAAGCAGATCAGAGAGCAGATCATAGATTCATTCAGATAGCTCGGGGACTCAGTATGTTTATGGAAAGAAAAGGACACCAAATGCTAAGGTTTATTTCATGACAAAGGATAATGAATAGCAAATGAATAGCATGTACCCTTTTGTGGGCCTTCTCACACATATACTTACAATGTACCTGAAAATACAGCCTTTAATCTTAGTTGCAGACAGGAACTTTGGACAGCTATAGTGTAAATTCCTTGGAAGGCTCTGAGGCACAGGGAGGCAGAGTGACTTGTCCAAGATGGTAGAGTTCAGGAGTGAGAAGGCATGTGCATTATGAGCCAAGTTGGGATCCATAAAGCCGAACATGTTTTAAGGTTCTTAAATATGTTACAATTCACCGAAGCTGTTATAGGAAATACAACCTAACTGAATAATTTTATTTAAAAACAGTAAACTACAACTACCTTTGGGCTTTTCTCTAATATTTAATGGACCTTTCGTTCACGTGATGCTTTGTATGTACATCAATAATCAAACTGTGCACTCACTGAACTATGATTTGAGTCACTGTCAAAATGAGTCAAGAACTAAATGGATGTTACTTGCAAAGGATAATAAACTACGGGTAAAAAAAAAAGTTTATTTGTGTACCTTTGATGGTAAGCCATATAATGAAATAGACCATAGAAGCAAATGGCTTATGTTAGTTCCTTCAGTGCACTTGCCTCACCTAATGTTGCTGCCCTAGCTCAAAAGGTAAGTGTATCTAATTGGACAAAAAATCTTTATCAGCTCTGCCCAGTGTACCTAGTTCATAAAAATCAATAATATAAAAGTTCCTTCCCTCAAAGCTCTCAAAATACTGATATTCATTGTCTCTGCAGTTAAGACCCGTAGATGTTGAAACATGGATTTGTAAAAATCTTTGAGATCATGTAGTCCAAGTCATCATTTATATACGGCCAACTCAGTAACTATGCAAAGAGGTTGAACAAAGATGAGATATTTGCAGTGCTATCACAGACTTCTCTAATTTCAGGTTTCAGGAATAATACAGTGGAGCTGTATTTACCCTATTATTACCCAATTTCTGAATATCTGGCACTTTGCTTATGAAATGCTGCTTTTTATATATCTCTGATTTACCAAGAGAAAAATTTTAAAGGCAAGTTGCAACCCAAGCAACAGAGAACTAGGATATCTGTGTGGCTCAGTCTTTGAGCACTGGACTCTTGATTTGGGGCTCAGGTCATGATCTCACAATTTGTAAGATCGAGCCCTGCGTCAGACTCTGTGCTGAGAATCCCAGAACCTACTTGGGATTCTCTCTCTCCCTCTCTTTCNCAGGTCATGATCTCACAATTTGTAAGATCGAGCCCTGCGTCAGACTGTGCTGAGAAGCCCAGAACCTACTTGGGATTCTCTCTCTCCCTCTCTTTCTCGGCCCCTTTCCAGCTCTCTCTCTCTCTTTCTCTCTCTCAAAATAAATAAATAAACCTTCAAAACAAGAGAGAACCTTGTTCCTCTTTTTAAATTTTTTTTTTTTTTACATTTTATTTATTTTTGCAAGACGGAGAGAGAGATAGAGTGTGAGCAGGCAGACACAGAATCTGAAGCAGGCTCCAGGCTCCGAGCTGTCAGCATAGAGCCCAACACGGGGCTCAAACCCATGAATCATGAGATCATGACCTGAGCTGAAGTCGGAAGCTTAACTAACTAAGGCACCTAGACACCCCTCCTTTTTTTAAAAAAAAACAACTCAGAAAACAAACACTACGTAAGTGTCCTCTTCCTAATAAGTTTCAAGTTGGAGGAAGTTGTAACTAATAACGACAAGTGTTCACACCCCTAGTTATGCACAGGGCAAACGCTGTCTAGGTATGCTACTCTTCAGCTCTTTCGGTGCCATACTAACTAAATGACTAGAGACCAATGTTTTCTGCTCTAAAATCTAACTACTATATCAAGTTATTTCTGTATAAAGGATAATGAAATCTAAATGTTCTTCTTGTTGCATTCCATACACTATATATGTTGTAGGTTGCTTACAAAGATGACTCTGCAAGCAGCAGTGTTACGCATACCTACTAGATGGCTGGAGGAAGAGTGAGATGCCAGCCATGTCCTTCCTCAAGAGTTGCCAAAGAATGCAAAGTTGGTTGAAAGCCCACTATATGCACAGCTCTGTGGAAAGTAGTGGAATGGCAAAAGTGACAGGAAAGGGCAGAAGGAGAGAGAGGATGTTGGGTAATGAAGGCTAGATGAAGACAGCTTTAAGGAAGTTAGAAGCAATAAGCCAAATTTGAAAGAATAAAGGAACGTAGCTTGGCAAATTAGAACCCAAAGGCAATCTGAGTTTTGCAGAAAAACGCGCCAGCTGTCGTTTCCAGCTGTGACCGAGCTTTGCCCACAGCAGATGCTGCCTCTCACCCTTCATGTTTCGGTTAAGCCTCCCAAACTTCCCAGAGAGCACCAGGGTGTCTACTCTGTTGGAAGCAAAGGGAAATGCAGAGGGAAAGGGCTAGGGCATAATGCACTCCCTCTCATAATTCCTGATCTTCAGAGGGAAAAACAGAAGGAAGACCTGCCAACAATTCTTTGTGCGGGTGTGTCTAGGCAGCCCCGAGACTTTCTTATTCCTACATATCCATGCTCAGCATGTCACATCTTAAGGGAATCGCTGTGAAAAGGGTTTCTTCATGTGGAGGATAGAAATGTATTTGGGCCTCTGACCTCAGCACTTGGTATTAAATACTCAGTACCTTTTGTTATTTCAATTCAAACATTTTGATTTTTGAAACAAATGAGAGGCTTTACCATCAATTCTTTTGTATGTAAAATGGTCCTAAATGCACAAATATAGCCATATGTGACTCTTGTGCATTTGAGATGTGTTTAGTCCATATTTAGATAGACTGTAAATGTAACACACCAGATTTGAAGCCTTAGTACAATAAAAATAATGTAAAATGTATTGTTGATAATTTTTTGGATAGATTCTTTGTTGAAATAATATTTTGATTACATTGGGCAAATCCAAATATATTATTAATTTTAGTGGTTTCTTCTACTTTTTAAAATGTGACACCTGTGTGGCTCGTATTACATTTCTACTGGACAGCTCTTTTCTAAAGTCTGTGACCTTGAGCCTGGTTTCAAGTAGGATTTTCCTGATTTCAAATGTACTATGTTAAGTCCCAATACAAACTGCATGGCTTCACCTGTCCCTTTTTTTTTCTTTAAGTTTGATTGATTTATTTTGAGACAGAAAGAACACGTGCAACCAGGGGGAGAGAGAGAGAGAGGAAGAGAGAATTCTAAGCAAGATTCTGTTCTGAGAGTGGGAAGCCAATGGGGACTCAAACTCAACAACTGAGATCATGACCTGAGCTGAAATCAAGAGTCAGACTTAACCGACTGAGCCACCAGATGCACCTCACCTGTTCCTTCTTAATGTCAGCAAAACTGACTAGTTTTAGCATTATCAGATAACTTCATTTTTCATATATTCTTTCCTCACATAGTTACTGAAAACCTACTATGTGCTGAGTCCTGGGCGAGACACTAAGAATGTAGTGGACCAAAAGAAACATGGACACTTTTTTCTAGGAGCTTAAGTCAAGGGTAGAAGGCAGGCATGAGTCATAGAAATCACACTGATCAACATTTTGTGTACAACTGACCCTGAAAAAAAGAACTGGTGAAGTCTGGCAGACGGTCAAGGTCCACGCAGTGGTAGGTGAGCTTGTAGAAGGTCTGCTGCTGCTTCTGCTCCACTTCCATTATCATGTTGGCTCTTCAGAGAAGATTTAAAAAATCTCCTACTGAGGTGTGCTGATCACGCCCTGGAGGAGGACGCTGGGAAGAGGGAATCGGGCCTTCGTCTGGTGGGTCCTCAAAGTATTCAGACCACCATATCGGTCTCCCAACCACCAAGGGCAGCATGGGCAAAGGCAGCGAGGTGTGGAGCCAGGGGGTTACCTCAAGAAAGAAGCCAAAGTACACATGATGGAGAGCTCCAAATACCACTATGAGTAGAAAAATAAAATAACCAAAGTCTCAACAAGAGAGACCAAGAGACACCATTCAAAGAAGACTTCCCGAACGGACAGGCCCTGGACAGTCAAAGAGCCTTCTTTAATACAGCAGTACTCACAGGTGCAGAGTGCATAACAAGCTTTTAAAACTAACAAGAGACAGAAAGCTAACCAAAATGACAAAATGGAAGAACTCTCTTCTAAAGAAATTCCAGGAAGAAATGACAGCTAAAGAACTGCTCAAAACAGATATAAGATATATATATATATCTTATATCTGTTATATACATATATAAACATATATATATATACATATATCAGATATAAGCAACATAACTGAACAAGAATTTAGAACAATAGTCAAAATTAATCGCTGGGCTTGAAAAAGGCATGGAACCATCCAAGAAACTATTGCTACAAAGACTATAGAGCTTAAAAATAGTTGTGATGAATTAAAAATGCTATAAATGAGGTGCATAATAAAATGGATGTGTCCAATGCACGGATTGAGGAGGCAAAGAGGAGAATAGGTGAATTAGAACACACAATTGAAAAAGAGGAAGCTGAAAAAAAGAGACAGAAACTAATCCAGGAACACAAAAGGAGAGTTCCAAGAGCTGAGTGATACAATCAAACGGAAAAATATCCATATCATAGGAATTCCAGAAAAGGAAGAAAGAGGGAAAGGCGCTGAAGGAGTTCTTGAACAAATTATAGCTGAGAAATTCACCAATCTGGAGAAGGAAACAGACACTGAAATCTAAGAGGCATGGAGAACTCCCCTCAGACATAACTTGAACTGATCTTCTGTATGACATATCATAGTGAAACTGGCACAATATAAGGACAAAGAGAGAATTCTGAAAGCAGCTAGGGATAAAAGAGCCCTAACATACAAAGGGAAACCTATTAGAGTGGTTACAGACCTATCTACTGAAACTTGGCAGGCCAGAAAGGAATGGCAGGAAATCTTCAATGTGATGAACAGAAAAAAAATGCAGCCAAGAATCCTCTATCCAGCAAGCCTGTCATTCAGAATAGAAGGAGAGATAAAAGTCTTCCCAAATAAACAAAAATTGAAAGAATTCATCACCACTAAACCAGCCCTACAAGAAATCCTGAGGGGGACTCCATGAGGGAAATGTTACAAAGAACACAAGGTACCAGAGATACCACCACAAGTATGAATCCTTCAAAGAACACAGTGACTCTAAGCCCATATTTTTCAATAGTAACACTGAATGTAAATGGATTAAATGCTCCAATCAAAAGACGTAGAGTAGCAGAATGGATTAAAAAAATCTATCTATTTGCTGTGTACAAGAAACTCATTTTATAACTGAGGACAACTTCAGATTGAAAGTAAGGGGATGAAAGAATATATATCGTGCTACTGGAAGTNACAGGAAACCATCAAAACCCTAGGGGAGAAAACAGGAAACAACCTCTTTGACCTCAACTTCAGGAATCTCTTACTTGACACATCCCCAAAGGCAAAGGAATCAAGAGCAAAAATGAACTATTGGGACCTATTCAAGATCAGCTCTTCTGCATGGCACAGGAAACAATCAATGAAACTAATAGGCAACTGATGGAATGGAAAAAGATAGTTGCAAATGACATATCAGATAAAGGGCTAGTATCCAAAATCTATAAGGAATTCACCAAACTCCACATCCAAAAAACAAATAATCCAGTGAAGAAATGGGCAGAAGATATGAACAGACACTTCTCTAAAGACGACATCCAGATGACCAACAGACACATGAAATGATGCTCAATGTGACTTGTCATCAGGGAAATACAAATCAAAACCACACTGAGATACCACCTCATGCCAGTCAGAGTGGCTAAAATGAACAAATCAAAAGACTACAGAANGAGGAAGTTAACGGAGGACCATGGGGGAGAAGAAGGGGAAAAACAGTTGGGGAGAGAGAGGGAGACCTGAGAGACTCTAGAATGCTGAGAACAAAGTGAGGGCTGATGGAGGTGGGGGAGAGGGGAAGGGGGTGATGGGTATGAAGAAGGGCACTTGTTGGGAGGGCACTGGGAAGCGGCAGTGAGATCTGAAGGATGGGAGGACTTCACTTAGAGGGGAAGGGGAGGCAGCCACAGAAACTTGTGGCACACAGGAAGGAAGGAGGACCATGTGGCCCAGAGCTGAGAAAGAAGAAGAGAAGCATCCAAGATGAGGCTATAGAACGAAGCACCCAGAACCTTGTAGGTAAATAAAGGTATGAATACTAAGACCTCTGCAGAGCCTTCTATGGGCTTTAGGAGGACGTAACAAGATCATATTTACATTTTAAAAAAGCTTTCTATGGAGAAATATCAATGATGTTTCTTTTTTTTTTGAGAGAGAGAGAGAAAAAGAGAACACACATGCATGCAAACAAGGGAGGGGCGGTGAAAGAGGGAGAAAGAGAGCCTTAAGCAGTTTCCATGCCCAGCACAGAGCCTGATAAAGGGTTTGGTCTCACCACTGTGAGATCATGACCTGAGCCGAAATCAGAGTCAGACCGTTAACCTACTGAGACACCCAGGTGCTTCCTAATAATGTTTCTGAATAAGGAAGAGTCAGTTGGTGAAATAATTAACAATGGAAGGTGGTTCCCTCTGCTCCTTTAATTAGTTGTCATTAGCTTAAAAGTTGAAGAGTTTTTAGGTGTTCTAGATTAATTTACTGGGGATAACTCTGGTTCCTAAAAGAGATAGAGCCATATAAGGGGTTGTTTTGTGAAGCCTTGTCACCCAGAAAACTGGTTTCACAAATAGCCTATTTAAAGACAAAGCTTTTAAGGACTTGGCTTCCCCAGGGCCTTCTTCAAATCATGTCAGTTATCAGTTATACCCACATAAACTTAACAGTTGGAATGTTAAAGGTCTAAAATGACTACCATGGGAAAGCATCTTCGACTTGGGTACGCGCAGTAAGTCAGATTCCTTCTCTGTGCAACTTAATGGGAATTGTTGAACAGATTAGTGACCATTTCAACAAGCAGACCAGCAAGAAAATACTCTCCTGCTGAGCTTTATTTATTTTTCTGAAGTTGTGTTTTGTGAGATTTCTTCATTTCTTCTGAAGGCTAGAGTAAAGTGCCATGCAGAAAATAACTCTGAAAAGAAAAGTCCTTGGAAAATTTCTGTTGTCCTTATCATTCAAACATGTGGCCTCAAGAAAGGTGCCTCTCCATCCCCACTGCATTGGTTGAGCAAATATATGCCCACCTTAAATGAAAAATAAAAAATCCAAGATTTAAAAATAATTACATTTTTTCTCAATGTATTGTCTCTTTTAGACATTTAGTGTTTAAAGTTACAAAGATTAATGAGACAGTTTTGTTATTACCAAAATAGTAATCGGCAAAGCAGTAGACGCCCAAGGAAACTCTAGGTATGATGCACACTCAGGGGGAAGACATATCACAGAGTCTATTTCAACCTTCTCTTGTCCATGTGGTGAATGAAGATGCTAACCTGCTCAACATCCCCAGCAAGTTGGAGGGGCAGCTTGGAGTAGAAACTGCCCCACTGCACACCAGTCAAACTGGGGTGTTTTAATATTAAATGCTAAACAAAAGGTTCTGGAAAGATTTTATTATAAATAATAACAATGCAATCAATAATGGTTGTTACCAATGATGGAGTATTTATTTAGTGCTCAAGCTTTGGGCTAAGCAAGCATGTAATAACTCATATAATCCTTATAACAAATACATTGATGGCCCAGTCCAAGTCCAGTTAGATTGGAAAGGTCAAGTTACTTGGCCAAGTCACTCAGCCACTAGTGGTGGAGCCAGAACACAAGCCCAGGCTCTGGAATCCATGCCCTTAGCCACTCAGTTTATTTATCTAGCCCAAACATGAAGAGAAGAAATTGAATATATGACCCCTCATGAGAAATCAGATGGAAACTAGTATAGAATCCTAGAATTGGAGGGGTGGGGGGAATCTGGGTGGTCCAGTCAGTTAAGCATCCGACTCTTGATGTCAGCCCAGATCATGATTTCATGGCTCATGAGGTTCAGCCCCCACATTGGGCTCCGTGTTTATGGTGTGTAGCCTGCTTGTGACTCTCTCCCTTTCTCTCTGCCCCTTCAGTGCTCTCACCCCACCTTCTCTCTCTCAAAATAAACAAATAAATAAACAAATAAAAAGAATCCTAGAATTTATGATAGAAGTATCTTCAGAGTAGGGGATAATACTTGAGTACACTGCACATTAAACATTCAAATTCAGACCACAAACATTTGAGAGTACAGTTTGCGAGTGTTTATGCCAGTACGTATGTGAACCTATACTTGAAATCACTAGCTGCATAAAAGCCAATCAAATTGTCATGTAAACCATGCTTGAATGAGGACCTCACATCTTAGCTCACAAGTTGTGGCAATTATCTGTCAAATTGCTATACATTCTGAATTTGTCTCTGTTTCTTCTCCAGTCCATGCTACAGTCATCAGTAATTTTATTACCCAGCTATATGCTCTATTTTAATGTCAATTTACCCATCTTTCTCTTGCCACTTGCCCCCAAGTTCATACAGGCAGGTCTACTAGGCAGACCCCTAGTAAATGTTTGAATTATCACATAAAATGTTTTACAAATTCTCATTCAATTCCAAGGCTAAATAAATGTGTATTGTTTTAAAAATGGTTAGCTGTTAATACTAATTTCTTATATTAACATATACATAAGTTTTCTTATATGCAATAGTACTTAAAAGTGCAAGATTTGAGGTCCATCTATCTGGGTTCAAATCCCAGCTCTGCCGCTCAGGTCTGTGACTTGGATAAGCTATCTTAACCCTCTTTTCCCCAACTTTCTCATGTGGAAACTGAGGATAATAATTATAGCTCTTTCACAGAGTTGTCTAGAGGTTAAATGACTTCACTTATATAACAAGTATGACATGCAGTGCCTGGCACATAACTCAATATATGCCTCCACCAACACTACCATCACCATCATCTTCATCACAGCAACACCTTCATAATTGCCATTGTCAGCTTACTGGTACCCAGCATAATACTAGGTACATAGCAGGCTCTCAACGAATGTTGAATTGATTTAAGTTTCTAAAAATATATGCTAATTGTTTCTTTAGGCTAAAATGTGCACAGACGACTTATTACTCATGTATATACCTGTACATCTCTCTAGGCAGGAATTTCAGCGCCAAGGACTGATTTTCCATATAATTGATTTCGTTTCATTTAAAGGAAAAATGAACAAACATGGAAATTTTTTCAANCAAAAAAAACAAAAAAAACAAATGGACTGGTTAGATTAGCCAAAAACAAAATCAGCGGCACCACTAGAGGGAGCTTTATTCAAAGGTTGCCAACAAGCTGCCACTAAATACAGGAGTTTTGTCTGCTTTCGCAGTCATTCTGCTTCTGGAGGGATCATTCATAAGAAGAGAGAGAGAGAGAGACAGACTTTCTCGAACTAGTTAGAGACCAAAAAATTGAAGAAGTGAAGCTATTTCCAGGTCTTTAGAGAGAAGCTCAGTTTCTCCAAAAGAAACTGTCCAAAAGAAAGAGTAACTGGAAGTTCTTTGGCCTGTTCTGAAGTGACATTACCTGTGTCTTTGCCCCTGTGCTGTAGAGGCCAGCTGTCCTTCCCATGGCAGCAGCGCTTGGTATACAGAAGAAAAATGAAGGGATCACATTGCTGAGGCCGTGAGCCAATAATTCCTACAAGATGGATAATAGGAGAATATACCATTACTTAATCACAATCAACTTTAGGTGACCACAGGTTCATCCTGTCAAAGGATGAGGCTTGTCTGTACTCCATTTCTGTTCTCCCCATTTGTTGTCACTTAACCATTACAAAAAAAAAAAAAAATAGCTGACTTTTATTGAGTGCTTACAATGAGCCAGAAACTGTTCTAAGCATTTTACTCTTTAATGCTTGTAACCACCTTATAGGGAAATACAAGGATTTATTGTCTCTGTTGCCAATCTCTCCACCATCTTTCAAGTCACAACAGTCAAGGCTTTTGCTCCCACCATTCCATCAATGACACCCAGAAAGCTAAACCCAGTGATTAGTTCCTACCTACTTAGCCTAAAAGTGGCATCTGAGATAGTTGCTTACTTCCTCCTCCTCAATGGCTCCTTCTAATCCTTCTAGGATCTCACACCTTCCTATTTTCCTCTTACTTTCCTGATCACTACTTCCCAATTATCTTTATGGTTCCTTCTCACCAAACCAATCACAAATATGGGAGCATTTCTCTCTGATCTTAGCTACCCAAATATACGCTAACAACTATCAAGTCTACATCTCTAGCTTGGACCATTCTTCTGAACTCCAGACTCATATGGTCAACCTGCTACTCAGCATCTCCATTCGGATGGCTGCCACGTATCCCAAACATAACTAAATCATGTTTATTGCTGTCTACTATCCCAAGCCAGGTCCTTCTTCCCCATCTCAAGTTCCAACTGCTTAGGCCAAAAGCATTAGAGGTATTTTTGACTCCTTCCCCTTTTCCCAGATGGCATCCACAGCCAATCCATAATCTGTCTACTTCTCATCTCCTGCATTGCTACATCCAAGTCATCAAATGTCACCTGAATGACTGCAAAAGCCTCCTCAAGTTTTCCTGTTTCTGCTGCTGCCAGGAAATGAAACATACAAATATGCCTGTCTTCAGTTGGCTGGCACTCCAGTTAGGGACTGCTTACAGTAAACAAGAATAATACAAAAAGCAAAGAGAAGGGAGTGGAAAAACCTGGTGTTTAGCTTTTAGTGTACCAAGGAAGGCCTCAGTGAGAAGGGAATGTCTGAAATAAAAGAGGCATGCAGATATCTGAGGGAACAGAGTTCCTGGAAAAGGGAGCAGCAAATGCAAATATCCTGAGCCAGAAAAATGACTAGTGGGTCCAAGGAAAAGCAAGGCAGTAAGTATGGCTAAACTAGAGTATAAAAGGGATATGAAATCACAGAGGAAAGGGATGGTGGCAGGTCACACAGGGCCTTGCAAGCCTTGGAAAAGAGGCATTTCATCTGACTGTGTACGAGAAGCCACCGGGAGGATCTGAGATGAAGAAAGACATGCTCTGTTATACACCATTGGATCCCTTGTTCCTGGACCAGGGCCTGGTACATGGTAGAGCCCAACACACATCTGTTAACTGAATAAATCTGCTTTTTTACAGATGACAAAACTGGGACGCAGAAGTAATTAACGGCACATAGTATCAGAGTGAGATTTAGAAACAGGTAATTTGCCATTCTTAACCACTATTCCACAGCTGTCCCTGCAGACCTGTGCAGGAATGTAGGGTCATAAGGCTTGAAAGAAGAAGCTAGCAGAAGCAGATTCAGGAAGATGATCAATAAAATGTTCATTCTTTGGCATTCTTAGAATAAACACTTGCGCCCTTTAGTTTTTTACTAACAAGAATAAGTAATATTGGTATTATTTTTACTTTGATGTTTTAAAGTCAGCATGCAGTGATAAACATATGTAGATTCCCTCCTAAAATCAAAAAGGACATCAAGATGTCCCTCTTCCTAGGGGAAAAAAAGGCATATTATAAACCAATCCATTAAGGCCAGATTTTCAGCTTTCTATGAATGATTTTTGAGAGTTTTTGTGTTCTACCCATTATTGCTGTACACTTAGGAAAGTTACATTTTTTGTAAGTTCAACGTTCTCAGGATTTGGGAGCACGGAGTACCACGATACCACAGCTGTGGGGAAGGGCTGGGGTGTACTCCACCTGGTTGTCATCAACTGAGTATTTGTATTTTTTGGCAGATCCTTGAGCAAGAGCCAGGGAGGCCACATAACCGACAAGTGCCACTCCGAAAGCTTCAGTGATTACTGCAGAGAGGACATTCATTGGGGGAGCTTTAGGTGGAGGGATTCTGTGGAGAGAAAACCCATAATTAAGTCATCAACTTTTATGTAATTTCTGTAACAACTTGCAATGAATTCAACTGTGGTAATGACTATGAAGTTTACACAGAAAAAGTGAAACACCCGTGAAAACCCAGCAGCCTTGTCCTTAGAAGCCCTTTGCTTTCAATATTATTTAGCAGAAAAGCAAAATCACAAGGATCGGCACGGCAACAGCTCCATGTGTCCATCCGGCATTTACGCCCAGGGAGTTCAGGTTTTACATTACAGAAACTCTGACTCAATGAAAATGTTCTGTATCAGAGCAAAAGCAAATCTGGAGCGCTCTTTCATTCGAACCTTTCCAAATATGTAATTGGCAGGCATTAGAGACTCTACTTCCTGCCCTGGGTACTACAGTGTTGTACAAACAATGGTTTGCTGTGAGCTGTAATTCTTGAGCTAATCCCTAACTTTGCCATTGAGTTCATAATCTTAATTATGTTTTTAACTCAATCCTTTCATAGTACACTTAACTATGCGTCACATATGTGAAGAAAAATGTGTATAAAGGCTCCATCTACCCTCCGTTGTGAAATACAGGCCACAGCTAGCTGTTTCTCAATTTTAAAGAACTGCTTAAATAATTTCTTTCAACTAATACCCAGCCATTGTCTTATTGTCTTTTAAAAAACATTTGAGCCAAGGTATCATTGTTTATTTATATCCCTGATGGTACTTGGGAAGACTTACTTCCTCTTCAAAAACAAACAAAAAATCCCTCTGGGGAAAAGGTAGGAAAAAAAGGGAAGATAATTCATGTTGACTTAATCCCTAGCATGAAAGTGGAATGTTCAGCCCTTTCAATTAGCAGTTTCATTTAACTGTCCCCACAACCGCAGACCCAGAGCCACTCAGGCCCTCTGGCAGAGAAAACATTTCAAGAAAGTTTCGGTAATGTATCTAAGTCACAAAGTAAATGGTAGAGCTGGGGTTCACTGTCTCTTTTCAATGCCACACTCTATGATTTCTTAAGAGAATGGGTCTAAAAAGGTCACTCAAAATAAAGGAAAAATAAAGCAGTTGGGGGAGAGGCATGGTTTTTTTTTATCCACTTATTAAAGTTTACCCCCAAGAGAAATTGATCTGTAACATTACAGGCCCTAAGATATCTTAATATGATGTACAAAAGTGCTGCCATTTCAAAGTACAAGAATTTCTGTTGCCTAAAAGTTGAACTTAACTAATTACTAATAACAATAAGCTGACCTAGAAAGAAACAATAAGTTGACTTTTGAAAGTGGAAAAGTAGAGAATCCTGTAGAAAACCCAAATTGACTTAAATAATAACCTGTATCTACATAAAGGCTAAAGACAGTATTTTTAAAAATTTTTTTAAATGTTTTATTTATTTCTAGGAGAGAGAGAGAGAGAGAGAGAGACAGCGTGAGCAGGGGAGGGTCAGAGAGAGGGAGATACAGACTCTGAAATAGGCTCCAGGCTCTGAGCTGTCAGTCAGCACAGAGCCTGACGCGGGACTCGAACCCACGAACCGCGAGATCATGACCTAAGTGAAAGTCGGACGTTTAACCGACTAAGCCACCAAGGCGCCCCTAAAGACAGTATTTTTTTAAATTATCTTGTTAACCTCTGAGAATTTTTCTACTGTTCTTCCATTTTAATGTAATTAGAAACCAAAATTTGGGAATAGAAGATAAAAATACAGAGGAGTCAACAACTGTAACTTTGCCACACATTTATAAATACTGGTGTATATACAGCCCACAAAGAGGGAATGACTCATAACATACCCCTCTCTTCCCTAAGATGTCTTTATGTTCCTTCAGGCTATATTTGGATCTTTTTTTGCCCTTTAGGGTCAACATTTCATGTTAACCTTCCTCTTAGTGTCCACAGGAAGGCTTTAAGAAACCATACCCTCTTCTTTACTTCCACCCTCCCTCACCATTATACATCATCCAGGCCTATGTGTGGGCTTGCTATTTCAGATGATACTTGTGTGCTTTTACTATGTATAAGGTGAAATAAAAATAGTCATAAGAACATGTGAGTGGAATAGGGAACAATAAATCCCAGAGGCATGACTATAATTTGGAAATTCAATGCCCCCCTTTTTTTCTCCAAATAATATCTTTGTAAATATTTCCAAATCTTTTACCTGAAGCAAGGCTGTATAAAATAGTTGTCAACTTCCCTAGTAATAGGCAAACAGTTTAAGAAGTTACTCTTTCTCCGTATGTGTATTGTTCCTTCCTATTATTTTCAAATAGAAATTAATTAGAATTTTGTCCTATCCAGGCCCTTTGAAAGAAATGAAATACATAGTCACCTAATCCAAGTCCTTTCCTTCATCAAAAACAAACCAACAAAAAATAAATAAAGAAAGAAAAAGACTACATTACCCTTTTGGAATATGACCAACTACTTCTAATCCATATGTGATTTCCATATTGGTACAATAACAAGCAAATGATGCAGCAATAATCTGTGTGGTTCCATTTGAAAAAAGAAAAAGAAAATTATTACTGGCCTTTCAAACACCTTGAAACTATTTTTAAAAGTAAACATTGTTCATGTGCCCCATGATTGTCAAGAGTCATGTCACAGTTGCACAGACTTTTAAAAATTAAGAAAATGTTAAAAATCAAAAAATCCCTCTAAAATTTGAGAGCACTTGATTTGCAGCCTCAAAAAATTAAATGGTATCCAACAATATGGCCTTTCTAATATCCTTCCCAATGTGCCGATCCAATTATGTCTGACTTTGAAGGGGCACAGAACAGAATATAGGTGCGTATGTGTGTGTACAGTTACCATAACCAGCTTAAATACTTGTGTCTCAGGGTGTGAGGGAGTGCCTCATAACACAGCACGATTTCCCTCCATGACACCAACCTCTAAGGAGTTTGAGGAATTGCATTAATTTTCCTATATAGGTCAGTAGTCAGTGATGATTGACAGTCTCCCTTGGAAATTTTTGAATTTTGAACTTTTACTATTTCTTGAAGCAAAATATACGAGTTAATAACATGCTGGACCTACTGTTTTTAAAGTTACCTCCGGTGGAGTCTAAGGTGCCCTACACTGCTATGATAAGCAAGGTCAAGTATCCTCTGCCTGTATGCAGAATCACCTGAAAAATGCATGTTCAGAACGCAGTTCAGCCTTTGTTTTTCCTACCATGCCACCCTCATATTTTCCATCCATTTTCACATTCTCTTTTTATTCTTCTGATGTTTTAATAGGTACTGGAAATCTCACATGATTATGGTATCAGTTTAGATCTACTTATACACTATACTGTGGTTGCTTTTGTTTTAATCAAAAAGAGGCACACCAATTATCTGTTTAAAATACCAATTTAGCATATACATGGCCAGAAAAAAAGGTTTAACAAAATCACACTAGCAAATTAAGGCATATTTGAGAATTAATGCCCAATAACATTATTTTGTAGGGATTTTCTCCATCTGTATATTTCTGTTCTCTGTGATGATATTTAACCAAATTTACAGAGGGTTTTAAAACAACAAATAGATTCAAAAAGCAAAACACCCTTGAGAATTTTTTTTAAAGGCAACAAAACTATACAGATGATACTGTTAAACCTAATAAGTATTGTGATATAACAGTGTTTTCTGGTGAAGATAGCAGTAGTTAAAAATTCAGGCTATTAGGTTAGAATCAGAAGTATTCACATATTCAAAAATCCCTAAGACAATTAATAAATTTAATTGCTAATAATTTCCAAGAAATATTTACATCAGGTCAGAAAATACTGTGATATATAAAAGAAAATACCATTAGGCACAGAATATTGGTTCCTTATTGAAAATGGAAGAACACACAAGGTTCAGTACTTGTAGCCAATATTACAATCAAGTAATCTAAGCCACTGAGTTGGCTTCCAGACATCTTATTTCCTCGCTGTATTTCTTTCACGTGATTAAACTTCCTTTATCAGCCAAGTCATTGGTCTGTCTTTAATAGTATTTTAATATTATATGTGTGTATAAGACCAGCACTGCCCTTAGACTTGTGCAACATGGGATACATGTCCAGGCAGGTCCGGTGTTTTAGAGGGTTCTAATCCAGCCCTCCTCAACCTGCTGTCCTTCCCATACAATGAGAGCTTTGTAGGGATGAAGGGATGTGCCCAGCTTGCCTGTACCGTCTTTCTGGACTATACTTTGGATACTCAAGAATCTATGGTTTCCACCCCAAATGGCCCACAGAGTCTTTCCCCTAGATTCATCCTCCCAATGTGGCTTGTAAATAGGCCAAAGGACAGTTTTGGTGGTAGAAGAGTGAGGATGTGTTTGGAGTTTGGATACTGGGACACGAATGGCCACACATATATCTATGAGTCTTCCTTCAGGTGAGACAGAGTGGGAGTAAGAAGAGAAGGGCAGCCCAGTGAACTGCCTCTCCCCAGGCTGCCTTTGTCTGGCAGAACTCGAAGGAAGAAGAGAATTCTCTCTTCTGACCTTTCAAGGTAATCACTAAGATGTTTTAGTCAAACTAGGAAAACAAAACCTGTTTTCTTTAACACTTTGATCTATACAGTTTAAGTATTGGGGCCCAAATTAGTACTTTTGCCTTGGCTCTTGCAAATATCAGGGCAACCTTGTGTAAGAATTACCTCTTTTTTAAATATAAGAATAAAAGATAATTCTTACTAGTTTTGCATTGAATAAGTAATTTTTTTATTACCAGCTCAAGGGCCTTGTTACCTAACGTTATTTTCAATTCTTGGTTTCAGGCAACTTACGTAAAGCCTCCCAAGATATAATAAGATTTCTTTATACCTTTAGGACTTTGGAATAAAATGGAATGTTTCACAATTTTCGCTGCGAAAGTTAATAATTATAGTCCCCTCCACTTTTATGGCTTATTTGAAATACACACAAACACACACACATTATATTGATCACATATGTTACACGGATCTCCATAAATTATCAGGAGTAGAGAATCATCCAAGGTCTAGCTCTGGAGAGAGGCCATCCATCTCAGTTCTACAGAAATATGTCACAGTCCTCAGAGAGTTTCCAATGTGCTAGGCTTACACATTTATGTAAACCTATACCGTTCAGCAATATAACTGAATATTTCAAGAGGTGAAACTATTTAGATACCTCTTGTCCTGTACATGTGTAACCCAAAGACCATTAAAAAACTAAAGTCAATTAATGATAAATTAGTAGGCTGTGATTGTGTTAATATTTTATTTTCAGCGTATGCTTTGTCTAATTAAGAGTCCTCATTAGAGCCTCTTAAAATTTCAAAATGCATTCTAATGCACTAAACTTTAATGCAAAGTATAATTCATTGCTTTGCCAGGTACAACAACAAAACAATATCTTAGAGAACCAGCTCTGGCCCGTGAAAGTCATGGGTATCCTTTCAAAAAAGCAAAATTAGGTCAGTAAAAAAGGTGTTAATAACTCTATCAATCACTAATGGACATTTGTTAACTGATAATACTTCTATGCATATCATACAGATGCCACATCAGTGGGATGGGGTATCACTTTTTATAGCTTTTAGGAGAATCATTCCAGAGATCTTCTGAGTCTCACCCTTAGAAATGTCTCCTTATTTAAAATCTGAAGCTATAGGTTCTATTATTTATGTAAAAAAATTACAAGCATATGAGAAATGCCGTGTAAATTGAAAGCATGTGTGCCTCCTTTTTTAAAAATTATTGACTCAAAATGTTTCCTGTTCTTACATTAATGTATAGCCCTGCAAAATTAGCCTGCCTTTAATGAGAGACAGGAATAGTTGTGGGTTCTGTAGACAATATAGTGAACCTCTGCAGGTTACCCCAACAACTGGCAAACCCTGGAAGGCAGAATGCGAAGTGTTGATTTCATACTTACCAAAACTAAATCGACAGGAAGGACAACTTTAATTTTCCTTTTAAACTGTTCATTCAGCTCTTTAACGAGAACAAGCACCACGATGCTCAGCAAGGATAATAGCAGGGCCTCCAGTCGGACAGACTTGATGTTTTCAAAGACATACGCATAGATCTACAGTGTTAAGGAAAAATACAAACAAAATCCAGGGTCATCCACAATATGCCAAAATCGAAATCTGGCTCCAAATGAACTCAGTGATATTTCACAAAAATATGTTTAGGGGTGAGGAGTGGAAACGTGGGGAGTAAAAGGTGGCTAGTGCTGATTCAGAGCAAGTTATCATTCATTCGCATGTACAAAATTGCTTTGCCCTTGATTCTCCCACTCAACTCAGTGTTTACTCCTGCCTACATAAGGACAATGCTAGAGACAATGACTCTTTTGGGTCTTTCCCAGGACACCTCAATGGGCGGAGATGCTATAACTCATTACCTACATGCAGATTCATCAGTAAGAGCAGTAAGGGGACATAAGCTCTTCCTCAAACTCCAGGATCAAATATGCACATGTACTTTAAATATCTATGGATACATCTAGAGAATTAATAGCTCTACATAAGGAGATATTTGCATTTATGTGTCTTCCAAATTCTCTCTTGCAAAGATATAGCACTTGTATAATTTTAAAGGTTTTAAATAGGCCTTAAATGCTTATCTTCAACATGTCCCTTAACTCTTCCTTCTGTTGGATCAAGCTGACTATGATTTTTATACCCTCGTTCCTGTTTGTCCACAACAAATTCTTCAAGTCATTTCAGGTGATTAAAACCTAGCTTTCACTGTAGCTCACAGGCTATTCTCACAGCAGCCCAACTTATTGGTTGGTTCTTTGACCTCTCTTCTTAGTATCTCAAATATAATTTGATCACAACTAATAAAACTGGATCAAAATATTATATATACGATGGATCAAAAGAGCTTACATAAACTCTGTTCCTTAGCATCTCCTAAAATTCTGTTCAGCAGGTTTCCTAATCAAAGGACTCAGACCCTCGGGTCCAGAGATCAGGAACATCCATGAGGTATGTTGTAAAGGAGATGCATCAGGCTATTTGAACCTAAATTCTATACGTTAAATGTTACCATTAACACCGTAACACTTTCAAACACACAAATAAAATAAACTCAGTTAAAATGGAGCCTCACTGACTGAAAGGGATCAGGGTATAATGTAGGTAATCCAGAATCCCCTGTGTCTACACAGTTTAAAAACAAAACAACAATAACAACAGCAAAAACCCAAACACTATGTGTGTAAACAGATACATTAGCTTTACCTGTTACCTTTTTCACAGTATTCTATTTTATCCCACACTATGAGGGTACTATAATATCATAGTTACCTGCGGTGCAGACAGTATTTTTCTCTGTCTCTGTGGATGATAATTGTTCACAAAATCCCTACAGCAAGTGAAGGAGCAGGTTCCGTTTCTCATAGTCACTCCCTACCCAACGGCAAGGACTAAAATCCAAAATGCTACTCAGTGAAAAATTTTCTATAGGAGATGGGGTTAGAGGAATGTCAAGAACTTTTTGTCCAAATACATAGCTTTCTGACAATTTAAGGATAATATTGAGAATATCATTCAGATGATTTGTTAAGAAAAAACACAAGCATCCAAATGTTTTAAAGTAGTTACAGGATTATTCCTTCCATTTCATCCATGGTATTAAAAGTATGCCCTTTTCCGAAGAAGACATCCAGAAGGCCAACAGACACATTGAAAAGATGCTCAACATCACTCAGCATCAGGGAAATACAAATCAGAACCATACTGAGATACCACCTCACACTGGTCAGAGTGGCTAACATGAACAACTCTTCGGGAAATTACAGATGCTGGTAAGGATGCAGAGAAATGGGAACCCTCTTGCACTGTTGGTGGGAATGCAAACTGGTGCAGCTGCTTCAGAAAACAGTGTGGAGGTTCCTCAAAAAAATTAAAAATAGAACTATCCTATGACCCAGCAATAGCACTGCTAGGAATTTACTCAAGGGATACAGGAGTGCTGATGCATAGGGGCACATTTACACCAATGTACATAGCAGCACTTTCAACAATAGCCTAAGTATGGGAAGAGCCTAAATGTCCAACCACTGATGAATGGATTAAGAAAATATGGTTTATCTATACAATGGAATACTACTTGGCAATGAGAAAGAATGAAGTCTTGCCATTTGCAGCAACGTGGATGGAACTGGAGGGTATTATGCTATGAGAGAGAAGTCAGTCAGAGAAAGACAGATACCATATGTTTCCACTCATATGTGGATCTTGAGAAACCTAACAGAAGACCATGGAGTAAGGAAAGGGAGAAAAAAGTTACAAACAGAGAAGGAGGGAGGCAAATCATGAGATACTCTTAAATACAGAAAACAAACTGAGGATGGATGGTGGGGTAGGGGAGTGGGAAAAATGGCTGACGGGCATTGAGGAGGGCACTTGCTGTGATGAGCACTGAGTGTTGTATGTAAGCAATGAACTATGGGAATCTACCCCAAAATCCAAGAAGACACTTTACACTGTGTGTTAGCCAATTTGACAAAAAGTCATATTAAAAAAACAATAATAAAAAAATAAAAGTGTGCTATGAAAGTGCCTGTATAAGAAAGAGAAGAAATATGCTAAACTCCCGAGTCATACCAAATTTGCTGTAATGTGCATTTTGAGAACATGTGTTTGCAGTAATAAAAATGACCACCCCAGAATGAAAGGAATGACAAAACAAAACAAAAACCAGGGTTTTTATTGTCTGTATGAGTTAAACTATAACATGTAGAGCAAAGCACATCTCACAAGATGCTCCAGAAGAACATGGGGGCAAGCAAAGTTTTGTTAGGACTAGCATGAAGAACACAATAGACAGCAGGCTGATGAGGAGTGTCATCAGTGACTGTCATGTGGACCCACACAGAGAAGTCAGAGCTAAAGTCAGTTTGTAAGCAATGAGTGGCAGATGGAGACAGTGACTGGAATAAGGATAGGGATACAAACACATATACACACACATACTTACACATAGTTATGCATGTTCATTTAACTCAAGTCTAGGCATCCTAAGTATACATTAAAATTTCTCATTTCTCATATAAATCCAGTCATCTTAGAATACTATCACAAGCTTCAGTAGATAAAAATTCCTATTGAAGATCATCTTTCACTTCTCAGACCTCAGAAGGGCAAAGACAGTTTATATGTGTACAGATAAATAAATAAGCTATATCATCACAACTGACCAAACTGTTTAATAAAAACAGGTTAACTCATTTTGAGACTATAATACTAGTTCTTTAAAGGAACCATTGACTATAACTTGACATAAAATGAAAAATATAAATATGTATAAACAAATCAATTTTGAGGTATTTCAAAGAATAAAAATAGCCTATTGATAATACATCTACTGTTTCTTATTATGTTCTTTAGGGATGAGACTTTACTGAAGTACTCAATAAACATTTGCAGACACATAAGTTTATTTATATAATGTGTTTTTTTATCTGATTTGACCATTCTTAAGGTTTTACTGATGAATTTTCAACTTCTAGAATAATGTGTGGCAGATAGACACTAAACAAATATTGTTGAGTGAATAAATACTTTGACCTAATGTAGTAAAAATAATAATAAATCTGTAAATAGGAGATTGTACCCTGAAAAAGCAGGATGAAGAAGAGAGACAGGACCCAGACTATTCTGTCTTCACTATCAATACCTGAGCTACATCATATTTGTAGTTATCATTTATTCATTCTCTCAACATGTTTATGTGCAAAGCCTTGATCTAAATGTTAAAGCTACCATTGCAGTAAATGTCAAGTAATTATTTTTTATATCTTTTATATGATCCAAATAATCAGATTTTTAGTAACTTATAAGAATAAGCCAAATCTAAAGCTCAAAAAATTTATATTTGGGATTTAGTTAAGGAAAACAAAGGAGGTCATACTCTTTCAATAGTTTCTCATTATACAACTGTTACTGAGGTTCTGAATAAGGCATGTCTAGAAATACCTGTACACGAAGAAAAATCTAAATTACATCAATTTTGTTAAACTTAATAAGGCAAAGAGAAAGACCTTAAATTTTTAGAAATATTAATAGTATTAAAAACTAAAATGGACTTTTGGGATTCCTGGGTGGCTCAGTTGGTTAAGCATCTGACTCTTGATTTTGGCTCAGGTCACATTCTCACGATTTGTGAGTTTGAGCTCTGTGTTGGGGTACATGCTGACAGAATGGAGTCTACTTAGGATTCACCATTTCCACCTCTCTCTGCCTCTCTCTAGCTTGCACTCACACTCTCTCCCTCTAAATAAATAAACATTTTTTTAAATTAAAAAAATCTAAATAGACTTCCTGTCCAATACTCAATTAACCATAAAATTCTATCAACCAAGTAATCAGAAAATTCTGTCAACCAAAATATCCTTTTCACCAGTATTCTGGTTGCTTTAGGTTTTGCTCTAATGAAATCTCCATGACAAAAAAAAATGATCTTAATATTTTAAGTATATAATACTATCATTGACAATTCTTCAATAGCAAGCAGCAATGAGTATGTTTCTGAACTGTCTATAAAGGGATCACATGGAATATGCTAATATATATTTCTATGCCAAAATGAATATATAAACCCTTTAGTAGTATTATTTATTATTCCTGTGCTGTTTTTGTATTAGGAATCTGTCATAAATCACTTTAGGTTTTGCTACAGAAACAACAGAGTGATAGTACAACCAGCAAACTTTAATAAATCTGTTAGCATCCTACTGTATAATAGGTATAAAGTACTAATCTTGATTCCCAATATATAACTTTGAGTCTATCATCAAGCATGAAACCAAGAATTTCTGTAGAAAAAAAATAGTAACATTCATAAATGTTTGCTACCATGTGTTTAGACTGTGGTTTGAAAACACATGTGGCATGTGGCACCATCTGTGCACAGACATATCTTTAAAATCCATCAAGTGCACTTATAAGGGACAGAAGAGAAGACATGAACATAGAGTGGAAGACTTTGTGGTAACAGAGGCACACAGTCTGGTGTGACGGAGCCACAAGCCAAAGAATGTGCAGAGCCACCAAAAGCTGGAAGACCAGCAGGGCTTCCCCCTAAAACCTCCAGAGAGAGCATGGCGGGGCTAATGTCTTGATTTGGGGCTGCTGGACTCCAAAATGTGAGAATAAATTTCTGTGGTTAAGCCACCAGCTTTCTGGGAATCCGCAATAGCTTTCACAGGACACTAACGTAGTTACCAAGTCAAATGCTTCTCATTGCTGAGATAACTCAAAGAGGGGGTTATGGACTCAGCTGTACTCCCCTAAAGTTCATATGCTGAGGCATATGCTGACACCAGTGATATACATGCACAGTGGGAAGACTATGTGAAGAAGCAAGGGGACAGCCATCTGCAAGCCAAGGAGAGAGATACCAGATGAAACCACCTCTGCTGGCACCTTGATGGTTGATGTCTAGCCTCCAGAACTGTGAGAAAATGCCTGTTTGTTGTTCAATCCATCTAACCATGGCAGTTTGTTACAGCGGCTCTGGCAAACTACCACAGAGGTATGGGCGACTCAGATCTTTTCCCTTTGGAATTTCATATATACCCTAGTAAATTCCCTCTTCAAGTTAACTAAGATAGAAGTATTTTTAAGACAGAAAGGAAACTAAACAGAAAGCTTTTAGTAACAATTGCTAAATGATTAATACCATTAAGAGAGATAGCCAGCTGATGGGGTAAGCATCTCTCCCAGACAAAAAGGCATGGTGGATAGCTGTGGTAAGGATCTCAACAAAAGTGCCTAACAAAGGCAATATTTAGAAGACACTTGTCAGAGCCCAGAGGCCCCAGAAATCAAGCAGTTGAACACACTCATTTTGTAGATGTGGAAATCTAGGCTGTAAAGATTAATGACTTAGCAGGTGACGTGGCTTGCAAGTGACAGACTCAGGACTATGATGCAGGTTCCCTGAACCCTAGACCAACACATTTACCATTTTACCAATGCCTCACTCACCATTCCCTTCTTTCAGTCCAGCATACAATTGTTCCAAACTTCCCTGGTGCTTCCTGCTTTCCTTGGAATGAAAACACCACCCCTTTGAAGGGGAGACCACCATGGTGCATGAGGTCTTTGATTTCGGTTGTTAGTGGTGGGATTTGGTGGTACCTGTCTGCATCTCAGGCAAACCAACCCTTCTCACTCCTGGCTTTAAATCTGTGACATCAGTAGCAGAGTCATGCCAGGCAAGTGATAAAACCTTCCAACTTGATTCTGAAAGCTGTGAGTACAGGAACCATGACTGTTTTTTCTTAACATATTCATATTTAGTGACAGTCTCCTTGCACCCATACAGTGCATTCACCTTAACTCCTTCTCTCCATCCTAAATGGACAGGAATTTTCACATGTTTGCTATCACAAGCAGATGTGGGGAGGGCAACTTGTGATAGAAAGAATGGAGAGACTGCTTCAATATCATCACTTTCTAGAAGAGTGGGAGGATTAGCATTTCTAGACACTAGGCTAGCCGTCTTATGTACAATGACTCACCTAATTTCCCAATTAATATAAGGTGAGTATTATCATTTCTCCTTCGCTCTGTCACTTTACCCACCTTCAATTACCTGACCTGGTTTCCTTCTTTAACACTATCTGAGATTATCTTTTTCACCAATCTGCCTCTTCCTGCCCTACCTCATGCCTTTTCAGTATTTCAATAAAACTCCATGTGAACAGGAATATTATTTTTCAAAGGCATCCCCAATGCTTATGAGGCAATCAGTTAATATTTTCTGAGGGAATCGATTCCTATGGTTCTTGAATCAAGGATGCATACTAGGGGCACCTGGGTGGCTCAGTTGGTTAGGCGTCCAACTTCAGCTCAGGTCATGATCTCACGGTTCGTGGGTTCGAGCCCCGTGTTGGGCTCTGTGCTGACAGCCAGCTCAGAGCCTGGAGCCTGCTTCAGATTCTGTGTCTCTCTCCCTCTCTGACCCTCCCCTGCTCATGCTGTCTCTCTCTCAGAAATAAATAAAATGTTAAAAAAAAAAACACTTTTAAAAAAAGGATGCATACTAATCTCTTCCCATCCATGTGTAGTTTGGAAAATCTCCCCAGATTAGTCTGTTGAACATTTCTGATTTTGAAGCCTCATACCTAGACCAACGTTCCCATCTGGCAGGTGAGGAGACTGAAGTCTGTTATCAGCCCTGGCTTTTTTTTTTTTTTTTTTTTTTTTTTTTTTTTTTCTGGCTTCTGTTCTTAAAGTGAGCTTTCACGTCCTTGGGACCTTTAAACATGACCTACAATTGCCCAGACATGCCCTCTCCCTGCTCCAACTTACTTTCAACTTTATTATATTTGAATCCCACCTCTAAGCAGATACAGATTTTGCTTAGGGATCCCTAAAGCCACCTCCAATCCTTCCCAAATCAATGGTGGTACTAGTTCTCCCTGTTCTTAAGAATTTGATGTCTCCTATACACTTTGCCTACAAATCATTAAACATTTTAGGACCAGTATTGTTGAATCAAATGCCTCAAATCTCTCTACATCCTAAAGTAGCACAAACAGCACAACAAGAGAAATATTAAGCTGAAACCTTAACCCTAGGCTGTATTTTCATGAGTACAAAACAAGACCTTAAAAGGAATAAAGAAAACAACATTCTATTATTTTTTACATAATTGCATGCAAACTTCTGACCAATAAGTGCTGCTCACACTGGGCATAAACCCATTCAGTATTGCTTTATGGGATAAATTAAATCTGCAACCAAAACGTGAACTAGGGGAAGTATGGTGTGTTAAACACTAGAGACAACATTGGGTACACGAAACTCGCAATGTCTACAACCAAGCTCACCACGGCCCAGGTGGCATCCGGCCATCCCTTGTTTACAACACTAAGTTTAGTTTGAATTACTCAAGCATGGATTTTGAAGTGCTGCATTTTTCAGTGAATTGTGGGGGATAGAGAGAGCTTAACCCAAGATGGTCAGGTCACAAAAATACTTGCCCTCTGATTTAGAATCTTAAAGTAACCTTTGTTGCGAATTCCCATGTAATTGTTCCGCATCCAAATTAAACCTGCCACATTTTCTATCCCCTGCATCACTGATTGAATCAAGCTGCAGATGAACATTCCTTTTTTTCCCCTTCAATTTATTCTGTCCATTTTTCAGGGTATATTGAACATCTTGCAATTCACAATAGACATGTCACAGTAAGTGCAGAGAAAACACAGGCTTTCATAAACCACCAAAGTGTGTTCTTCTTGATTCAGAATTCCCAGAGGGCTTAGGTCTTCAAAGTAGATTTATTCTCCACACATAAACCTCGTTTGTACGTACTTAATTGTGATCTCATTCTCTATTTTTAAAAAAATGTTTCATTGGCTCCGATTTCCTTCTGACGTTTCTATCCCATTTCATTAACATTCTTGGTTCCTACTTTGCAGCCGTTAGGGATGTCCAAACTAGAAAAGTGTTTCACTTGTACTTCAGGGATGGGGGCAGGAATGAAACTGTTTTTCAGTTTTGAAACTCCTCATATTTAAAGATGGAAAGAAAAACTTCCAAGGAGGGTAGTTGAATACATTGCCAAGCTTGCCTCGTGCTCTTGGGCTTAACATACAGAACTGTACATAATTATTTAGAACAGTACTCATATAAAGCCATGCCAGTGAAACTAACTTTGCCAAATGTATCCTATGTTGCTACAGGCTGAGACACTGGCGCCATCTCAAAGAAATCCACATGTGCTAATATGAACGAGGAATTTGTGTAATTTTTATTGTGCCTTTTGGGGAAACATCCTTTCTAATAAAAAGATACATTATCATTTCTGAGTTAAAAAAAATTATTCTAGAGAAGATTTAAACTTTTCTCTCTTATCTGTTTGGGGAACCAACAATCAGGCAAATATTTGAATCTTAAGAACAACAGGAATAAAACAACGTAACTGGTGAGCCAGGGTCTCAAGATAGAAGTGACCTTTGTAATTTTATTGCTTCTGCTTAGCTTTAAATATATTCCAGCAGTGTTTATAATTTATTAAATGAGTTTATAACTAATGGGGGGGGTGAGCTGAATAGATGGAAATATTTTTAAATGAAAATAAACAAAAAACAGCATTTCTTCAATTCTGATGACTAATCCTTATTAAGAGCAGATATGGTTTTTTTTTAATGTTTTGTAAGTTTTGAAATCATATAGCTAAGTTGCAAAAAGAGAAGTAACTTTGTTTTACTGTTTACCTTTGGTTATCTGATCAAGTCCTCCATAGATTACAGGAAAAGAATCTATTACTATTCCATTATTATAATAGGTAACAGTATCTATTGCATATGTAGCACTTTAAAAAAAATCGTAAATTTGTTATATCCAATATGCATTACTAGTATAAAGATAATGGCTTCTATTTAATTAATACTTTTTATATTCCAGGAATTTCATTTAGGGGATGAATCTCCATAGGTATAATTATCACCAACTTATAGAGCAGGCAACCAGAAGCCAAAGATACTTGGTCATTAGGTCAAAGCAGCAGAAAGCGTTTGTGGCATTTAATACTTCTGGGAGAGCCCCTCAGGTGAAGCTGGCTAACAGTTTTCAGCTAGAAGAGAAGTAGCCTAACTATCTGAGCTTAGCTGGCATTGGTGGCATGAGATCTTCTACAGATACGGAAAACAGAAACGCATTAGGACATCTCGCCTTAAGATCTGCCAGAGACCTTTCCTATAATCTGATAGGGCAGAAACGAGCATGGTACCACCACCTGTATCTGATTCAAATTGCTCTCTAAAAATGTTATGCATGGGGCACCTGGGTGGTTCAGTTGGTTAAGCATCTAACTTTGGCTCAGGTCATGATCTCAGGGTTGTTAAGTTCTAGCCCCACATAGGGCTCTGGACTGACAGTGCAGAGCCTGCTTGGGATTCTCTGTCTCCCTCTCTCTCTCTCTACCCTTCCTCCACTCATGCTTTCTCTCCCTCTCAAATTAAATAAATAAACTTTAAAAAATATAAATAAAAATGTGCTGATGAGCCAAGAACATCAACCAGCCCGGAGCAACCCAAGGGATGGAGATTTTACACAGAATCAAGCATCCCCCAGACAAAAGACACTAAGAAGCCAATCCTCAGAACAGGATAAAGCCAGAAGGCTGTGTTTTCTCTCAAAGCTGATAGTAAGGATTATCTACTATCAGAATTAATCAGAATTAATCAATAGACACTTTGATTGGCCAAACTTGTGTTCTATTGAAAAAAATGAGGGCTCTAGCTGGGAAAATTAGGAGTGATAACTGGCTCATTGTGCAAGAATCTCAAATAGTCTAGATATTAATTTGTGTCCCAAATAATACCTTTATCTCCCATCAGCCTGAGGCTTTCAAAAAGGATATAACAGTTGCAAAAGCTCAGGGGTGGGAAGCACAGTCAAATGGTGAATAATCCCCAAAATGTGTTAATTCACTCTCCCCTGGCTTCTCTGACCTAATGACCAACGCCTCCATTTTCTTCTCTGTTCTATAGTTCTGTGCTGACCTCAGCTCTGCTCCTTCACATCCATCCAAATGATGCAGGGGCAAGTTCAGAAGACACATTATCATCATCAGATTTTTCAGCCTAACTACACCAAAGCTCACTTTGCAAATATCCCAGTATAATCTACGCATGATGCAATTTATATCTGCATAGCAAACCCTACCCTTGTTTATAGTACAGTGCAGGACTCTGTGACATTGAAAAGCAAGAGCAACTTTCTTCATTTTCCCTCAACACAAAGCATAGCAACTTCCACCGAATGGAATAATGTGAATTTTAAGTCTGACATCTAGAAAAATTCTTAAATCTGATTCTATTTCATTGTGAGAACTTTTAACCCTGCCCCAAAAAGCCACCTAGTATTTGACCAACAAAGTAAAGACTAAGTAGCTTGCAGTTTTCCTCACAAGAAAACAAGATGGAAAATAAAATCGTACACAAAACAGTTTAATGTAGCATTTTATGCACACTGCCGTGAGAGAAGCAAGCTGAAAGACTAGGTGTCATTCCCATATCCAGCTACCTTGCTTCTTTTAACAGAACTAGGAAAAGAAAGCATGATTATTTGTGTAGGTGAATATGTAACTTTCTCACATTTCCTTGCACTTCACATGCAGAGATGAGAACACCATTCAAGGAGGTCACGGCAGAATCTAGTGCTGATGTGGTCCTGTTGTGTAGACCTGGCGTCACCAAAAGTCTTAACTCCAGTAGTCACCTGACAGCTTATAGCTACTTTGGGCTGCTCGTGTTTGTACTGGAGCATGGAATTATGTTGCCTCCAGGCTCCATTCCAGTGTTCTTGTTTTAGTTTTAAGCTTTCTTATAATGAATGAATCACTGAGCAGGATATCACCTACATAACAAAAATTCAGGACTGGCTTCCAGCTCCCTGTTGACAATTATTATTGTTTATTGACTACATTACCAGTTAATCAGAGAAACACACATTTAAGCAGATCAATACTCCTACTTTTCACAGACCAAAATGGCAAATTTTAAAAACAGTAATAATCAGAGTTGACAATGACAGAATGAGAGTGCAATATTAATGAGCAGAACTTTTTAGACTGAAACTTGGCTACACACACACACACACACCTTTTGACCCAGTAATTCCATGATTAGGAATTTATCATAATGAAATAATTGGTGATGCAGATAATAAGATACAAATAATGAAGATCCTCATAAGGCTGTGTACAATACTATGTATAATAGGGAAACACTACAAACCACTTCAACATCAGGGGTTAGATAAAGAAATTACTGTACTTCCATATGTTAAGCTAATATTTAGCCTTTAAGATCAAGAAAATTGAGGGTAGGAACACTCTCATTATAAAACATTACTGTTATTT
The DNA here is from genome assembly GCF_008692635.1 of Crocuta crocuta. NCBI lineage: Eukaryota > Metazoa > Chordata > Mammalia > Carnivora > Hyaenidae > Crocuta > Crocuta crocuta. Next base: position 7,371,073 of record NW_027531285.1, on the reverse strand, counting down.
AGTATATAGCATTATACCATGGAAGCTCCAAATACGCCGCCCCAAAATATGCCTCTTTGACATAAGGATTATTTTCAACTTATTATCTGGAGAAACAGCAGACACAAGGAAGCTCTGAAGAGTACATATTACCCGTTTGTAAGAGAAATTTACTTTTATAAAGGAAATCTCCATTTGTAAGGTGTCTCTTTCTGGGTACCAAGAAGAAAAAAATGACACTAAATCACAAGAGACTCTTAGCAATAGAGAAGGAGCAATTTACATCTGCATAGCAAACCTCATCCTTGTTTATAGTACTTTTCCTTGTCACCTTCCCATAACTTGCCTCCCCACACTCTTTCTTTCTGGGTTTTAGGTGAACATGGTATTTATGCCCAAGTTCTAGCCACCTCTTTTGAGTTACTCATCTCGGAGTTTCTCCCATGTGTATGTGAGACATACAGGTTAACAAACTGGTTGGTTTTCTCTTATTAATCTATTTTTTGCTAGAGGGTCCACAACTCAGTACCTAGAAGAGTAGAAGGAAAATGTTTTTTTTCCTGCTCTATGAAATAAAATTAAGTAAAAGGAAGTTTGGTTGCCCTAAAGTTGATTAACAAGATATTCATTTTCTTATAAAGCTCGCATAGGATGTGACTTCCTGGGCAGTCATAGATTTTAGGTCAGCCTCAGAAAGAGACAAAAGCAATAGAGTATTATTAGGATAATATCTTGAAACTGGCCAAAGCTTCCTTTCTCAGGTTCAAGTGACTTTTAATAACTGATTGACTGTGATTGGGGCTTCAGCAACCAATTTTTTAAAAAAAAAATTTTTAACATTTATTTATTTTTGAGACAGAGAGAGACAGAACTTGAGTGGGGGAGGGGCAGAGAGAGAGGGAGACACAGAATCTGAAGCAGGCTCCAGCCTCTGAGCTGTCAGTACAGAGCCCGAAGCGGGGCTTAAACTTACCGACCGCGAGATCATGACGTGAGCCAAAGTCAGCCGCTTAACTGACTGAGCCACCCAGGCACTCTAGCCACCAATTTTTGACCAGGCCTGTGGTTTGAGCCAAACCAGAGTTCACAACACTGAATGAATGTGGTAGAGCATACTGTAGTTAAAATGGGCCATGATCCCAGTAGATGGCTTCCACTAGAAGTTGGCAACATAACTCGCTCTCAAAAAAATTCATTATTTTTTTCTAATCATGACCCCAAATGATACCATACTCAATTCTTATAAAGAAGTGCTTCCAAAATTAGTAGAATGTGTTAAACCGATTTTGTATCCTAAATCACATTTTAAGTATACTAAAAGATTACATTTTTTTTTCATTTTTTTAGTTTTGAGAGACAGAATAAGACAAAGCATGAGTGAGGGAGAAACAGAGAGAGAAGGAGACACAGAATCTGAAACAGGCTCCAGGCTCCGAGCAAGCGTTCAGCACAGAGCCTGATGCGGGGCTCGAACCCACCAACCGTGAGATCATAACCAGAGCCGAAGTCAGACACTTAACCGACTGAGCCACCCAAGCTCCCCACTAAAAGATTGTATTTAAACCAAAGTTCCCTCAATACAGAAAAATCTCAGTATTAGAATTAACCAAATTCTACTTAGTGAAACACGCTCCCAAAATACACGAACAAACACATATGAAAAACTCACGTAAAAGAATCCAAGTGGTCCAGATATATATGGCATTTTCATTCCCAGGAGATACTTGACTTGTGAAGTCACGACGTGGGTGGCAGCTCCAGTTGTCATGGCGCTGATCACAGGCTCTGTAAGCAGGAATGTGGCACTGCCCAGCTGTAGCACAAACATGGCCACCTAAGAGGACAAAGGAAAGGGACATTTCCCAAGGTTCCTAGAGGAAGTGATATCTGACACATTTTCATTTTCATTTCACACTGACATGAAGAACTGATGTGAAGGGATTTCTTAAATTTTATATATTCAATATCTTTAGTTTTCTTGAGAACATAACTAGGTTGCAAGGCTTTCCAAACGTTACTGCGTACAGTGTAATTGCTTCAGTTAAAGTGAATGCATTTTGTCCCCCTGAATATTGGCTTTTCATTTTTTCTCTTTTCCTAATCACGTAGGTCACAATAAAGGGAAGTATGCTCAAGTCAGTTCACATATGGGGCTCTGCGGAGAAAAATTAAATTTGCACTTATCGTACTTTAATGAAAAAAAAATTCGGGTGGACACAATTCACTACTCCATACCCAGTAGGTTTAAAAATCTCAAAAGCACTGAAGGAAAAAAAAACCATTTCTTGAATTTCTCCCAGGTTCTGAGAAATAGAAACACTTTTTTGACTAGAAACTCTATCAAGTAGCTCTAAACAGCCAATATTAATAAGAAGATATCAGGACTTATTTGTATGTGGAGAAGAGCAAAAGATAGAGTTAAAATAAAGGGATATAAATTCAGAAACCCTAGAATCAGTAGAAAAGTCATTTTCCTTAAACATTTCCTTGCTATTCTTGTACTTCATGACCAAACAAAATTATCAACACTGAGTGTAGAAGTTGTGCATTCAACTTTGCTGGGCAAAAGATGACCAGAAGAATCAAAATTCATCTCTCTATTAACATAGTAATGGTTAGTGTTCATCCTTGGGTGGACACAGAGCTTTTAGAAGATGGCCCATCCTTTGACTGAATACTACTGTATAAACTCAGTCATAGAAACTACAAAACAGGGGTGTCTGGGTGGCTCTGTCAATTAAGTATCCAACTTCAGTTCAGTCATGATCTTGCAGTTTGTGAGTTCAAGCCCTACATCGGGCTCTGTGATGACAGCTTGGAGCCTTGAGCCTACTTCAGATTCTGAGTTTCCCTCTCTCTCTCTGGTCTCCCCCTACCTCTCTTAAAAGAAATAAACATTAAATTTTTTTAAAAAAACTACAAAACATAAAATTCCATGTTTTGAAAGTAACATTAAATTGTATCCATGAGTATCCACACTAGAAAAGGGACACAAAGTTGGTCATGTTGATATATCCTCTCAATGTGTTAATTGTCATATGTAGGCCAGGTCCTAAAATCCTTGTTGGAAAATAAGATTATTAAAGAAATCAGAGGAAAGAACAGCAATGAGACCTGCCTCTATGAAGAGGTGACAATGATGAAAAAGAGAAGTATAAAGTGCTATCTGGTAACACTAGAGCATAAATTGCAAAATGTATAATTTCTATCATATTGCAATGTCTTTTAACCAAAAGCGATGATGCTCTGAACTTGCGTCAAAGTGGAGTTTTCTGGGCTCAAATCTGAAAACCGAAGTTGTAATCCTGGTTTCACTACATCCTAGCGCTGTGACTATAGAAAACTTGCAGAAATGTTCTGAGCCTCATTGTCATCTATAAATCATTAGAGTGAAGTCTATGCTACCCATCTTGTAGAATTATTATAAAATGAATGTGAAATAATATAAAAGCTTCAAAACTTGTAAACTGTGCAAAATATGTGATGAGCCAGGAACATCATGAGGTGTTGTGGATATTTACTCAGTATGAAAAACCAGCCACAGTTTTGAAAATGTAGAAAGGGCCACCCCACACCACAACTCAGGAAAACTTGAAAGATTTTATAGGTGCAGAAAGAGAGGTATTTGAATTGTTTGAAGTTTAGCACCCCTCGTTTATTCAATATTGAATAAAAGCAATCTGGATTGCCAACATAGAAATCAGGCATTCTGTTTTTGCCCAGAGGAAGCCTGAGCAGCAGCCTCCACTACTAACATTTTTTTTTTTTTTTCCAGAAACTGTGTGTGTGTTTGTCAAAGGAGAAAGGTCCTGAGGGAAATATGCAATCAATGGTATAGGTACAAATGGAACACACTGATCTTCTTGGCAACTCTTGATTCATAGTCTGTTGATTTTCATCCTGAAAACACAATCAGTTAAGAAAAACATTGAACCAATTTTCCCCAAGCATCTATCTACTAGTAAGTAAATTCCAACTTATGGCATTAACTCTTACAGGCCCTAAGGATAAAATTAGCATATTATTGGGGTAAGATGAACACCAGAGAGTTGAATTTTCAATTCAGCTAAATGCAGCAGACAAGCAATCCAAATCTTTGAAATTGTGAAACCTGTTTGCATATGTGGAATTTTATGCATACATGGAATGTTGGAAAGTTCTTATCTGTATGCCAGGAAATCTTACCTTCATTTATTTTGAGAAGCAAAATCTTTTGGGAAGCCTTGTACAAACCATCATTATTTTACTTTCTGTTTAATATTTGTTTCCTAAATTCTAACATCTTTTTAGAGGAGTTAATGATTTTTCGTGCCCAAGAAACAAAGGTCACTTAACCCAAAGTCATTCACCAACCACTTCCAGCTCACTACTGTCTACTAGTAACAGCTTCTTATTTATTTCCACAACCTGAATGTTACAAATGGAAGGGTCCAGGAAAGTACAAGACATGAAGAGCTCAGCCATTTCACATATTGAAAATACATATACATACCTTGCAACTGACAGCAGAAAAAATGGAGTACCCTCCTTTAAAATTTAGCCAAAGACTCAAAGTGTTTTTCTACTTGTACACAATTTTATGTTTTAAAAAAATCTTCCCAGCAAGGGATAAATCCCTAAAATGGAGAGTTCTCAACTCTGAAAGGTCAACAAGCCCCTTAAGAGCTTATTTCTGATACAAATCATTAGGTATGTAAAGGATGATCACAAACATGTGAGATTTAACTGAAGAGAAATTACTCTCTCCTAGATGACAATATTCTCCAGAACCCAAGACAATGGTGGCTATTTTAAGGATAAAGAGGAAGAGGAAGACGGGAAAGAGAAGGATAAGAAAGAGAAGAATGAGAAATTTTAGAACTCCTCTTCTCCACTGCTCACATTTTAATAATTTATCCACATAAAAATTAGGGCTCTAGGATATAGAGGCTGATTTACACAGCTTGAATGCAGCAAGTACCCATGAAACATGGGTTTTGTTAGAAGCACCCACAGATGGATGTGGCTTCCAAGGTTATCTTACAACTTAAGTATTCAAAATGAGGATCCTTTTAGTCTATTTTGCGTGTAGGCCCAGTATTTAAATTCTACACTAATGTTAAGGACTTGTTTTTTTTTTTAAAGCTAATGACTTAATAAATAATCACCTCAGCTGCTTTTACAATAATATAGATGACAATAACTCTAATCTGGTGAGCCAACTCCCTAACTTTGGCCATGTAATGTTTTATGAGAAAATAAATTTTATACAATCAATATATTTCAGCTGTTTGTAGTAATTCTGACGATCTGGGCTAATGCTGAAAACCTCTGACACACATTATCAAGGTTCACTAGCATGATACTATTGGGTAACATTTCTATAAACACCATGTGTTCTATATAAATTGAATATATATCAGATTTCAGGCCATTTTTTTGCAAGTGGCCTTCAAATAGTGAAAAAGGAAAAGAGATATAGTAAACAAATACGCTATCCAAGTGGATGGAATACAGCATGTATTTCAGGGTTGTTGTTTTTTTCAGCTTGTCTGCAACCTGTTTTTTACATTATACCAAATTATTTCTTTGTCTGTTCAATAAATATTTCCTGAATACCTGTGAGGGGCTAGGCACAACATGGTTGCAGAATACAGACATAAAGGTATAGTTCATATTTAAAAAAAAAAAACAAGACAGGTGAAATGAAGATGTTGGGAGGGGGCCCTTTTAACCAGAAGCACAGAGAACTGTAGTGTAGGTGTTACTAGGAAGGTAAAGTCTGAGAAGCTCTTTGGGTGGGAGCTAAAATGCTAAGAGCTGTATTCTTCACAGAGTATGCTGCTTTGGGGAAGAGAGCTAAAGGGGTCATGACAATAGGAAAACAATTTAGTGCTGCATGGAGGTATGGAAAAAAAAAAAAAAAGTCTGTGTGGCCAGAAAACCCAGAGCAAAAACTGTCAAATGGATACCTATGAATATGTATGCTGCAGAACTGAAAACATAAAACCCTCCTCCATACCTTATGGTACTAAAAGGGAATGAGCTATTAAGCCATGCAATGACATTGGTGATCTTTTAGTGATTATTGTTAAGTGAATGAAGACAGTATGAACAAGTTATATGCTGCATGATTCCATTTATGTGATATTCTGGAAAAGGCAAGACTATAGAGACAGTAAGCAGATCAGTAGTCACCAAGGGCTTGGGAGTGGGAGAATGTATATTAAGTAAAACACAGGGAGTTTGCCAGTTTGGTGAAACTATTCTGTATGATACTGTAATGGTGGATACATAACATAAGCAGATGTCAAAACCCATAGATCTTTACAGCATAAGAGTGACCCTTAATGTATGAAAATTTTAAAAAAATCATTTGCTCAGGAGATCCTGGACTAAAATATGACAAAAAATCTGAAAGCCACTGATGTGTTTACTATCTTTATAAATTCTTTCTTTTCCAGAGTGTCATTTAAATGACCTTATATTATAGACTTTTCAGACTAAGTAGATGATATAACCTCACGAAAAGGGATGGCAAAAAAAATTGCTCATGTGTGGGGTGCCTGGATGGCTCAGTTTTTTGAACGTTGACTCTTGGTTTCAGCTTAGGCCATGATCTCATGGTTCATGAGTTCAATCCCCACATCAGGCTCTACTCTGATAGCCCAGAGCCTGCTTGGGATTCTCTTTCTCCCTCTCTCTGCCCCTCCCCTGCTTCGTCTCTCTGCCTTGCTCTCAAAATAAATAAATAAACTTTAAAAAATGTTTAAAAAAGTATGTTCACCCTATATTAATGCAACACATTTCTTAGTAATTAATAACAGTTTTTCATATGTGTTCTATTAGTGTGTATTTCCTTGATGAGCTTCACTTCCAGAATCAATTAATTATGAAAATTGAGAATTGCCAATCCATTTAGGTTAGCTAGCATTTCTTTATAAGTTCTCAAACAAAAGGGGCGACTAGGTGGCTCAGTCGGTTAAGTGTCTGACTCTTGACCTCAGCTCAGGTCATGATCTCATGGTTCTTTAGTTCAAGCCCATGTTGGGCTCTGCATTGACAGTGAGAACCCTGCTTAGGATCCTGTCTTTCCCTCTCTCTGCCCCTTCCCCTCCTGTACTCTCTCTCTCAAAATAAATAAATAAATTTAAAAAAATTTTAAAAAAATTTCTCGTGTGAAGAACTCCGGAAATGAGTAAAGTCTGTAAAACCAACGATAAAAAAGAAACACTGTACTCCAGGTGTTAAGGTTATTTTCCATGGGGATAGGAGTTAACAATCCTGAAACCAGTATCCATATATACTGAAATTTTAAAAACTAAGTAGATGGATGGTGAATGGTGGGAGCCAAGTTTCCCACTGTTAGAGAAGACCAGCAAGGGGAGAAGGCTAGGATGACCAATATGGTAAGGGACTAGAGTTGAGGACATCCAGAAACTTGTGTTTAAGGACAGATATAGATAATCAGCTTTTGATTTTTTAAATTTAGCAGACAATGCAAAACATTTTCTCATTGTATTACTTTTAAAAGCAACAAACCTGAAAAATGCACACTCTAGTTCTGAAATATAAACTCAACCTGGTANGATAGATAGATAGATAGATAGATAGATAGATAGATAGATAGATAGATAGTTATGTCCGCAACCATGGGTTAATATACACACATACATGTCCTTAGTCAGTCATCCAAGAGGGTTAGACCCAATAACACCCTGTTCACAATGAACACATGCAGCACCCAGATCTTGACCTTTATTCTACAGTAAAAGGAACCAGGGTTCCCTGGAGAAATGGGTGATTCTAGGACTAAGGCAAGAAATATACATTATGAACCTGAATCCCCTTGTAGTGCCAGAAAGAAAGAAAATGCTCCAAAAACAAAGAACCAGATACATGGGGGCATGTCAAGGAGGGACACAGGAGCCTAGTGAAATATCTCCCAAAGTCTAAAGCTAGAACAATTTGAGGAACAACATAGGTAAAGTAGCACTGAATTATAACCCAAAGGATAAAATAAATATCCTTGAGCCCGTATTGATATAAATACTTGATTATATCTTAAAAATGAGAGAGCTGGGAAATCTCATGTGTAAGTTATTATTCCAAAACTTTACCTAGACACTCCTCACTCATTATCTAAACTCCTCACGTAAGGTAACTCCCACCTCTTAAGTGGGCTCTGCCCATAGACGTCTTTCCAAAGAATACAGTGGGGAAAGCGGGGGAATAGAGAAACTTTACATTGGAGGAACTTGACAAACACTAGTTCAGGCAGGTGATTAAGGTTAACATCAGGAGTTACAAGTTATATTAATAGTCTATACTCTTGCTATGATGTAATGAAAATGTCACTCTATCTCCCTGGTCTTCCTCCTAAAAATCCATAACCCTAGTATAATCATTAGAAAAACAGCAGACAAATCCCAACTGGGGAACATTTTATAGAAAGCTGACCAGAAGGCCTCAAAACTATGAAGATAACCAAAAACAAGAAAAGTCTTAGAGATTTTCATAGTTAAGAGGGGCCAAAAGGGAGACAGGACAATTAAATGCGATATGGTATACTGGATAGGATCCTGGAATAGAAAATTAACGTTAGTAAAAATTAAGGAAAGCTGAATACAGCATATGGACTTCAGTTGATAGCAACATATCAATCTGGTTCATTAATTGTGGCTAATATGGCACATTAATGTGAGACATTACATTAATAGGGGAGATTTGGGTGGATGGGCTAGGTGACAACTCTGTATGCCCTCTTTCTAACTTTACTGAAATCTAAAAATATTGTAAAACAAAAAAGTTTTTTAAAAAGGGAAAGAAAAGAAATCCCCTCTACCTCTTCCACAGAATCTTCAGGTAAGATGACATTTCTCCCCAAAGTGTGTGCAATGCATGACGGGTTCCTGAGTTCTGCACACTGGGCACAAGAGAAAAGAGGGACCCTCAGAGGAGCTTCAGACAGCTGGGCTTCGGGGGTATGACATGTGCATAAATAACCACACCAAGACAAGCGTGCACTTACATAAAAGAGGAATAGAAAATGTGCCACAGTAGCACCTGGGTGGCTCAGTCAGTTCCGTGTAGGACTCTGGATTTCCATTCATGTCATGATTCCAGGGTTGTGCAATCGAGCCCCGCATCAGGGTTCCTCACTGAGTGTGAAGCCTGCTTGAAATTCTTCCTCTCTCTCTCCCTCTCTCTTTCTCTTCCCCTCCCCTCCTCACTCCCTCAATTGCTTACAGGTGGAAGCACCCTCTCTCTCACCATCAAAAAGAGAGAGAAAGAATGAGAGAGAGAAAATGTGCCACAGATTTCAGAGAGAGAAGGAAATTATTCTGGATAGGGGTAAACTTGTGCCTTGACACATGAGGGAGAATCCAAATGAGAGAAGTTATTAGAAAGACTTCCAGAAAAAGGGAAGAATATGAGTATAAAGCAGGACAGTATGGGACATGTTCAGAGGATGCGGAGCTGCTAGTTTCGAAGGAGCACAACTAGCCAAAAGGGAGTAATAGAAAATAAAGCAATACATTTTGAAGTCAGAGTATGGAGCACCTTAAAAGTAGTGAAAAGGGAGTTTTCGAGGAGCGAGTGACATCACTCTCTCATACATTTATTAAACACCTAATTTTGCCAAGAAGTGTGTTGCACACTGGCTCAAAAATCAGAGCCGGGCTTTGGTAGAATTAATCTGATGATAAAATGTGGAACAACTGACCATTTAAAATGTTAGTATCAGAGGAGCAACCAAAGGAAAAAAGACAGAAAACATCTCAATTGGACTCAGCAGGAATGGAGAACAGAAATGAGCCATGTGCTGAACTATTGATCATATGCCCAGGAAACAGAGTTTATTGTCCATTTGATTTTTTTTTTATTGTCAAATGTAGAAATTCACGGCGTGCAAGAATTATCTTTATTTGGAATTCTATGGTTGCGAGAGACATCATAATCTTTTCATTTCTCAGACTTTCCTAGAAAAATATAGCCTCTACAAGCCATGAGAGACTCTTGAATACTGAGAACAAACTGAAGGCTGATGGGGGTGCGGGAGACAGGAGGAGGGGTGACGGGCATGGAGGAGGGAACTTGTTGGGATGAGCACTGGGTGTTATATGGAAACCAATTTGACAATAAACTATAAAAAATATAAAATAAAAAAATATAGCCTCTAATGCAAGAGGCAGTGAGAATCAACAATGCTAGGGGTGGACAGTGATTTGACTCTTCTGCCTTCCTTCCTACCCCAGTTATAGAAAACAATGACATTGTATAATGGGATGATTGGAGCATGACAGTATTAGCAGTATTAAAAGACACAGGAGCATGGGAAGTCGTTGTATTTTCATTGTTCATTGGGTGGTGGCTGGGGGGCAGCTGTGGGAAGAGGTAGGCGACTGCATTGACTATGTCTTCACATTTTAGCAGGACGGATCTGGCAAAATCCATAACCAAATTAGAAAATTATGATACATTTTCTTACTCCTTTTTCATTAAGAACTATACTACAGTTTAAACAATCTAAACACATTCCTTATCTTCTGGTCATGGAGAAAGGGAGAAAATGGTCAATTAGAAAAAAAAAGTCTCAATTCAATTTTGGCTATTTAACATAGTGATAGCATTAACATTTAATTGACCTTTTTCTTATTCAAGTTATTCAACTTACATTTAATTAAATGCCAGCTGCTGGAATTATAAACAGTCTTTGCTCTAGAGACTCACAGTCTAGAAGGGGATGCGTAAATATGTGAGAAATATTTCCTGGTAGATTAAGAAGTTCTATCAGGTAAGTCCTGAGCAATGTTTCACCAAAGGAAGGGGAGGCAATCAGTTATAACCACATCCAGAGATATCAGGGAGGGCTTCTCTGAGACGATTATATTTAAGGTGAGCCTTGAAGGACTTGCAAGTGACATGGAAAGTGCCTTGAGGGCCTGGAGAATGGCGGGCACACAGTTGTACAGCCAAGGCCATTGTCCCAGCACGCAAGTCATGCCTGGTGCATAGGCTGCTGCTACTATTAAGGAAGTGAAATGTGGGAAAGAACTAACAAAATGCCTGGCCTTAGACATTACTGGGTTGGGGCACCTGGGTGGCTCAGCTGGTTAAGGGGCTGACTCTTGATTTCAGCTTAGGTAATGATCTCATGGTTCGCCAGCCCTCTGTCAGGCTCCGTGCTGACAGGGTGGAGCCTGCTTGGAATTCTCTCTCTCTGCACCTTGCCTGCTCTCTCTCTCTCAAAATAAATAATAAATAAATAAACATTGAAAAAAGTTATTAGGTTGACTTCTTTGCTTCCGCCTCAGTATGAGTTTAAAAAGCCTTGCAGTGTAGCAGTTAGGAGACTGTATACTGGAATCCAACTCCTACTTTGCTAGTTTTTAGTTATAAGATTCTGAATAAGTCATTTCACCTTTCAGTACCTCCATCTGCATAATGGGAGCAATAATATTACTTATCTCATAAAATCTTGATGGGGACTGAATGTGTGAATAAATGCAGTAAAATGAGAACAGAACTTGGCATATAATAAGATAATAAATATTATTATTGTTTTTACTGTGAAGGATTTTCATTTTTATAAATTTAAGGATGTTATAATTCTAGTTTTGAGTGTATTACTTCTTAGCTTTGCCAGGTAGAAATACAGCTGGAAAGATTTAGATTATACAGAGTAACGATTTGCTGACTAAAATGGTTGGGAAATAGTGTAACATCATCAAAAGGGATTTTACATTGTCCTCCGCCTGCACTTCAAAAGAATGATGTGAATGATTTTTCTGGAAGGAGTATGTATGACGTGTTGAATAGGCAGGTTAAACTAATCTATATCTTAAATCCTTTCCATACTCATGATCCCCTACACCCCAAAAAAATGTTAGTACAAAACCGAAAGTAACTGAAGATTTCCTATTTGGGTCTGCAGTTGGTTTTTATCATCCCTGAAGACACAAGACTGTGTGTTTCCAGAATGTACCCGTCCAATAATACAAGGCGCTGGCACTAAATACCCCACCTGTGTCACCCCATGCTTGTGCAACTGTCAAACAAAGGAGCTATATATCCCCCTGTCCTCCAGGGCAGAAATCCTGTCCCATGGTTGCTTCAGAAAAGTAGAGCTTGGGAAAACTTCCAGAAGTAAATGGGCAGGGGACAATCCCAGACCCCTCTCAGTTCTTGGAAAAGGGAATGGGCAAAACGCCCAACATGAGAATAAGAAAAGCTACAGGGAGAAGAGAACAATGGTTTTAAAAGTGCCCTGACTGTTATTGAGTGTTTGTTTCCCCAACAGAAATGCTAACTGATGTTGGCATTTTAAACAAGACCACTTTGCCTTGAAATTAACACCCCATTTCTGTGAGTGAGCAAGCATCTCCTTTCTTGGCTGCTACTGGTTTTTGGCTACAAAATCCTTCTTTTTTCTTTTTTTTTTCCTTTTTTTGAAAAGTAACGCTAATAGCACAAAATTGCATCAGTTACAGCAGAAACACTTTGCAAGATGAGACATATAATGTACCTTAGAAGTAGATGGCAGAAATGGAAACAAAAAGATTCCCAGACCAAAAATTTCAGTTAGAATCAGATACTGCATGAGTTCTAATCACAGGGGTCCCTGCTATGTTACAAAACCTAGAAAATCAACAACAATAAAGGTATTACAGAGAGGAAGAAACCAGAGAAAAATAATATAGTGAATATATTTTTATGAAACTCTAGAAAATACAAACTAATCTATAGTGATTACTGGTTGATGGGAGGTGGGGTCCTAAAGCAGTGAGAAGGTCAAGTGTCAAGGAAAAATTTGGGGGAGTCACCAATATTTTCACTATCTTGAGTGTGGTGATGGCTTCACAGGTATGTGTATATGTCAAAACTTGTCAACTTTCACACTCTAAATATGTGGAATTTATGTGTGGCAATTATATCTCAATAAAGTTGTTTTTAAGAGGCCCTTAATCTAATCTATAACATAGAAACCTATCATATTACATTAATGTGGTTGTATAAGTACACGTTATACTAGCAATATAAAAGAAATGGTAAGGGAGAAGAGAGACAGGAATTATTTCTTTGCCTGAATGACAACGAATGAGATATATTTGAATGCATTTATGTTTATGACATACACATAAACAGCTTATCTAAAAGGTAATCAAATCACTACTAGGCAACTCTGTTTAATATGATGAAAGCAGCCTATGGTAAGGAGTGCATCATTCTCAGTGCAAGAAAGACCAAGTACACACAAAAAAAAATGAATAAGAGTATTGAAAACTTAAAACAACATAACCAATAAGGTAGAACTTACAGCTATACACTAAGAAACTATACTTTCTTTTCCGCAAGTGCTTATGAAACATCTACAAAAATTGATATGTTAGGTCCTAAGGAAAACATCAGTAATTTAGAAAATGTAGAAATATTACAAATAGCGCTCTCTGACCACAATGCAATAACACCAGAAATTATTGGGAAAATTGAAAATCAAAGAAACCCATTCGTTTGGAAATTTATAACCTTTCTCTAAATGACTTTGGATAAAAGGGGAAATATAAACTGAAAAGTACAGAATTTCTAAAAAAATATTGACAGTTAAACACTATCAGAATCTATGGAAAAAACATTTCAAGCAATGAGCATGGGAGAATTCACTAAATGCACTAAATGCTTTTATCAATGAAAAATTTTAAATTATATTAAATAATTGAATTTCCAGCTCAAAAACTAGAAAAGGAATAAATAAACTAAAAAAATAGCAAAAGAAAGGAAACAATAAAGATAAAGGCAGAGGGGGCACCAGGGTGGCTTAGTCGGTTGAGCGTCCGACTTTCGCTCAGGTCATGATCTCGCGGTTCGTGGGTTCGAGCCCCGCATCGGGCTCTGTGCTGACTGCCAGCTCAGAGCCTGGAGCCTGTTTCAGTCTGTGACTCCCTCTCTCACTGACCCTCCCCTGCTCACGCTGTCTCTCTCTCTCCTAGAAATAAATAAAACATTAAAAAAAAAAAGATAAAGGCAGAGGTAGCAATGGAAAAAAGTAGACATACTATTTCAAAATCCTACTCTTTTAAAAAATAATGAAAATAGATAAACCACTAGCTAATTTGATTGAGAAAAAAGATAAAAGCACAAATATAAACTGAGAAAATGTCAAAGCAGAAAACATAAAACCAAGAAACTGTTTAAAAAGCAGAAGATATCAGAGACCTATGTACAAATTTGAAAATCTAGATAAAAAGAATAATTTTCTAGGGAAATACAGATTACCAAGTTTGACCATACTGGAGACAGAGTTCTGCGACCGACCTATTTTATAGAATAAACAGAGAACGTTATCAAGAAATTACCCCCAAAAACAGCACCAGGGAACAGATTATTTCAATGGAGGACTTTTTAAAGGCGTCTTCTACAAACCTTCTAAAACTAGTCTCATTAGAAGTACTTAAGAACACTGGAAAAAATAGGAAGAATATAAAATATATATAACTAGATCTGATAAAGACAGCACAAAAAAGAAAACTATAGTCGACTATCACTGAAGAAAAAGGGTGAAAACGGACTAGATAAAATATTGATCAATAGAATCCAAAACCACGTTAAGAATAAAATACACCATGATCAAGTGGGAGTTACTAATGTTACTTCAACACTAGGAGATCCATTAATATAATATAACACAATAGACTTCAGAGGAAAAATAATATGATTATCTCTATAGATGCTGAAAAAGCCTGCAGCAATATTCAATATTTTTCCTAATTTCTATTAAAAATACAAAAATAAAGCAATAAATGATTTCTTAACATGACAAAATATATACACTCTATTCCCAAGGCCAAGTATCTTCATAGAGATGTTAATGACATTTTGAGTAAGTTCAAGAAAAGGCAAAAAATCTCAGTTTCCATTATAGCAGGTATCATCTACTGTGATTGAATAAGATAAATCACAAGTCATATTATTTTGTAAAAAAAAAGTAAAAATATCTCTATAAAATACTAGAAAATCAATGAATCATAAGCTCATTTAAACTTTTTTACAGTTAGTTTTTGAGAGACAGAGAGAGAGAGAAGAGGAGGGGCAGAGAGAGAGATGGAGAGAAAGAGAGAAAGTAAGTGAGAGAGAGAGAGAGAGAGAGAGAGAATCTCAAGCAGTTTCCACACTGTCAGCTAAGAGCCCTATGTGAGGCTCGAACTCACGAACCGTGAGATTGTGACCTGAGCTGAAATCAAGAGTCAGACACTTAACTGACTGAGCCACCCAGGAGCCTCTAAAACTCATTTAAATAGTCATAAACAATCAAACAAACAAAACCAAAACAGAAAAAACCCCAACAACTCAATAAGACATGAGGATATATAATTAATAGACTCAAGCACTCCATATGTACATGTACACAAGACTAGGACTTGCCTATTCACTTTCTTCATCCAAGAATAATTACAGTTTCCTAATCATGACATGTCCAGTTACCCCTCTCCCCACTAGACTGTATCTTATATGAAGAGTGACCTGAGCCCATTCTCTCCCTCCTGTATTCCCTATGTCTAAGGGATATCTGGCTAGAGTAGAGATCCAATAAGGTTGTTTTTTGTTTTTGTTTTTGTTTTTGTGGCTACCACTGATTTTAATCTTTCTAGCAATTATCACGTTCTTTATCATTAGCAGAATTCCAGTTTTGTTTACTTTTCTTTCTGTGAGGTATTCAAGGAAGGAATTCCTTTCCATGCCCCAGCGGTGAATTTTAATTAGTCGAAGACAATCATGGTGGTATTACCCCCACCACAGTGGCAATTAATTTAAGAATGGGCATGTGATACCTTTTTTTTTTTTAATGTTTTATTTATTTCTAGGAGAGAGAGAGACAGCGTGAGCAGGGGAGGGTCAGAGAGAGAGGGAGTCACAGACTCTGAAACAGGCTCCAGGCTCTGAGCTGGCAGTCAGCACAGAGCCCGACGCGGGGCTCGAACCCACGAACCGCGAGATCATGACCTAAGCGAAAGTCGGATGCTTAACCGACTAAGCCACCCAGGCGCCCCTGGCATGTGATACTTTTAAGCATGAGAAGTCCAATAGGGATTTTCTAGTGAAAGTTCTCCTTCCTGACAAATAAATGTACAAGGGAAACTGCCAATTTTCTGAGTCTTGCTGTGATTATGTGAGGACATGTGCCTGGCACAATGGCAACATCTTGAATCGTGCAGTCATGGGGCAAAGGGTCACCTAGGAAGAAAAGTAACCAGCCAAGGATGGTATAGCAGGAAGATATAAAAAACATGGGCTATTGATGAAAATATAGGTACTGAATTAACCAACCAGGAATTCTGCTACTACCAAGAATTCTTGTTATGTGAAACACTAAACTCCATCTTTTAAGCCACTTTTATGTGTATATGATATTTTCTACAGCTAAAAGCATCTTAACAGATACATTTGTTAAATAAAGAAATTAATGGAAAAATATCAATAGCTTCTATAGACAGAAACAATAACTAGGTAGAGGACATAATGGTAGAGAAATTCCCAAGAATAATAGCAACAAAGATGATTAAATAGTTGAGAATAAATACTTAGAAATAACTGTACAAAACTTGTAAGAAGAAACACTCCTGAAAGACTAAAAAGTCTAACAAAATTAGACTGGAACAAAAAGAAAGGCAACTTGCTCTTGGATAGGATAATTCAACATCATAAAGATGTCAATTTAACACAATCCTAATAAAAATAATGACAAGGTTTTTAAATGGATCTAGACGAGTTGATGCTAAAGTTCAGAAGAAAGAACAAACTTGCACAAATAGCCAGAAACATACTAAGATAAAATTACAAAGGTGGACTAATCCTACCAGATCAAACCAAACTACAAGTCCTCATAACTAAAACAGGGTGCTACTGCCACACAAATATATATACACACCAACATGACAGGAGAGAGTAGTTCTAAGTAAGTATGGAAATGGTAGAGGTGGTGTTACAAACTGTGGAAGCATAGGCGAGTGTGTTAATAAATGTCACTCGCCCAACTGGGCAGCCATTTGGAAAAAGAATGCAATTAGATCCATATCTCCCAGCACACACAAGAACAAATTCCACACTGATCAGGAAAGTAAATGTAAGAAAAAAATCAAATAGAAAGTAATTTAAGGGTGCCTGGGTGGCTCAGTTGGTTAAGTGTCTAACTTTGGCTCAGGTCATGAGTTCTGGCCCTGCTTCAGGCTCTGTGATGACAGCTCAGAGCCTGGAGCCTACTTTGGATTCTGTGTCTCCCTCTCTGTCCCTCTCCTGCTTGCGCGCTCTCTCTCTCTCTCTCTCTCTCAAATAAATAAACATTAAAAAGATTTTAAAAAAAGAAAAGAATTGAATAAGTTAAAATTTTAAGAATATGCTGAATTCTTCTATAAACTTAGTGTAAAGGGAAAGCTTTCTTTTTTTAATAAAGTTTATTATTTATTTTGAGAGAGAGAGAGACAGTGCAAGTGAAGGAGGGGCAGAAAGAGAGGGAGAGAGAGAGGCTCCATGCAGGCTCCATGCTGCCAGCATACAGCTCAAACTCACAAAACTGTGAATCATGACCTGAGCTGAAACTAAGAGTCAGACACTTAACTGTCTGAGCCACCCAGGCGCCCCATGGGAAAGCTCTCTAATATTGATAAAATCCAGGGATAATTAAAAATATGATTGATAAATCTGCATAAATTTCTTTAATTGCATGGTAAAATAAATTGCTTGCCAAATTAAACTAAAACACTTGCAGCATATATCACAGTAGAGGGCTAATATCCATAATAATTAAAGAACTCTTAAAATGTAAGGGAAAAGGGAACAAAACTCTAATAGAAAAATTAGAAAAATATATGGACACATAATCCACAAACTGTTGCAAAATAGTATAAAATATATACAAAGATGTTATAATTTGACATTACTCATAATTTAAGAAATGCAAATTACCTTTGAATAAGATTTCTCACTTATCTGATTAAAATTTAAAAGTCTGGGGGTGTCTGGGTGACTCAGTCAGTTAAGTGTAGAACTCCTGATTTCTGCCCAGGTCTTGATCTCATGCTTAATGAGATCAACCCCTGCGGGCTCCAGGCTGACAGTACAGGGCCTGCTTGGGATTCTCCCATTCTCTCTCTGTCCCTCTCCCATTCATACATAGTTGTGAGTGTGTGTGTGTGTGTGTGTGTGTATGTGTGTCTGCACGCAGATGCGTATTTACTCTCTAATTCTCAAAATAAATAAATAAAATAAACATTTAAAAAAATTAAGTCTGACAACACATTCCATTGGTGAGGCTGAGGGTGCCCTCATGTATTTCTGTGGGAACGCAAATGGCTACAACCCTTTTGGAAGGGAATTGAAAACATTTAACAAAACTACATTGACCTTTCGATCCAGGAATCCCATTCTAGGAATTCACCTTAGATAGACACCACCACCAATATGAAAATACATATGCACATTCACAGTATCATTGCTCACAATTGCAAAATACTGGAATCAACTTAACTGCCTAGAGACAGGAGGATGTGTTGAATAAACAAAAGCATATCCATACACTTGAGCACTACACAGCAATACTAAAGCATGAGGGGCATTTCTAGGAGCTGACATGGAATGATTTCCAGGATATGTTACTGTTAAGCAAAAAAAGTCAAATACAAAAGTATTTCTTCATGTAAGAAAGAAGGGTAAATAAGAAAATATTTATTTTGTAAAGTATAAACCAGAAATGACTGAGCTAGGTCACCCAGTGGAGATAGGTTAGAGTAGAAAGGAGAGGGAGCCTGGGGGTAAGTTGGAGAGAATGATAATTCTCTGAATATACCTTTTTCCATTGTCTCTTCTTGTTATAACTAAAGTCACCAAATGTCAGACTCAGTGCTCTTAAAATCACAAAATTATTACCTGGCATGGTGTCTGCTATTTCTTGGTTTTCAGATTCTGAACTAATGGTTCATTGTCTAATGCACTATTTTCTAACTAACATCTAGTATAGAAAGCAAACCAAAACATTATGGGTGTACAGAAAGTTTGAGGAAAGGCAAAAAAGAGCAATTCCCAAACTAAAACCTGAAATTTTATGTTATGAAAACAGTTTGCTATAAACATACATCTTAATTCTAATTCCTTTAATTTATGCCATAGTTTCTCCTAAAACTAACATAAGACATGTTAAATTAAAGAGAAAGACATATTAGAATCACTAAAACAAAGTTAGGGAATGTAAGTCAAGTAAAGAAATGGAGAAACAGTTGAATGGTGAAGTGAAGTAATGAAGTGAAGTAAAATAAATAAAAGCAACAATTTAGAGGGGGAAGTTATTGGTGAACTACCAGGAGAAAAAAAAGGAAAAGCACCAAGTCACAGACACCTTACTATCTAATTAAAAAACAAACAAACCTGTTCATCAACTGAATGGGCTGCCAGACATTGAAGAACCTGCTTCCATGGCCTCTTGTAACACAAAATGCAATAAATGTCTACATAGTGTAAGCTCTGGTCGTAGGGTCATCCCTTACTTATAGCTGAGAGCACTTCCAACTGATACACAATCTGTGAACCTGATCAGAAGTGACGGTTTCAGACACCCTAACAATATAATTTTATTAACCTAAATCGTTCCATCAGCTGGAATTAAAAACAAATAAGACAAGGGAAACAAACACCATCTGTGTTTGTAGAAGCTGGACACCTTGGTTCTGCCCACGTATTCCATAGATTTCAAGTCTGAAGGAGGAAAGGGAAAATGACCAAAAAGCTGGATCCAGCAGACCCAACCCAGGGTTCTGGTTGACAATGGATGGATGAGTTTGGAGGTCAAATAAAGTCCAGCCATCTGTTCAAAAATTGGCTAAAACGTGGGTCACATATCCAGGATCAGAGCTAAAGACAAAGGAAAGCAGATGTTTGATGAAGTTATAAGACAAAACATGCGACTCTCTGGACCAGATTTTACATGTAATAAAAGTCCATGAAAACCAAATTATTTTTATTATCTTTAATAATATCCTGTTTTACTCTTGTGATTCTAGGGAGTTTCTTTCCGAGAAATGAAACATTTATTTCTTATGTTGTTTGAATCCTGGCTTTTACTTTTGTATTTTATTATCATTCGAATTCTTAACCCAAATATGCTAGATAATAACAAAATACCTGGTGACCGTTTTAAACTATGGAAAATGGTTCAAATGAGACTAAGCAGAAGGTCACTGGGTTTTATTGTTAATTATTGACTCTCATTTCAAAAAATGTTAATAATATACACCTAAAACTACTTGTTCCATGCTTTATAGAATAAGAGAAAGTCCAAACCTAGTAAAAATCATAAATTCAAAGAGAGACATGAATGGAAAATAATGGGACCAGAAGGAATAGTGGTATTATTTTTGCTGTGTTAATACAGAGATTTTTATTTTATTTTAAATGAACAGAAATCAAGGAAGACCTATACCACATCTATGGCAACATATCTATTTCTGAATCACTAGTTCACATGGCTCATTACTTCTGAGGTGGACACAGATGATGAGTCCATTAGAAGGTCTCACAGTGGCCCATCAAGGAAGAAGTGGCTGTCCAAGTGTCAGAATACATGGACATCACCCATCTTTTAAAAAATATAATGAAGTTCACAGGATACTCAGACAACCAGTTTGCATTTCATGAAAACACAGCTATGGCCATAGAAAACACCTATTGGCCTTCTAATCTGGTAGTTTCCTAGGCAAAACTGCCATTCAGATGGTCTATTCCCTAAAGAACTAGGAAGAGTTGAGTTAGTATTGGTCTTACATCCTCAATTCTCCCGTGCTTTTTACAGAGCTAGAAGGCAACATAACTCTATGAATTTGTTTCCTTCCCTCTAGATCACATCTTTTCCTCTAACCCTCCAATTCCAGGCAATCATCAACTGTCTTTTTTTCTTTTCTTGACCTTTACACCATCTTTGACCTTGCAAACAATATTCACTGTAACAGTGAGCCTCTGCCCACCCAGAAAACAACCATCCAGGAAGTTTAGGTACATGTAACTCAATAGAAAGCAGAGGAATAAGCCAAAATGGCTATCAGACCAATTCCATGTCTAGTAGTCAGTACCAGCCAGACTATAGCACAAGTGAAACACTACTTGTTACTGTTATAGGCAGTAACATCATAAACTCTGAAAATTGGGACAGCCCCTAAAAATCTAGTCATTTGTCTTCCCACTGCAGGAACTTCTCCTACCTTAACCTCCAGTGATGATCCAGTCACTGTATGAACACAAGGATTGCCTCACTGCTTTATAAGGAAGCCCATTCCATTCTGTAAAACATTCTTTAGAAAGCTTGTTTTTGAAAAGTCAAAAATCATTTCCCCGTAACTTCAATTTCTTGGTTCTGATTCATTTAGTTAACTAGGACTTAGAGAGTAACTACTCTATATATAGTAGACAATATTTTCATAAAGATAAAACACACCTGGGCTTCATTCATCTAGAGAGATAAAGACATGAACATGAATAAAAATAAAGCGCCAACCTCCTTTCCTTCCATTGCCTCCCTTTCTTCATCGCCAAGTCTCAGTACCACTTACCTGAATCACACCTCCCAAGAAGGAAACGGCTGCAGCAACACCAATCCTTTGCATCTCAAAGTCAGATAAACCTACTATGCTCGTGTTACTCTGTGTGGTGAGGTTCTGGCTGCTCAGAGGGACAAGCCGTTCCACTGCATTGGCTGATATCAAGGATGTCAAGGCGAAGGTGCCTAAAAGGGGGTGATGGTGGGTGTGGGGGAATCTTCTGTTAGTAACGGACTCAATAACAATGGTTGGATTCCACCATTAAAGCTGAATCTATGGTGTAAAACCAAATAGCTCTATCAGAAACACTTTTCTCAGCATCCCAGCTCATCCACCCTTCTCTTCACAGAATAAACTTTCCTACATATATACATTTTCCTTCAACACACAGCCACACCCATCTACTTGCTCTTGCCTCCCAGACCATACATTTTCCCAGCAGCATACAGAATGTTCTCAGGGCAGGGATTAATATGGTGGCCTAGACTTGAATGTAAGTCCTCTATTTATCAATAATGAGACTTAAAGCACATTACTCTGAGTCTGCATTACCTCACCCATAAACTGGGGGTAATAATACCTACCTTTCAGGGTTTGGGGAAAATGTAAATGAGATGATAAATATGAAAACCTCAGTAGGCTCAGTAGGCTCCTAGTGGCTAAATCTGAGCTCTTTCACTTCAATTTTAAACCAGTACAACTCATTTCACACTTTTGACTCTAAAACTGTAAGATAATAAATTTATCTTGTTTCAAGCCACAGAGCTTATGGTAATTTGTTACATCAGAAATAAGAAATCAACACAATCAATAACACAAACTGACCACTGAAGAAATAGACACATACATAGAGGCTGAGATCTTAAGTGCACAAAATAAGTAGAAATGCTTCTATGGATATTTCTAATTAAAAGTATTTTATTATTATTAATTTAATATTTAAGATTAAGGTGTCATTTTTGTAATAATAATAACAACTTATTATATCTTATATAGCAGGTACTAATTTAGATACTATACATCAACTATCTCATCCAGCTCTCACTACAATCGTATGAATTTTTTTTATTTCACTATCCAGAAAGCAGCAAATAGACCTTTAAAATGTTGTCCAAGGTCATGCAGATAGCCAACAACAAATGAGACATACACCCAAGACCATCTAACTCTAAAATCCAGGTTTTTAACCAGCTTAACTTTTTATGACTATTTGTGATAGTTCACATTTTATTTAGTAATGCAGAGGTAGACAAGGCAAGAAATATGCTTATTAAAGGGCATTATAGAACCTAGCTTAGAAGAAACCTAAAAGATCCTTTAGTGCAAATATCTATTATATAAAAAAAATTTTCAATATTTGAGTAACCAAATTCTATATAGTCTTTTCTTTCCTTCAAAGTGCATAATTTCTCTTAATTCACTGTAAATTCAGAATATATGGCTTTCTCTTATGACCTTTTTACCTCTTATGACCTCTTAAACATAAGAGGTCATAAGCTTTAACATAAGCTTGATTACATAATAATATAGCAATAAATCACAATATGTGTTGAGTAGACGAGGCACAGAGAGATAAATGTCCCAATATTTGCTGAAGTCTTCAGAAGTTAAGTCAGAATTGCTTTGGAAATGTAATCAGTAACTAATGAGCACTCCTGGGTCGCTTTCATTAGTAACATGAGAAGCATAAACAGACAGAAATTATTACCTGTGGCAACATGACGTCCCATTCCAAATATGGCGTAAATGATGGCAGGGAACAGAGACCCATATAAACCGAACACGGGGTGCACAGATGAGAGAATAGCAAAGGCCAACCCTGTCAAGCAGACCCAGGTAGTTAGGATCATCTTATAACCTCAAGATATAGTCCGCTACAAAGTACAAGGGATAATGGTTTGTTTAATGACAAAAGGAACTATGACTTCATTATTCTACTTGCTCAGTGAGAGACTACATTACAATCCTAAACTACAGAAAAACTCCCTTATTTAGTTTATATTTAAATTTCATTTTCAAAAACTATTAGTTTTGGACCACTACCTTTTCCCCTTGATTACAGAGATGTCTACAAGAAAACTTTGGTTCAGAGAGCCTTCCTGGTAAAAGCAATAACATCACAAGCAAAATATCTTCACACACACTTCAAGAAGCATTTCTACACTTTTTGGCATTATTTTACTGGCACAAGAGCATCTGCGGGATAAGTAGGACTAGCAATGTTACCACTGACAGATGCAAAGCTCATTAGGCTGAGACAAGAAGGACACACACTCAAGGTGGCCTGGCTGGCGGCTTCCTGGCTGGCCTCACATCATGTATCACAGTGGCAGGGCAGTGTGTGAGCCTGCGCTCTCCCCATCCTGGACCCCAGCCTATTTCAGACATAGTTTCTTAGAGTGAAAGCAATCAACTTTTTTTATTCAGACAGTGAGAAGTAACTCATAGCTGTTCATTTTTATTCCTCATAGACACTACTCCCTACGCAGATTTTATGTTACATACACATAGAAAATTTTCTTAGACATGTCTAAATGACCACAAGTGGTTTAAATGTGACCAAAATATATGTGAGTATGAACTCATTAAATTGATCATGCTTGTGGCTGGTCCTTGGCATTAAATGATTAGTTAAGCAAGATTCTGCATATCCGTTCAAGTCTACACAACTTACTGATAGGCATTTGATTAAGCATAATGCACTTTATAAATAGGGTACAAAGAGACTTGAGGAAGGGAGTGGAGTTAGAAACTGGATTACCTGAATATAAAGTTAATTCATTATTCACACTATGGAGCCCAACAATATAGTTCCAAGATCATTAGGTTTAATTTCTTTTTAAACAAATAAACTCTAGTTACACATCAAATATGGGGCGCCTGGGTGACTCAGTCGGTTGGGCATCTGACTTCGGCTCAGGTCATGATCTCATGGTTCGTGGGTTCGAGCCCCGCGTTGGACTCTGTGCTGACAGCCAGCTCAGAGCCTGGAGCCTGCTTCAGATTCTGTGTCTCCCTCTCTCTCTGACCCTCCCCTGCAAGCTGTTTCTCTCTCTCTCTCTCTCTCAAAAATAAATAAAACATTAAAAAATTTCTTTAAAAATTTAGTTACACATCAAATACTTTTTCAAACACTACAAGACATTTTAGCTTCAGTTAAAATACATAAAAGTTTACCAATGACCAGTCTCTTATTTAGTTTTAAACACTCATCTGGATTGCTATTTACTTACAATGTCTTCTTAAATGTCTGATGAAAATAAATAATGATTACAGAAGGGTCAGTGGCAGAGGCTGTTCTAGAATGTCATACAGACAGGATGAGAGGCAGCACTCTGGTTATTGGGAAAGATGGTGTTAAGTATCCCCCAGCCCCCTGGAAGCCCCTCCCGGCATGTATAGCTCAGGCAACTTTGTAAAAAGTGTACATTACATCAGCCACTGAGGAAAGCTAGAAAATAACTTTTCTCATTCATTTTCAAATGAGTTACCTGAAAAAAAGTTACCCAAGAGACAGAATGCTAAGTGTTTCCAGGTAAGAAAAAAATGTAGACCACATTTCAGAAAATCACCCAGATCTACTAAATCAATGATGGGGGCAAAGGGAAATTGCATGCAGCATCTTTAACAAGCGCCTCTTGGATGAATTATATGCATGCTAAATTTGATAGGAGAGGACCTATTTGACCACATTTTTATTCTACCTACAACAACAAATGTACAGACTGAGCTAGAAGCAGTGGGGTCCTGCCTCTTGTCTCGTAAGTAGCTACCTCTTTATCTGTTTATTTTATTGCAATAATACCTTTCTCTCTCTCTCTCTCCTTCCCTCCCTCTCTTTTCCTCTCCCTCTCTCTCTGTCTTTCTTTATCCCTACAGTTAAAACCTATGTATAGCCAAATCAGTTCAAAAACAGAATTTTTTTGGATCTTATATTCTTACCAAATTAAAATGGGAATAATCATGTAAAACATGTTAAACTCAAATCTTTAAGAGATCTCAAAACCTGTAAATGCAAAATATCACTTCAGTAGATTCTACAAAAACAACCTGAAAGACCAGAAATCCTGTAGTCATGTCCTTCATTCCATCTGATACTGATACTGAGCTTTTCCTTTAAGCAACAGTGTCTTTCACCCTCATCTGGAACCTGCTTCTCTGCTAAGACAGCAATGAACGATGGCCCAAATAAAAGAGGAATGGATGAATATAGATAAACAGAGCTTTAAAACTTCAAATACTCCTTCCACAAATAAGAACCATAAAACCCAAGCCATCCACCCACACACATCTCCAAAAGCACGGGTGGCTGGATAAAGTTTCCTTATTCTGATTCATTTATTATTCTGGGTTCACAAAATAAGCCACATACATATTCCGATACACACACACTCACCCAGCTAAAATATGCTAAATACTCCAAAAAACATGAACATATTCACTGGCTTGAAGTCACTTACAAATTAGCCGAATTACCTACACTCTTTCCATGTTTCTAAAACAGGGTATTCGCTAAATTATGAGCAGAATTACAACTCTCTAACTCTACTATTTGGGGAGGAAATACTGCACATGCTAATAAGTGTTTGTATTACCAATCTAGTTGAGATTAGAGGAGAAGAAGACAACAAAAAGAAGGAACAAGAAATAAAAACAAAGTACATTTGAGGCCACAGGGTGCCCAAAGGGGATATGAAGGAAACAGAGAGCAAAGGGGAAAGGGAGAGAGAGAGAAGAGGGAGAGAGAGAGATTGGAGGAGGGAGCCAAAACCTTAAGGTCTTTAGAGGGCTGATTATTTTTAAAGATCAAAAAAATCATACATTGGTTATGCAACTCTGCTATAACCATGAAAGAATGGTCACTTCCTGAAGCCTTTGAAAGATGCAGTTTTTAAGAAAATAGCTTCTGTAGGTGTAGTGATGGCTATTCAGTACAGGGATAGAATAGACTCCATATTCCCACATCAATAGCATCAGTACTTTCAGGGCTCGTGAACAGTACCAAAATTTCAAGGGCTCCTGAGCACAAAGTCAAGCATTGCTGACTAGTCCCCTTGCCCCTCCAACCCAGGCAGGCTGTCTTGTGTCAGACCAGCTTCCCTAAACACAGCCCCTGACCCCTGAGGGAGACGAAGAACAAAAGCCATCAGTAACTCTGTCTCTACCACCGCTCCTACTACGCTCCTACTACAGCTTCTCGGCCGAGAGGCCTAGAAAGCCACTCAGTCACTACTGGTGAGAAAGAGAACTGTTTATCACAGAGAAGATGATGTTTTATACTTTAAGATACAGATTTTTATTTCCATTTCAGCCCAGTCTTATCTGGATTTACCTGATAGCAATTATTCAGAAACTCAAAGAAACCTGGCACTGCAAAAGATCCTGTCTAGAAATTAAATAACGTGTTGGAAGTTGGGGATTGGGTGCTGGGTCACATGTGGACAGCCACTCTGCTGGAGACTTTATGTTTTGTTGACTCAGTGACCTCACCTGTTTAGTCGAGGTCAGGCAGCTAGGACTCAGAACCAAAGGTTTTACTCCCCTTCCAACTGTGGTTTTAAACCTTTTTTTTTTTTTAAAGAAAAGTTTGTTTTAGCTTTAAAACTCTGTGAATTGGGTTTTTATACAAATACAATTTAATTATCTCATTAATCTTTCCAATTTCCAGTATATCAGAAAGAAAATATTTGCAAAACTGTCAAGAAGGGTGAGCCCAGGTGGATGGGCTCATGCAAAGCCTTAGAAGCTCCTGGCCTCTGCCCCCAGCCTGCAGCTAGCTAGCTCACTGAGGCTGCTGCCAGATCACTCAGCACTATATGCAAATTAGAAAAAGGTGTCNTAAAAAAATTTTTTTAATTAAAAAAAAAAGAAAGAAAGAAAAAGGTTTCCCCTGCTGGATGATCAGCCCACCTTATTTGTGACCTGTGTCTGAGGAACTGCCCCGCAGAAAAGCATAGAAAGCTTTCCTTATCTTCTGCAAAAATGGGAAGCTTTTAGTTTGGTCAGGCTCGAAAATATTCCTGCTTCAAAATTATGTTAAAGCACTGTATTCAATTTAAGTTGCCACGGAGAAAACAAACATTACTTTTCAGTTCTCAGTGCTGGGTCCACAGAAGAATTACGGCATTCGGGTATGGCTGAAGGAGGAACTCTAGAAGTTGAGACATTTATTTTAAAACCGAAGCTGAGCTTCTTATCCTAATAAGTCACACCACTTAATAAATTGTAGCATTATCCAAGAACCACCCCCTCAGTAAAGATACTTCATAGGAGCAAAAGGTAATAACAAAAACTTAATTATTTCTTTTTTTTTTTTCTAGGAGAGAGAGAGAGAGAGAGACAGCGTGAGCAGGGGAGGGTCAGAGAGAGAGGGAGTCACAGACTGAAACAGGCTCCAGGCTCTGAGCTGGCAGTCAGCACAGAGCCCGACGCGGGGCTCGAACCCAAGAACCGCGAGATCATGACCTAAGCCAAAGTAGGACGCTTAACCAACTAAACCACCCAGCTGCCCCAAAACTTAATTATTTCTTATAAATACCTAGGGTTTGGGAGTGGAGGTGGCAGAGTGATGTCATGAATATTGAGCATCAGAAGTATTTTTTGGTTCATTTCAGAACTTATTCTGAGCCCAGAATGGCTAAAGATAGAAGCACTTAAAGTTCTCATTCCAAAGAGTAAGGGCTAAGTATCAATAGTTCCATGAGAGAAAGAGAAAGTGTTCAGAATTTAGAGAAAGTACTAACAATAAGGCTTAAAGAAAGGAAATGAAAGATTCAATCCTGTGCTGGGTTCCTTAATCACTGACTTAAGGTTCTTATGAGGAGCCTTGTTAATGAAAATGAAAGGGCAGCTTGTACGAATAAAGGAAATGGAAGGCAAGGTGAACCCAGGTTACTTTTACAGGTTAACAGTTGAAAAGGAGAAACCACTGCCGGGTGAAATAAGGCGGTGTGCAGTTCTGTTCTCCCCACCTTCCTCCCTTGCTGTCCCTTCCTCCTCTCCTTTCTTTCCTCCCGAACTTCTCCTTTCCTCTTTCTCTATATTTAAAATAATCTCACATTTTCTCTGATTCGGAGAAGGTGGTTGAAATATCTGAAATCAAAACATTGGGGCAGTGGGAAGATAAGAATATTGTCACTACAAATGCCCTATGAGCTACACATTGTATTTCCTCTTCAAATACATTTGCCCCAGGAGTAAAAGCAGAATTGGCACATTTATAAATCGAATAATGAAAACTAATTTAAAATATGTGACCATACACACACACACACACACACACACACACACGCAAAGTCAGAACTCACACACAGTGTGGACTGTTCCCTGGCAGGTTACTGGCGGGCTGAGCGAAGGGAATTTCATAGGTCACACACACCACCAACATTTAGGCCCTCAGGAGAAGCAACACCTAGACATGCCCTCACTCCGTCCATGGATTCTAGTGGGGAAAACCTCTGGGTCCTTCAAAATCTAAGTCGTTTAGTTTCTATGACTCCTACATACTGCGGAGAATATGCACTTCTCAGTTTTAGATAGGGCACATAACCTTTATTTGTAGAGCAAATGAATGGACAAGGGCTCCAAGCTGACCAAAGCCACTAGCACAGCTTCAAGCCCGTTGAATTTGTCCCCAGCCAGACTTCACTGATAAGGAGATACATACGGAACACTGCGAAGCCTCAGTATTTTTGTTCCTCCTTTACTCCCATAGGACGAAATCCCTGTCTACAGCATGGGGATAATGTCATCACCTGCACCCTGGTTCAATAGGTCATTAGCTTCCGTGGTACAACATGTGCTGTTTTTAGCCACCCATCTCCATTTTCCCTTCCATCGGTAGCAGGAAGCTCATTTACTTCAGGAAGTCCCTCCTTCACCCACAGAACATGGGCCAAGAAAAGGGGCGTTGACTCCGACCCCAGGCTCTAGGTGGGGACACATGGCTCAGCCTGGCTGATTGGGGATTTGCATTGCCTTCCCCAAAGCATCTGGTTTAGAGAAGAACATGGGACACATGCATGCTCAGTGAAATTCCATTTCACTTTTAATTACACTTTTATTGGAATTGCTAAATGAATTCATAATTACTTCAGAATATATATCTAATCCTTTGTATTAAAATACCTTATGTAGTAATTAAACAAGGAAATGACCTGAATAGTCATCAATATAGAGACAATTAGATGAATTTTAATATAACAGTGCTATGAAATATTACACAGCTCTTGGAAAGAATGAATTAGATCCATATCCACTAATATGGAGACATGTTGATCATATATTGTTAGACATGACAAACGAGTTGTAGGCTTAAATTTTTTATGTAATGCTTTATGTAAAAATCCAAGAAGGAGATGACACATCCTTTTACACATCTTTGAATTTTGTTTCACCTTGTACATTAAATTTATAATTCTATACAACTTATACATTTTTGATAGAGACTTCTAAAAGCAATCTGGGCATTATCCTGAATTTTACAGTAGTCATTAGATTTTTTTTAATGGAAGCAAGGTGACAAGATTTGTTTTTTACATTTTTTAAATGTTTATTTATTTTTGAGAGAGAAAGAGATAGAGTGTTAGCAGGGGAGGGGCAGAGAGAGGGAGACACAGAATCCGAAGCAGGCTCCAGGTTCTGAGCCATCAGCACAGAGCCTAACACGGGGCTCAAACCCACAAACCATGAGGTCATGACCTGAGCGGAAGTCTTACACTTGACTAACTGAGCCACCCAGGCACTTTTTAAGCAAATTAGTGCAGCAATTACATGGAAGACGCACAAGATTGGAGGAAGGAACAGTTAGGAAACTACGGCTGATATATAGGTGGTAGCAGCAGGGGAAGGAAATGTAGTTCCGCCACATATAAAGAGGCATTACACACACACAGTTAAAAAGCAAATAAGTTCCCTGGCCTATGGCTTTAGCACAGAACACTTTCTTTCCAGAACATGTCACAGGGTCAAAGGTGACTGACCGGATGTGAATAGACATGACAGGGACCTCTGAAAGACAGCTAACATCCTGGTTTAGGCCCAGAGAGACTGGGCAGGTAAGCGTGAGAAGCCTGAAGGCCTGGTCAACACCAAAATTTGAGGAGTGAAGGAATTGCCAAATGCAAAGGAAAAGAATTAGAAAAAAAGGCATAAGGAAGCCAGGGTCAAAGTCTGTGGCAATTCCACAGAAACAGTACACGTGGGAAAGAACAAAAATATCCTTTGAATGGGATAACAGAAGAGCCACTAGTGACCTTAGACTGAGCACGTCCTGGGGAAAAGGGGTAGGAACCAAGTGCAAGAAGCTTAAGGAATGGATGTGAGTGCAGGGAGAAGGGGTGGGAAACATGAGTCAACCCCTGAAAATCCCCATTAATGAAGAAAAGAGCAAAAGGCTTGGTGCCGGATGGAGACATGGGGTCAAGGAAAGTGGAGTTCATTTATTTTCTTGTTAGTTTTAAGATAGGACACATATGAGCACTTGGGCAGTCAGGTTTTATGAGCCCTAAATCTTACACATTTTGAGAGTCTTCCTAAAAAACTTTTTTAAAGTGAATTAAATTAAAGAAATAAATTAAAAAAAAAAACCCTGAGAAGTAGCATAAAGTTAGCTGCGAAGGTGAATATTTATTTACACTGAGAAATCATGTTAAATTATAAAAAGCTGACAACCTCCATGATCAAATGTCCATAAAAAATAATATGCTCTTTTTATTAACTTCCTGTTATAACTCTGTACTTCTTATTCCCCTTATAATTGCAGGCTGTATATTCTTTGAACACTTCTTCATCTAAAAATGTTTTTTGTAATATTTTCTATAGAAAGAATGGAAAGATCAATTTGGCTTTCCTCTTGCACATCACACATTTCTAATATATCATGTATAATATATCATGTCAGGTGTTCTTGGCCTTGCCCATCTTGCGCAGCCCGGCAGGGGCTGTCTGACTTCATGCGGTGCAATCTGACACCTTCTCTTTTTCTTACCCTAGCATTTCTCTGTCGACACCTGCGTTGAGAGTCTGCGAATGCCCAGACTCTCACATGTTAGCTCAGAGGAGCACCCAAGGGGTGAGCCTTTGACCAATGACAAAGTAAACTAGTGAATACACATTTCCATGTTTCTCCCCACTGAACAATGGTCTGGAGGTGCAGTTGATACTTTCTTGGGGCCATGGCCCCCATGATAGAGCCACATGCCACCCTTGGAGGTAGCCAGCCCCATACCAGGCATCGGGGGTCACCCTCATTCCTGCCCTCTGGGCTTGCATTCCCTAATTATAAAGTTGCACAGAAGCCCTCTGACTCGAGTTCTGGGGAAATCAGACTAAAATATCATGTGTATTTAGGTTTGTTTTTGACTACTGGTAGATTAGAAATTTTTATTTTAGCTTTATGACTAGTTACTAATATCACGTGTAATTCAAACTATCAGATTAAGAAAGACTCTTTTGAGATTCTTGATAGCCGTAAGATTTCAGGGCATTTCAAGTTTTCTTGTGCAGAGACTTAAATAATATTTGAGAATTGCCAACATTAATTAACAGTTTCTTGAAAATGCCCTTGTTATATTACTGTTTGATGAGTTATTTTATCTTTGTCACCATCAGCCATTTGTGGCAACTTCCCCTTAGCCAGATCCCCAAAATATCTGCAGCCATTCCAATGCCACTAAACATAAGAGGTGTGACCCAAGGGAAGTCGAGTTGGGAAGAGGCAGTATTCTTACTCAACGTCTGTTAAAATATGTCACTTTGGAATTTTTACAAAAATACACGACCATGTAAAGACAACTAACCTTGGAAGAGGTACAAGCAAATGGAGATGCAGTATTGAACAGGGTGGATATTAAGCACGTACACACAAGTGTAATGTGTTTTATATGTGAAATTACTAAGAGTAACAGGAGGATAATTAGTCTTCACTGGAGAGGGGTTTCTGGGGGATAATGCCCTTGAGTGAGAGACCCAGCTTTTAAGACAGGCAAACAGGTCCTGGATGGCTCAGTGGGTTAAGCGTCTGACTCTTGATTGCGGCTCAGATCATGAGCTCAGGGTCGACGGGATCAAGCCCTGTGTCAGCCTCTGTGCTGACAGTGTAGAGCCTGTTTGAGATTCTCTTTCTGCCCCTCTCCCCCTCTCAAAATAAAGAAACGTTAAGGAAAAAAAAAAAGAAGGTAAACAGGTCAAGAGAATATCTTGCGAACATTTTGAAAGTGTGGATTTTATTCCCTACAGAAGAGGAGTTCCTAAGGATGCACTATAAAGGCTGGCCGCAAAGCTATCTATCACTGGAAGTACCAGCCAGGGAGGAAGAGACACACTGCTGTATTAGAGGAAGGGAAGGGGGGAAGGAGAGATGATAAAGAAGGGGCCTGATTTCATGTGGCGATCAAGGATCACAGGAACCGGAGCCAAGTGTGCAGGTATAACCTCAAATATACACGACAATGTCATTTCTTTGTTCCTTCTTACTGTATTTACTTTGGAGTGTGAGACCCACTAATTAGGATGAGAAAGAGACTAAAACAGTAGTCCCTGGTTTCTCTGTCTTGAAGTAGGTCAATTTGAAGGACTTTTTCCAGATCACTTCCATCTTTTAATATTTTTAATACAAGAGTTGTTACCTATGTTCAAAAATAGTAATTTTCAGAGGAAAAAAGAAATAATGCCTTAGCTTTAGTGACACAATCATATAAGTAAATATCAGACCATGCATGTGAGATTATATCACTTTTTAGGCTGTGATGGTGTAAACCATTTCAAAAATGGATTATGCGCAGCCATCATGCTCTGAGAGGGTTAATTTACTACTTAGAGATAATCCAGCTGCTTCCGGAAAAGATTCATTAGCTCACCAGTTTCAAGGGGCTAAGTATGTTAAGAGCAAACAGTAGGGCCCAGGTGAAAATGAGGAAATGTTGAGCAGAGGAAAGGCACCCATCGCTAATCTCTGACTCCAGTCAAAACTGAGGAGCCCTTGTCTGTGCAGACCAGCGGTGACAGCCGCAGTCTGGGCTGGCACTCCCTTCTCACACAATGCAGCCTCAGAGACGCAGGAGGCTTGCCCACACAAATCGTACCAAAGCAATAATGATCCTTCTGTCTGCTGTCTGCACAGTACCATCCTCCAGCAATAGCCCCAATTTACACACAACATTCATGCACATAGTACCTGCAGATGTTAAATGATACTGTCTAGCAACTGATAACAGTAATAGCTAGAAGCACCCATCTTGGCAAATTTGGGAGGGCAGCCTTAATTCGGGCATTAATTTCAGGCAAAACTGATACTTTCCATCTTCTTAGCTTTCTTTTATCCTCAAGTAGCACAGCTAAAACCCAGATGTAGAAAAGTGTCTGCCTAGAATGAGGCACTTTCCAGGGCTCCTGGGTGGTTCAGTCAGTTAAGTGTCCAACTTAGGCCATGATCTCACAACTTGTGACTTCAAGCCCCGCATCAGCCTCTGTGCTGACAACTCAGAGCATAGAACTTACTTCAGATTCTGTGTGTCTCTCTCACTGCCCCTCCCCTACTCTGTCTCTCAAAAATAAATAAACATTTAAAAAATTAGAATGAGACACCTACTATGTGCCAGCCACTTGAGATACATCAATTAACAACCCAGATGAAAATCCCCACCTTTCTAAAATTTACATTCTCATGGGAAATAGAAAGTAGCAATTATAACATTGAAATAACAGCATTTTTGAATATTTGCTTTGTGTGGATTCTGTCCTGAGCACTTTTTTCCTCTCATTTAATCCTCACAGTAATTCTATGTACTAGGGGTTATTATTCCCACTGTACACATAGGGAGACTTCATCTTAGAGCAGAAAGAACTTGTCCAAGTGATGTAGTTGGAATTCAAAACTGAGGTCTTTCTGATAGGTACTCTATAAGTACTTATAACCTTTTATTGTATATCCAAATCCACCTTCAATTCCTTTAGAGATGTAAAGGGACATGAAATACGAACTATCAGGTCCTTGCCTGAAACAAACATTATCCAATGTTGAACAATTATATGTGGAGTGTATTTAATGATCAGTGTGGTCAAAGTTCAGAGAAGACAGAAGAATATGGGAGCCAAAACCACAAAGTCTTATTGGAAGGCAAGAATTAATTGAAGTGGAAGTTGAGGATAGACAGAATTTTTCTGTTTCACAAGTTGCCCACCTTCCTGAAGATTCGTAAAGCACTTTTTCTGGTACATTTATTATTAAAAATATTTTCCAGGGCTCTCATCAAGTTTCACATTTTTGGTTTATTCTTTATGTCCTGGGAACTCTGTGTTTCATACATCCATTTTATCACATCAACCACACTTAGAACTCTTACCCACTGGCTCCCAGAGCACCATGATGCTAATGGACCACATCTTCTCATTCCCCTTTGCTAGCTCCTCAGCCACTAAAATGTCAGTATTCCCCAAAGTTGCCTTTCTGGTTCCTCTTTTTGTTCTACAAACTAATCATGAATTATCCCATCCAATTCCATGACTATAACCACGACATATATATAAAACTGATTTTTTTACCCAAATGGCTAAAACATTTGTGTATACCTTGTGATTTTCTTGATGAGATTTTTCATCACCCCTCACAGTGACATGGAGCAGGAGAGCCAATTGTTTCAAATACATACATGTTAATGATATCTGTCCTAAACCCCAGACCCAAATGGACATCAACCAGAGATCCCATAGGCACTCACATAACAAATGCAAGATGGAAATTGTTCATTTTGGTCCCTCCCACCACCAATCCCTCCATAAGAACAAAACAGCATGCATTAAAACCAGAGCAAAAACACATACTGGTGTTCCTTATTTATTTATGCCCTATTTCAGAAAGGGAATCACCACTCATTAGTCTTCCAATTCAGAAACCTAGAAATTATCAACAGTGTGCTCTTTTTCATGCTCCCATCACAGAGAACACTAAGCAAACTGAATCTACTCCATTTAACACTGGAAGACTCTGTCCCTTCTCTTTATTCTCCTGCCACAATGTCTGTCTTGGTCTGTTCAGACCATGGTGCTTCCTTTCCTGAATAGAATGTCTCCAAACTACTCTTTCCTAACTAGTCTTTTGCCTGTGTCAAGTATGTAAGATAAGCTGCTGCCAGAGTGACTATTCAATAACACAAACCTTTGTCACACCCTGGCCTCCCTCAAGATCCACTAACGGCCTCCATCATCTTGGAAAGTAAGCCCAACCACTTTGTCCATGTTATTCAAGCTTTTTGTGATCTGGGCCCTGCTACTGTCTCCAGCTACAACTCCCACTAAATTAAATTACTGGTAAGTATTTAAACAAACTGTGTTCTTTTATTCTTTTTATCATTGCATATGTTTTTCTTCTATCTGTAGTGCCCTTTATCTATAAACTACCTGAGCAACACTCATTTAGCCTTCAAGATCCAGTTAAAGTATAATTCCTTCTTGCAGTTTTCTCTAACTACTAACCTCAGTCTCACTGCTGCAAGAGTTGATCACAGCATCAGTGCTATTACCACACTTGTATATTCTTCATTTTTACTACTACCAAAATTATTATAAGTACTTTTGTGTCTGGGTTTGAACTAGATTGCGAGATTGATTGTTAAAAAATATAATAAGAATTATTTCCATTTATAAGGAAACTATTATGTGGTGAGCAAAATACTGAGATCTTTTCACTGGTAATCTGATAAAGACAGAAAGGGTCCTAGAAATGAAATGGTACATTTACACAGAGCACAAAGGGTATGAGGAGAGAAACAAAGGGTCAAAGACAAAGAACGACACTGCTTATCAGGTGGATAAAGGCATAAGCAAGGTCAAGTAGTCAAGAAGACTGTAAACAGTTCAGGAAATCAGGTTATTAAACAGTTTACTGCAGAGGCCAGTACCAATGCAACGGTATTTAGAAGGTACTGACCACACTGAGCAGAGTATGGTTGGGAGATTTAAGATTTCTCACAGGTCCTGATGTTCTTTCCCCTTGAACACTCTAGCTAAGTAAATCTGAACAGGAATTGCCCCATGGCATCTTTCAGTGTGTTGTTTTCTTTCTTTTCTTTTTCTTTTCTTTCCTTTCTTTCCTTTCTTTCCTTTCTTTCCTTCCTTTCTTCCTTCCTTCCTTCCTTCCTTCCTTCCTTCCTTCCTTCCTTCCTTTCTTTCTTTCTTTCTTTCTTTCTTTCTTTCTTTCTTTCTTTCTTTCTTTCTTTCTTTCTTTCTTTCTTTCTTTCTTTTCCTTTCTCTCTTTCTCTCTTTCTCTCTTTCTTTCTCTCTTTCTTTTCTTTCTTTAGGACCAAGTTTCCAAACACACTTCTAGACAACATAGTAGGCCAGGGAGCAGCAGAGAACAAGAACTTTCCTCCCACTTTACATTAACTGCTGGTTCATGCTTCTTTCCTTACTTCTCTTTGCCAGCCAAGTGCATTTTCTCACTGCCTCCCATGGGCTCAAGTCCACCCACCAAAATATGACGCCTGTTCATACACTGGCTACTCAGTGGTTTAGTCAGGTGAGCATATGACTTCAGCTCAGGTCATGATCTAGTCATTCAGGAGTTCGAGCCTTGAGTCAGGCTCTATGCTGACAGCTCAGAGCCTGGAGCCTGCTTCAGAGTTTGTGTCTCCCTCTCTCTCTCTGTCCCTTCTCTGGCCATGCTCTGTCTCTCTCTCTTTCTCAAAAATAAATAAACATTAATTTTTTTAAAAAAAATTAGAAAAGACCCTGAGATCTCACCATTCTGTTGGCTTCCTAGACTGTAACTCAGACCCTTTGTACCCAGAATCTTGGACCCAGGTTCTAATCCTGAGTTGCTCCTATATTTTGTGTTAGCTTTTGACAATTTATTTCCCAGTTGTTCGTTTTATGTCCTGCTCCCACTGGTTGACATCCAGGTACTGAACTTTACACCCACCAGGATGAATCTGTACATCTTAACTAATCTTCCTGAGTTTGACCTGAATCCTACCTTCTCAAATGTCATGATTCTATCCATCTCTCCCAGATTATAGCCACAACCTCAGGTCAAAGGGTAAAGCAGAAGTTCTCAGACCCTTTCTCCCTACCACCTTCCACTTCCCCCACCCAAAAAGAGGGCTGCTAATTGGAGAGGCCAAAGTTGAACACTTACAAAGACTTACTTCTTTTGTTGTTAGTTTCAGGCATAAAATATAGTGATTAGATAATTCCATTTATTCAGTAATGTATCACAATTACTCAGTGCTCATTGTGATAAGTGTACTCTTAATCTGAGGACACATTTTTAATGGGCAAAGGTATGCCCACACGTGTACATATTTCCTCTTCCACTATTTCTTCATCCATGCTCCTAATATGATGAAAAGATTAGGGCTTGCCTCAAGGTAAGTTCTGATATATCTCTCTCTCACTCTTTTTTCATAAGCACATCCAAACCTTAGCTTTACAAGAAAGAAGACCTCTTTGATCTCAAGCCTAAGTTAATTTTTTGCTAGAGCTATGCTTTAAACACTAAACACTAACACAGCTAATAAAGTGGGTCACTGATTGCCATTCCTTAAATGTTACCTGTGTATATAATTTCCTTGAGATGGTCTCCCAAGAAAGAGTGATTAGCAGAACTTGATTTCTTAAAGTGCCAATTCATATAATACCATATGTCTGTACTAATCAAGTCTTGCCAGCTTTTGAAGACTGCCACTTTGGTCTCTATATTGGTCTAGTTTTTACCATAAACTATTGGTTTCATGTTATATTATATAGATGGGCTTGTACTACTTTTCATGTTCCTAAATAAAAATACAGAATTCTTTGGCAGCTTCCTAGATTATACAACCTACTCACAGCAGAAAGTGGCTGAAACCAATACTCTCCAAACTTTCATTAAGAAAATGTTCCCACCCGTACATACCCACAGCAGATTGAGATCTTCAAGGCTGAATAAGAAGATCATATTCTCATACACTTTGTACAAATTTCTGAGGAAGGAAAAAATAATAAGGCCCTTGTGGGCTGGAGTGTTGTCTTATACTTCTCTGTCTCTCTCCAAGAACATAGCAAAATAGTGTGTATTCTTTCAAGTATGTTTTTTAATAGAAATGAATAAAGCACCCTAGGAAGACAGAATAGTATTCTTGAAAACAAAATAATTAGGTGGCACTAGGCACTTCCAAGAACTACACATAAGAAATCAAACCCAAACTGTGTGGGTAATGATGAAAGTTATTTCCCTCTGGTAACTGGTTTGTGGTGGTCTTAGAATTGTTATTAGCAAACCACAGTATAATCAGCTGTCTGGTTCACAGCATCAGTGGGCTCAGGGCTAAGCGGTATTACAAATGGGTCTCCTAGAATCAATTTACATACGTTCAAGAACCATAACTATATGCAAACAAAATTCCTATAGACATATATTCTTTAGGTTCACAGACAGAGATCGTTAATCAAAGATCATTGGTTCTAATCACTGGAGGGGTTAAGGCAAATTACATCATTCTGTTTATCCCAGAGCTGTACAGTGGCATCTCACAAATGTGAAAATAAAGAATTACCAGGACCTAGAAGCTTCAGGATCAACAGACCTACAAGTTTAAATATCAGAAACAGTAAGAGACTGAACGTTTCCATGGGGGGAGTAGTCACCAAAAGGAGAGTGGTCACAGGAAAATTCTGTCCTGTCATCTCAATTATGATTTTTCACTGTCGGCAAACATATGAGTACCTACTATGTGCCAAATACTTTGATAGGAGCTGAAAGGGTTTCCTAGGACTCAGGACCTTCACAGCTGAAACCAAGATGGTTGGTCACCCTAGACTATAAATAGTCCTAACTGAGGGGAGGGGGAATGAAATATAAAAACAAATGCAATTGCAAGTTAAGTGGATAAATAAAGGTACTATGTGAGAACAAAACAGAGGTGTCAAGCGCTTTGGGAAAGCCTGTAATCCTCAACCCTAGCTGCTCTTTTACTTCACTTTTTTTATTAGTTGAGGAAGCTAATGCCCAGGAAATTAAATGAGATGCCCTAAATTCTCCAGATATTCTAATTTAAATGGTCTAGGATTTGAGCACAGGTATTTTTTTAAGTGCCAAAAGAGATCCTAATACGCAGCCAAGCTAAGAACCACTGAGCTAAACCCAGCTCTGATATAGGCTAAGATAAAATCAGGTGAAGGGGACAAGGGGAAAAAGATTACCCATCTAAGAAGAAACAGTATGTGCAAATGTCCTAAGGGAAAACAAGCATGATCCTTTACAAAACTAAGAGCAGTTCCATGTAGCCAGAACATAGGGTGAATAAGATACGTGGCTAGAAAAGTAAGTTCCAGATATTGAAGGGCTTTCAAAAACATCTTCAGAGTGCAATCCTGTCTAATGAGAGAAAAGTTTTATATTTATAAAATCTATTTATAAAATCTATATCCCTAACTACCTTCTAAATTGTGTTTGCTTTTATATTAAATATATACTTCTTCTGAATGCTGTCATGAATTTGGACAATCAAGCTGTCCTTGAGCTGAATCTGAGAATATGTATTCTGCTCTGGAATGGAAAAGGATGAATAACAGGATTGAAGTGGTACTGATATAAAAGGGTAGTGAGTGTTGGGTAATATATAAATTGGAAAGTCCATGGCCACAGAAAGGGCACGAGCACCAATCAACTTCAGCCTAGGGTTTCTGTTCAGGAATATGAGCCCTTTGTTATTGGATGATTAGATTTCAATACAGGGGGAAAACTGCTCAGTTTTAAAACAAAGTCTTCTGTTATTTAAATGTTGGTTCCCAACATTATACATGTCAATAAAAAACATCCCTGTAGTTTTAGTTCCAGGGAAGCATTTGGAGTTCCAGGGAGCCATGAGGAAAGGGATGAGGGAAGGGAAGGGAAGTGAGAGAGACCAACAAGATGGTGTGAAGCAAGGACGCTATATAGAATGAAACACAAAAAAAAGGTCCAAAAAGCATCAGCAAAGGTGTGGCTGAAGCAATTTAAGACAAAGATCTCCACTTTCTAACTCTAAAAAAATTGTGTTGCAGTTTGAAATAGATTATAGAGACACAAAGCCATAAACAAGAAGACATTCTAACTGGCGTGGAAGGAATGACGGTGGCTTTTAATGAAGATCAGAGCATGGGCTCAGGATCAGAAAGACAAGTATTTAAGTGCTCCTTCTGCTTTATAGAAATCGTGTTACTTGGCACTACAACCAAACTAATCTTCCGTCCTTCATCTGTAAAATATAGATAATAATAGTATCAAACTTTTAGGTTATTCTGAAGATCAATTCCTATAATACACAATGAATGTTTAGTACCCTTTATGACATATTTTAAGCATTCAGCAAATGTTACAATATCTATTAACACTAAGGAAGTTGTCACAAGGACAATGGGCATGGGGTATATTTGAGAGACACTCAAAAGAAAGAATTTAGAGAATCTCCTTAATTGAATACGGTTGTTAAGGGGAAAAGGCAATTAAGATCATTCCCAGACTCCTGCATAGACAATTGGGTGGATGGGGGTGACTTTCAGTATAATGCACAACAGAGGATAAGGACTGATTCTGAGAGGGAAAATGATGTGTCCAGTTGTAAATATGTCCCTGGAGACATTAAGATGGTGTTCCATATGCAGCTGGATATTTATAGCTAGAACTAAAAAGAGAAACTTGGGCTAGAAATATATTTTTACAATTCACCAGCAGAAAAGTGGCAATTGAAGCCATGGGAATGGACTAGCTCATGAAAAACAAAATGTATGGGGAAAAGTTGATCAAGCACAAAGACTGGAGAAACAGGCTATGTGTTTTTTTGTTTATAGAAATGGTGTTAAGCTGAGGCGGACCTGTGCCGCTGAGCTCATGGCTACAGGGAAGAATAGAGTCATGCCTGGTGGGCAGACATCTCCAAGGTAGGAGAGGTTAGAAGTGCTCTAGGCACGCTTTCTTCTCTTAGACTCAGAATGGCAAAGGACAAATGTCCACCATGGTGCTCTGGGCAGGGGTGGTTAGGTTAGAGATGGCATCTACTGTGATGGAGGAGAGTAGAGCTGAGATGAAGGGGAATAAACCGAGTGAAGATGACTAAGCCTGGTTCCAAACCCATGGCA
This sequence comes from Crocuta crocuta, assembly GCF_008692635.1. NCBI lineage: Eukaryota > Metazoa > Chordata > Mammalia > Carnivora > Hyaenidae > Crocuta > Crocuta crocuta. The sequence goes on along the minus strand of NW_027531285.1, from coordinate 7,329,443 downwards.
CTCCATCTTTCCTTTTCATCGCCCCCTAGCCTTTAGTAAAATCTCATCCAAACATCTTAGCTGTGTGTTCCTTCCACCACATGGTGAAAACTATTGTCCACTGATGCTCAGGCCAGTGTTCAAGCATGCGTTCTCTTCCTCTCTCATCTGAAGCAAGTCTAACAGAGCACAGCGAGAAGCTCTCCAGGAAGAGAGCACGAACTCTGGTATGGGTACTTCTTCTCTACGGCAAAGCCCTCTTCCACTCTCAACCAGAATCTCTGGGTTTTACTTTATCAAGCAAGGTGACGTGTTATCATGGGGCTTAAGGGAGGGGCTGAAGGGAGGCTTGGGCATTCTGTTGCCCATGATCAGCTCCAGTCCTATATCTGTTATACTCGAACTAACAGGGAACAGAAGGCAGTGAGGGGTAAGAGATGGGACCTGGCAGAAAAAACCTCTCTTAGCAGTACTAGACCTGGGGGCAAGTCAGATCAAGTTCTGAGCCTCAAACCTCTCTTCTCAGAAACATGTAAAGTACAAGGATGTCTATCTTGCTGGGTTCTGTAGAATTAGAAAAAATGTGTGTAATATTTAAATTGTAACAATTCTCAAATGTGTAGTTGAATCCAACTTAAACCTAATTAAGCAATTTCATTTTTTTTAATGTTTATTTTTGTGAGCGAGAGTGAGAGAACATGAGCAGGAGAGGGGCAGAGAGTCAGGGAGACACAGAATCGGAAGCAGGCTCCAGGCTCCTAGCCATCAACACAGAGCCTGACGTGGGGCTCAAACGCACAAACTATGAGATCATGACCGGAGCTGAAGCTGGACGCTTAGCCGACTGAGCCACCCATGCGCTCCCCTACTAAAGCGATTTAAAACCTGTGCTTGCTCACTGTGACTGATGTGTTGCATACGAAATCCGTGCCCTTGTGCCTACGTGGCAGATCCCATCCCCGAACCGCTCTGATGTATGGGATTGTACCAACTACCAAGACTTGGGCCACAAGCTCTCACCAGACCAATCACTGTGTCTGCATCTAGTTCTCCACACTGTTATGCAGTAGAATCTGGGACAACTTAAAAAAGGAAAAAAAAACCCATATCTTTATGTCTGGGAACCACTCCCAGGAAATCTGACGATTGCTTGACAATGATACGCAGGTGCCAGTATTCTTTTAAGCCCTAAGGTGGTTCCAATGTACCTGTAGGGTTTTTTTTAATGCTTATTTTTGAGAGAGAAAGACAGAACATGAGCGGGGGAGGAGCAGAGAGACAGGGAGACACAGAATCTGAAGCAGGCTCCAGGCTCTGAGCTGTCAGCACAGAGCCCGACGCGGGGCTCAAACCCACAAACTGTGAGATCATGATCTGAGCTATAGTCAGATGCTTAACTGACTGAGCCATCCAGGCGCCCCTCGAATGGATCTGCAGTTCTGAGAATCCTGGTTGAGGGAGACTCAACCCACTGATTAGCCTAGACTCCATCACTAGAGCCAAAATTACAACCTCATATACCCACATACTAAACCACATATACTAAAAATGGAAGAGAGGTTGTTTCTTCAAACATATTCAGGATATAGTCATTAACAGGAGCAAGAATGGATCCTAGCTGGCAAAAATAGAAGTCTACTCCACATAGGCCACACACTTTATCCTCACACTCACTGCCGATCTATTTTGTTATAGACCTTGCTAAGTTCTCCACACCCTAAAAAGGAAGGTCATGATTCTTCCATGTGGACAACTGTAAATATTATAAAGAGCATTCCTCTAAATGCAGAAATATATAAACGGCCCTTTAATATACAGATCATCATCATTTTACATTTACATTTTACACTTAAGAAAAAGAAAAAGAAAACCAGGAGTGTCGAATGAAGCCTGAAGTTAATACTGTGAGGCTATCGATGGGATAAAGGGAAATGGAAGAGAAAAGTCAGCAGTGTTACTAGCCGGTGGGCATATTTTTATAAGGGTCAGGACAAGTATCCTTGAGACTTGCTTAGCAATACTTCGCTGCCCCTTGTTGCTGGAGAAGAGAAAAGTTACCAGCAGGGAGGAATGGTGATTAAGGGGGTTAGGTTAGAGATATATCACTAATGCTAGGATTCTGTATCCTCAAAGCTGAAACCATGCAGGGGAGAATTCCCAGACAAGCCTTTCATCTTCCCAATGCAGTACGCTTCAGGAATTTCCACTTACTGTTCCACATGTCACTAAGCTGGCCTCAGGAGTGCAATGGGGCTCAGCCTCCACACATGTGTTTTGGTGCCAGTAATGCCACACATTCTGCATAATTATAAGGAATATCCATCTTTTGTCTGCAGCCCAGAACACTGTGGTTTGAACATCAGGCAACCCTATGGCAGCATAAAATTTTCATGGTTTGGGAACAAAATTTCTAGGTGATCCCTTGGAATGCAAGGCAAAACATTCTCATATTCCTTCTCAGTGGATTAGCTTCTTACAAGGCAAGTCATGCATTTTAGGTCTCCGCCCTGTCTCAATGCTTGAGTTTTCAGGTTGGAAACAAAGAAACCATTTCCCCCAAGTGCTTGTTCAGGCTAAAATGTGGACTAAATATTCTAGAGACCAGAGTCTGGTACTGTTTAACTTGCCCACCATGTTTGGGATGGGTTTTAAGTTAATGACTTTCTCTACGATGTTTGCTCATCTTCAAAACATATTCTGTAGTAAGGTCCTATAAAATGTCAGTTACAGGTCATTGTGGTAGATGCAGCTATGTCTTGTACCTGATGGTAGTGATGAGAGCTTCCAGATCTATTAAAGATTTTTAAAAATACAAATTGTTTCTAAGAAATAGTTGAACATACTGAAAGAGTGGTCTAAGGTTTCTCTTCCTTTGAAATGAGAATATCCATACTTTTATTTATTTACTTTGGGGAGCTGTAATCCCTTTTAGTAGTCTGGCAACACCTATGAACTCCTTCCCAGAATATCTTTTTAAAAAAAAATAATTAACAGAGGGATGCCTGGGTGGCTCAATTGGTTGAGTGCTTGACTTCAGCTCAGGTCATGATCTCACTGCTTCTGAGTTCGAGCCCAGCGTTGGGCTCTGTGCTAATAGCTCAGAGTCTGGAGCCTGCTTCCGGATTCTGTGTCTCTGTCTCTGGCCCTCCTCCTCTCTCTCTCTCTCTCTCTCTCTCTCAAAGGGAAATAAACATTTAAAAAATTAAAAAAATAATCGGGGCCCCTGGGTAGTTCAGTCGGTTAAGCTTCTGACTTCGGCTCAGGTCGTGATCTCATGGTGGGTGGGTTCAAGCCCTGTGACGGGCTCTGTGCTGACAGCTAGCTCAGAGCCTGGAGCCTGTTTCAGATTCTGTGTCTCCCTCTCTCTCTGACCCTCCCCTGCTCATGCTCGCTCGCTCACTCTCTCTCTCTCTCTCTCTGAAATAAATAAGACATTAAAAATTTTTTTAATTAAAAAAATTAAAAAACAATTAAGAGAAAATTCAAGGATTATAAAGAAATGAAGTACACTGGAATACATAAATCCAGGTTAAAAGACCTAAAGGTTCTGTGAATCTGAACCTGCTCTGTGCGAGCACAAGCCCCACTTCGGATGAGCCCCACTTTTCTCCCTCTCTCTCTCTGCCCCTTACTCACTTGCGCCCTCTCACTCTCAAAGAAAAAAAAGTTTCTGTGGATCTAAGTTAAGAATCCAATCTTATGTAATCTCTCGGTAAAGGTTTTATTTAGGGATGAGTTAGAGGCATATTAGGCATATTGACAAAACATATTAGAAAGTGTCTTGGCAGGGGAAACAAATTCAGACATAGGGCTGGGCAGGTAACAGAAATACTAGCAGGAAGGGTGGCAATGATGGGTGAGTGATGAAGACAGTGGCAAAATGCAAAGTGCACGCCCTGTCTAAAAGGGGTAGCTTCTGGGAAGGCCCAGCAGATCTTCACCAATGGGAATATGGGCCCTGTATGGCCATGTATTCCTCTTTTTTCAAGAGTGGCCAAGCATATGGGTTTATATATGAACTGTTCATATTTGTTGATGTTGGCTGGAGAAAATATTAACATTGTTTTGGAAGAAAGGAAATATATCTTTTACCAGATTTGTCTGGAGGGCTGCAAGTTTGTAACTTCAGGAAAGTAAGAGGAATTGGAAGATGTACATTAGTCACTCATATTTTTATTGTATTCTTTACTCTTAGTATCTCTGTTGCATTTATTTTTTAAATCTAAGAATTTAAATTTAATTTCCTTCCTCGAGTGGCACCATGCTACTATGGAATAATCAGAAGTTGCAGGACTTAAATTGTTTTTTATACTTCCAACAAATATTTATTGAAAACATACTTCTATGCAGCAGGCAATATACAAGTTGGTAAGACTGTAAAGATTACAACATTACCTTTGTTTCCAGAGCTTACAGACCAGCATGGAAAGAGCTGTATCGAAATATTATAATACAATCTGCTAAGGACTATCATGAAGATAGGTACAAAGTACAGAGAGAGTAGGAGAGAAGAAAATATGCATCTTCCCAGGAGATGCGGAGGGATTTTCAGAGGAGGGGTCTCTTTGAGTAGACCTTTGTATCATGGGCCCCAGATTATTAATGATCTAATAAACTGCTCTAAAGAATTGGGCTTTTATCCAAGAGGAAAGAGAGGATTGAAGATTTTTGGATAGAGAAGAGATGTGTTCAGATGTTCACATTCTGGCTGCAGTATGGAATATGGCCTACAGGAGGAGACAGAGAAGGAAAGGCCACAAAATGATGATTTCAAGAGCACAGGCAGTGAACTAGGGCCACAGCAGGAGGCATGAGGAAGACTACTTGGTTGGAAAGATAATCAGCGACTAGAAATAACAGAACCTAGTGGCTGACTGTGTGCTAATGAGCTAAGTGGCAAAAGAGAGAGAAGAGTTGGGAACGACTCTTGAGACCCTCCCCCCACCCCATGAAAAGTAATTTAGTGTAAGATGAGAGCATTCCTGGATCCTGACTACTTGAGTTCAAATCCTAGCTCTTCCACTCATTTTCTGTGTGACTTTAAGCAAGTGACTTACTCTCTCTGAGTCTCAGTTTTGTATATAATGTCAAATATTCTTACCACAGTGTTTACATGTGTGCTTGAAAATTACTGCTATTATTTTTAATTATTATAATTCTAGTTAGGATGGTGGTGTTTTTCAGTTTGTTTTAGAAGACTAAATGTTGCATTTGAAGTGCTTCTAGAAAATTCTAGGTTTGTACAATTGAATATGTGGATCTTGGGTTTAGAAGAAAGTTTCTTTATCAGGGTGATGGTAATTAAAAACTCTTATGCAGATTAAATAGCCTAAGGCATTCTTGGATAAGAAGGCCAGGGTTTGAGTCTCCTGGACAATGATTCTTAGTGGGTGGATAGAGTAGGAGGCAAAATCCTCAGAAGCTCACAAAAGAAGGCCAGAGAGGTGGTAGGAGAAAAATGAAAGAGCAATGTCTCAAAACCAAGAGAAGAAAGTCTTAGAAGGAATATAGTCAATAGAGAAAATGCTATATGTGAATCAAATATGATGATAACTGACAACCATCTATATTTAACAATTGGGAAATCTTTAATAAGATGCCTGTAAAATAAATAATTTAAAATATGTGACATATAGAATACATTCGAATGTTAGTTTCCATTATCCTTCTTAATTTTAAAGACATTTCTAGAGAGAGAAGAATGAAAAACTACTGGATTGAACCATATAACTTTCCATATTTATAGGTCAAAAAATATTGGATTCAACAACTTCATATAATTCAACTATGCCAAATAACTGAAAAGCTGCTTTCAAAATCAGTAGAGTGAAAACAGGTACTGTGTTATGATGTAAAAGCAAAAATTATCCCTTTCTTCCAATTTTCCTAAAGAAATAGAGCTGGTAATGAGTGCCTATATTCACATAAATGGAAGCTAATGATATCTAAGTGCCATTCTTACTGTATATTCTACTGTAGCTATTTTCTTCATCACTTACCTTTGAGTCTAAAAACTTCAGGGATGAAACCTAAATGCAAAAGTAATTTGAAAGGAGGAATATTCATACCTTTCCAAAGAAATGTCTTTTATTACTAATAACATTGGTATTATGAAAAAGTCTAGTTATCTTGGCAGTGTAGAACATAAAGTATAAAATGTTAAAAGTGTTGGCTTTGGAATCAAGTCCTCATTCTACCACTTATCAGGTATGAGATCCAGGGAAAATTACTTGCTTTTCTAAATCTCCATTTACTCATATATAAAATGGAGAAGAGACTGCTGTCTCTTGGGAGTTTGTTAGGAAAGGGGAAGACAATGAATACAGGGGTTAGCACAGTGCCCCTTATAACAATGGTAACTTATATTTCACTTTTTATCTCTCCATAGTGGGTGAACACGAGAAAGTTTGAGAGAATTGTTTTTCAAAGAATAGGTACTTTTAGAAGAATTCATCTTTTCATACATCAACAAAAACCTTGAAGTTCTTTCTAGCAGCATAGCCTTGTCCAATCACTGGTAGCTTTCCAAGAGAACCAACGGCCAGATCCATAACATTCCAAGACACAGGGCTGTAAGCTTTGTGCTCCCTAACAGTCAGGGGCTGGCCAATGTGCTTCTTTATAACCAATGAAATACATGACTCATAAAAAAAAAAAAATCCCTCAAAATCTACATCTAAATGAAAGCCATACAATTAACCACCAAAGACTTACACATAAATACTCTTGCTAAGGGTGTATCACAGACATCTTTATCATATCCCCAGATTCCCTTATTAACTTGATATTCTACAGAGATGACAAAACAAATTATTTAAAAAATATATTTCTTGGGGTGTCTGGGTAGCTCAGTGGGTTGAGCGCCGACTTCGGCTCAGGTCATGATCTCATGGTTCATGGGTTCGAGCCCTGTATTGGGCTCTGTGCTAATAGAGCCTGGAGCCTGCTTCAGATTCTGTATTTCCTTCTCTCTCTCTGACCCTCCAGGGCTCATGCTGCCTCTCTCTCTCTCTCACACACACACACAAATTAATAAAAAACATTAAAATTTTTTTAAACTAAAAAATGTATTTCTCTTTCACTTTACATTGCATTAAACCAAAATAAATTTATAAATTTATTTTATAATTAATACCCTAACCCTAACCCTAACCCTAACCCTAACCCCTAACCCTAACCCTAACCCTAACCCTAACCCTGGTGAATAAATTCACCAGACACTATCTGGTGAAAAGCCTTTGGAAGTCAATCACCTAAGATTCAAAGTACATAGTGGTGTCACATTTTGAATTTGAAATTGAATAAAAACAGGGCTGAAAAATTCCTAACCTGTTATTTACTTTGCAGTTTTATTAAAGATGACCATGCTTCACTATTGGCAAAATGGTCATTTAAAAAATATAATATAAGACTATTCAGGGAAGTAGAATCCCATAAAGTATGATAGTCTTATGGATCTTAAAGTAAAGCCACCAGTGCAGATGTTCCTAATCATACTAGAAACACAAATACACAAGGCAGTTTGTTCCAGCTACAGAATAATTCAATTAAAAGAGTGCTTATAATTTAACAGTATGAATAATAGTTCAAGCCAGGGATGTAGTGAAACTACAAGGAAATATAAATCTACAGAGTCTATGCCAAGGAAAGTGTTCCAAATTTTCAAGGTTGAGAAATTGGGTCCTTTCCTTGCTACAGGTAGGAAATTATTATTTAAATTAGCAAAATAATAATAATATAATAAATATATCTTTAAGGAAAATGTATGCACACACACACATATTCACATACATGTACACACTAGTTAACTTAAAGGTTTCACCAAGAGAAACACCTATCTATCTAAATCCAGAGTATCACTTAGAATCTGCTTTGGGAAAGTTAAACTCAGACTTCTCACCAGTTTAAATTTCTTATTGAGAAATAAATAGAGTATGTAATGTGATACAGAATTAAATCAGCATGCACAGTAAAATACAAGCTCTAAGGACACACAGGATTCTCTTTGCAAATAATGGTTTTGGCAAAGAGCCTCCTTTATGTACAGAAAGCTCTGTTCCTTGCTTATAGCGACTCTCAAGGCTACAACAGGTAATTGTGTGCTGCTAATTAGGTTTACAAACGATATGTTCAAGCCAGCAGATATTTTATAGCTTGACTCAGTGAAAGTAACAAACTATATCAGTAAGGTCAAGCTATAAAAACTCATTTTCCACAATTACTGATCATTTATTCTTATATGGTATGAATTTTAACATTGCAAATATGTAATAATACCATTCAAAAATTGATTCAGTGTTTAATAGCTTTAAGAGGTAGCAAAAAAAAAAAAAGCAACAACTAGGAAAGCTTTTGTATACAGAGATTCAATGTGCTTATTTCCCCAAAGTTAATTAACTATCCATTTCACTAGCTAAATTATAAATCAGGGGTCATAATACTCTTCAGAGAAAGCAAAGTTACATCTATTCTGCTTAAAACAGGAAAATCAAATGCAGTACATTACCTTGTGTCACCTGTTGAACTGCCAACATTACCCCAGACATGGTGTCTGGAAGCAAGTTTTCTTTCAGATTGTACTGTGGTGCCCATTCCAGAATAGGTAGCCGCCTTCTGAACCACTGTTTAAAGTCTTCACAATGAGGGGTATGCATCTTGCTCCACAACATGCTTTTCTTTTTCCTCTTTGCCCCTGTCATTTTTCAGATTCTCTCTTGTAGAAGTAAACTTCTTTAGACAAGAAAAAAAAATCGTTGCAGAACACCTCTTTTCAATGCCAGGCTCCAATTCGTCTGTGGCTTACAATGTCAAAGCTATCCAGAAAGTAAATCAATAAAACAGGGAAAAAGGGAAAGAGATTAACAGAAGCACTTAAATATAATCATCCAGGCTCTATGTCTTAATTATGGTGAGGCTAATTATTTTAGATAAAAAGGTATAGATTAAAACCTTGAATCCTTATCTGAGTAAGACTGGGAAATGGTTCCTGTTAGTGTAATATTTTTCTGATCTTGGAAAAGTAATGGGTTCAGTGTTAAGCTGGTCCAGAGCGCTTTCGCCAGTAATTCCCCTTATATTCACTGTAGTCTTATGTTTTTGGCTCCAATCCCAATGGCTAATGAGGTAGTTGTGGGCGTGTGTTGGAAGTGGGCTGGGTTATGCTAATGAAACCAGGAAGCATTCAGCGAGTCCAGTTTCTCCCCTACAAGCTATGCAAAAACATAAAACTGCCAGGGGGGTCTACAGTGCAAAATATATTCAGACAATCTAGCCTTACTTCTTGAGAAAGTATATATTTTCAATACGTCAGACAACTACCGGTTCTACAAAATTCAGAAAAATAAGAAGCCACTACTAAGTGTCCTTATCTATTTTATTCCCTGGAGATGAGTTTTTCATTCATACAGAAACATTCAGACAGCCACTGCCCAGTCTGAGAACAGAATAGCCAGTTCTCATAAACAAACTGAAATTTCATCTCACGGGCTGAGAAAATAAGCATCACTGTGAACTATGAACAAATATTTGTGGCAATAGTTCTTCCCTGTCTCTGAAATTGTTCATTCAGTTTTCTCTGTTTCTCCAAACTGCATAATTCTCACACTCATGCTATAGTAACTGGAATTTCTCAAGGAATGATGTATGGTTCAAACTACTGTTTGAAGTGTCCCCAGATTTCTGTGTGGCGCTGCCCTCTTTTCACACGACCTTTGGGAGATTTCTCTTTTTTAGATAGGGTGTTACATTTTATAATAGAATGGACAGGCTGTCAAAGATTTTTATTTTATGATTGTTTCCCCCTGTCCCAGAAGAAAAAGCCCGCATTTATGAGCTGTGCCATTGGAATTAAACCAAAAAGCCAATATAGTAACTAAAATTGTGAGGCCAAGAGAAAAAATATCATGGTATAAATTTACTACAGCCCTTTTAATACCTATTTGTCCGGAGAGTAGAAATCTGGTTTCTGAAAGGCTTCAGAATAACAAAGTACTTGGACCCCTTGGCTACTTCCAATGTCCTCTGCTAGAATTTTTCCATTGTTTTTTAAATTAGGCTCTTCTCTCAGCTTTCCAAACATGACATTGCTTTCTATCTTTGCAAAAATGCCTACCTTTCTTTATATGAATCCTAAATATGTAGGGATGTATGTACACTTCATTCATATGCACAGAATAGAATTTGCTTTGTATTTTTCTGATTGTTCACATCATGTTAAATTTAAAAATTTTTCCTTAGTTAAGATATCACAGACTGAGTTGTAGTAGTTTAACTCTGTTCTTTTGGTGTGAGAGGTAGAATCACCAGATAACCAAATCCACTCTTAATAGTGATGCTACATTGCTTTTATTCACAAACTGCCATCTTGAATTTTGTTTTATAGACTACCTTCAGGATATAAACAAAGTAATTCAGAAACCATCTATCTATCTATCTATCTATCTATCCTATGCATTACTTTTATAATCAAAATTAACACTAAAGTTATTTTTTCAGGGCACCTGGGTGGTTCAGTTGGTTAAGCCACCGACTTCGACTCAGGTCATGATCTTGCAGTTCGTGGGTTCGAGCCTGGCGTCAGGCTCTGTGCTGACTGCCAGCTCAGAGCCTGGAGCCTGCTTCAGATTCTGTATCTCCCTCTCTCTCTGACCCTCCCCTGCTCATTCTCTCTCTCTCTCTCTCAAAAATAAATAAAAGACATTAAAAATATTTTTTAAGATATTTTTTCAAAACATATCTAGATCATAAATTCAAATCTATACTGATAAAATTAAAACAAAATGAAAGTTCAACTGAAATCACGAAGCAAGAGCTATGATTTGTGTAATTTCAATCATTAAAAAACAATTTGTGATAAATCTTAGTAACAAGGAATTCACATGAATATAGATTTTTAGAACTGAAGATGAATCTGTATAGAAGTACCTAAATACATTAGTACCAGCAATTATTCTAGAATATCTTAAGACCAGGAAAAAAGAGAAATTATTTTGACAAAATTATTCTATTGTCTTTCAATCAAAAAACACTTAAATATTACAATGAATCCTTCCCTAAAATTTTTTTTTGAAGTGTAAATCTGGAATTCCAATATTCAGACTTTTTTCAAATTCCATGTGCTTGCACATTATTGAAAACATGCCAAAATCTCACCCCAGAGCATGATGTCACTCCTATTTATAATCAACAATACCAAAAACCCTTATAAATAAATTTATTCACACCCATGAGATTCTCAGAGTATGTTGACCCGGCCCATAAAATTCAAGAAGACTAAATATATTTATTCAAGAGATCCAATGACTGAAATTAGCTTAAAGTTCAGTACTTTGTATCATCTCTAGGAGACATCTCTTCCCAAATGTCCAGGCAACACTCAGACAATTAAAAAGATGAACATATCTTCCACCTGCTGTGAGAAATGACAGAAAAATTCTTCTTCCTAAAATATCATTTTGATCACATCCTTGACATGTTTGAACTTCCAGTGATCTCCAATATCAAACTCATTAGCACAAGCATGTTCCTTTTCTCCACTCCCCTATCCACCTCTGACTAGCTTCTCATCACCTCCATTTAATTCAGTAAGTACTTATTGAATAACCACAATTTGATAGGTTCTGTGTGAAGTACTATAGAAGTGGCGTAGGGCGGTGGTGAGGGGAAATTGTCACCATTGTCTGGGAGTTAACGTTTAATGAAGGAAATAGAAAATGTATAACTAACTAACTCAAAGCAGAATGGGATAAATTAATAACAGGTCGCACAAGGAATGCTACGGTTACCAGAGAAGGGAGAATTGCATTCCCGCGTAGAAAAAAAGGCTTCCCATCCTACTCAAATCCTCTGCTCCAGCAGATAAGTATAGCCACTGTTTGTTTGCTGCACATGACTTTGACTCTTCAGTAGATCTCTACACTAATCTTCCGTGCTCTATGGCCTTCTTCCTCATCTAAACATTTACTTACCTCTTTCATGAAATCTTCCCTGGCTTCCCCCATACTTCTGTTCATTCTGTACACCCAACACCCAGGTACCCTGAAGCTACTTATGGGTGTACAGCTATAATAATTTTCATCTGTCTATTGGTTTTCTTCTTTGAAATCTATTTTATTTTATAGTCCGTCTAGCTCATAAGGTTGTAAATTCCTTATGAATGAGGATTATTTACATAACTTGCTTTACCTTTTTCCTTAGGATCTAATAGGAAGTTCAGCATACATAGGATCCACTCACTAAAGTATTAATGTATAAATGACCCTACTCTTGAAATTACCCGAGAATTATTTAGTCTATTCAGCCTGGTTTCCAGATTGTGATATTAAAGAATTAGGAAAATAGGTGTAGAGGGAAAGAGAGTAAGAGTTAGTGGGAAGAATAGAGATTCTATCTTTACTTGCTCCCCTTCTCTCAGTTATCTCACAATGTAAGGAAAGTCCTCTTTTTCAACACAATTCCTTTTTCTTATATTATACAGTCTGGGAATAGGAGGAGGAAAAACTATATAGTAAGTGGGGGAGAAAGGGAGGAGACAAAGCAAAGATAGAAAACCTCATGTGTTGGGGTTTCAGAGAGAGTTTTAGAGGGTTAGATTATAAGAGCCTCTGAAGAAATTCTGAAGTATGAGAAAATTGAGTCGGGCTCAAATGAGGAAAGAACGTTTTAAGAAATGTTGTACAGGCATAGAGACACTATGTAAGATTAAAAATCTTGTGTTACTTTTGATTGCGGCATTATGCTTCTTTGAATGTGATCTATCTGGCGACTGGAACACCTAAAGCACTGAATTATATCCATGTTACACTTGGAAATATAGAGACTCATCAGCTTCAGAGGTATCATTCCAAACTCATGCCTACTTCAAGAAGTTGATCTACAGCATTTCTAACAAGAAGACACTTTAAAAGGTTCCCATCTGAGGAGGAAAGTAAAGCCGTGAAACGAAGGCCAGCTTCTGCTACTAAGTCATGTAACTGGTCTGGGAAGAAAATCACACAAACAGAGCAACTTCTATGAAGTCATCTTTCAGGTAGGATACCTTTTCCTAATTCACCCCAAATTTTATATAGGCTGGCACAGCCCTGAATCCAACCTCTATCTTAATTCTTCTAATGACTGAAACAGCTTAGAACAATAGCTCATTCCAATTTTTAGACATTCTAATTGTTAAAACATCTGTTTTCCAATTATTGTGCCAAGATCTGCTACTAAAAATATTCACTCTTTAGTATTTATCCTAATCCTTGTGACACTTAACAGCCAGTCAGCTTCAGGACTAATTTATTTAGTGCTATTCTTAAAAAGTTCTAATTTTTTTATGGTGTTCATTTCAGAAATACTGTTACATTTAAATGGGGATCGGGATGCCTGGGTGGCTCGGTCAGTTAAGCATCCAACTTTGGCTCGGGTCATGATCTCATGGTTGTGAGTTTGAGCCCCATGTCAGTCTCTGTGCTGACAGATTAGAGCCTAGAGCCTACTTTGGATTCTGTGTCTCCCTCTCTCTCAGCTACTTCCCTGCTCGTGCTCTGTCTCTTGCTCAAAATATATAAACATTTTTTTAAATATTTTTTATTTATTTCTAGGAGAGAGAGAGAGAGACAGCGTGAGCAGGGGAGGGTCAGAGACAGAGGGAGATACAGACTCCGAAATAGGCTCCAGGCTCCGAGCTGGCAGTCAGCACAGAGCCTGACGCGGGGCTCGAACCCACGAACCGCGAGATCATGACCTAAGCAAAAGTCGGACGCTTAACTGACTAAGCCACCAAGGCGCCCAACATTTTTAAAAAATTAAATGTGGATTTACACATACAAGGCAACCCCAGTCCTGAACAGTACAGTTAATATTTTACTCATAACAAACAAACCAGTATAGGAGCATCATCAAAATCCTGTGCTCTCAGTGCCGGTTGCCAATGTATCTTATTTTGCTTTCTTTGGATTAAATAGTACTTCCCAGTATGTTTCTTTACCATGTTTTTTCCTTCTGCCATTATTTTGTGTGACTTATTTTGACTTATAAAAGAAGCCAAAAAGAGATAACTCTAGTGAAATTTTAAAAAATGCTTGTGGTGGGGTGTGGGAATCAAATACATATGTTACAATGATCCAAAGCATTTTCATATACATGGAGAAGATAATAGAAAGAGAGAGACAGAGACAGGGAGAAAAGAAGGAAGTCATTATGGACCACATGCTTGTGTCCCTCCAATATTCTTTTTTTTTTAGTTTTATTTATTTATTTATTAAATAGTTTATTGTCAAGTTGGTTTCCATATAACCTTATATTGAAACCGTAACAGTAAATGGGCTAGTATTAGGAAGTGAGAACTTTGGGAAAGAATTAGGTATATATGATGTCTTGAGGATAGACTCCATGATACGATTAGGGTCCTTTTAAGGAGGAAAAAGGGACTATAGTTCTTTCTCTCAGCCATGTGAGATAGAATGAGAAGGCAGCTGTCTACAAGCCGGGAAGAGAGCCCTCACCAGACATCTAATCTTTGAGTGTCCCAATCTTACACTTCCCAGACTCCAGAACTGTGAGAAATAAATGTTTCTTATTTAAGCCACACAGTCTATGGTATTTTTGTTACAGCAAACTGAGCTGAAAAAGAAAGGAAGGATGGGAAGAAGGAAAGAAGGGAGGAAGAAAGGAAAAAGGAAAGAAGGAAACAGTAAAAATAGCAGTTCTTTGAGGATTAGTCAAAACCCTTTCTCATTTCTGACCAGTAGCTGATACACAGTAAGTAAAATATACTATGGCTGGGGGCATATTATGACTTAACACAATTTGAAAATGCCCAAAGGGGGAATTACTCAGTGCAGTGCTAGAAATCCATCTCTCTAAGGGCTGTGTGATTGTGAATCTTTAACTGTCCTATTTCTAGGAACATTAATCCCCATGGTAAAGGAAATATATATAAATTGGAAAATTATGATTGGGCTTCTTTTATGTATTCTCATTTTCCAGCTACAGGTCCTCAGTTCCTTCAATTATTGGCCATATGTGCTTTTCATCTTTTTAGTTTTAACCTATTTTTGTCTCTATATTTTAAGTGGGGTTTTTTTGTAGTCAGAATAGAGTTGGGCCTTGCTTTTTTAATACAATGTGACAATCTATGCCTTCTTTGAAGGCAAATTTATACTTATGTGATTATTGATACAGTTGGATTTAAATCTACTATTTTGCTATTTATTTTACACTTATTCCATCAGTTCTTTAGTTTTTCTCTCTTAATTACCATCTGTTGGATTACTTTCTAAGACTTTTATTTCTTTTGTTGGTCTATTAGCTATAACTCTTACTTTAGTGATCACTTTAGGGTTTATATTGCAAATCTTTAACTTATCAAAGAGTATCTTCAAGTGAGAGTATATTACTTCACATTTAGTGTAGGACCTTGTAACTATGTACTTATATTTTCCTTTGTGCCATTATTGTCACATATTTATGTCCATATGTGTTACAAATTCCCAAATATATTATTACTTTCTGTCGTAAAGTTGCTTATTTTCTAAAGACAGTTAAATAATTTAAAAATTCTATTTTATTTACCCAAGAAGTTACAATTCCATTGGTCTTCCTTTTTCCTTGGATAGTCCCAGATTTTCTTCTGTTATTATTCTTCTGCCTGAAGTATTTCCTTTAGTATTTTTTCTTGTGCAGTTTTGCTAAATGAATTATTTCAGGTTTTATATAGCTGAAAAAGGTTTTATTTTACCTTTGTTTTTGAAAGATCATTCGATTTGGTTGTAGATTCTAGGTTGGCAGGAGTTTTCTTTGTTGTTACTGTCACTGTGGTGTTCTTTTTGTTTGTTCTAGTACTTTAAAGACTCACTGTCTAGTTTACATTGTTTCCAGCAAAAAAAATTTTGTCATCCTCTTTGTTCTTCTGTACATGTTGCATCTTTCTTCCCTAGATCTTTTAAGATGTTGTCTTTACCACTGGTTTTAAGTAATTTCATTATGATGTATCTTGGTGTTTCTTCCTCCCAACTTATTTTGTTCTTTTTGATGTACACACTTGGTATTTGTCAAGCTTCTTAGATCTGTGAGTTTACAGTTTTCATCATATTTGAAAAATGTCTAGCAATTACTTATGCAAATAATTTTTTCTGCCCTACACCCTTTGGAGACTTCAAATAAATATATATTAGGCTACTTGATATTGTCACACAGTTTACAGATGCTTTTATGTACATTTATTTCAGGCTTTTTTAATGTTTCATTTGGGGTAGCTTCTGTTGCTGTCCTAATGTTCACTAATCTTTTATTCTGTAGTGTATAATCCACTGTTAATTCCATCCAGTGTGTTTTTCATCTCAGAATTCAAAAGCAAGACCTGAAAGCATAATACTGGTAAGTGGGACCACTATTCCCACTATTGAGGCAAAACCAAATTCACTATTCGATGCCCTGTGGATCATGAGATTTTTCATTCTGGCTGATGGAAACATGAACTATTCCTGACCCTGTGTGAGTCCCTAGGATTGCTCCTTCTAACTATTTACCTAGTGTCTATAGAGTCCTCACATTCATGTGCTGATCTTTACTTAGCTCAACATTCAGCATGTGTAGATTTCTGAGACTCTATCTCTGTGTCACTCTTTTCTCTCATACTCTGCCATGTGAAATCTATCTATCTTGGCCTCCCCAGACTCCCAGATCCTTCTCTTTAGCTTACGGAGACTACCAGTCTCCTGGGCTACCATCCACTCCCATGGTCTGCTGTATCACTGTTTGGAAATTTTCCTAGCAGTAAGCTGGGACAATCATTGGACTCATTTAATGTGTTTCCAGTCTCTCCATTATTGTCCTTTGTTGCCTAATATCCAAATTCTTGCCAGTATTGTTTCCCATACTTTGTCAGGTTTTTTTGTTTCAAGCAGAAGGATACGTTTAGTCTCTGCTATTCCATTCTGGCTGGAAATAAAAGTTATTCATCATGTAATATGGCTTTCAAGCAGTTCACCATTATGATCACTTCCTTATGATTTGCTACAGCTTCCAATTTTCCTTTTAGAATGTGATACCAGAATTTAATAGTGCTTAGCTGTGTTCTGACTAAAAGTGTAAACAATACTATACAATTAAGTTCTAACTATTTCCAAACCAATCTGTTAAATGATATGTTCTCCATTCTTTTTGTGTAGGAGCTTTTTATAAAAATCTAAGCACCAAGTTTTGTATCAAACCTTATCTGATATATTGAATCTCGTCATTCAATTCATTTTGTCAAAGTTTTTCTGAATCTGATCCAGTCATTATTAATACTGGTAGTTATATACTGCACTTCAACATATTAGCTATTCCTTCAAGTATTGTGTTACCTGTATTAGTTAGCTCAGGCTGCCATAACAAAATACCATAGAATGAGTAGCTTATTGTAAAAACCTCGGGAATTTATTTCTCATGGTTCTGGATGCTGGGAAGTCCAAGATTAAGGACTGGACAACTGGATTCCTGGCGAGGATCCTCTTCCCACCTGGCAGACATATACCTTCTCACTGTGTACTCATTCACATAGCAGGAGGAGAAAGAATAAGCAAGTTCTGATATCTCTTTTTATAAGGGCACTAATCTGATCAGAAAGGCTCCACCCTCATGACCTGATCTAAACTTAATTATCTCCTGAAGGCCCTATCTCCAAATACCATCATACTGGAGGTTAGGGCTCTAACATAGATTTGAAGAGGACAGAATTCAGTCCATAGCATTACCCAAATATTGATTAAGCATGCTATATGTCCTTATTCAAATCAATAAATAAGAAAAACCATACACATCTTCTAGACTGTCCTTCAGATTAAAATTTATTCTTTAGTAGGAATTATTTAAGGTCAAATAGAATTTTTTTTCATTTTGTCCAAAAAGGTGTTTTGAGAGTTTATATCAGATGTATTCCTTAAATCAAATATACGATGTCTTCAGCAGTAATGTAATGCTTCGATCTAGTATTTCTATTAAAAGAGATAATGGAATTTGTCTAATAGTTTCATTAGACTCTCCCTCTGGGCACACAGTCCTCATCTAGAAGGGATCATAATATCAGAGGAAAAAATTTTCCTTTACATAGGTCAGATGTTACTGTACATATAACTTTTCATTCCACTGAGTAGTATATCATCAGCCTTTAAAATATTATAGAAAACTATTAGAGAAGACCATTTTTTTAAATGATTACACAGTACTCCTTCATTCCTTCATGTACCATGGTTTACATACCCACTCCATAGGAGTAGACACTTTGGTTCTTCCAGTTTTTAGGCTTTTTAAAAAATAATTACAGATAACACTGGGATACACATCTTTGGACATAAATCTTAAACCAAGTCTTGGATTATTTCCTTAGAAGTAGAATTATTAGGGCCTAACTGGCAAAGAATCATCACTAATGATGTCATCTTTATTGGTGGATACTTTTCCCATGCTCCAAGGCACTTTTTTGGGTTAACATCTTACACCAGCCCTGATCTACAATAAATTAATCTTTTGAGTGGTCTCACTGGGACATTCTTAGATCTGTCACATGTTGACTTACACAACATTTAATGATGTCTAGTTTTCTGGATCAATTGATTTTCCAATAAAAATTTAAAGCACCATGCTTAGAATTTCTTGGGACCTTGAAGCCATGGAACATATTTTTCTTCTGAGATAGTTTTTACTTGCTGGTTTACATTCCATATCTCACAACATAATTCAAATGTAGGCTACCACTAATGTTACCAAAAAGCACATAATATCCAGATAGCATAGGGAATATAGTCAATAATATTACAATATACTTATTATGTTGAACATTTAATAATGTACATAATTGTTCTATGTTGTACACCTGAAACTAATTGAATACTACATGTCAACTATACTTAAATTAAAAATAAAATATTTTAAAAATAATAATATTTAGAAAGTCTCAGTGTTCATGCTTATTTATCCTTAGGAAGTCAAATTGGGTGACTAAGTATAACTCCGGCAGTGGAGCCAAATAGAAAAAGAAACGGTTAATAATTACAAATGTATCACTTATTGGAAAATGCAAGCAAATACCCAAACCATTTTAGTTTATTGAAAATTCAAAATTTCAAGGGACTTTTTAGACCTTCCATAAAGTATTTCTTTTGTTTCAAGAAGTAGCATATAGGGAATAGTACCAGAGTTTTTATTCTCCCAATTAAGTATTGGCATTACTGAAATTTACACTAGAAGTTGCAAGGTTTACATTGCACACAGACTGCAATGATATTTGTATCATATCCACTATATATATACTAGAGCAGATAAACCAAACCCTAGGGAACACTGCTTTTTATTCATGTCAAAAGGAGAACAACACCAAAGAAATTTTTGAAATGCTGTGCTATGGAGCCAGACAACCAACCAGCACATTGGCAGGCAAAGCTGAAACTCTATGCTAGCTTTTCAAGGTCCTTGAGGGGAGGATTTAGATAAGTAGAGTACCAAGGACAATGCCTGGCATATGGGAGAGGCACTGATAAATGTTAGTTGTTAACTCCTATAAATTTCTTTCGTTGGTTGCTAAGATGATTTGAACAATGTGTGTGGGTATTTCAACAGTTTTGAATTGAGCTTTTAATATGCCTTAATGCATTAAAAGCATGAAAGAAGAACACCATATATGTCTTATTTCCCATCATTATTCAATTAGAATGGAATGTTTTCTTCTTCTGGAATGGACAGTCTTATCCAGTTTATAATTTTTTGCAAACCAGTCTACTTGGCCTCCAAATTGAGTAACAACCCAAAGCTATTTCCATCTGCCTTGCTTGAATCCGAAATTTTGACTTGGACTACAGCATTATTTATCCTCCAAATATGGTCATATACTCCTGTCTGTCTAGTCTGGATATTTACCTGTCAATTCCACTCTCTCTGTTCAGACCCTAAACTTTGTCATGTCCTCAAGGTGTTCCTGACATTCCTGAACTCTTGACTTTATTTTCTGGTATCTATCCTCTATATTCTGAGTATAATTAACAAAAAGGCCATCTACATCCTATGTCAATAGAGATGAATTAGTTACTCAGCTGAATTACTGAAATATGAAGTTAAGAAAAATTCTAAAGCAATTCATCCATGCCCTCAGCAAGAAAGTTTGCATAGATCCATCTGCAATGTCTTCCATAGACATTGGCAGGACAGACCATCCAAGCAGTGTAAACTTACCATTATTGCTCTATTGCTCTAGGAGTTTTTTTGTTTTGTTTTGTTTTTATTTTTTTTAATTTTTTTAATGTTTATTTATTTTTGACAGAGAGACACAGAGTATGAGT
The DNA here is from genome assembly GCF_008692635.1 of Crocuta crocuta. Taxonomy (NCBI): domain Eukaryota; kingdom Metazoa; phylum Chordata; class Mammalia; order Carnivora; family Hyaenidae; genus Crocuta; species Crocuta crocuta. The sequence goes on along the minus strand of NW_027531285.1, from coordinate 7,309,167 downwards.
GCGGGAGGGTCAGAGAGAGAGAAGGAGACACAGAATCCGAAGCAGGCTCCAGGCTCTGAGCTGTCAGCACAGAGCCAGACACGGGGCTCGAATCCACAAACTGTGAGATTATGACCTGATCTGAAGTCAGATGTCAACTGACTGAGCCACTCAGGCGTCCCTGCTCTAGGAGTTTTTAATCTAATGCAATTCTTTAAGAGAACTAGAAGAAACATTTTCTCATACTTTTATCTAAAATCGCTTTTAACAAATTGACTGTGTCTCAATCCAATCTATAAAAAACAAGGTTTTATTGTACTTAGAAATCTAAAATTGGTGCAAAGTAAAAAGTGATGAATATGCTTAGTAGCACATAGTACTTATGCTTATCAATTCTTTTATTTGTCTATGGAGAAGAATTTATTTTTGATGGACAGTCTACTAACCTGTACTTAAAAGAAAATCTCCACCTAATTAAATATATGGTCCCAAAGTCTCCAATCCAATGAACATTCTTATTATCTGAAACCACTGTTTTAAGGGGTTGCTTAAAAATTATGCAGGATCATCAGCATGTTTTCTGACATATCTCCATGGATTACCCATACCCAGGAAGCCTCAGAATGAGGAAGTATTATACTTTAGGAGACCTAACATAATTAGGATTATAAAACCAAGGACAAAAGATTTAAGAGTTCAGGGTATAAAGTGTCCTTCTGGAGTTGATTCTTGAGATTACAAATAAGGCAAACTGTATATATGTTCTTTCCCATATTCATGACCATATCTTGAGTAGATAATGTTCAAAACAGTGAATATAATGAAAGTGCCTCTATCACATTTATCATTAAAGAAATTTCTGAACCTGATGACTCATGTCAGGTACAAGATACAAAAAGTAGTTCAACTCCCACCTCCATTTTCATGGGCCAAGGAATCACTGCCCAAAAGCAACCAGTTCAAAGCAAAGAGCTCATCAACTTATCCGTAAGTCCAGAAAAATAAAGAACCCCATCACAAGAATACAACTTTTATTCCTGTCACCCAAAGATAATCATTAACTAAGGAGACTAAAATAGGAAATATGGGATGCAATTCCTTTCCCATTAATCTTAAATTATTTTTTAAAAAATCCCCTTTCTTTGGTTGATTAATATAGTCAGATGGAATGGATAGATGCAAGAATACAGTGGAGGCAGTAGCCACTTAATAAAACAAAAGCATTGGGGCTAAAAAATGTCAAAGACAAATCTTTCTAGGATCTGGGTCTATGGTGATGCCATTATTACAATAGAAACAGAGACTGAGAATCTCAGAATGCACCACAAGAAGGTGATGATTCATCCATGGGAAATAATATGGAGAACTGAAATAAGGGATTAGAGATGCAACACTGTCAAACAGAGGGGGGGAAAGATGAGGGGATAGAAAAGTGTGGAATTTAGAAATTAGAAAAGTGCTGAATGACTTTCAGGAGCAACATTTTATTATAGTAATGGATGTAGGCACCAAACTGGAGCTATTTGAAGAGTGAATGGATGATAAGAAAATATGGGCAACTTTTTCAAGAAGTATAACCAAATAATGCAGAGGAAAGTTGAGGTTCTTTGATGCAGAAATCTCCAATCACTTTTTATAGACTTGGTAGAGAGAGAGGGAAAAAATGTGAAAATGAAACATGCATGATACCAGATGGAGCAAGTCTGGAAAAAGGCAGGTAGCAAAAGGGTGAAGGGCACAGATCACAAGACCACCCTCTAAAAGCACAAATGCATATTCCTCGAACAGGAAGGAAGGGAGAGATATAGAAAAAGGGGGAAAGTCCAAGAAAGAGAGAAAGGAAATTGAGTGAATTTGTTAAACTGCCCCAAACTAACTAGGTAAGTTAATGCTGCCATATCTAGCAAATTAAAACATAGACGGCTAGTTAAATTTGAATTTCAGATAAACAAAGAATGATTTTTATTTTTTTAAATATAGATATGACCATGCCATATTTGGAACAGACTTATGCAAAAATAAATAAATAAATAAATAAGTGTATGTCTTGTTTGTCAGAAATTCAGATTTGTGCATGGGACATACTTACAGTAAAAAGACATTTATCTGAAACACAAATGTACATGGGGATCCTGTGTTTCATGCAGTAATCTTAAAGTTATTTGCTGTAAATAAAAATGTTAATAGGCATATCAAATAGACACAGTTTTTTCACAAATATGAGTTCCCCAAAATAGATTTTAAAGGTAATTAATGTAAAGGAAACCATATTATGTTTATGTCAGACCTGCTCTATTTTTCCTTAGACCCTCTTAATTTGATATAGAGAACTGGACTGGAGATACCATGACAGAGCTCAGGTAGCGCCCTGCAACTAACCTACCAGGTGACTGGCCAATTTATCTGTCAATGAAGGGGCTGGACAAGCAGCCAGACGGGGTCTGAATTCCAGTTCTGCCACTGCTCGGCTGTGTTGTCTTTAGCAAGCTTAACTGAGAGAAGAATCAAATACAATGATTTACCTAAAAGACCAAGCAAGAAGGCTGTCAGAGACTAAACAGCTGATGAATATTAGACATTGGTGTGGTAGCAGAAGTAGTAGTAGTTTGCTTTATTCTCAGCATGTGTAAATTTTTTTTTAAAATTTTTTTGTTTTATTTATTTCTAGGAGAGAGACAGAGACAGCATGAGCAGGGGAGGGTCAGAGAGAGAGGGAGTCACAGACTGAAACAGGCTCCAGGCTCTGAGCTGGCAGTCAGCACAGAGCCCGACGCGGGGCTCCAACCCACGAACCGCGAGATCATGACCTAAGCAAAAGTCGGACGCTTAACCGACTAAGCCACCCAGGCGCCCCTGTAAATTTTATATAGTAAATAGTATTGTCAAAACTGTTTTCAATAATATTGACAATCAATATTAGTTCCGTGTCAGGCTGGTAAATCAAATATTCATATTTAAGCTATAAAAAATATGTTAATGACAAACATAAATAGTGCTTCCTCTACAACTTACGTGGTTGATCGAGTGTCCTGGCACTAACTCGGTGAAGCAACAGTGTCACCTAGTGGTTGTTAAGTCGACAGTGACTTAGATAAAGACTGCTAGGTCTTGTACCTGCACAGAACTCACCGAATTTATATCAGTGATGACTATTGATGGTAATTAATATTTTACGTAGTATAATACACAAATTCTTCTAATTTTATCTTATTAAATTTATCTGTGTCCTATCATCAAGAAGATATAGGCTATTTGCTGCTTTTACCCACTTCATCTGACAATCTAACATACTTTGTTACAGAAACAAATTCCTGCTGCTCAGGATGCCTGAATTATGAAATTACTCAAATGGATTTTGGACTTCTTACAGCTTCTTCTAACTATTATTCTCTGAAACCTTGGAAGAAGGGGAAGGGGAGGTGGGAAAGGCTGGAAATCTGAAGCTTGAGGCTTACTCAATTACTAGATTCAATTTTTTTTTCTTTCTATTTAGGTTAGAGGTTTCTTTTTCCTTTCTCACACAGTCAAGAGGATCTATGCTTTTCTTTGGGAAAAGAAAAGATACTATTTTCCCAAAACTCAAATTGAGATATAAATATACCACAAATTTTGTTTCTGTATTAATTGGGAACAGTGTCTACTCCAGATATATTCTATAGTTTCTGTCCTGAGGTCCTCCCAGAGATAAGATTTATAGCTCACAGGGCTATAAATGTAAGTAAAATGTTTAAAAAGTAAGGAATAGTACAGGTTTTTTTTCTACTTGCAGAAATGTCAAGAGAAATTAAGAATCCCGAGTAGCTTTGGGGCGAGATTTTACTCTGACTCTATTTAATCTATTTCTTATACGACAATATTATAGAAGTTCCAAACCAAAATACTAGTGGTCAGAAGATGGTTAAATTAAGTAAACTTGGCATTAAAACCAATAATATATCAACTGAAATATGACTTGAGAGTTATTAATCAATGGCTGTTAGAAATTTTTCCTGTGTGTGAGAGAAATATATATATTTTAAACATCCATTAGGAATCCATCTTTTCAAAGAACCAATCTTTTTTTAGATATATGTTTAAATCCCCAGACAATGATTCTCAATCACCAAAATATTTGTGTCCCCCAGACCTTTCCCAGTCCTTTCCTTCCCCAGACTCTGCTTCATCCAGAATCTTTCATAAATATTTCATGGCTGACCTTGTTTCACAGTGTTCCTAGATGGGTAGGAATTTTGATTTTCTCTTTTTCTCCTGATTGGAATGAGTAAGGATATGCACATGGATAATTTACTACAAAGTGCATGCCAATGTCCCCAAAGTCAGACCTAAACATGAGGGAAGAATATATCACCTGCAATATTTCCTTCCATCTCCTCTCATTGCTCCTTCTCCTCCTGATGCATATTTTCAGAATCTGGGGACTAAGCCCTCAAGGACCAGAGCTAGACAGCTAAGACACAATTCTACCTTGCAGAAACCCCAGAGATAGCAACAGAGTCAGACCACTTAATCCTCTAAGGACCTCCAACTCCTGCACAGCTGGGAAATCAGCAGCCTAATTCATGGCACGTCTATTTGTAGGGCATGAATGACTGCTCTTAGAAGAAACGGTAAACTTGAAGTAACAGGTGACATGGCCCAGTCCCTTTGAACTCATCCATGTGAGTCAGGTGAGGAAAGGATTGACATGTTCTTCCTTAAGTGTACTGCTTATCTGAATATGTCTGAGGAAACGAAGTAGCAATACAATGACAGCTTGGTCATAATATGTCTACTAACGGAATGGGAAGATTGTTTTCAATCATGATAATTTCCTATTTGAAGTAATATAGAGCTTTCATTCAGGTTTGGCTGTTTTATTTAAGATCATCATACACTTCAAAATTTGTTCTCTGAATTCCCTAAATAGAGTTGAGAATGAGCAAATAAAAAATATATACAAATATACAAATGAAAAATGGGCAAAGATACATGCCTTCTGCTGCCAAGTCTTTCTGCAGCATTTTTATAAATAATGACAAAGGAGCTACCTAAATGTAATCCATGAAAGAATTATTTATATATATGTATATATATTTATTTACATGTATATACATGTATATGTGAATACACACACACACATTCATATATATGTAATGACTTAATGGTAAGCAACTATTCTACTTCCTAATCTTCTTCTTAAGTAACCTAGGAGAATTTCCTAATACACAAACCAACTATTAAGGCTTTGGGAAGCTACTCTGAAAAATAATGGGTTTAACACTTTGAGCAGGAATTAAAGAGAAAAGTTTGTGATATGACCAACAGACTTGATTAAAACCAATCAAGTTATAAAGCTAATAATCTACAAAATATATTCCTGACAAACATTCCACCCCCAAAGGTGGTCATGCTTTGAAGAGCAAGTAAAAACCAGAAACTGAAACTTTCAGAGAACTGAGAATTATACTTGTTGGAAAGAAACTAAGTTAATTATGACAATTAATTCCAGCATCATGGCAAAAACATTAAATCCATTCTTGTTATTGCTCTGGTCTTCTACATATGCTATCTGATCTGTTTGGAATAAGCAAATGCTTCTGAGAACTCAAATTTTGAATATCACCTTTAAGGATGTTAGAGAAGAGAAAGATAAAAGAGCGAAGGACAGTGACGGGGCTGGAAGACAAGAACTACATTTAAGTGTCTAAAGAATAGCACAAAGAATGGCCTTTTGTAGCAAAAAACAAAGTTAATATACTATGTTATAGGAAGGCTGGCTCTCTGGAAGACTCTATGGGAAAGACATATTCAAAATAAAACAAATTGAACTAAGCAGGAAGGCTTTTCAACTGACACACTAAGTGATTTTAGACAAGTTACTTTACCTTTTTGGGTTTCAGGAACATATTTATTTCAAAAGTGAGACAACATCAAGTTACATGCTCTTTTTCCACATTTTGTGAGGGGAAATCAGCCTCCTCCCTTTCCACACTGCCTCTCTAGTGAACAACTTCTTTATTTCTTTTTCTCCTCACAGTTCCCCTTTTCCACTTTTGGGCTCACCTTGATTTATATTTTCTAAGAGTCAACCTGATGCATCTTAAGTAGGCTGAAACAAATGATCCTCAGGGTTTCCAAAGAATCGTTTTAAAAACCAACAATTTAGGGGTGCCTGGGTGGCTCAGTCGATTGGATGTCTGACTTCGGCTCAGGTCATGATCTCATGGTTCATAGGTTCAAGCCCTGGGTCGGGCTCTGTGCTGACAGCTAGCTCAGAGCCTGGAGCCTGTTTCAGATTCTGTGTCTCCCTCTCTCTCTGACTCTCCCCTGCTCACTCTCTCTCTCTCCCTCAGAAATAAATAAAACATTAAAAAAAAATTTAAAAACCAACAATTTAAATACAATCAGGCAAGACCATGGAAGCAACTTGCACACCCAGGCAGGCCATTCTCCACCAACTTAAAGATATTCCCAATATGCCTCAGTTCTCCCAATGAACACTGAGCAGCTTTCTTAGCTCGAATTTTCAAACCTTAGTATTTCAGTAGTCACCAGCTTCAGAAATGTATAACCTTTCTCAGAATTACAGGACTAGAAAGAGCAACATTCTATTTCGATTGAGGCTTCATAGAAATATACTATAAGCCTGCCTAGGCATAGACAGCCACTGATTTCTTTAGCCAACATTCAGCATCCTGTGGATGTTCTGTCAATAACCACCTGCACCACAGTATAGGCCCATTTAGCATGCCTAGCAACATCTTCACTCCTCTGCCCTCCTGTCACCTACACGAGCAGTCTGGAACTCAGGTTTCCCCATGCCAACCCACTGCGCTTGCCTAGATTCTTCTGAAATTCAGCAAGAAATGTTCAACCAAGAGAACTGATTCTGGGATATGTGCCCTGGGAAATCTATGAGTAATAAGCTAATGGGAATAACCTTAGTGCAATACTAAACATGGTACAGTGGAAAAGTGTTTCTAACCATAAATAATTCCTCTCGCGAAATGAGAAGTTCGGAATCAGTAGTAAGTTCGGACTCGGACACGTGGTGTCTATTACATGAAAGATTCTCTCAGTTTGACTAAATACCTCTTTAAAAACCTAATTTGTCAGAATTCTGGTTCACAATACAAACTCTTGTATGAACATAAATACAAATCACATATTGTGAGCAGATTCACTTATTTAGATAAATAACCCCTGAAAATGTTAGGTTGAAATAATTTGATTCCATGACTATTTCCATCAGGAAGATAGCACTTTGTTTATTGCCTGTGTACTTTTAAAATTCATCCAGAGAAACTCACCAAACTACATGCCCGAAAAACAAACAACCCAGTGAAGAAATGGGCAGAAGATATGAACAGACGCTTCTCCAAAGAGGACATCCAGATGGCCAACAGACACATGAAATGATGCTCAGCATCCCTCCTCATCAGGGAAATACAAATCAAAACCACACTGAGATACCACCTCACACCAGTCAGAGTGGCTAAAATGAGCAAATCAGAGAACTCTAGATGCTGGCGAGGATGTGGAGAAACGGGCACCCTCCTACACTGTTGGTGGGAATGTAAACTGGTACAGCCCCTCTGGAAAACAGTGTGGAGGTTCCTCAGGAAACTAACAATAGAACTCCCCTAGGACCCAGCAATAGCACTGCTAGGAATTTACCCAAGGGATACAGAAATGCTGAGGCATAGGAGCACATGTACCCCAATGTTCATAGCAGCACTCTCCACAATAGCTAAAACATGGAAAGAGCCTAAGTGTCCATCAACAGATGAATGGATCAAGAAGATGTGGTTTATCTATACCATGGAATACTACATGGCAATGAGAAACAATGAAATCTGGCCATGTGTAGCAACATGGATGGACCTTGAGGGTGTTATGCTGAGCGAAATAAGTCAGGCAGAGAAGGACAAATATCATATGTTTGCACGTATAGGAGGATTAGGAGGAACTTGACGGAGGAACAAGGGGGAGAAGAAGGGCGGAAATGGTGGGGGAAAGGGAGAGAGGCAAACCATGAGAGACTCTTGAATGCTGACAAAAACTGAGGACTGATGGATGTGGGGGGGAGGGGGGATGGGCATGGAGGAGGACACTTGTGGGGATGAGCACTGAGTGTTATGTGGAAACTAATTTGACAATAAACTATTTGTAAAAAAATAAAAAATAAAAAATAAAATAAAATAAAATTCATCCAGAGAAAAAAATTAACTCAGATCAGATTCTTTTTTTCTTAATGAGTAATTCTGTCTCAAAACGACTTTTCAGCTTGGAAATCTTGGATAATTTTTTTTACAACACACTCTAACAAAATTATATAGAATAATAGATAAAAATTATATATACCTAATTCTCTAAAAAGTGACACTAAGCCCCAGCACTATGACTAGGAAGTTTTTATTAGATCAAAGGAAGGCCAGAGTAGCAGTGCCAGATGCTTCTCTGATCTTCAGTTCCTGCCTAGCAGTGGAAAAGAATCAAAACAAGAAAGACAGACAATACACACTCCCCCCTCCCCTTCCCTGCATCATATACTCCGGGCTTTCTTACATTGAAATCAGGAGTATAACGGCTACCCACTAACTCCATCTTTTTCCTCTCCATTTTTGGATTTAAAATAATCTATCCTAAACTGCAAATTGGAACACAGTGATTCAAAGGGCCAAAGTCTTAATCCTTGAGAAGAAAGAAAAAAAAAAGAAGAAGAAAAGAATTGCAGCCACAGCCAGATCTCATGAAGTGGTTCCCTTCAAACACTGCTTCTTCTGACTTTTAAAGAGGATTCTCAGATTTGACCCTCTCCCACTAAAAGAGCTTTTTCCATCTGTCCCTGTATCTTTGTTACCTGAGAATGTAATGTGGAAGGAACGGAGTTGTTTACTTGTTAGAATCCCATCCAGGGTGAGTATAGAAGAGGACTTAGGTTTGTAGAACAGCAACAAAAGCAGCATTTTTTGCTTCCTTGAAGACATAGTCCCCAGATGATCAAAATACATGGTTTTGATTATATTTTCCTCTCTAGTGTTCTGGTAGACAGTTTCACCAAAGTCCAGTTAACATCCTTAATTTATTATGTCTAAAATCAAACTTATTTTTCACCAAATCCAGTCCCTCTACCTGAATTTCTTACCTCATTACCTGGCACCAACATTGTCACAGATAACGAAGACAGAAAACTCAGAGGTATCTATGTCTCCAACTTTACTTCACTCTTTGACATTCAGTCAGTCTGCTCTGTCTCTAAAGGTCTGAACCTATCTCACATTTTCAATTCTTACTGCCATTAACTCAATTCCCATTGAGTGTACTCATGTGGATTCGTACTATAAATTGTGTTCATAAACATAATGAGATATCACCTCACACCTGTAACAATGGCTAAAACTAAAAACACAACAAACAAGTGTTGGTGAGGATGTGGAGAAAAGGAACCCTTGTGTGCTCTCAGTAGGAATGCAAACTAGTGCAGCCACTGTGGGAAACAGCATGGAGATTCTCAAAAAATTAAAAATAGAATTGCCCTATGATACAATAATTCCACCACCTGGGCACTACTCAAAGAAAACAAAACACATAATTTGAATACAATAGCCAAAATACGGAAGCAACCCAAGTGTCCATCAACAGATGAACGGAAAAAGAAGATGTGGTACACACACACACATACACATACACACACAGACTAGAATATTACTTGATCATAAAAAAGAATGAAATCTTGCCATTTGCAATAACATGGATGGATCTAGACAGCATAATGCTAAGTGAAGTAAGTCAGAGAAAGACAAATACAATACGATTTTACTCATAGGTCAAATTTAATAAATAAAAAAAACGAAGAAAACAATAGACTCTTAAGTATAGAGAACAAACTGTTGGTTGCCTGAGGAGAGGTGGGTGAGGGGAATGTGTGAAAAAGAGGAAGGGGATCGAGAGTACACTTATAACGATGAACACCGTGTAATGTATAAAGTTGCTTTAAAACACTTTAAATGCCCTTTTTTTAATCTTCTATTGGGACAGATAAAATAATAAATTACATGTAACCCTTCATTGTAACCAAAAAGAAATAAAAGGTTTTTATTATAATTTGATTGACTGGAAGCTTTTTCTAATTTTACCAGGAGAGCACTGGCTGTTTATGATCTGTTTCCCTTCATCCATCTTCCTCATCCTCCAAAACATTCTCCTTTTTCCTCTCCAAATTTTTATAAGCTTTTTAAGGGGGTAAAAGGCAGAGCTTTTCTGTAAAATACATATTGTGAACACCTGGCCCACATGGCCCCTGCCCCATGCTATCTTCCTGCAAGCAGTGATCCGAACTTGTCCTCACCTTGAGTCTGCAATGATGCTAACAAGCCCCACCTGTCCTTGGGAGGCCCAGCCACCAGCCCTTGAATGTACCTGATCTCTCAGCTGTCCTTGGATGGCATGACTAGACAACATTATAGATCCTTTGTTTTTTTTTCCACCCATCTTCTAAAGCAGCCTCGCTCTTTCAGCGCTTGTAGCTCACTGATCCACCACCAGCCCAGTGTTCACTAATCGTTTTACCCTACTAGTCATCCTCACTCACTCCAACCCTGTATGTAGAAAGAGGGCACCCATCCTGCACTCCCATCCACCTCAGGTGACTACTCTGGCCCCTCAGAATAACCACTCTAGCAGGATGAGGATTATTTAAAAGTCCCCTCATCAATCCTGGTGTGCCATAGTTGGCCTAGGTGCCTCAAAGTCCCTTCTGAGCTGCAGGTCAGGAGACTCCATGTGATCTGGAGCCCTGTGGTCTACAGAAGGCCCCCCAAGTTCCAGCAGTGGGTTTGCAGATTAAACGCGCAGGGACTTTCTCCGCACCAAGAAGCAAAACAATTCTTTTATAGCAAGTGCAACTGACCTCCAGCTATTTATTTTCTCACAGCTGCAGTCTGAGAAATAACCTAGACAATAAGGTATTTTATGAAGAAATACCAATGAGACTTCCAACTGTTATTCTTGAGGTTTGAGAAGCTTTATCAGATGAAAAACAATTAAATCTCCCTTCATCTAAAACCTTCTCGGTAATCTCCATTAAAAAACATTAATGTAAAGTAAACAATGTTTTTTACCAAAAATATTTTTAAAAAGCAAATATTGTTAATGGCTTATTCCTTTGATTATACAAAAATAGTATTGGTACTTAGCTAGATTTATTGATTCTTTGCACACTGGACTCCACTGACACCATTCTGGACAGTTATTGGAAATATTAGGTAATTAGTACTGGGAGAAAATTCCATGTTGGACTCTATAGACAAAGGAGATATACAAATATAAATAATCAGAGATTGTGCTTGAATTATTCATAGTAACTGGAGACATATAAAAATTCATTAATAGAATAGGAATGGAACAGAAGAAAATAGGAATAGAATAGAAGAATAGACTAGGAAGAAATTATAACTGGGGACAAAGAGAATTCATTAATAATCCTAAAATACTGTATATCTATTCTTGTTTGAAAACTACTCCCCCATAGCTCCTGATGATAGAACTTATGAAAATAGTAAAAGAGACTTAATTTCTCTCTCTTTTGTCTCCTACATCTTTCCGAGGCAGATGAGAGTAAACCAAAAAAATTCCAGAGAGCACCCACAAAACACACAAAAAAGGGGAAAAAATTGAATCCAAATTATTCACAAAACATCAATTTTTCAGCTGCTTCAACTTCACCTGAATAAATAAAGGTTGGTTTTTACTTTAAAGAAGTAAATTATTTTGCAGTGTTTCAGATTCCAATAATGTCTCGAATAGGCTACAGATTGGCCAGAAGAGACCACAAACTCACGTGCACATACACACTCACATATACTTGGAATAAGAGTAACTAAATTTCTGATTTCATTAACCAATGACCCAGGACACTGGGTGGCCCCAAAGAGTAGAAGCGGATGCATCCTTTCCCAATCTGGTTGCCATGCTGGTATTTGATACATGGCCAGGCATCCAGCAGTACTAAATTTTGACATCAGAATCATGGTTTTGCCTTAGCATGGCATTACTTGCCACTTATAGCATCATCCTGAGCTTTTTGCCTTTCAAACACTCAACTGATTCTGATTTATTATATTCTATCAATAGAGTTCATTCCCCTACTTGTTTCATATCTCTGATCAAATATTGCCTTATCAAACCCAACCACCCTCTATGAAAATTATTTCTATCATTCTCTAACTCCTGAATCTTATTTTACTTCTCTTCAAGGCACATATCACCATAGCATTTGCCTATTTTCCCTTGTTTTCCTTCCTTGCCCTTTTAGAATATAAACATTCTGAGAGCAGGGGCCCTGCCAGTTTGTTCAGCTGTATTTCTAGGACAAAAAAAGCAGTGCCTGGTAGATAGTGGTGCCTCAATAAATACGTGTTTGCTGCATGAATAAGTGGTTAGACAACAATTTGTGAAGAAGAGAATCCAGCTTATTTTAGAAATGTTGAAGTAGAGGAGCTTGGAAACATGAGCTAAAACTTAAGAGAACGAGTGGCTATTCCTCCAGGTGGGATAAATGAAGCTAAATGAAACTGGTGGGAGTAGATGAACTCCTTCAGGTAAAGACAAAGTGGTAAGAGAGAAGCAAATGGTACTGAGCAGAGAGTCTCAAAGTCTTTGTTTCTGAAAAGAAGGTTTAGAAGAGAATTCAGCTAAAGGTATGGGGAAGAGGCCACTAGAGAAACAACGAATGAACCTAAGGCATATAGTTCCAAGAGGCAGAAGATGGTCAAGTGAGCTCGAACCTGCAGGGAAGCCCAGCCAGATGAGGAGCAGCAGGACTGGAAGGAAGTCAGCGACAACCTCCAAAAGACCAGTTTTGGAAAAAGGGGCAGAAGCAAGGTCTCAGGACCCTGACATAGGAAGAGGATGGGGTGAAAAGGTGGAAATAGAGAGTTAACATTCTCTTTTCATGTCACTTGAGCTTTAAAGGTACCTGAAATATTTGTTGAACAAATGAGTACTCAGATGAATGAATGGTTACAATGTTCTCCCCAGAGCCAAGATGGCACATAAACGGTGGCTGAAGTCATGAGACTAAAATGGTAAACAAAACTCTCTTTTGAACAGCACATGTTGCACAAAAATATTCCCTTAATCAAAATCAATTTCTGAGTGGTTTTCCCTCAACAAACATACAGTTTATTCCTGTAACTCATTTTTAATGAGCTCCTATGACTTTCATTTGTACTTTTTTAAAAATCTTTGTTTAAAATGCATTCTTGATTACTGGAGCCTTTAGAGATTTACCTTGAGGCTCCATTCTGTCTCAGGGGGGCCTAACTCTTGTATTCTTTAGGACTGAAAGCTTTTCAGCTGTGCTCCATTGATTTAGCTTCCCAGGTATACCAAAGGCAACTCTGATACATAAGGGACTTATATATCCTGAAGTGAACTAATAAAAGGCCTAGTTAGGGAAGTATCATGATAATAAAATATATGGAAGATGAGAACCCACTCAGCTTTACACCGTAAGTACCATCAAATATTTACATGAAGGAACATATTTCTAGTGGGATTTAAATATAAAATTATGATTAAGTTTCTTGCTTTTCTGAACCTACAGTAAATTTCTCTTCATCAATACCTATGGTTCTCAAATGACACTTTGCCTTGAAAGCACCTGGGTGGTCTGTTAAAACACAGATTACTGAGCCATACTCCCCTGGTTTCTGATTTAGTAGGTCTGGGGTAGATAATTTGTACTCTAACAAGTTTGCAAGTGATATGGCTGCTGCTGGACAGAACCACACATCCAAAGACTATTCGTCTGGCACACCTGGGTGGCTCAGTTGGCTAAGTCTGACTTTGGCTCAGATCATGATCTTGCGGTTCATGAGTTCAAGCCCCATGTTGGGGGCTTGTAGCCTGCTTCAGATTTTCTGTACCCCTCCCCCACTTGTGTGTGTGTGTGTGCTCTCTCCGTCTTAAAAATAAACATTAAAAAAGATTTTTAAATGATCACTCGTCTATGTTATACTGTACATTTTCGTAACTTCCTTTCTACTTTTCTGTCATCTTTCAGAGAAAATAAGTCAAATTCTCATTTCAGTGCTACTGCCCTGGCTTCTGTAGGTTTATTGTGAAAAACAAAAATAAAGATAGAATAAGTTAAAAGTAGAAACGAAGGGATGTTAGGAGTAACAAAGTCTGAGTTTCCAGCCTTCTACTCAGTTTTAAGTGGAATGAAGGTTTTCATCTTAGTCAATAAGACGTTAGTGCCTCTTGAAAAATAAGAACTCAGCTGAAATTATACAAATGGGATACAACTGTCTAGCATTAAAAAGTAATTCTTGCAAAACATGCATAAAATAAATCTTTGTTCTCCAACACAATCTCTTAATACTTATCTAGAAAAGGAGGGTCATAGTTATAGAATGACAGGGAAAAATAACACTCATTTGCTGCACAGATCTTTATTTTTCCATTCTTTATTTTGTTTTTAAGTCAAAGAAGAAACAGCATGCCTAGAGTCTAAGCAAGCTAAAGGTAGACTATAGTGCTTAGGTTGGGATCTTTACAAGTAAATTATTTTTCTTCCTTTGCTTAATGTATTGGCAAAGAGAAGAGACAGCACAGTATCATAAGTAGGGCATAATCTGATTCTATGTGCAGAACGGATGGGGCAAGTCATGTGAGGCTCTAAATAAGCTTCTCACTGGCTCTACACTTGAGCAATTCCAAAGAGGTTAGGGCCACGTTGATTAAAACATTTGTAAGAACAAATTAATATTTGAAGAGGTACCAGCTGTAGATTTCTGCATATCTTCCATCTCTAAAAGGTAAAGATTAAAAATAACTTTAAAGCAATATTCAAATATTTTTGAATAAAATAAATATTAACTTTCTCAGGGATTTCACAGCATTAATTTCTAAAGCATACAATATTCTATTTATGCTTGATTTGCTCCTTTTCCACACACAAATAAACAAATTAACTAGCTAAGAAAGGCATTTTCAACACTAAATAAAATTCAAATGATAAAGCATTGGCTATGCTTTTATCCAATTATTATACTGTCGAGCAATAAAGTTTTTATGATGAAGGTAAAAATACAGAATCCACACAAACTTGACATCTGTCCTACAGGATGTTAAATTGGTCACTCAGCAGACATTTATTGAACTCCCCAATGGATATCTTCATTTGGTCTGTCCATCACCCATTTCCCATAGAAATTATTATTTGCTCACTGTTCCTAATGTTCATTAAAATTTTTATTGGCTGGACTTCAGCAAGTTTCCCACTATGCTATTTAAGTTTTTATACTTCAAATCTCTGATTTTCATTTTCCATGCACAAATAGGCAGTCAGAACTCTGTTAGCGAACTTAGTAGTATACATGTCTTGACCACTAATACTGGAAATAATGGCAACTTCAAAAGATTATCATTTATATGCTTTATAAACAACTTCTGAAGTCAACATGGCTATTAGTGAGAGAATCCAAAATAGAGTCACACCACAGAGTAGTTTAATTGGTTGACAAAGCTACCTTTATCATGAACCCACTGGGCTGTCATCATCACAATCTACAGTGAGAAATTTCATTACTGTTTTGTTCAGTCTTCCACAAAAGAACTGTGAGGGTCCATTTAAGGGTTCAAATACCTAAGCACATTTCTTAGTCCATCCTTGAGAGAGTAATAGCCTTTCAACCTTGGTGGCAAATCAGTGGGGAGTCCAAGTCATACATCATATCACCTTCACATCCACCTCCAACTGTGACTATGAAATGCTCAGAGGATACATGGCGCTATTATAATGATAAAATATTTTGGATGAGGGTGGAAAATGGTATAGAATCTCTACAAATCTGACTTCATTCCTAGAAGGAGATTTCGTTGATCAATCAGCCAACATTTACTGAAATCACCAATAAGCATCTTGTTTTTGTCTGTCCAGCATCTATTCCCCATTCTGCTGGCACAAAAGCCTATCTTTTCTTTTTGGGAACCACCCCTTCATTGATTTCAGTGCATATGTTATGGAAGAGAGTAGATGACTCATCCCACTCCCTGGCTGAAGACATAGCCACACAAGTCAAGCTGGGAACATAACCCAGGACAGTCCCATAAAGCCAAAGAACATCAGCCCCAGGGCTTTCCTGGATCTACTGAGAGAGGAAAGCTCTCCCTCTACTGCCAGAGGGCAAAGTTTGGCATACAATGAGGGCAAAACGGAGACAAAGGAAAGCAGACACAATACACATAGAAGGAGAGATTCCTCATAATAAATTTGGGTTACCTATCTATCATGACTAAATATTCAGCCAGACCCCATTCCTAAGCCTTCTTTATTACTTGCTATTAGTTAGTGTATAAGTTGGATTTCTTTAGTTTGCAACCAAAAGTTCTGACAAATTATAAGCAACCTAAAACTTGAACCATATTAAGCAACATGCCAAGGATACAGAGATATATAACAAATAATCTCTGCTTCAAAGAATCTTTTCAGCATCTAGTCAGAAAGCTAAGACATAAACACGAAAAAACTCTAGAAACATAAGACTCAACACCATGATAGGTTGTATTTTTCCAAGAAGGGAGGCACCACCATAGGCTGTACATTAAGCAAGATTTCACAGTATAAGAAAATAGTGAGCTAGGTTTTAAAGGATGACTAGGATGTGGCTGCCTACAAAGGACACAAAGGACATTCAGAAAGAGTGAGCTATGAGAGCAAACCTTCAGGAATGTGCATAAGGTATTGGGGAAACAACACAGTATAAACAAAACATAGACCATAAAATGCTGAATCATGGGATATCAACAATGTGACTACATTACTCTAGGGGAAGAAGAATTCATAATCAGTTTTCTATTGATACACACATTATGTATAGTATTTTAAATCTATATGAGTTTCTAGTGATCGATTAGATTATAATGGCAAAGTGTTGAAATTGCACTCAAAGCTAAATGTGTTTTTTCCCTTTGCAGATGGTAGAAAAGCCACTCATCCCACCAGCTACCTCTGGTTTCTACTGTAGTACCCATCATCTAGAACTAAGGGCTATCAAAATAAACCATGACAATACACTTCACTTAGCCGCCATTTAAGAAACTAGAACAAAGAGTAGAACCATAAGCCAAAGAGGTTATAGAAAGACAAATATCAACCAAGGAAACAAGTGGGGCCATAGAGTTAATCTGATTTGCTTTGTCCAGTTTCTCCATGAGGTATAAAGTGTACAATAGAAACTATTGATGGCATTTTCTATTTCCACTGTGGTTTTAGCCATTTCCCTTGTGCCATTAACAAACTATATGGGCAGGATTTGAGTTGGGTTTTGCTGCAGGCAGGAATGCAAAGTGTCTGTACCCACCTTTTGCCTTCTTGGGGATATAACTGTTTAGTTAGAATAAAATGTTTTATTTAACTTTTTAGAAGTTTATTTTACCAAGGGCCATTATCAGTTTTGTACTGAATGTGAAACTTTGCCTGTAATTATTCTCTAATTATTACTATTTCTGATGAAATATTTCTCAGGGCTATAAACTGTTTCCTGGAAATTCTACTGAGAAAAATGAACTCAACATAATTCCTTGGTCATATACTTTTCCACCTAGAGTCATTGGACTCAGTAATATTTTTATAAAAAAAGAAAGTCTCAAATACCTGGCCTGTTGAAACCATTTAAATGTCTATGTCCACTTGTGGTATCATGACAGTGCTTTCTGTCAGTATGACAACTATCCATTTGACATGAGTATGTCATGAAGGAATAATGACACACCCTCTTATAGAGGGCCTCTCTTCACAAACTTCAATTAGTATAATAACTTCAGGACTCTCTGGAATATAATTACTGCTTTGGTGGTTGTTTACAGATAGAAATTGAAACACTTGAAAGCCCCTTTGTGTCAAGCTGAAGTTAGGAAAGGAAAAGGAATTGATCTATGATTAGGCATGCTTTCATTCTGAAATATCTTTGTAGCAAAAAGCTTTAAAATGTGAAAAAGCTATACTAAAGGCAAATTTTTCACTATTTTTAAAAAATTTTTTATGTTTATTTATTTTTGAGAGAGAGAATGTGAGTGAGTGTAAGCAGGGGAGAGGCAGAGAGAGAGGGAGACACAGAATCTGAAGAGGCTCCAGGCTCTGAACTGTCAGCACAGAGCCCAACATGGGGCTCAAACCCATAGACCTTGAGATCATGACCTGAGCCAAAGTCAGGTGTTTGACTGAGTCACCCAGGTGCCCCTAATTTTTCACTCTTTATAGTGAAGTGCATTCTTTCATAAAGCAAATGAATATATTTCCCTATTTTAGGAAAAAGTAGCTCTGTACTTTATGTTTAAAAAAATATATTTACTAAATTTTATATTTATTGAATGGTAGAATTGAGATTTTTTAAAAAATCACTCAACACATGCCTTATTGGTGATAATCACTGTCACTTTTTAAACTGATAAATAAAAAAATTATCACAAAATATGTATATCACACAGAATAAAATAAAGCTTTGAATAAGGTTTCAGTATTATATGAAGCATATGAAATAGGAAAAAAAGAGTAAGATGGTTTCCTGTTTCCTTGGGGAAAGTATGTAGAAGGCAGAATAATGTCCCCCCAACCCTTCACAAAGATGTTCATGTCCTAATCCCTGGAACCTGTGAATATGTATGTTACCTTATATAGCAGAGGGACTTTACAGGTGTTATTAAGATAAGGACCTTGAGAGACCCATAATTATTCTGTATTATCTGGATGGACCCAATTTCATCAAAAGGATTGTTTTGGTTTGCTTTTCATCACAAAGATTGTTAAAATGGAAGAAGGAGGCAGAAGAGAAGATCTAAGTGATGTGATGTGAGAAGGACCATATCTGCTAATGTTTCTGTGAGGATGGAGGAAGGAGCCATGAGCTAACAAATGCCAGTGGCCTCTAAAAGCTGGAAAGAACCAGAAAATGGATCCTCCCCTAGAGGTTCCAGAAAGGAATGTAGCCCAGCTGACACCTTGATTTTAACTCAGTGAGACTCATGTTGGACTTCCAGCCTACTAAACTGTAAGATAATGATTTTTTTTTAAGACACCAAGTTTATGGCAATTTGTTACAGTAGCAATAGGAAACCAATACCGGTATCATGTTCCAAATTAGCAGGACCATGAAAAGCATGACTATGACAGCCCTTCGGACAGTCTGAAGCTAGAAGAGACTTTGGTCTCATCCTTCATGGTCCAGATAAGGAAATCAGTCCAGATATAGTGAGAAGAAAGGTGGTTTACCTTAAGCCTCAGAGTGCAAGCTAGAGACCAGACTAGAATCTAAGTTCACCAAACTCTTGATCCATTTTAAGTCATAGCATGCCTCCCAGCTTCTTTTACCAAAGAAGGGTTCTGATTATGGTTTAATAACAATGTGCAGAACTCTCTGAAAGAATTAACAGTTTTTGAAAAGTGCATACATTTTCAGATAATGCACAGAAATACACTGCTTCACTGTTCTGATCTGTCTCCCACTGGCTAAACATATTCACTTGAATTATCCACACATCACTTGAAACTCAGTATGTCTGAGATAAAAACTGGGGTCTTGCTCTCACAGAAAGCTCCCTCTGGAGTTTTCTGGTTTTCTCTTTCACACCCTTCTGTGGCTTCCTTTATCCAACCACTCAAGTCCTGTATGGTTCCTTCCCCATGAAGGTTCCTTTCCTTGCATTTCTACTACACCTTACACCCATGCTAGACAACCACTAATAGATCTCTTTTCTTCAGCTTCTCTTCAGGCTCCAATTAATCCTGTACAATACTGCCAAATGGTTCCTTCTAAAATACATCTTTATATCATTGGTTTGTCCCCACATATTCAGTGGGACTCCATTTCCCAAATGGGATCAAATTCAAACTCCTTATTCTATCCTTTTACAGGTTCATAGAATTTGACCTCATTTTTTAAGTAATGTCTCCTCTTCCCATTTCCATCTATGAACCAATTTAAATGACTCGCTGACTTATGAACAAAATTCATTCTCCTCCATATCATTCTCTTCTCCCAACATATCCCCTCTGCTTCCTTCTTGATGTATCTGAATTCTACCTGTATCAAGGTCCTGTAAAGTCCTAGTACCTTTCTGGGCACTTCCCAGGACAGACAACCTACAATTATCTCACCCTCCACTTTGAAGCACTAAATCTTTTTTTTTTTTTTAATGTTTTATTTATTTCTAGGAGAGAGAGAGAGACAGCGTGAGCAGGGGAGGGTCAGAGAGAGAGGGAGTCACAGACTGAAACAGGCTCCAGGCTCTGAGCTGGCAGTCAGCACAGAGCCTGAGGCGGGGCTCGAACCCACGAACCGCGAGATCATGACTTAAGCGAAAGTCGGACGCTTAACGGACTAAGCCACCCAGGCGCCCCTGAAGCACTAAATCTCTTATCACTCATTTTAGTTTTTATTGCTAGTGTCTTTTGCATCTCTAGAGTTTAAACTCTTAGATTTCAGTCCATTTGGGACCACTTGGTCCCCCACCTATTTGCAGTGTACTTAGCCCCCAGAGTTTCCCTTTTAAAGCAAATATTTATGGAGTGACCAAAAATAATTTTAAAAATCTAAGATGAACATTCAGAATGACAATTCCTCCACATCAGCAGTGATAAAAGCCAGCAATGAGCACTACTCTAAAGTTAACTGTACCGTTTGAGAAGTATAGCCATATATTTGAATTTTCCTAGGACAGTCCTGATTTCCTGCTGGTTTTCCAGTTTATGGATAATGTTCACTTTTATTCTCAAAAGCATCTTGGCTTAATTAATACAATATATGGCCATTCCACCCACAGGGCACTTTGAACTGCAGTAAGAGTAGAAACCAGAAAGACAATCCTGTTCATGCTCCAGCCACCCATCCAGCTAAGCATCATTCTGTCCTCTACAGAGTGACCCTGCTCTCCAGCCCCACCTCTGCATAATCAATGCCCCTTGACTTTCACATGGGAGGTTCAAACATTTTGGTGATGCATCGCTTCAGATAAATGTACTGAAGTTGAATGCAATTTGAGGTTCTTTAGAAGAAAAACCAACCATAGAGATTGAAAACAACTGCAACTCTACCCAGCAGTTTAAGAACAAAAGGGAGGAGCACCTGTGTGGCTCAGTCGGTTGAACATCTTGCTCAGGTCATGATCTCACGATTCAATCCCCACTTCTCCAAGCTGGGTGTGGATCCTGATTAAGAGTCTCTCTCCCTCCTCTCTCTCTCTCTCTCAGAAGGAGGAGGAGGAGGAGGAGGAGGAGGAGGGGGAGGAGGAGGAGAAGTAGGATAAAAGTGAGAGTTTTCTAAAGAAAAAGAGAATTCAATGAGTTCCCCTAGGAATAGAAGTAATCAAGATACAGTGTGTGAGTTAATTTATACTATAATTGTTTTGCTATTTCTGAATAAAATAATAAGGATCATTCACACCATTTCAATTTTTCTGAACAATAAATACATATTACTTTCACGACTGTTTAGAATTAGAAATGTGATGCCTTCTGATCCTCTTAGTGCCTAATGTACATTAAATTGACTAACCACTGCATAAATGTTTTAAAACCTACATTCATTTTCACAGTTGGCTGGTGGAAATGATCAGTTTCATAAATGAATGTCAGTGGTATCTAAACAGTAATAACTTTTTACTGCAAAGTAAGATTTTGTTCTATAAGTAATGAATAAAATTATTAAATGTAATCTTATATTATGTTTCATTACTGGCAGCTTGTCATAAAAAAGGAATTAAGGTTGCAAATTTTCATTTATTTTCATAAAGTAGATCAGCATTTTCACTCATTTGTAGTGAAACCTACTCAATCTAATCTCTTTTGAGGGTAGTTTTAATTACATTACATCATTCTACACAGGGCTGAGAGTTCATGTTCCAAACTGTTCCCTCCCTAAACTCTTCAACTTTAAAGATATCTGGGGAAATGTTAAGTTCAACTAATGTAACTATACAAAATGAAAACTACCAAATGCATATCTTGAGCTCAGGATCACTCTCAAGTGTTTGGAAAGGATTTTATAAGACCATTTAGGTTACTTCTAAGTCACTAGTTCAAATATGGCCCAAGTTAGTAGTAACTAAAAAGGATTAGTTTCAAAGATTTATATCATTAGCAGTTAATACTTAAATATCAATTACACTGAAATTATTGATATTATTGATAAATCTATCACTACTAAGGACTCATTGAACTCAGATGGCAAGAGTTATAACATTTGAAAAAAAGACAAAAGCATCTGGATGAATTATGGTAAATAATAATATCGATATTGAGCAAAACTCTTCATCAACTATTTTCCTCACCTCACTATTTCATAAGTGCCACAGCATTTCACATTCACCTGAATAAAAGCAATTACAATTTGATATTTGGTTGTTTCTAGTTGTTTTATGAAAAGAATAAAGACCCATTTGTCATCAAGTTTCTCCCTCCTTCATCTGTGCCTTCAGATGGCAAACTCTGTCAGAGACAGAACATTCTGTAAGGCACAATAGAGCCACCAGACGTTGGCATTATCAAATGGGCTCTCCCGTCATGATGAAGTATTTACTCTAAAGGTCAGCATTCTCTAAGTTTAGTTCCTGAAAAGATAATTAAGATATTAAAATTTTCTAATACAAAGGGAAGCTTCTACGCAAACTAGTTTTTGTATAATCTCTGTTTAAGTGGGGAGAGCAGCACAAAATCCTAAAGATATATGAAAGCAATCATTTACCAACATGGTTAATCTGATATTACCCCTGTGTTTTTGTGCATGTTTTCACTCAAGAAACAGTGAAACCCATGAAAATACCATGTTTCAGTTGCTAAGTACCTGGTAATATATATTCCAATCTAAATTTTCTCTTTTTTTTAACTTTTTTTTAAGAGGGAGAAAGAGAGAAAGAGAGAGAGAGAGATTAAGGGAGGGGCAGAGAGAGAGGGACAGAGGATCTAAAGCAGGCTCCTTGCTGACAGCAGAGATCCCAATGAGGGGCTCAAACTCACAAACCATGAAATCATGACCTGAGCCAAAGCCAGATGCTTAACCAACTAAGCCACCCAGTTACCCCTCAATCTAAATTTTCTTTAATTCAATTTTTAAATATTATTACTTTTTTGGTGTAATTTATAAATTCATACTATACACCTACTCTAATTACATTGCTACAACTTTTTCAAAATCACATACTTCTGTTATTTTTTTAGTTTTTTCAATTATTTTAATAAAGTTAAGATCTGTGGTTGTTTCAATGCAAAACAATTTTCCTTTTCAAAAATTTTCTTCTCACAATTTTCTGACACCCCCAGGCTTTTTATTTTTCTCCTTCCAAGATTTTACTTAAATTCAAGTTAGTCAACACATAGTGTAGTATTGGTTTCAGGAGTAGAATTTAGTGATTCATCATTTACATATAAGACCCAGTGCTTATCACAAGTTGCCCTCCTTAGTGCCCATCACCCATCTAGTCCATCCTCCCACCCACTTCCCCTCCAGCAGCTTAGTTTGTTCTCTATAGTCTCTTACATGGTTTGCCTCCCTCTCTGTTTTTATCTTATTTTATTTTTTACTTCCTTCCCCTATGTTCATCTGTTTTGTTTCTTAAATTTCACATGAGTAAAATCATATGGTATATCTTTCTCTGACTTATTTCACTTAGCATAATACACTCTAGTTCCATTCATGTCATTACAAATGGCAAGATTTCATTCTTTTTGATGGTTAAGTAATATTTCATTATGTGTATATACCACCCCTTCTTTATCCATTCATCTGTTGATGGACATTTGGGCTCTTTTCATAATTGGCTATTGTTGATAGTGCTGCTATAAACATTGGGGTACATGTGTACTTCAAATCAGTAATTTTGTATCCTTTGGATAATTACCTAGTAGTGCAATTGCTGGGTTGTAGAGTACTTCTTTTTTTTTAAGTTTTTGAGGAACCTCCATACTATTGTCCTGAGTGACTGCACCAGTCTGCATTCCTACTAATAGTATTAAGAGGGCTCCTCTTTTTCTGCAACCTTGCCAACATCTGTTGTTACCTGAGTTGTTAATTTTAGCCATTCTGACAGGTGTGAGGTAGTATCTCATTGTGGTTTTATTTGCATTTCCCTGATGATGACTGATGTTGAGCATCTTTTCATGTATGTTACCCATTTTTATGTCTTCTTTGAAAAAATGTCTGTTCATGTATTCTGCCCATTTCTTAACTGGAATATATGTTTTTTGAGGTATTTAGTATATTAAGTTCTTTATACATTTCGGATACTAGGCCTTTATCTGATATGTCATTTGCAAGTATTTTCTGCCATCCCAAAGGTTGCCTTTTAGTTTTGTTGATTGTTTCCTTTGCAGAAGCTTTTTATCTTGATGAAGTCCCAATAGGTTTTTTATTTTGCATTTGTTTCCCTTGCTTCAGGGAGACATGTCTAGTGAGAAATTGCTATGGCCAAGATCAAGGAGGGTGCTGCCTGTGTTCTCCTCTAGGATATTGATGATTTTTTGTCTCACATGTAGGTCTTTCATTCATTTTGAATTTCTTTTTGTGTATGGTGTAAGAAAGTGGTCCAGTTTCTTCTGCATGTCACTGTCCAGTTCCCCCCCATTTGTTGTTTCCCAACACCACTTTGCAATTTATAAATGTACCAAATCCACATGCTTTACTCCTTAAACTTACATAGTGTTATGTGTCAATCATATCTCAACAAAGCTCAATAAAAAACATAATACTATCATACAAGTCAATTCTTAGATAAAAATCTAGTTAGTACTGGTTCACTTAGAGAAGGACAAAGAATAAGAGGAGATATTATGCTCTATTCACACAAAAAGCACTATTTACCTTGGACGGAGGAACAAATTCAACACATTCTAGCCATATTGTTAAAAAGTACTTTCCACATATTGCACATTTTCTTCTCTGAGAGATTATGTTCTTGATCAGTGGATGCAATGCTATGGTTTGCATTACCAAAGGATTCTTTTCTTCTAGCTCATTCATTATAAATCTTGANTAAATTTATATTTTTGGCTTTTTCCTCATAGTTTTTGTTAAATTAACTTTTCATAATATATACAATGAATTATATTGCCAATGACTGGCGTTATAAATTAGTTTTAAATAATATAAGAAAAGGATGTTACTTGCATTTTAATATTTCTATGTCTCTTACATAGAGGAATCCAAATTATTAAAAATGTAATTATTGGTGTGCCTGCATGGCTCAGTTTGCTAAGCATCCAACTCTTGGTTTTGGCCCAAATCATGATCTTACAGTTCATAAGACAGAGCCCTGTGTCGAGCTCTGCACTGACAGCATGAAGCCTGCTTGGGATTCTCTCTCCCTCTGTCTCTGCCCCTAGCCCACTCACACCTGCTCTCTTTATCTCTCTCAAAATAAAATATATATATAATTTTTTAAAAAGATAAATCCGGGGCGCCTGGGTGGCTTAGTCAGTTAAGCGTTCGACTTTCGCTTAGGTCATGATCTCGCGGTTCATGGGTTCGAGCCCTGCGTCGGGCTCTGTGCTGACTGCCAGCTCAGAGCCTGGAGCCTGTTTCAGTCTGTGACTCCCTCTCTCTCTGACCCTCCCCTGCTCACGCTGTCTCTCTCTCTCTCTCCTAGAAATAAATAAAACATTAAAAAAAAAAAGATAAATCCAAGATTTAAAAAATTACATTATTAAAGTTTAGGTTCAAATTTTATACCTCTCATTACAAGAAGCAAGAACTGTACAAATATTCAGACTGGACTCAAAATGCAGGAGTCGGGCTCCCGCAGGTCCAGGGGTCCCTGAAGGATGGACGGTGTCGGCGAGGGAGGGATGAGAGAGCCCCAAGAAATTCCTTCTGGTCACCAGGCAGGCATCTCCGCACTGACTGGGGCTCAACTTTATTTTTATGATTAAGTGTTTGGGGGATAGCACAGATGTGGCATTCTGATGATAAATTCTTTGATCTGTAAAAACTTTCCAGAACATTGATATGCATAACCTTACAATTATGACTTAGATAAGGGTACTCATGCTCATCATATGAGGAAGGAAGGTATCTTTAGCATTCAAATACAAACAGGATAATGTTTTTAGTAAAGGCAAAAGTTAGTTCTTTGTGAGCAGGGGTCAATAGCCTGTTTATCACTTAATGGGAAGTATTAAGAAAAACAGGTTTTTCAGGAAACGCAATGTTTGCTCCCATAACCAGAGAAGAAAACATCTAAACATTAGCCACAGGGCTTATAGTTCCTATAATGTCATCCATGCCCAGGAATAGTACATCAGTCTGTACCAAAGTTATTATTTTATTAATGTAAACCTGAAGGCAATAGCTGACCTTTTGTGTCATTGATTACTCAGTCCTGACCACTATTTCCAGATTACTAAGCATCAACATTTTTCCAAGCTACAACAATTTCATTCACAAGGTGCAATCATCATACAAGGGCCAGAATAAGTCACTCGCAGATGCCAATCAACAAGGTGCTTTGGGGGTCAACGCTCAAGCAGAAACAATTGAGTGGGGATGGATATAGGTCCTCATCTGATGGCAAGAGACCGTGCAAACTTGCCTTAATCTCACAAGGAGTTATTCTCAACTAGTGAGTTCAGAATGGCTCCCAACATCAAAAACTGAGTCTGTCATATTTACTAATGTTTAAATCCTTAGTACTTGAACTGTGACTCACGGACCAGAATCTGCATCATCTGGAAACCTATTAGAAATTCAGATGCACCACTCCAGACCTACTGAATCAGAATCTGCAGTTTAACAAGTTTCCCTAGGTAATCGGTATGCCTGCTCAACTTTAAGATGCACTGGTTTAAGTTACCTATTGCAATGAGTACCTGAATAGAGTCATATTAGCAACCAGTACTGATTTCTATTACCCAAATCTCAGAATTCAGTCTGTATTAAACCTATCCTATCCATGTCCAGGAACTTAACTTTTGGTAATAATTATAATATTAAATAACAAAAGGGGTGGCTAGAAAAGATAAGCTGGCTTTCACCATGACCAATAACAACATCATCGTTTTAAAGTAGAATGCTATATAATACATAAAATCAAATCTTCACTGAGTAAGCAATAAAACAAACATTTGATTTACTCTTCTAAATGAGCCTCATTGTCTGTGATGGTAACATGGAAGCCCTGTATAAAGGCTATGCAAACACTGCATGAATTTTAATAGTTTATGGGACTTTTTTTTTCAGGACAAAGTGAAAGATTTCCCACCGGTATTAAAATAGTCCACAACAGGCTCTAATAGGAATCTTTGGAAATACATGCGTGCATATGTACATATATAATCTTCATTCATTTGCCCAATTAAAATCTTAAAAAATAACAACAAAATCCTATAAATTGCTGTCTCTCTCTTCCTTATTACTCTATCCTTTTCACTTAACAAGCATTTGAGAAACTGAGAAAGCTGCCTTTATACACAGATTCCTTAACTGTCTGATCCTTCAGCAGAATAACCTCCTACTCATTTTAGCTCTTTTTCCTGATTGGTTACATAATAAGATCATCCTTTCTGAAAGAATTGCTCTTTCACATTAATATTACCAGGACTTCTAAATTAGAGGTCTATTATCACCTTTTCTTTAACAACTTACACAGAGCATAGTGTGTGGTTCAGAATGAAATAATGATTTTAGAGATACCACAACTCAATGGCTACCAGAACTCAATGTCTAGGTCTCTCTATAAAGCAGAAAACTAATAAATAAGGATCCACTCCCCAAAGCAGCAGATGGTAGAAAAATTTGCTGGAATACATGGGACCTATAAAAAGGTCACAATTTATACAGTTCACTTTTTCCATTTATGATTTCTGGAACCAAACATATTTTTTGCACTTGATATGTCTCTTGATAACTCTTATATTACCCATTAATTATATTCTCCTCCTACTTGCTGCCAATATGTTACTTTGGAAGAATAACATATACCATTGAAATATAAAGTTATTACTTGGAACTGCTAGTATATGTAAACTACTATTGGTATAATGAATAGTATCATTTAGGATACCTTTTAAAAATAAATGTTCCTCTCCCCACTTGGGCACTCTCTCTCTCTAAAAATACAAAACAAAAAAAAATAGAGGTGCCTGGGTGGCTCAGTCAGTTGGGCCTCTGCCTCTTGATTTCAGTTCAGGTAATGATCTCACAGTTCATGAGATTGAGCCCAGCATTGGGCTCTGCACTGACAGCATGGAACCTGCTTAGGATTCTCTCTCCCTCTCTCTTCCCCTCCCCCCCCCAAAATAAAATAATAAGCTTAAAAACAATAAAAATCTTAACCAAGGCATAGCCTAAATCAAAGCCCTACAATTCTTTGACAGATCAAGTGATTTAAATCATAACACATCTCTTTTATCCATTCATCTATTAACGGACAGTTGGACTGTTTCCATAATCTGGCTATTGTAAATAATGCTGCAATAAACATAGGGTGCATATATCTTATTGTTTTAATGTTTTTGTATTCTTTGGGTAAATACCCACTTGTGGAATTACAGAATAATGTGGTAATTCTATTTTTAATTTTTTGGAGGAACCTCCATACTATTTTCCAGTGACTGCAGCAGTTTGTATTCCCGCCAGCAGTGCACAGGGTTCCGTTTTCTCCACTTCCTCACCAACACATGTTGCTTCGGGTGTTTTTGATTTTAGACATTCTGACAGTTGTGATGTGCTATCTCATTGTATTTATGATTTGCACTTCCCTGATGATGAGTGATGTTGAGCATCATTTCATGTGTCTCTTGACCTTCTCTGTATCTTCTTTGGGAAAATGTCTGTTCATGTCCTCCACCCATTTTTAGTTGGATTATTTGTTATTTCAGTGTTGAGTGGCATAAGTTCTTTATATTTATTGGATATTAACCCCTTATCAGATACATGGTTTGCAAATATCTCATTCCATTCAGTAGGTTGTCTTTTTGTTTTGTTGATTGATTCCTTTGCTGTGAAGAAGCTTTGTATTTTGATGTAGTCCCAATAGTTTATTGTTGTTTTTGCTTCCCTTGCCTTAGAAGACATGTTGAGAAAAATTGTTGCTACAGCCAATGTCAGAGAAATTACTGCCCGTGCTCTCTTCTAGATTTTTATGGTTTCAGGTCTCACATTTAAGTCTTTAATTCATTTTCAGTTTATTTCTGTGTATGGTATATGAAAGTGGTTCAGTTGCAAGCTTTTGCATGTAGCTGTCCACTTTTCCCATTACCATTTGTTGAAAAGACTGTCTTTTTCTCATTGCATATTCTTGCCTCTTTTGTTGTAGATTAGTTGCCCACATAATCATGAGTTTATTACTGGGCTCTGGGTTCTGTTCCATTGGTCTATACATCTATTTTTGTGCCAGTACCATACTGTTTTGATTATTATAGTTTTGTAGTGTATCTTGAGATCTGGGATTGAGATTCTGGGATTATTCTTCTTTTCTAAGATTGCTTTGGCTATTCATGGTCTTTTATGGTTCCATACAAATTTTAAGATGTTCTAGTTCTGTGAAAAATGCTCTTACATTTAATCTGTAGATTGCTTTGGGTAGTATGGCTTTTTAACAATATTTATTCTCCCAGTCCATGACCATGGACTATCTTTCCTATGTTATCTTCAATTTATTTCATTAATGTGCTATAGTTTTCAAAGTACATGTCTTTACCAGTTTGATTAAGTTTTTTTCCTAGGTATTTTATTATTTTTGGTGCAATTATAAATAAAAGTGTTTACTTATTTTCTCTTTTTACTGCTTTTTTTATTAGTATATAGAAATGCAACAGATTTCTGTATATTGATTTTGTATCTTGAGAATTTACAAAATGCATTTATCAGTTACAGTAGTTTATTTGTGGTCTGTAGGGCTTTCTATATATAGTATCGTGCCATCTGCAAATAGTGAAACTTTTACTTCTTCATTACCAATTCAGATGTCTTTTACTTATTTTCTTGTCTGCTGGCCTCAGCTAAGACTTCTAGTACCATGCTGAATAAAAGAGGTGAGAGTGGACATACTTGTGTTGTTTCTGATCTTAGGGGGAAAGCTGTCAATTTTTCCTCATTGAGTATGGTGTCCATTATGAATTTTTCATATATGACCTTTATTATGCTGAGAGATGTTCCCTCTAAATCTGCTTTGTTGAGAGTTTTTATCATGGATGGATATGGTACTTTGTCAAATGCTTTTTTCTGCATCCATTGAAATTATCGTATGGTTTTTATTCCTTCTCTTGCTGATGTAATGTATCATATTTAATTGGTTTGTAAATACTGAACCACTCTGGCATCCCAGAAATAAATCCCACTTGGTTGTGGTGAATGTATTTTTTAACGTATTTTTGGATTCAGTTTGCTAATACGTTGTTGAAGATTTTTGCATCTATGTTCATCAGAGATATTCTCTTTTTTAGTAGTTTCTTAATTTGGCTTTGGTATCAATGTAATGCTGGCCTCATAGAATAAATTTGGAAGCCTTCCTTCCTCTTCTATTGTTTTGTGATTGTTTGAGGAGAATACATACTCTTCTTTAAATGCTTGGTAGAATTCACCTGTGAAGCCATTTGGACCTGAACTTTTGTTTGTTGAGTTTGTTGTTGTTGTTGTTGTTGTTTGTTGTTTCAGTTGCTTCATGGGTAATCAGTTTGGTCCTATTTTTTATTTCTTCCTGATTCAACTTTAGGAAGTATGTTTCTAGGAATTTATTCATCTCTTTGGGGTTGTCTAATTTGTTGGCATATGAGTTTTCATACTATTCTCTTATAATCCTTTCCACTTTTGTGCTGTTTGTTATTTCTTCTCTTTCATTTCTGATTTTGAGTTGTTGTATCTCTGTCTCTCTCTTTTTATGGGTCTGACTAAAGGTTTATCAATGCTGTTGATCTTTTCAAAGAACCAGTTTTGGGTTTCATTGATCTGTTCCCTGGGTTTTTTTGCTTGTTTGTTTGCTTGTTTAGTTTCTACTCCATTTTTTTCTGCTCTAATCTTAATTATTTCCTTCCTTCTACTGCTTTAGACTTTATTTGTTCTTTCTTTTTCTTATTTGTTTTTGTTCTTTTTCTCCTTTAGGTTAGAGTTTGAGATATTTCTTGCTTCTTCACGTAGGCCTATATTGCTATAAATTTCCCACTTAGAACAGCTTTTGCTGTATTCCAAAAATTTTGGAACATTATGTTTTCATTTTCATTTGTCTTCATGTATTTTTTTATTTCCTCTCTGATTTTTGTGTTGACCCATCCATTGTTTAGTAGCATGTTATTTAACATCCATGTATTTGTGTTCTTTCTAGATCTTTTATTGTAGTTGATTTCTAGTTTCATAGCATTGTGGTCAGAAAAGGCATATTGTATGACTTCAAATTTTTTTAATTTGTTGAGACTTCTTTTATGGCCCAATGTGATCTCTTATGGAGAGTGTTCCATGTGCACTTGAAAGGAATGTGTATTCTGTTGTTTTAGGATGGATGTTATGAATATTTCTATTAGATCTATTTAGGCCAATGTATTATTCAAGCCCTTCTTTCCTTATTGATTTTCTGTTTGAATGATCTGTCCATTGATATAAGTGGGATGTTAGAGTCCCCCACTATTATTGTATTGATTACTTCATGTTTGTTAATTTCTGCTTTATGTACTTGGGTGCTCTTATATTGGGTGCATAAATATTTACAATTGTTCTATCTTCTTTTTGGTTTGTCCCCTTTATTATTATTAGTGTCCTTCTTTGTCTCTTATTACAACTTTTTTTTAAAGTCTACTTTGTTTGATATAAATAGTTCTACCCTGGCTTTGTTTTCACTTCAATTTGCATGATAAGTGTTCAATCATCCCTTCATTTTCAATTTGCATGTATCTTTAGGACTAAAATGAGTCCCTTGTAGCAGCATATAGATAAGTCTTGCTTTTTTATCTATTCTAGACATACTGTGTCTTTTGATCAGAGTGTTTAGTCTATTTACATTGAAATTAATTACTGGTAAGTATGTATTTATTGACATTTTGTTACTTGTTTTATGGTTGTTTGAGTAGCTCTTCTCTGTTCCTTTCTTCTCTTGCTCTCTTGTCTCATGGTTTGCTGGCTTTCTTTAGCGATACACATAGACTCTTTTTTTTGTTGATTTTTGCATCTATTACTGGTTTCTTATTTTGTTATTATCATTAGGTTTACATATAATATTTTGTGCATATAACAACCTATATTACATTAATGTCACTTAAGTTTGAACCCATTAAAAGCACTAAACATTAACTTCCTTTCCCTCCATGTTTTTTGTATATGTCATACCTTACATCCTTTGATTTTGTGAATCCTTTGTCTGATTTTTATATATATATTTAATTTTACTGCTTTTATCCATCCTACCTTTCTTACTCTTGCTTACATTATAGTCTTTCCTTTCCACTCAAAATCCTCTTTAACATTTCTTACAAGGCTAGTCTGGTGGTGATGAATTCCTTTAACTTTGTTTGCCTGGGAAACTCTTTAAGTCTCCTATAGAATATTCTTGATGGAAGTTTTTTTTTTTTTTTTTGTCTCTCTTTCAGCATTTTGAGTGTAATATACCACTACCTTCTAGCCTGCATAGTTTCTGCTGAAAAATCATCTCATAGCTTTATGGTGTTTCCCTTCTATGTAACTATTTTCTCTTCTATTGCTGCTTTTAAAATTCTCTCTTTCTCACTACTTTTTGTCATTTTAATTACTATGCTCTTGGTGTGGACCTCCTGGGATTGATTTTGTTGGGGGCTTTCTATGCCTCCTAGATCCAGATCTGTTTCCTTCCCTAGATTTGGAAAATTTTCAGCTATTATTTCTTCAAATAAATTTCTGCCTCCTTTTCTCTCTCTTCTCCTCTGGGATCCTTATAAGGTGAATGTTATTATGCTTGATGGTGTTGCTGAGTTCTCTTAATCTATTCTCACTTTTTATTAATCTTTTTTCTTTCTCCTTTTTGAGTGTTTACCTTCCATTACTCTGTTTTCCAGGTCAACTGATTCATTGTTCTGCTTCCTGTAATCTACTCTCTATTCCTTGTAGTGTACTTTAATTTCAGCTTTTGAATTCATCTCTAATTGGTTCTTTTTTTATTTTCCTTTTCTTTGTTGAGGTTCTCACGGAGATTCCCCATTCTTTGCTCAGGTCCAGTGAGTATCTTTGTGACCATTAATTTGAAGTATCTACCAGACATATTATTCATTTCCATTTTATTTAGCTCTGTTATGATTTTGTCCTGGACTTTCATTTGGGACATATTTCTCTGTCTTCTCATTTTGTCTAACTCTCTGTACCTATGTGTTAGAAAGATCAGCTATGTCTCCTGCCCTTTCAGGTAGTGGCTTTATGAAGGGAAGGCCCTATGATGCCCTGTGGCACAATGTCTCCTGTTCATCAGAATCTGGAGCTTTAAGGGAGTCTCATACGTATATTTTGTATATCCTACTGTTGTGACTGAGCTGCATTTGACTTCAGTGGAATTGCCAGCAATGGCTCACTTTCCTTGTTGTTAGTAGGGTTTGGTCCCTGTTGTTAATGGGTCAATCTGGGGCTGCCTTTGGCTTGAGTTGGGTCAGAACAAGCATGTGTCAGAGCTGCTGTTGGATCAAACTGCAGAGTACTCTCCCTGTGTTTTCCCCCAGGAGGCTTTCATTGATGGGTGGGGCCTGTAGTGGGACCAGATGTCTGCCCTAGCCCACTGCTGAAGCTGAAGTTCAATTGGTATGTGTGGTTTTCTTCCACTCTTCCTGGGGCAGAAGTCACTTTGAAGTGGCACTGGCCCCTACTGGGGCTGCTTGTACAATTTCATACTTGTGGCACAACTTTGGACTCCTGTGGAGGACAGGTTGGTGGGGGTGGGCCAGTAGGAGAATGCAAGTGTAGGGTGCACAATGTTAGTAAATTTTGTGCAGGTCCACTGTGTGAAGGGAACTGTAGCCACTTTGGAAAACTCCTGGGGAGGCCGGAGTTAGAGTTGTGAGGCTGCAGAAGAGCATGGGTATGGGATGCACTATTAGCAAGCTACATGGGTGTTCACACTGTGCTGGTCCCTGCATGTCTCCATGTATCTAGGCTAGGGGGTCTGTCAGTTCCTTTGTTCTTAGAGAAGACTCCTAAATATCCCTTCTCCTCCTGCACAAGCTCTGAGATTAGTTAACAAATATCTTTCCCATACTCCTGGTGTTTTTCAAACTGCAGCTTCTATGCCATATCATTGGGGTGTTTGTGCTGCAGTCTCTTTAAGGGCAGGAGCTCAGTTTTCTACCACCCTTTGGTTCCCCCAGACCCAAACTGCTGATTTTTAAAGTTCTAGGAGTTAAGCCCCACTGATTATAAAAACTCACAATGATAAGCTCCTCTGCTTTTTAAAACCAATGATTTTTTCAATAAATACAGCATAGTAGTGTAAATATATTTTCTCTTCTTTATGATTTTCTTAACATTTTCTTTTCTCTAGCTTACTTTATTGTAAGAATACAGTACATAATACATATGTACATGATACATATTAACACCTATTTGTTAGTATGTTAACTATTTATGTTATTGGTAAGACTTCCATCAACAGTAGGCTATTCGTAGTTAAGTTTTTCGGGAGTCAAAATTTATACATGGATTTTCAACTCCGTGGGTATTGGTGCTCCTAACCTTCATGTTGTTCAAGGGTCAGTTGTGCTTATGTGTGTGCATGTGTGTGTGCGTGTGTGTGCATGTGTGTGTGAATAAAATGCTTGTGCTCCTGGGTCCTTACAGTTTCAAAAAGATACTGCTCTCTCACTCTGCATCCTCCTCCCAGACACAGAGCAACATTCTTGCCCTCAAGGCCTCCCAAGGTGACCACTACCACACTGGGCTGACTGCTCATTCAGTCCCCTCCACAAACCAGAACCTCCTCCAGGAAGGAACTCGCCCTGTTTCCTTTTCCCTCACCTTCCAGCAGCCCCTTTCTGAGGCAATGGAGCTTCCCAAGCATGGAGTCTGAAGCCCAGCTATTTAGGTTGGCATCATCATACCAACAAACTAGCTCTGTGAATATGGACAAGTTATTTAACTTATCTTGATCTCAGTTTATCTATAAAAGGGAGACAATATTGGCACTACCTTTTTAAGGTTATTGGAGGACTAAATTAGTTCATTCCTGTTAAGCACTTAGAACCTGAGAAGTCCAAATACATGATGGAGATTCATACTCAAATGTGGGAAGGTCTGCAATCTTTAATTCATCTATCACTAAAAAATACACAAAGAGGAATCTTCTATTCCATATTTTAATATCATTGATTTGGCTGACTAAAATAAACATGATTTCTGGATCAGATTCATTCATCCACTAGAAACAGGG
The DNA here is from genome assembly GCF_008692635.1 of Crocuta crocuta. Classification (NCBI taxonomy): domain Eukaryota; kingdom Metazoa; phylum Chordata; class Mammalia; order Carnivora; family Hyaenidae; genus Crocuta; species Crocuta crocuta. Next base: position 7,273,848 of record NW_027531285.1, on the reverse strand, counting down.
ACAAGTGAAAATGGGAAGGAAGAGGCAAAAACCATGCTAAAAACAAATCAAAAACATCCTTTAAATAATACTGAAAAAAAAAATACTTGGAAGGTTAAAGTGAAAACAAATTCTTTTCTTTTCATCCAATAAAATGTTTCCATTTCTGCAAATTTGGTCATTCTGGAAATCATGATTACATTGGATTCTATAAGCAAGTCAAAGAGACTATGTCTAGGGTCCACATTGCCAAAAGACTAGGGTTGCAGTAATCAGTTGCCAGCTTGGCAAGAATGCTTTAAAAGAAAACTCTTTAAAACCTAAATCCTAGCTTTAGTTGGAAGAGCTGTGTGAATGGTACCAGGCTTCACCTGCAGACTCCAGGCATCGTCCTGTTGTACAGCAGTAACTGGCTCCTTCATGAACAGTGGATTTCCCTCACAGTAGAATTCCCTCAGCTTCAGGTTCTGAAACTTTCAAAACAAAATAAAACTTCATTTCATGATAAATAACAAACTTCACTTTTAAGGCTACACCTTACTTTATTTAGGACTTCTATTCCTTGTTAATATTTTAACAGCAGGAAATACTCTATTGTTAGAAGCATCAGAGTCTTCTTGATGGCATGAATGGCATTGACCTTAGAGGTCCCTGGTGGCATCCCCAATACTAGACAGCTGAGAAAACTTGTTCAGGATAACAGAATGGATTAGTAATAGAACAGGGGTTAAGTAATCAAATTCTCAGAATATTTTGCAAATAATATATTTGTTAGAAAACCACGTATGATGAAAAGTAGCATTCTAATATACACTAAAATCAGGTCTGAAAGACTGTGAACCATGATCCATTTATGTTCAGTAAGAAAGGTAAGAGAAACAAAGGAAAAATCAAAATGTCCTTATTATAACTCATTGTACACAGTGAAAATAGAAACAGAGAACAAAAATCACAAGGATATTGAATCTTTAATGAAGAAAACCCAACCTCAACTGAACTCTACCATTTGAGTAGAAAAATAAGGGATTTTCTCATATTAATAGTGTGCCTTGCCTTCCAGAAACTCATGTGGTTTTCAAAGTTAAACTCACTTAAGGGAATTACTTTTCTGAGCTTCAGTTTCAGCTTTGAAATGGGAAAAAAAAAAAAAAAGCCCCACCTTCAGTGGTGTGCCAGTAAAACAGTTATCTGGAAAGAATAAGATGTTTTTTTAAAGCCCTGATTGGTGGAATATTTTGATTCCTTGGTATAAATACTTCTACCATGGCGATTGTAGTAACAAAACAGAGTTGGGAAGAGATATGGAAAGTTGGTTCTTATAAGCCAGGATGAGCTGACATCGTCACACCACTACATCTCATACTTATAGGAGAGTTAGAGAGATTTCCTTGAATTCTGCTTAGGGTTTGAAACATAGCAAGCATTCAATAAACTAAAATAATTTGTTTAAAACATCTTTCCAGGGCATCACATCACTAGATCTCAAAAGTTTGGAAATTTCTACAACACAGACAAAATTTTAAAATAAAATACAGAGCTCAAGGCTGTGTTGGAATCACCTTGTCTTCTGGTCCCACCACAGACATTCTGCCTTTCCTAATGCAGTTTCCTATGTTGCCCACCATCAGGGAGCAACCTAGAGAGTTGAATCCAATGGGAGGCCCCAGTCAGTGCTGAGTGTGCTGAAATGAAGAAAGCACTCACTGTGCTTAATGTAACCATCATATTTTCCTTTCTGTCCTAAAGAATAACATTCCATAATTTATATCAAAACTCATACCTCTTTTTTTTCAAAACAGATACAAACTTGAGTATGTTGGTATATGTAAGTATTATTAACATCATTTCAAGTTTGATCATGGTTCAAAGAGCATACATTTCTCTTTAGGAATCATGCTTCTCTTCCTTCAAATCCTGTCACTACACTTCCATCATACATGGTAATGAGTTACTCAGTTTGCTAACTTACCACACATATTTCAGAAGGAGGTAATCCTAATGAAATTAATTAATGAAATTCATTAGCATATGTTTTACAGCAGATAAGCTTCAATAACATCTGAAGTGACACAGCCTCTCAATGTCCACTCTGAATATTCCAGAATATTCAGAAAAAACATTTTTTGTACCCTCTCTCCATGTGCACTACTGGCTTTCCTGTCAGCCTAGTGACTTAATAGAACAATATTTGTGTCCACTGTCATCACTGCAGTAGCAAAATCAGTTATGTTATCTTCTATTAATAAAATGCTATTACATAGCTTTTCAGAGTCTCTTTGCACATGCTTACTCAAACAACAAGAGTTATGAGATTCCGGGCACCTGGGTGGCTCAGTCGTGGGGCGGCCGACTTCAGCTCAGATGATGATCTCATGGTTTGTGAGTGTGAGCCCCAGATGGGCTCTGTGCCTACAGCTCAGAGCCTGGAGCCTACTTCTGATTCTGTGTCTCCCTTTCTCTCTCTGTGACCCTTTCCCACTCATGCTGTGTCGCTGTCTCTCAAAAATGAATAAACATTAAAAAATAGTTTTAAAAAAGAGTTATGAGTTTTATCTCAACTGGAACAATTTTGCCCCTTCCCCACAACTTCCAGACATTTTTGGTTGTTATAACCGGGGAAGGGAAAGTATTGCTGGAATCTAATTAGTAAAGACCAGGGATGCTGCTAGGCATCCTACAATGCATAGGACAACAAAGAATTATCAGGCTCAAAATAGTGTTGAAGTTGGAAAATCATAAACATTCACTGATATCTGGAGAAGGGATTGACAGCTGCAGGGAAATAAAGGTTCAAATGAGGGTTTTTATTTTTCTAAGATGAAGAGCACTTGAGCATGTAGGAGGTAAGTGCCAACATAGATTAATGTAAAGGAGGAAAAAGGATAATTGAAATAATAATGATCAGGTGAACATAAAATGGCCTTTGAATACTAACATCTTTGCATGATTTCCTCCTCTGTGGCCAAAAGAAAGGAGGTATAAATGCAGCATGGATAAGTTTGATCACTGAAGGAGTCATACATGTTCCTTCAATTTTGTCTTAAAAAATAAAGAGTAAGACCATCTGTCAACTGCGTTGTGAAGCAAGATGTCACTGTGGAAAGAGGCATGAAGAAGGTGGAGAACGTTGGGAATATGCTATAGGTTTTTGAAGAGAAACCTGGCCAGAGACGGAGGTGCTGACGGATGACCTACTGGAATCCACACATTTGTGGTTTTTCCTGTCCATATGTTTTGTGCTTGCATTTAGCACCTAGTGGCCCAGATCCAACATTGATAATTTACAAAATGTATACATCAGAAAGCAAGGGAATGAATATATTGCATTTACTAAAGAGCTAATGATTTGGACTTTATGGTCTAGACTAGATAGAAAAAGAAATAATAGCACAACGTTTCAATGAACAAGGAGTAAAAGGAGAAGTAAAGAGATGTGAAGTCTCAGTGACCCAAAAGAAAAAATATGGTTATAAAGCAATAGAGCACAGGAACATAGAAGGAACCAGTGCTCAAACTGCCATCCTGGACTTTGATTCTTCCAATTTAGAGCAGATGAAGATGATGTTAAGATACAGACATAAGGGGCACCTGAGTGGCTCAGTTGGTAAAGTGTCCCACTCCTGATTTCAACTCAGGTCATGATCTTATGATTGGTGAAATTGAGCATCGCATAGGGGTCTGTGCTGACAGCATGAAGCCTACTTGGGATTCTTCTCTCCCTCTCTCTCTGGCCCACACTCATGCTCGCTCTCTCTCTCTCTCCCCCCACCCCTAAATAAATAAACTTAAAAAAAAAAAGAAGAAGAAGAAGAAAAGATCCAGACATGAGTGTGGAGGAGGCTTGTTGAAATGAACACTGGAAAAACTCATTAAAATCAAGGATTCAAGGTACTCTGAGCTGAAGGTTGCTTTTTTTTTTTTAAGTTTATTTATTCATTTTGAGAAAGACAGAGACAGTGCAAGTGGGGGACGGGCAGAGAGAGAGAGGGAGAGAGAGAGAATCCCAAGCAAGCTCTGCACTGTCAGCACAGAGCCCAACATAAGGCTTGAACTCATGAACTGTGACATCATGACCTAAGCTGAAACCAAGAGTCGGATGCTTAACTGACTGAGCCACCTAGGCGCCCCAAGCTGAAGGTTGCTTGTATGGACCACCTTTACAAACCAATTGGCTGAGTAATGCTCTCAAATATTTGGGTGTCTATGAAAACTCTCCAGCTCTCCAGTCCCATAAGCACTACAAATTCTAACATTTGACACTGAACTCATGTTTCCTCCAAATCTTCCTCCTTCCTTTTCCTAATCAGCCACATTAAATCTCCCTCCATGTTCCGTCAGTTCTACTTTCTTAAAACTTTTGGAATCTATCCTTTCCTTACACCCTGCTCTCCCACCAACCTCCTCACTACGTCTGCAGAATCTCCTCCTACTTCCAGTCCCAATCACTAACACTCTGCTTCGAGTAAGGCCCTCACCTTACATGAAATATTGAAATATACTTGAATTAGTCTCCATGCAAACCTCTGCTGCCAAAATTGTCTTTTAAAATGAGAATCTGATCATAACAATCCTGCTTAAAATTTTTCAACGTTTCCTATTGTGCACAGACTAAATTCAAAACCCCTAGTACGTCATAATTGGCTCTCTTGAGCTAGTTTCCACAACCCTATGTCCTGATAAGCCCAACATTTGCCCTTATATGCCAGCCATCCCAAAGTACTTAGGGGTCTCAGAAGAGGCCTGTGACTTATTTCACAGTAATTATTCATGCTGTGCCTCTACTCACGTTGCTCCTGGATCACCTATTCTTTAAGATGATAATATTACCCCCTCAGCTTCTCTGGCTTCTGCCAAATATTTCCATGTCCACTCCTTGGGCCTTATATATAAATCATACCACCCATAAATACTATGAAATAATCATAGTTGAAAAGTCTGTCTTCATCTACCAGCTTTAGTCACTTTAAGAACTGTATCTTAAGTGCCTATAAATGCAACTTCTAAATTCAGTACTTAGAACATAGCTGCTGCCCAGTAAATAATTGGTACATTAACAGATGTCTTCTCAGAATCCCCAGGTACACACAGCTCTCCCTGGAAACTCAAAAATTTTAAAGAGCTTCTTCTCCAGAGGTGATCAATTGTGGTAACAGTTCCTCTAAAGCCCCATGCCTCAGGAACAAAGTATAAATTCAGCAAGTCCTTCTGTTGCTTCAGACTAGCCAAGAGTAGTGAGGGAGATCAGATGGATCCAGTTTAGCAAGAACATTGTTAATGTAAACAAGGAGAAAGGAGGCTGAGATTTAATAATGGCTAAAATAAAAGTGATAAGTAGGCTAACAGCAAATTACCATGGACTCTTCAGACCATTTCAAAACTTATAGGGTTACCCATTAGGAAGAACTAGAATTTCTAAAGAAGCTACAATCTAACTTGCAAAGAGGAAAAGATTTTAAATGTGGGTCTATGGCATTCAAAAATATATATATTAACAATTCTAGAAAGGACGTGAATAAGATTTGTGACCATTGAGAAACTCAAGAAAATATGTGATACACTTCTTATCAGAATTGTGTAATGAGTAGGCTGATGATATCATTTGAACATAAGAGAGCCAAAACTCTATTCTGGGAACCCTTGTGTCATACACCCTGTATGAGAGGGAGTGAAAATAGGCATAAAGTGACCTAAAGTCAGGATCTTTCAGTATCTGCTGATACTTGTCCCAAGGGAAGACCTTTAGAAGGAGTTGAAGAGGGGAGGCCAAGAGAAGTCTGAAGGGAGGGAGGTAACTAAACTCCATGCTCTAAACACACACACACACACACACACACACACACACACACACACACACCTTTCTCAATTCTGGCCAGGGAGAAGCGAAGAAAAATCCCCAAGCTCAAGCCCCTTTCTGCCTTCAATACACTGGGCCTTAAAGTTGATGGGACAGTGGCTCCAGAGTCCTCTCCAGGCCTCTTGATTTAAATATCACTGTAAAGGGGAGCCTGGGTGGTTTAGTCGGTTCAGCATCTAACTTTAGCTCAGGTCATGATCTCACAGCTTGTGGGTCCAAGCCCTGAGTCGGGCTCTATGCTAACAGCTCAGAGCCTGGAGCCTGCTTCCGATTCTGTGTCTCCCTCTCTCTCTGCCTCTCCCCCACTCATGCTCTGTCTCTCTCTCTCTCAAAAATAAACAAATGTTAAAAAAAAATTAAATATCACTGTAAAAAGAACAACTGGCCTGCAAGGACTTGTTTGTATCTCCTCACAATCCTCATCCCACACCTGTTTTAGACCCCCCACTTTTGTCCCTGTACCACCTGAGAACCAGCAGGGAAAGAGGCCTTTGTTCCCCTGGGCCCTATGTGCTCCACCCCCAGTGGGGTGATCTCCTTACAACAGAAATTAGATCACATCACTCCCTTGCTCAAAACCATCCCATGGTTCTCATCTCACTCAAGATGAAATGCAAGATTCCTCACACCGGCTTATAGGATTATTATGATTGGACCCTGCACCATCTTTGACCCCTAGCACTCAGTCTCTCATTTTCTCTATTTCTCCCTCCACTCTGGCAACATTGGCTTTCTTTCCAGGAATTCTTCACCTCAGATCTTTGCACTTCCCTCTTCTTGGCATTCTGGTCTCAGATTGTCCATATCATTAAAATTCAGAATAAAAAGGAACCATACACTTAGCAGTTCAGATTCGAGAGCCAGAAATGCTTCATTAACGTGCAAACACAATGGAAAGGCATTCTCACATGCATATGAGCTAACTACCTTAACCAAAGAAAATTACTCAAGACACAAAGCAACTGAAAAAGGGTAACAAAAACTAAGAATTTTGGGAATACATTTATTTTGCCTGCCAAAATGCAAACAAGAAAAATTAGGAAGTGGGTAGGAAGATGGGTGAAATAGATAAAGGAGATTAAGCATACCCTTACAGTGATGAGCACCGAGTAATGTACAGAATTGCTGAATCATTATATTGTACACCTGAAACTAAGATAATATTGTATGTTAATTATACTTCAAAAAATAAATTAACAAAGTAGCTTCTTAGAACCATCTATAGAAAAAATAAAAATTAGAACACCCACAGAACAATCTAAACAAGATTGGGGCAATCTGTTTGTGAACAAATTTGCAATGTCATCAAAAAGCCTAAAAGTTATTCTTACTCTTTGTTAATTCTACTAGTAGGAATTCACCCAAAACAAATATTTGAAATGGGAACAAATGTTTGTGCATGGAATATGTTTCTCAGAATTACTTAAAATTTAAAAATCTTTTCCTATATTAAAAAAGTATCTGGTAAATTATATGACATACCTGAATCCTCTGGCCCTCTGTCTTTTTATTCCCTATGTTTAGGAAAACCTAACCTTGGGTCATCCCTGCCATCGATTTTCCCTGTCTCTGCACCCAAATAAAGAAGTCCCAGTTGCAGAGACACACTTTAGGGTAGACAGGAATCATAGTCATGATGCCCTCAGTGGTTGCCAGAAATTCTCCTTTACTCAGCATGCTAGCCAACATTAACTCTACTTTTTCTTCGCTGGCCTGTCATTCTTTGCCCAACCATGAAAGAGTGCACCACAGAGCTCACCACATTCTCTTTTCACTTTATTTTCTTTTCCATAGGCAATTTTACCCAAATCCACAATTTCAATTAAATCTGGTTCCACACATGATAGCCAACTGCCTACTCAACATCTTCACTTGGATGTCTTAAATACAAGTCAAACTCACCATGTCCAAGATTGAACTCATGATCTGCTTTCCTAAGGCTGGTCTTTTTCCAGTGTTTTCTATCCCAGACCACAGAAAGCTTACGAGCCCATCACCATTTCCAAATTTACCTCTTAAACATCCCTTCAATCTGTTCAGGTCTTTCCACTCCTACTGCTACCACCTTGGATGAAGTTACCACAAGTTTTTACTTGGCTTTGGTAAGGGTTTACCAGAAGTCGAGCCAACGTTCCCTCTGATCTCCTCCAGTATGTCTTCCACACTTCAGACAGAATGATCTTTTCAAAATGCAAATATGATTATGTCACTTCCTGCCTAAAATCCTTTGAGGTTTGTGCTGCTCTTCAAATAAAGATCAAAATCCTTACCATACCCTATATTCTTTGGCCATGGCCTCCTCCCATCCCATTTCTAAGTTCCAGCCACACTAAATTATTTCCAGTTCCCTGAACATCCATGTTCTCTCCCAAGCCCTTTCCACATACATATCTGTCACTGTGTCTGAAATATGTCTTTTCCTTTCACTTAATTGATTTCTACTCATTCTTCAGCTCTCAGCTGACACCTCCTCCAGGAAGCCTTCCTTAACCAACCTGTTGAGTCAGACTTCTGTTTTCTCTCACAGATGAGTGGTTCTTTCTTTCAGTGTACTGATTTCAGTTTGTAGTTATACATTTATAATGTTAATTACTTGATTAATATGTTTCCCACTATACTACAGCTCTGAGAGAACAGAGATCCCATCTGGTTCCTCACAATTATATCCCAAGTTCCTAGTACAGTACTTAGTATATACCATGTATGGGTTTAGGAAGACAGACTTGGGAATCAAATTGCCTTATTAAAATTTCAGCTCTGCTGAACATATACTGGGACCACCAAACTTTTCCTACTCTGCTGATGCTGCCTTAACATCCACCTTCCACCACTACCCAGGGACTCTGCTACCTATAGATAGTACATGGTATGATTGTACTACTTGGACATTTAAACAGGGGCTTGACTCTTGAGCCAAAGAAAGCTAATTATAGGCCTGACCCAAATATCTGAAATCCAACAGGCTTGCCTAATCAAGTACTCTTTTGGGAATTTAAACCAAGAAATATGGAAATAATTTGCAATTGAGTTCTGGAAGCTGGAATAGAACAGCTATTATGTCAAGGACCTGGAGACTCCACCGTAGGCTATGTGTATGTTGAATTTATAGGAGACTAGAATCAAAGTAGAAGCAGAGCAGCATTTGGAATATGGCCATTATATACCAATATTATACCAACCAATTACAACAAGTGTGATGACCTAATAGTTCATGTCACTGAAGATCTCAGAAGCTCCTTGAATTGAGAATATTCATTCCAATACCTCTGAGCTCTGCCCAGCCTTCCTGTAGCTCCTTCTCGAATCCCTGTGAAATTATCCTCACTCTTCCCTGTGTAACTTTAATTTCTATTTATGTTGTAACCAAAGAGCCAAAAGAAAACACATATATCAATTCAACATGTCATAGAATTTTCTTGTCCTACCTTCAGCAGATAAATGATTCTCTCCACTGTTTCTGAATTGCTCCACCTAACCTTATTGGGTGCTTTTCTGCAAATCCCTCTTTGTAAAACATAAAAATTGATTCTCCCTCTTCTCAACCTATCTATGACTTTCACACCTTAGTTCCTCTTTAAAAAAAGTTTCAGGTTCTTGAAAGCAAATTATGTAATTAGTACCTCTCCACTAAGTACTTCTATAGATAGGGAAGCCCTATACCTCGCAATGTTCTTTCATCCATATTTCTAAACCTTATAGACCTAGTTACAGATAAAAAGCAGTAATCAGCAATAACCAAACTATAAAAGGCACTTTCCTGGGAGAATAACAAAGAAATCAATGTTCCCAACCTCTGCCTTTAAATATTCTACAATTTAAACTGAAGAATTCCATCTCAAAATTTATTCAGACCAGGAAACAATTCAGAGTAGTGAACCAGAAGAAAGATATTCAAAGATTTTGTGAAAGCTGTTTATGGTTTGAAAACCAATTGTGAGATCTTTGGTCTTCCATTTTTTTATTCTGACAGGAAATTAAAATTTTAGTGGCCAGGTTCATGATGAGAACTGCAGAAAGAATGCCAATTTGTAGCTTCTGCCTTGGTTTCACACAAGCCCCAATGTGGCGATCCCTCAGAACAATGTGACCCATAAAATGTAGTTATGGAGAAAAACAGTATACAAGACAATATAATGATTAATAAATGATTAATACAGCTCTAAGAAAATACATATTGTAATATCTCTCTGGGAAAGCAGCTGATTTATGACCCGGGAGTCGGGCAGCAGGGAAGGCTGGCTCACCCTGGGCAGAACACCGCCTGCTTCTTTTGTGTTGACTTCTCTGCTTCCTCAGAGACCACCTGTTCAGATGAAACTTATTGATTATGCCTGATCAACTGTAATGGACCTGCCTGAGCAAGCCCTGTTTTTCTCATGAGATCACTATCTGATCACTAAAAACAATCTTGGCATTGATTAACTATCATGTTCTCAATAAATATGGGACTGCGGAGTTGTTCAGTGCAACAGCCATTCTAAGCTGTCGCCCTCTACTCCCTTTCTCTTTTACAGCTGACTTGTTTGTGCCTAATTCTTCTACCGTGCACCGTTATGGAAAGTGGCACCCCAATGTGGCTTTAAATAAAACTCCTCAAAGGTATAACACCTTTAATTCCACTCAACATATCTTTGTTCTTCTTTATTCAAATTATATATCAATGTTACAAGAATTCTTGAATGCTTTTCTTTACTCTCTCTTAAGTCACTTTTATTTTAACTAAAATATTCTTTCTTTAATGCCTTTCATATAACTCAATCTATATGTAGTAGTAGAACAGAGAAAGCGTTGTCCTTAAAGGCTGGGGACTGGTTCAAATCCATGTCCTCCATATAACTTCTTCGTTATGAGTCATTTAAAGTATCTGAGCCTGTTCCTCATGTATAAATATAACAACACCCATCTCAATGACTGTAAAGATCAAATGAGGAAGTATAAAATACTTCATAAACTTTAAAGCACTATAGAAAAATTAGGTACTATACCAACATCTAAATACCAACTCTCTAAAGTAAGCAAGTCATGTCTATTGTTTTTCCGGCTTGTTAGGATCAGCCAGTATTTTGTCTTCCTTTTTTACCCCCAAAACTTTGCTTCATTTAAGCCCTATCAGGTAAGGGTAAAGGCATTTCACATGTTGCAAATGTATTAGCAAACTGATATCAGTACTTCCAGTTTCAAGATGGTAACACAATCAGCAATATCCTCCTCCCATGACAAATCCTAGAAATGACGCAAAGATATCTTTTAAAATAAAGAATAGCCACTTAGATACAGGAAGAGAAATCCTCATAAAAACAGAAACCATGTGTAGAAAGTATCATTTGAAGAAGGNAAACCCCCCCCCCGCCCCCCCACACACAAACAGCAATGAGGGAACTCAGTACACAGAGGCAGTAGAGGTCTCCAGAAAGAATGGGTAGTGAAACAACAGACAGGAGGATTACTGCACTCTCTCAGAAGTAGGCAGATACTCTGGGCTCATTCACCCATTTTTATCTCACAGCCACACTCTACCTCCCACCCCCAAACCTCTTTCCATGAATCCTGCACACATATAGCCTAATAGGAACAGTGCTTTGAAGAGAAAGAGGTAAGTGGGACCCTGAGTGGCTGGCAACACAGGGAACAATGAGTAGCTATCAGAATGCATTATACCTGCTGGAATATTTTTAAGCATTTCTGTATTGTCATTGGCCAATATAAACTCCTGTAAGAACTTTATCTTCTCCCATTAAGTGAACTGCAAAGATAGCCGCCAGCTCTCAGGAATCTTAAGTGTTCCAAATTCAAAAATAAGATGAAAGTTTGAAAATAAAATTACCTGAAAATCAGAGGTAAGAACTTATACCAAAAGAAATAGAGCTAATAAAACGGGATTCTAAAGTAGTTAGTATAATTAATATCTTTAAAGAGATATGTGAAATATCACTTAGATAAAGCAAAAAGAAGAACCAATTTTAAAACGTGGAAATGTCGAGCTTTCTGAAGCAAAATTTGGCAACATTCATCAAAGCAGTAAAAGTATGCATAATTTTGATCTAGCAATTATATTTCAAAGAATCTTTCCTAAGGGAGTAATTAATGTAATGTACAAAGATTAGCTACAATGACATTCCTTGAAACATTTTCATTGTGGCATGCAGTTTGAAATCACCTACCTGTAAAAATAGGAGACTACTTAAATATGAACAATGTCAATATGATGCATCTATTAGAAATAGAGAGGTATGGTTGAATCACTATGTCCTACATGTGAAACTAATGTAACATTGTACACCTGATACTAATGGCAAGTGTAACTAAAAAAAAAAAAAAGTTAGCACAAACTAGGCCAAGAAAAAAATATTCAATGGTTTAAGTTGGATTTCCACAATACATCTAGATACCCAATGGGAAAAAAGAAAAGAAAAAAAAAAGAAATAGAAAGATAGGAAAATACTTTAGNGTTGGATTTCCACAATACATCTAGATACCCAATGGGAAAAAAGAAAAGAAAAAAAAAAGAAATAGATAGGAAAATACTTTAAGAAATGGGGAAGTTTTTACAATAAAAATTGAAAAGGCATATTATAAAATATGTATGTATAAATTATACACTAATATGTGTAAGTAATACTAATAATACTAACACATTAGCAGGTATGACTACTCCATTTTTAAAAAAACATCTATATGTGCGTGTATACACATGCATTCACAGACTCTCCCACCCCCCAAAAAACTGAAAGAATAAGAAAAAAATAAACCAACATGTTAATTTGTTTTCCCCAGCGCTTCCCCTGGCCCCAGTATGCTTGGGTTATGGGTTATTTTGCTTTTTTTCTTTTTGCTTATCTCTGTTTTCCAAATAATCCACAGTGAAAAGATATTCCAAAAGTTTTTTTCCAAAATGATTAAACTTACGTCACCCTAATTCTGATATCTGATCTGCAGACTTTCAGGAGATGTGTTTGGGAATGGCAGCAACAGGAGATTTGACTCCTCCCATACTGGGTTAAAAGACTGAAAATACAGCTTCCCAAAGTAGAGAGAATTTTCTCAGGGCTAAAAGTATTTCAAGGATTTCAAGAAAGCTACTCAACATCTGTGCTGATTCTAAGATTCTCTCAGAAGTCTGAAAACTCTCCCACATATCTGGCCCATGAGGTATAAAAGTAAGAATGTAAGAAGTATTTTTTTTTTCAAGTTCTCTGATGGTTTGGGTCATGCATTTCAATAGTGAGGGCTGATATGATCCCTAAGGAGGTGAAAATTGGTTTATGGGGGAGGCAAAACAATCTTAGATATTATAATTGCTCATAGCTCTCACAACTCAATCTTACCTGACAATATAAACATGCACAGTATCTCTCTAGTGCTATAATTTAATGAGGCAGGGGAGGAATTATTAGGGTGAAAAATATCTAAAAATATCCTAGCAGGAGGGAGACAATAATGGGGAAAAAAGAGGGAAAAAACAGTGAGAAACACTGGTTCAGCTATAGGAACATAAAGCCCAAACTCTTTTTTTCCCCACAGATCATCTCTCAGGTTGCTTAGAGCATTCACTACTTTTATTTATTTTTTATTATACACATACTCGCACATACATATATGTACACATGTTCTTTTGTTTTCAATAACTCAACCAATTGACTCTTTGACAATTTGCCTGTATACTGAAATGTGCAGACAAAAAGAATACTGTCTTATAAAATGCTAGATTTTTTCTAAGCATTGTGTTGCTTTCTGTTTTCAAATATAAGTGTCTGAAGCTTTGAAGAAGTGTCTATTGACAGCTATTAACATTAGTTAGTAATAAAATAATAATAAAAGTTTTTCCAGAAACCCCATCCAAAAGGTTTTCATTTATTTTTCTCTGACCAGAACTGTAACACATGGGCACCCCCACAAAAGGAGTTCAAGGGTAGAGGGTTTGATGTGAGGCAATCAACCAGCTTCCCAACAGCACCTGCCACAGGGGTTCATTCAAGCCCTTCAGTTCATATGCCAGCCACACTTAGAGTAGCAGATCCTCCTTCATACTGTGATTTATTCTTGCAATGTTGTAAGCCTGCAAAGAGATCAGTGCACAAAACACACAAAACCTGCCCTCCTAGGCGTACAGTGCCCTGTGTGCTTTCTTCATGAACTACCTAAAGTTATATTTTTGGTATTTGCTTATTATGTCTCCCTCTCTAGAATATAAGATTCAAGAGGGTAAGGAGTTTATTTTATTCACCTCCATATCCAGAATGCCTAGAACAATAGTTCCCGGCCTACACAAGACATGCAAATATATACTGAATAAACGAATTAATAGTAAGGAAATGTGGCTAAGGAAATTGTAGGATCTCTACCCACAGGTGGACAGCTTATAAAGAGCAAAGCTAATGTTTTAAGAATCTGACACAAAAGAAAGACATAATCTCCTTAAACTCTATACCAGTGGTGCCAAGGGGACTGCCATTGATTTGCTGAGTGGTAGGAGATCAGGAAAGCCAATCATGAGAATCGACGGTCAACTTGGCTTCTGGTGATATGGTGTTGGGAACCTGAAACATGCTATGGTGGGACTATTTACCCCGTGGAAATTGGTAGATGTCACAAAGAGAGCTGGTTGTCAAACATGTACCAGCACACCACTGGCTATTTCCTTCCCATCCTGCTTCCTTGTCTGTTCTGAAAGCACTCGCGCGAACTACCCAACCTTCTCTCCCTCGGAGCTGTCCTTACTTTGCTGCTTCTGTGGGACTCTGAGTTCTCCACGTGGTTTCCTCTTGTTTTCTCCACTTTTCAAATCCCTAATCTTTGAATAAGGATCACTACTCAACAAGGGTGGGGCAATACAGTAACTAAAAACTGTGACTGTTCAGCAAGGAAATCAGGCAAGATCACCAGGGTATAGGTGGGGAACGAGAACGGCAGAATTTATGACCAGCTCTGTGTCTATGAAAATGGGCAGGGACAGAACTTTTATTGAAAGACAGCGCCTGGTTGGCAGTCCTGGTCTTACTCTGAAGACACATAAATCCCCTTGTTCCTTTTATGGGGACAGTTAGTGCTGGGCTGACTCTACTTGTTATTCCCCGGGGGACATTCAGTGGAACTTGTACTCCAAAACAGTGAATACCTGAATAAGAATTACATGGGACTGCTGTAAAATAATTTCATAAAGTGGCCTCTTCCACTGTAATATTAAACACAAGCTACATGTTTGTTTTATTTTGTTTTGTTCTTGCTTTGCAGTGCATTTTTGATCCACGAGCATAAACTATAACCGTTCTTTCTGCCATATAGTTAAAAAAAATGCTAGCATTAATTAGATTTCCAATACACCTCAGGTATGCATAGGTTATATAGTTTTTCCATTTATCATTCCTCCATCCCCCTGTCCTCATTCATCTCTGGGTCAGATTGCCCCGGGTGGGGGGAGGGGCACCTAGATATGTAAGGGATAACCTAGGGGAAAAAGTGAGGGATATCTTCTAGCACCNCAGGACTAATGTAACCTAAAGCACTAGCTAGGTTTCTAATGACTTACACTTGTTAGCTCAGTCAATTACCACAGCCGCCAGTATTATTTGTATTATTAAAAGCACAATGTTTATATTCTGACACAAAAAACTACAATATCAAAAAGCTCACCATCTCCGCAGTGACACACTCAGCTTTCTGCAGCGTCACCTACTGTCTCCCCATCTGTGAGTTGGTTCTCTGATATCCGCTGCACCGCTTAGCTGTCTTAAGCCTTGTACAAACCCAGTGTCTTCTGTCTGGAATTATTTCCTTGATTCATAGCTCTGCTTTCTCTTTAGTCTATCCTCCTAGGAAGTCGCACCTGCAGTTTCTTTGAAGTTTCCCTATAATCCAGGGATGCCAGCAACAAACTCTCCAACATGTACCTAAAAATATGCTCTAATCTGAGTATGTTTTCTTGCCCTCAGCAGTAAGGTTAGAGGTTCCGTTTGAGGGGGACTTCAGATGTTACCAATTGTTCCTCCTACTTACTAGGCACAAAAAGTCCGTTTCAGCAAGAGCTTGCAGAATCAACTGCTAATCTCCACTCCTCATCTCAACTTAACCTATTTCAAGGGCCTTGACTTCAATTTTCTAAAGTTAGCCAGAAACTATAAGAGCACAGGGAGTGGGGCAGCAGGGGCAGCGGGTTCAGAGATCAGTCCTTTCTCTGGCTAGTTCAACTCAGCCATGCCTTCCACAAAAATTAAGTGAATATACAATCTTGACAAATAGGGACGATCTATGATCATCAAGCATGGTATATTTATATAAATTGCTACCAGTAATCAAGAGTATTTGGACTTTGACGTGACCTAGATTTGAATTTCAGCTCTAATAGAGATACATTAATCTCTTCCCAAGGCCTCTCAGTTTTCTCATCTGTAAAATGGGAAAAGCAATAGGACCTAGCTCACAGAGCTATATGAAGATTAAATAAGATGATGCTTCTAAAGTACTTAATACAAAACCAAACATATAGTTTTTGAAGAATATTAATTATCATTGTTTGTTTTTATACAGTAATTTTTACATACCCTCCTTAGCATATTACTATCTCCAGCAATCATCTGTGACCTAGGCGGATGAAACTCTGACCTTATTAACAATATAACAATATATCACAAACTGAGAAGCACTCCTCTTAGGATGGCATTTGTCCACCCCTGATGGTTCTGCCCCTAATGCTCAGATTCGAGCTAGTCCAAGGAAATTTCTTGCCAGAATTTCCTAAAGGATAGCTGCACAGGTATTAACAAAAGAAAGAACTACTTTCTGAGCCTTGTTCCCTGACACTTCTGGATAGGTGTCTTCTTGATAAAGGTGATTTTCCTCTCTTCATTATGCTCTAGAATCTTTTTTTTTAATACTTTTTTTAATGTTTTTTATTTATTTCTGAGAAAGAGAGACAGAGAGAGCAGGGGAGGGTCAGAGAGAGGGGAAGACATAGAATCCAAAGCAGGCTCCAGGCTCTGAGCTGTCAGCACAGAGCCTGATGCGGGGGTCAAACCCACGAACCGTGAGATCATGACCTGAGCTGAAGTCGGACGCTTAACCGACTGAGCCACCCAGGCGTCACTATGTTCTAGAATCTTGAGTCTCCACTGTCACTAATCACTGTACCTATCTACCATTATATCTCCTCTGCACACCAGTGTAATTTTTTTGCATATGGGCAGTTAAAGGGGCAAAAAAAAAAAAAAATAGAGAGAGAAAGCTAACATTTATACATGAGTAATTTTCCATAAATATATTTGATCCTCACCGCATAAAAATCTTACGAATAGTAAGAAAAGTGACCCCTTTCCCTCCTACCCTCACTACTGATTATGAATAAAATGTTAAATACCCTGCAATTTAATATAGGGCATTTTGGAAGTCTCCTGGGATACCTACTCAGCCAGGGCTCAGGTTTTTATTTTTGCCTTGGTTTGTATTTTAATTTATTCTCAATTATCTTGTAAGGACTTTAGGTGATTTATAGTAGAAGACTTATAAATTGTGGGCAATAAAATTAGAACTCAAAGAATATAGAAAAAGATGGTGATTCTAAAATTGTAATCTGTCAGGGGTGCCTGCCTGACTCAATCAGTAGAGCATGTGACTCTTGATCTTGGGCTTGTGAGTTTGAGCCCCATGTTGGGTATAGAGATTATATAAAAATAAAATCTTTAAAAAGAAAACAAGCAAACAAACCATAATCTCTCAGTTCTGTTCTAAACTTCTTGGCACCCTAGGCAAAAAGAATTATTAGAGTTTTGTATAACTTTAATTATCTCTTAAAGTTAAAAAGCAAGTATAACTATAATAGCAAAGTAATGCAGCTGTTAAACAGATTTACCTTAGAGTTGTCTTGCAAGACTAAGGAACACAGAGTCCTCTAAAGAAAACAGAGCAGGAAAGCAATATATGAACAAGTAAATAAAGTGGAAGATGTAGGAAGTAGGGACAGATGGAGATAAATTCTCACTTCAAAGTCAGAGAAGACTCTTGGGACCCTCCCAATACTTGTGACTTATGGGCATCAGATGAAGAGTAGGGAAATCAAATGATGGCTATGATCAGGCCCTTCATTCATTCGAAAATTCATACTGAATGCTTACTATCTACCAAGGACTCCCCTGGGCAATAAGAATATAGCAATGAATAAACAGACAAGTATACTGCTGTCATGGGAATTTACATTCCCCTGGGCACAAAAGAATGGAGAGTAAAGACAGACAATAAGCAGGCAAACAAATAAACAAACAAATGTTTATAACAGTGGTACATACCATAAAGAAAATTTTTTTTTTAAATTGACGTCATAGAGTAATGAGATGACTACTTTGCTTGGGTATCCAGGGAAGGATTTTCTGAGAAGTTGATACCCACCCTGAGACCTATAATGATACAAAAGAGCCAGTCATGGGGAGATGAGGGAAGACTATTTTTCAGAAAGGCAGGAAATAAGGAGACCATAAATACTACTTAACCAGAGAACCAGATCTTGTATCTATGTATCAGGAAGATAATTTGACTGAGTCAAAGTTAGAGTACTTTGCTCTTTCACATTCTGATACCTAGAAATGAGCAGAGGTGAATGTTCATTAAAGAAAAGTAAATGTATTTGAAGATAAATAAGGTTTTCAGAATAAAGTCACACAAGTTTTCTTACTGTCTTAATGAAATCTATCAAAAACTTCCAAATCCAGTAATGGAAAATAAGGTAATTCAGACAAAATATCTCAAAAAACATAACTATATATTAGAAATCTTCAAGGCATCAAAGAACTAACATGACCAACAGGAAAAGCAAGACATGATCTAGGAGCAGATAGATATTGAAAGAAATGAGCCCCACATTTAAAACCACTTTTGCTCTCTGATATCAGAAAGAAATTTTCACATATGAATAAGGGTAAATAAAAAAATATCCACCCCACGTAGATAGCAGCCCAACTTTCCATATTCTAGGTAAGTCTTAAGCATTGAAACTAGACTAAAATGGTACCATATTATTATTTCCATTGTATTATAGTGATGCCATTATATCACTGTAAAAGCGGCCAAAGAAAGAAAACTTCATCAGGAAGTAATACCATCTGAGGCTTCAATCTATTTTCAAAACTAATTTTTGAAACACAATTTCCTGGATATAATCAAATACAACCAAGTATTATAATATCACACAGTTGTCATATCACTATGTTACGTACCTGAAACTAATGCAATATTAAATGTGTGTGTGTGTGTGTGTATACCTGGAGAGAGAGAATATTGATCCATATATACACATCATTAAGAACATGAGAGAAAAGATGGTACATTGAGTTAAATAGCGTCTCTATGGAGAACTCTAAGTGATAGAGATAAATTACACAAACAACAGAAATCAACCCAAAAGTACATCCCAATATTGGATTTGCATAACTTAGACATTAAAACAACTATATGTAACATTTTCCAGGAAATAAAAGCTAAACTTAAAATTTTTAGTAGACAGCTGAAAAATATGGAAAATAACATGGTAGATTTGAAAAAGAACCCACCAAAAATTGTGCCACTGAATAAAACGGAAATAACCTAATGGATGGGTTAAAGTACATTAGACACAACTGAAGAGTAAATTATTACATTGTAAATACACTGGGAAGAAATATCTAGAATTAAACACAGAGAGACAAAAGGAAAGAAAACAGAGGAGGGGAGGGGGAAAGGGTAAGACAAAAATAGACAAAGTGAGAAGCTGTGACATATAGGAAATCAGAGTTACCAGAGAAGAAGGAGGAGACAGAAGCAATATTGAAAAAGATAATAAAGAATTTTTCAAAAAACAATGAAAGATAGTAATTTACATACTTAAGAAGCCAAATAAATTCCAGGTGGGACAAATAAAATGAAGTTCACACCTAGACACACCATACTTGAAATGCAGAATATGAAAGACAATGAAAAAATGTTTAAAGCTGCCAGGAAAAGAAAAACAGATTACCCGAGGGGAGCAACAGCTACACTTTTCCCAGACTTCTCAGGGGCAACAATAGAAGCTAGAAGATGGTGGAAGTTTTGAAAGTAGTGAAATATAATACTGTCAATTTAAAATTCTATACCCAGTAAAAGTTATTTGTCAAGAATAAAGTTAAAAGAATGGTAGTTTAACTCAAACAAAAACTGGGAAACTGAACAAGTAGACTCCTTCTCAAAGAAGACTAAAAACTGTGATTTGAGCTGGAAACAAATACAGAATCCCAAAGGATTATGGGAGATATGGGAGGAGGGGGGAATGAACAACAAAAATGTGAAACATGCAGATAAATCTAAATGAATATTACCCGTGTAAAATAATAATAAAAACCTTTTAAAATAGAAAGTTATATTTAAAGTACAATTGCATTTATGTACTTATTTTTAAAGTTTTTCCATAGAAAGAGAGAGAGAGAGAGTGCACACACACTGGTAGGGGAAGGGCAGAGAGGGAAACAGAGAATCCCAATTGGCCTCCACACTCCATGCTGAGCCTGATGCAGGACTCAATCTCACAATCATGAGATCATGACCTGAGCCAAAATCAAGAGTCAGATCCTTAACTGACTGAGCCATGCAGGCACCCAAAATAGAATTTTATTTAATGTACAAAATTATAATACATCCAAAATATCTAAGAATGGAGGTCGATAAATAGATTTAAAGTATCCTAAAGTTTTTGCCCAAAGTTTTGCCTACTGTCTAAGAGTAGGATATAAGTATTAATAATACACTTTCATAAAGCAAGTAGGATTTTTTTTTTAATTTTAAGGTAGTAAATCAAAACAATAACAAAATTGTATACAAATTCTTTACAAAGAATTTTTTTAAATGGAATCATAAAAATCTCCAATCAGGGACATTGGGTGGTTCAGTAGGTTAAGCATCAGACTTAGACTCAGGTCATGATCTCACAATTCGTGAGTTTGAGTCTCGGGTCGGGCTCTGTGCTGACAGCTCAGAGCCTGGAGCCTGCTTCAAATTCTGTGTATCCTTCGCTCTGCCCCTCCCCTGTTCGTGCTCTCTTTCCTTCTCTCAAAGAATAAATAAATATTTTTAAAAATATTTTGATAAAAATAATATCCAATAATTTCAAAAAAAAGGTAAGGAAAGAGAGAAAAAGGAACACAGAGTTAGTGGAACAAATTACAAATATATAGGAAGATACTGACTTAGCCCCAAATAAATCGGCAACTACATTAAATTTAGATGAACTAAATGCTGCAATTTAAAGGCAAAGATTATCATATTGGGCTTTTAAAAATAAAGAGTCATATGCTATTTATAAGAAATGTATCTAAAACCTAAGGATATAGAAAGGCTGAAAGCAAGGAATTAAAACAGATATAACTTGCAAACATGAATCAAAGTAGATGTAGCTGATAAAGCCACATTAATATAAGAAAATGCAACTTTAAAGCATAAAGCTTATTAGCCATAATTCAGAATGCATACCCATGGAGCCAAGACATCAAAATTTTAAGAAGCACCACTAATGATTCCCATGCACTCTAACATGTATATGATAAGGATATATTTTCTAAGGATTATGATCTGGAAGCCATAGAGGAATAAGTAGCAAATTCATTAAACCAGGGTTTCCAAATCAAGACACCGACATTTTAGACCAGGTAGTACTTTGTTCCAGGGGATCGCCCTGTATATGATAGAATGTTTAGCAGGATCTCTGGCCTCTACCCACTAGATGCTAATAGAACCACCACAGTTCCTCAGTTGTGACAACCAAAAACATCTCCAGATATTGCCAAATGTCCCTGAAGGGCAAAATCCTCTCTGGTTGAAAATTACTGCCTTCGACCAACTTTTTGGTTACTCATTCTCACAAATAAGTTTTGATCTTTTGGGCAAAATAAAACAGATATGTTTGTTAGGTAAAGTCCATATCTACCCAACCCATCCATCTATCCATTTATCAAGTATTTACTGGGCATCTAATTTGCATTAGAGGCATTGTTCTAGGTGTTGGGAATCCATTAGTGAAAAGACACAAAAATCCCTGCTTTCATTTGGGAGATAGGGGGTGAGGAAAAAGTCATCATCTAAATAAAAATCAATGCTTAAATAGGCTGCATTACTAAATTTCAATCAAGGCCTGTCTTTAAAATTTTTCTCATTTTTTATTACCCCTTGAAAAGTACTAACCCTCATTTTGAAATCATTTAAACTCAGCTTTTATCACAAGGCAGAAAAAAATACTACCTCTGACTCTGACTCTATGAGCAAATAACCCTATGCTCCCTTTCCCTCAACACATAAAGTGAGTGTTACTTAAATTGCGGGGTCTCCATTTTGAAGATAAAACAGCATCCCTTTTGTCTCCTCAATGTCTTTAGCTACTTGGCTAGAACAATAAAATTTCCAAGAGTAACCAGTGAGAGTTAAACCTTGTCAACCAGCACCCCTCCATGTGGAACGGGATACTCTGTAGCACTTACAGGCATCCAAGAACAGCCTGTCTCGAGTTCTGATACAAGCACATACAGAAGTATAAAGGCAGAACTCAAGTTATTTACTTTAGCTAAGCAGGGAATATCAGTTATACCTGTAACTTAATTGAGCCCTCAATTTTTTGAGCCAGAGTTTTCACAAAATCCTCACTGCTTCCAGGGCAATATTTTATGAATTTTCTCTAAGCTTTTCATTTCAAAAAGTCTATCTCATGAAATTTTAGAATCAGAATGGTGAAAGAAGCAATCATATATAATTTGACACCCTTCTCGTTGCCTCCCCCCATATAAGAAAGAGCAGAAAACATGATCTCATTCTCATAAAAGTAGTGACAGGCAAGGCATTTAGTCAAGTTTTGGAACTCACTAATTCTCTATTAGCTAAGCTTACATCACTTATATAAAACCACAGAGGCCACAAGGGGTTTTCATTAGGCAAGCACTGGCCCATATCCCATTTTTTTAAAGGTCACTAAATGTTGTTTTAAATGTATATCTCCTAATAAACTGAACCACTGCAGGCAGCACCAACAACCAAAGAAAATATACTATTTTCACATTAAGGTCGAATTTTAGAGAGGATTTAGTGAGCGTCAAGGACAGGTTGTAGCTTTCCTTAATATTCAACAGAGACAGAAAATAAACTATAGATACGGCAACAAGAACAAAGTCGATCTCTAATGTTGCTATTCAAGAGACAGAAAAGCAAAGAGGACGAGCAGATGACTAGAATTTCTCACGGGTTACTGGAACAAGGTGGATACCTCAGACCAAAACACTAGATGGTGGAGACATTTGGAGGTGTCCTTTTTTTTTTATTTTTTATATAGTTTATTTACTTTTGAGACAGAGAGAACAGAACATGAGTGGGGGAGGGTCAGAGAGAGAGGAAGATACAGAATCCGAAACAGGCTCCAGGCTCCCAGCTAGCTGTCAGCACAGAGCCCGACGCTGGGCTCGAACCCACGAACCGCGAGATAAACACAGCTGCATGGATATTTCCTGCCTATCAGTTTTAAACTTTTAGGCTATTTTCTAATCATCTTGCAACAGAGTTTCAAAAGTTTGGATAGAAGTAAACATCACGATTTCATTTTCCCAAGCATCTCCTTTCCCAGGATTGCACAGCACTTTCGGCCACTCAAGGACATTTTTGGTCATGGACATTTTGAAATTTTATAGAACCATTCTCCAGGTGTTCGGTAAGTTTCACAGCAATATTTCTCTTTATCCAAAGCTAAATGGCCTCTTTATGTTTAGTCCACATATTTGTATGCAGTTGCTCCTATACAGAAATCATTCTACGGAAGGCAGGTGGTCTCATTGTAAATGATGAGAGTCGTTCAAAAATAACATGGCTTTCTTCACTTGACTTTGAATTAAGCACAGAAAAGTAGGGGCATCTGGGTGGCTCAGTTGGTTAAGCGTCTGACTTCTGCTCTTGTCATGATCTCATTGTTTGTGGGTTCGAGCCCCACGTCGGGCTCTGTGAAGACAGCCAGCTCAGAGCCTGGGGCCTGTTTCAGATCCTGTGTGTGTATGTGTCTCTCTCTCTCTGACCCTCCCCTGCTCATGCTGTCTCTCTCTCTCTCAGAAATAAATAAAAAACATTTAAAAATTTTTTTAAAAAGAAAAGTAAAATAAAAGACGCTGGGAGCATTTGTGAACTATTTAGGCTTTATGGATTAAACCAATGTGAGGCTGAAGTGACACTAAGTCAGGATCTGTGCCGTGCTAGATGTAAGGCAAGTATCTGGCACCAAGGACACCATAGCAAGATATGCTGAGACTGGCATGGGTCAAAATCAATCAGCATTGGCTATAAATAGAGAAACTTTTTTTTTTTGAGAGAGAGAGAGAGAGCTGGGGAGGGCAGAGAGAGAATCCCAAGCAGGCTCCAGGCTCAGCATGGCACCTGATGTGAGAGCTCCATCAGGGACCTCCATCATGACCTGACCCAAAATCAAGAGCAGGACGCTTAACCGACTGAGCCACCCAGACACCCCCAGAGATACCATTTTAAGCTAAAAGTATTCGAGGAAAGAAAAGACATCAGGATAAGTAAGAGGCAACAATTTGAGAAAAGGGTTTAAAAAAAAAGGGAGTTCAGCAATGGGGGGTCCTATTTTTAGAATAATCTGGTGTGACGATCAGAAAGCAAGTGAGCCAAGAGATAGGGTGTGAAAGGATGAGACAGAAATAAACAGAATCACAGGTGAGGTACCAGGGAAAGAAGGACTGCCTTCAGGGAAATTATCTGTGGGTTCTGTTTTAGTGTTTAACCAAGGTAGGTCAGAAGACTATAAATGGGTCTACAGAGGAAAATAACTTGGAACAGCTATTTGTGTAAAGAACACATGGAGAACAAGAAGCAAAGTAAACTGCTAATAAACTGTATTCCCCTAGTATACCTGCGCATACAGATCAGCCAAAACCCTACTATTTGCAATAGTTAAAATTATTCAGGTGTGGGTAGGGATGCCTAGGCGGCTCAGTAGGCTAAGTGTCTGATTTCAGCTCTGGTCATGAGTTTGAGCCCCACATCGAGCTCTGTGCTGACAGCTTTGGTTTCTGTGCCTCCCTCTCTCCCTGCCCCTGCCCTGCTTGGTGAGCACTTGTGTGTGCGCGCTCTCTCTCTCTCTCTCTCTCTCAAAAGTAAACATTAATTTTTTGAAATTAATAAGCAAATAAAATAAAGGCTTGCAAAAATGTCTCTTTATTTGGGATGGATTCAGTGGCATGTAGCTCAGACCAAACTTTAAAATAAAAAGAAATTAACATTTACTATCTATCATGTGCCAAGCACTAGTAAAAGATTTATATGAATTATCTCATTTAATCATTTACTCTTTCTATATTTGCTGCACACCAAGTTCTGTGTCAGCTCCTTTCCCAACAATGTTGTAAGTGTTATTAATATCCCCAACTTCCATAGGGGAAAAAAAAACGTAACACAAAGCAGCTGAGTTATGTGCTCAAGGTCACACAACTGGTAAACTGCTAATTTAGGCATACTTAATTTCTGTTTAGGAATGGTGGATTCGAATAGTCTCTTTGCCATTCAGATGATTTGTGTTTCTGGGAAAGTTACTTCCATTTTTTTCTCCTATGTTTCTCATACTGTGAAAGGGGAAAGTGTTTGCACTGTTCTCAAATGTTCTCAAATTTGATTTATGATGACTGAAGAATTCTTGAAGGAAAAAAAGGGGGCACTGATAAACTGGAATAGGTGCTATAACTATTATCCATCCCATAAATAGTCCAAGCATATTTTTCTCATGACAACACCGCTGTATGAGGCTCTTTCTCCTTGTATTTTTTTTCTTATAAAAACACTGTATGTCTACAGACTTTAGGGATATACAAATACTCAAGATTCTTAACTCTACCACAGAATCTGTTTATGGAGACCACAGCTTCAAATGAATGTTAATATGATGAATTTGAAACTGAAAGCAATCAGCCACTGTGGAAAATGTAGCATTGGCTATGGTTTACATCTTTTAAGGCATATTTGTTCAATGTCTATGCTCAGCAAAGCACCTTCCCATAAATTTCATATTTATATGTGTCCTTGTTAATATTTTAGCCTCACTTCCAAATACAACCACCGGATGTAAATAGGAAACTTTATAAAGACAAACCTCAGAAACAATTAAAAGTTACATCATGATGATGTGACCAAACTCTCTCCAAAAATAAAATTTAGTGTTTAAAGTCACGTGCTAATAATCTCTTCGATATGTAGGTTGGCTGATGAATAAACATTTAGGAAGTTATATCAATGGCATACATGCTCCAAATACATCCATGGAGTAGCTGAAGAGAGGTAAGTAACATACAAAACTCAGCTTCCAACTTTATAGGCATTCCTTGTGTTTTCCAGAATATATAACACTGGCATGTTCCTTGAGTATCATTTTAATTGAGGGCACAGGGAAACTCTCAGACCCCAAAGTCCCAGCGAGACGAAAGAAATGTCTCATTTATTTGTGTAGCATAACAGAGACTGCCCTGCCTGTCACTCCTGCGACAAAGAATTTATTCCTCAGAATTTTTCTTTTTTTTTTTTTTTCCCTCAGAGCCAGCATTCTAATATGTGAAAAGCCCTGGGCTTGTAGCTGAAAATCTGGAGTGCAAGTTCAAACTCTCACACTGCTCTATACTTCAGGCCAGTGGTCCTCCAGGTGTGGTCTCCAGACTTTCATCAATATTACCTGAGAACCTATCAGGAATGAAAATTATTGGGCTCCCCAACCTACTGAATCAGAAACTCGACAGGTATGGCCCAGCCCTCTGCCTTTTCACAAGTCACCCAGGGACTCTGATGCCCTCTCAAGTCTAAGGGCAACTGGGGAAGGCAAATTACTTCTCTGGAGTCTCAGTGCTGAACAGGAAAAATAATACCAGATGTGTCTTCTTCCATGAGCTATTCAATATCAAATTGTTACAAATATCTGATAACATACAAAACTGCTTTGCAAATCTGCAAATTACTAACAATTGCAAAGAACTGTTTTAGAAATATAAGTTTTAGCACCACTTCTCAGTCTGAAAAGTACAGTCATGATAGTTCAGGCAGTTAGAACACTAACAGAGGATTCTGATCAAGAGTGTTACAGAAGTGTGAAGTTTTCTGTTAAGTCTACAAATATTTTATAGATGATATTTTATTACAAACTGCACATCACAGACAAATGTCATGATGTGATGCCCCCTGGTGATAATCATTAAAACTTTTTCTCAGTTTTATCAGGTAAACTTTTTCTTCAAGTAAATGCGGTTTAAAAAATAACTGGGCTCTTAAGGGAGAGAGGAGCTGGAGAAAGATCACTGACTAAAAGATTTTTTTTAATTTTAAAATATTTCTTTCAAGGGAACTAAAATACTCAGTAATTTAATTAGCTTACAGTCTAACGGCAAGACAGACTTGGAAAAAATTACTCTACTATGTGGTACAAACTGTAATGGAACCATTGAAGAGATGGCATCAGAAGTCTACTTTGGAAAACAGGGAAGGCATCACAGGAAAGAAAGAGAGTTGACCTAAGACTCGCAGGATGATAAAACTTGGTAACATTTACCCGGTCCATATTAACAACATCTTGTTGTTATTTTTGAAAAACAACTGTGTATTTTTGAAAGACAGTTTGGCGATTCCTACAGAGGGCACTTGTGAGGAGCACCTGGTGTTGTATGGAGGTGTTAAATCACTACACTGTACACCTGAAATTAATGTTACACTGTTAACTAACTGGAATTTAAACAAAATCTTTTTAAAAAAGGAGTAAACATGTAATTACCATACGATTCAGCAATTCTACTTCTAGGTATATATCCAAAAGAAATGAAAATAGAAAATCAAATATATATTTGTATGTTTATGCTCATAGCAGCATTATTCTCAATAGCTAAAAGGTGAAGCAACACAACCATCCACTGATAGATGAATAAATACACAAGATGTCATATATTACACATTTGATGGAATATTGTTCAGCCTTAAAAAAGGAAGGAAAATCTGACAAAGGCTATAACAGAGATGAAGTCTGAAGACATGTTAAGAGTGAAATACGGTCACAAGAGGACGAATTATGATACGTTCATATGATGCATATTGTTCTTAAATGAGGTTCCCAGAGTTGTCAAATATGTAGAGACAGAAAGTAGAATGGCGGCCGCCAGGGGGTGAGGGAGGCGGGGCTGGGGAGGCTGTGTGTAAGGGGAACGCAGTTTTAGTTGGAGGTGATAAAAACACTTCTGGAGGTAGATGCTGATGGTTATACAACTGCCAGGGAACTGTGTACTTAAAAATGGGTAAAGTGATAAATTTTATGTTAATGTATAATTTTACACAACAGAAACTACATTTTTTTCTAAAATAGACTTTATACTCATTTTTCATACTTGACTCACCTTCACTACAAAAGAAAATTGCTCTAAGGGTAAAAAGCATTGAAATCTCAATTTGGATTTGATCAATGAGAATAAGTATTAAATAGATCAAAAACTATTTATTGTATACCTTCTGGATTGATGGGCTTCTAACCATTACCTTGCATGCAGAATTACACTTGCTCAGATGGAAAATGTGATCTGAAAAACTGCCATTTCTTTCCCAAAATTCAAAAATTGCCAAGACCAACTAATTCTCCGTTCTTTGAAATACAGGAAAGTCAAAATTCATTTACAAATAGGAAAAATGCATTTTTCATTATTTATGGCTCGAAAATAACTAACAAAAGTGTCATCATGGGTTAATTATAAGGGATAACAATTTATGTCTTGGAAAGTCATATTTTCAAAAAGTGTGAGATGACTAAAAGCAGTATATATAATAACAAAAATACTTAACCATAACTAATATAGTAAAATATTTATGATAACAATCAGAGTTCACTTAGTTCAAACAATTTCAGTACGCAGAGAACACAGAGGAAGGAATGGGAGAGAACAGGTTTTGAAATTCTAGAACAAAGCAAATCTTTGAGTCATTTGTATAATCCAAGGTTCCAATTACTACAGGTTTTACGACTGTGCATATTTCTCTAATCTCAATAGCATAAACGAAGTCATGTTTCAGTTATAATAGAAGTAGGCTCTACTTACTCCTGATGGAAATGTCCGAATAATATTTCCAGCTATGTCTAGGATTCTTAGGTTTTTAAGACCACAAACTCCCTGTGTCAGAAAATAAGAAAGAGAGATATTTAAAAATCTAATATGTAGAATCATAAATATTTCTTCTAAATTCTAACTTGATGTGATTGACCATCCTTCCTAATTACCTGCTCAGTTTTTCAGTACACCCTCCCTAAGGAGTGACTGTGTCCTGGGGTGCCAGATTCTCTAAGGTCTCCATTTCCTCTGACCATTCCAGGATAACATAACATGGTGGCCAAGAGTTAGACTATCTGTAGGCTTAGATCTCACCTCTAACACTATGTAATTAGAGGCAAATGTCTCAACCTTTTTGTACTTCATTTTCTCCATTTGTAAAATGAAAGTGATAATGGAAGCCCTTACTTTGATACGGTTGTTGAATGGATTAAATAAGTTGCTAATCAGAAAGTGCTTACTGAAAGGCCTTATAGTGAGAACTCAGTAGACATTACTAAAATTAAAATAGAAAGAACCTTAGAGAAACAGATGTAAAAGGAATCAACAATTCCAAAGGCATTTATTTCACGTATACCTTTTGCTTAGCTCTGTGCTAACTAAACCCTTTCCTCATAAATAAATAAATATATAAAACCTGTTAGTGTCTCTATCTACATATCCAGTGTGACTGAATGGGCATACACATTCACACACATGTACAGACATACACATAATTTATAATGTACCAGAAAATGATTTATAATTTTTTCATTATCAAAACAAATGAATATTTTCTATAATGCTTTATCATGTATAATGCAGACTGAAAAGCACAATGAAAGACTGAATCATATTAAATGTACAAGGACATAAACAATCATAGGCATTCGTTACATAATAACTTAGGACAGGACTTACTAGCATTTACAATTTTAAAGTCCAAACTCCTCAGGATTTTTTTAAGAACTGTAGTAAGAGTAATGATGAGAAGTACAAACTTTTAAGTCAGACAGACATGGATTTAAGCCCCTTCTCTGACCTTTACAAACTGTGTTTAAGTCACATAACCTCTGTTCCTTATTTTAGAGTGCTCTTCTTAAGAACACTTAATGTTAATGTATAATTAACAATTATACATTCTTCTTAAGAGCAACATACCATAGTTATTAACACTAAATAATATAACACTTCATGACAATGATCCTGTTACTACTGTGATTATTCTCCCCTCAAATAAAGGAGTTATACTTTTAATAGATTTACTTAGTAATTTCAAGAAATATTCTTACTTAGTTACAAAAGTTAGGATTCTTAAGGAATTTAAGAAAACATTTATTAAATTTTTTTAAGTTTATTTATTCACTTTAAGAGACATAAAGAGAGCATGAGTGGGGGAAGGGCAGAGAGAGAGGGAGAGAGAGAAGCCCAAGCAGGCTCTGCACTGCCAGCACCGAACCTGACACGGGGCTTGAACTCATGAAACCACAAGATCATGACCTGAGCTGAAATCAAGAGTCAGATGCTTAACCAAGTGAGCCACCCAGGCACCCCGAGAATAAAATTTTTGAAAAATACTTATTTACAGCCTACGCCTTGCTATATTTTCGCATATCACGTTACAGTGTGCACAGAAGTTTTAAAGGGAATGTTATCCTCTTGAGAGAAAAATGAAACAGTAGGAATGGATCTACTTTTTGTGTTCCTCAATTTACTATATGACATGCATTCCCGTCTATCAAGTTCATTTTAATTTGCATAGGGAAGCAAAGTAAACCCACTGACAGGTTCCCAGCAAGAAACAGTACTCTCAAACTGGGAAATTTGAGGAGTTTAATAAAGCCAGCATATATAAAAGTTTGACAAGGTTCCAACAGAGTTCCCCCAAACAGCGGGTAGTTCTTCACTGCCACAGGCCTGAAGAGCCAAGGGGAGGTAGTAACGGTCCCCATGATGATCACCTAATATTAACTACGGTCTTCCAGAAAAGTGTGCAGGCAACTTACAACATCCTATCAGGAAGAGTACCAGGGGAATACCATCTGGAACTCACTCTCCTCCTGCCCTCATCCAAGAGGAAGTCAGAGGACAAGGACCTTCCTGATGCCCATGCAGGTCAGTCTCCTAGGCCCAGAACAGGTTGGAAAAGGATGAAGTGTAGCCATGTAGGAAAAATGGAAAATAGATAGCACATCTTCCAAAACCAAAGTGCACTTACATATTATGCCATACACAAGGTTGCCAGATAAAATACAAGAAGTCCACTTAAATATAAATTTCAGAGAACAATTTTGTTTAGTATAAGTATGCCCCCATGCAATATTTGGAACACATTTATACTAAAATAATTATTCATTCCTTATCTGAAATTCAAATTTAAGTGAGCATCCAGTATTTTGTTTATTAAATTTGGCATACCTACTATGTGGAATAATTCAAGCTATTACCCTCCTATGTCATAGGGCTTTAGGAACTATGTCTAATTGAAGGGAAAGCAAATATTTGATGGCTTATATTCAGATGTTCAAATCTATTCCATAACCACTCCCTATCATGTTACAATGAATTCTTACCCAAGAAAATTTGGTTCCATGTTTTGCTTACCTTTGGCAGAACTTCAATGTTGTTCCTGACCAGAAGAAACTTCTGGAGCTTCCTCAAGAACTTAATCTCTTCAGGTATGCAACTGAGCTGATTGTAGTTAAGGTGAAGTTCAAAAAGATTCTTAAGAAAACAAAGTTCTTTAGGAATGCTGGCTAGCTGATTATGATTTATACTCAAATATTTAAGGCTTTTTAATCTAAAAAAAAGGATATGAATGACATTCATGAGAATAAGAAAGTTAGTTGGGCGTATCACTTATCAGAAGTCATGTGTCAATTCATTTTTTTTTTGTTGCTCACCTGAGCCTTACTTTAGTCACAGGTTCACAACTATTATAAATACTTTGAGTATAAAAAAATTTTTAACTATTTTTAAATATTTTTATTTCTAGGAGCTAGAAAGAGAGAGACAGCGTGAGCAGGGGAGGGTCAGAGAGAGAGGGAGACACAGACTCTGAAATAGGCTCCAGGCTCTGAGCTGGCAGTCATCACAGAGCCCAACGCGGGGCTTGAACCCACGAACCGCGAGATCATGACCTAAGAGAAAGTCAGACACTTAACCGACTAAGCCACCCAGGCGCCCCCAAAATTTTTAACTTTTAAAGCTATTTTATAATCAGATAGCTTGTGTTAAAAGTATTTTTTTAGTGCTTATTTATGAGAGAGTGCGAGCAGGGGAGAAGCAGGGGATTGGGGGTGCAGAGGATCTGAAGCAAGCTCTGCGCTGACAGCAGAGAGCCTGATGCAGGGCTCAAACTCATAAACCTTGAGATCATGACCTGAATGGAAACCTGACACTCCACTGAAAGAGACATGAAGGCACCCCTCATGTTAAAAGTATTTTATGTAATCAAAGCCTAGATTTAAAAAAGAGAAAACTCTATTTTCATTCTTTGTATATATATATATATAATGGCTATAAGGAAGAGGAAGCCAGAGGACAAAGGAAGACATACATATACACAAATATACATAATATTTACATGGATATAAATGGATAGAGGTATAGATATCAATATAGGTACAGATTAAATATCCTGCATCAAACAGATATAAGAACTCCTAGTTGCTATGAAAGATGCAAAGATGAATCAACCACACATTCTGCCTTCACATATATCATGGTCTAGAAGGAGATATTAGATAGAGCCATAAAATGAAGATAGAAAATGCCATCAGACCTGGAGACAGGGATTAAGGAAATTTTAGTTTCTAATTGCAGGTATGGTATGTGAGGTATATCACAAGCATTTTGGAAGAATAAACATTTTGAACTTGGCTTTGAATAACAGAACTTGGAAAATCAGGGCAATAGGGGGCACAATAAGCTGAGAAAATATTAATATTTTGAATAAAGGAGAAAGACATTAGTAATGTTGGGCACCAACTATGCACCTATGCATTAAATTTAATCATCAGTACAACCCTAAGATTTGAATTATTACCCTTAATTTAGAAATGAGGAAAATAAAGGCAGTAAATAACTTGACCAAATTACTCACCCAGTAGACAACAGTGTCAAGATTTAAATGCAGATGTGCCTGCTTGCAAAACTAAGAATGAAAATATATAACAATCTCAAGGACAAATGTGTTGACATTAAAGTAATAACAGAATGAGATGATGTTTTTTAGACTATTAAAAAGGGGGGTCTACGGGTAAGGAAGTCATCAGTACAGGTGAAGGGGACTAGAGGAAAACTATAAACTTGACAATGGAAGCCATGTGAATAGATGAGAATGACAAGAAAAACAACAAAAAGGGCAGGAGAGAAGCCAGTAGGAAAGATTCTTGAGAAATGTGAACTTCTGACAAACAAACCGTGAACAAAGAAACAGGAGATGAATCAGATTAACAAGGAATTTAAAGGTATGGGAGGAGAGTATTTCAAATTAAAGAGATGATCAACACTTTAAATGTTAAAGATAGGAGGGGTGTCTGGGTGGCCCAGTTGGTTGAGTATCCAACTTTGGCTCAGGTCATGATCTCACAGCTCATGGGTTCGATACCCATATGGGGCTCTGTGCTGACAGCTCAGAGCCTAGAGTCTGCTTCAGATTCTGTGTCTCCCTCTCTCTCTTTCTCTGTACCTCCCCTGCTTGGGCGCTATCTTTCTCTCTCAAATATAAATAAACATTTTTTTTAAATGTTTGTAATGTTAAAGAGGAAAAACAAACAAACCTACTGGAACCAAAAGCAGGGTCATAGACTACAAAGTCACTATTGAAAACTCTATTGGATTTCTACACTGTAAACACAAACAATTGGAAAATAATAGTTCTAAAAACTCCATTTACAGTAACATCAAAGAAAGAAAACAGCTGTAAAATATTTAGGAATACATGTAACAAAGGATATGAGAGACTTCTATACTAACAACTGTAAATCATGATAGCAAATTTCAGAGAGCTCTAAAGAAAAGTAGATATATCTTCTTCATTTATAAAAAGAAATGAATTGCTAAGATACCAATTCTCCCCCAAATCAATCTACGGTTCAACTCAGCCAAATAAAAATCTTAACAGTTTCTTTCTGTAAAATTTGACACTCAATTTTAAAATTTATATGGATATTCAAAGTACCTAGCGTGGCCAAAAACTATTATAAAAAAGACAAAGTCAAGAGGCGCCTGGTGGCTTAGTCAGTTAAGCACCTGACTCTTGAATCTGGCTCAGGTCATAATCCCAGGGTTGTGAAACTGAGCCCCACACTGGGCTCTGTACTGACAGTAGAAAGCCTACTTGGGATTCTCTCTCCCCATCTCTCTCTGCACCACCCCCACTCATGCTCTCTCTCTTTCTCAAAATAAATAAATAAGCAAAAAATTAAAAATGTTTTCTTTAAGAAAAAAAACTCTGTGTTTCAGTTGCCTGGTTCTCTTATTTTATCTCATACTATATAAGATGTCAGCTGTAACTGACTCTTGGTAATGTCTCTTTCAGTTTATAACTAAGATTTCTTTCAGTTGGTAACATGATCTCAGGCTTGTGAGACCCAGCCCCAGACCAGCTCCCTGCTGGGTGTGGAGTTTGCTTAAGATTCTCTTCCACCCCCTCCCTCTACCCCTCCCCTGCTTGTAGGCTGCTCCAGTGCCCCACCCCCTCAAAAGGCAATCTTTCAACAAATGATGCTAGAGCAACTAGATAAACATGTGGGGAAAAAATAAACTTCGACCATCGCCCCACAGCACACCAGTCATTAATTTGAGATGAATCATAGGCCTAAATATAAAAACTAAAACTATAAAACTTGTAGAAGAAAATATAGGATAATGTGGGGAAAAAATGAACTTTCACTATTACCCCACACTATGCACAAACATTAATTTGTGATGAATCATTGACCTAAATATAAAAACTAAAACTATAAAGTTTGTAGAAGAAAGTATAATATCTTGATAACTTCGGGGTATGCAAATATTTCCTTAAAATGCCACAGAAAGCACTAATCTTAAAATAAAAATATTTACAAATTGGCCTGCATCAAAGTTAAAAATGTCGGTTCTTCTCTAATACTGTTAAGAAAATTAAAAGGCAAGCCACATACTAGAAAAAATATCTGCAATGCATACACGTATGAAAGCACTTGTATCCAGAACACATAAAGAACTTTTTTTAATGTTTAGTTATTTATTTTGAAAGAAAGAGTGCACACATGTGCACAGGGGAGGGACAGAGAGAGAGAGAGGGAGAGAAGGAAAATCCCAAGCACCATCTGCACTGTTAGTGCACAGCCCAAGGCAGGCCTCGAACTCACTAACAATGAGTTCATTACCTGAGCTGAAATCAAGAGTAGGACACTTAATCGACTGAGCCACCCAGGTGCCCCTAAAGAACTGTTACAACTCAATTCTAAGAAAGAAGAAAACGTATTTGAAAAAACACTTGATAGCAACACTTTCACAAAAGAAGATACATAAATGGGGAATAAGAACAGAAAAGATGCTCAGCTATCATTAGACATTAGGGAAATGCAAACTAAAAATACCATGAAATGTAACTTCATACCCACTACACTGGTTAACATTTTTAAAACTGCTAAGATGTAAAATGGTACAACCACTTTGCAAAACTATTGGCAGTTCTTGATAAATTAACACATACACCTACATTTCTACTCGACGACTTTACAGCTCTACTCCTAGGAATTGAAATGAAAAATAAATTAGACATATGTCCATAAAAAGACTTGCACAAGAATATTTATAATAGCTTAATTCATTATAGCCCCAGGTGGGAAATAATCCAAATGTCTATAAACAGGAGAAAATAATTTGTGGCATAATTCACGCAATGGAATGCTACTGGGGATAAACAAAAAACAACAAACTGCTGACAAATGCAACAATAAGGTAAATCTCAAAAAAATATATGCTCAGCAAAAGACAGGCTCAAAAGAATATATACTGTATGATTCCATTTATTTAGTTCCAGAATAAGTAAAACTGATCTGTAGACGTAGAAATCAGAATAGTAGTTGCTTATGAGAGGCAAGAATTTACTGGAAGCGTGCGTGAAGAAATTTGTAGGTTGAAGGAAATGTTCAATACCTTACTGGTGTGTATACATTTGTCAAAACTCATTGAATGGAATACTCACGATTTTTGTGTAACTTGGTATTCAGCAGATAGAAAAGGCCATTAGATCTGATTGCCCAAAGGACATTAATGAACTTTGAAAATAATATTCAGTAGAATGAAGAGGGAGAAAACAGAATTTTAAGGAGTTAAGTAGGAAATTAAAGCAATAGACAGATGGTTGTTTAAAGAACTCTCATTACGAAGGAGAGACCATGAGGGAGGAAAAAGGCAAGAAGCAGACTTTGTCTTAAGATCTACTTAAGGCAAGGTAAAGAGGCTGAAAAGAAAGGAATGAAGGGAGTGCAAATGTCTCAGTAAAATAAGGTGCAAAGTCATTTGCAGAGAGGATATAGAGTCAAAAATGGACGACTCAATGTTAGAAGAGTGAAACTGTATGGAGTAGGTCCTGTGGAGAAAGAAACAAGGAATTCTCTTCACTAATCATTGTTACAATCACTGTTTTAATTGATTCTGCTCTGAATTAATATTATGGCAGTTGGCTTTTCATGTTGTCATTATTTCAAGGAACTAACCTGCACCCAGAGGCTACTTACTGTTAACTAGTTGTCACTCATTGGTTGATAAAGAGCAGAGGAGAAAACAAGGAACTGCTATTCTTGCCATTTCCAGGAGCAGGAGACCTTCCCTACTCTTCCAAGGGAAAACTACAGGAGGTGCACTTGCAGCTTCTCCCTGCCCCCTTCCTCTCCAGTGGGCTAAAGAATAACTTCACAGACTGGCAAGTTTGGAGGAAGAACTGAGCCTACTGGCTTCATCTCTTCCTTTCTCTGTCTCTTTCTTTCAGAGAGATTCTGTTCCCAGAATGCCCACATTCTCTTTTGCCTTCTGTGGCTGTGCAGCTCTGCCCCTTATAGAGTTGTTTAGGGGCTAAACTCTAACCTGTCCAGGTTTCACTCCAAGTCCATGAACCATGACTCTGTAGTTTAAGTAAGCCAACCAACAGAACGTTCCCCCTCCCAGGTTCTAAACAAATTGAGAAATGAGACATGAGGTTCAGAGAAAAGGGAATCACACATCAGCATAGAGCTTCCATGAACATTCCTACCAGCCCTCTACTGAATTAAAAAAAATTTAATGTTTTCTCTCTCTGAGAGAGAGAGACAGCATGAGCAGGGGAGGGTGAGAGAGAGAGGGAGACACAGAATCTGAAACAGGCTCCAGGCTCTGAGCTGTCAGCACAGAGCCCGACGTGGGGCTCAAACCCATAAACGGTGAGATCATGACCTGAGACAAAGTCAGACACTTAACTGACTGAGCCACCTAGGCATCCCAACCTTCCACTGAATTAAACATACCTACCCAGTGACAGCCTTTCCTGCTAAGGCAGCTGCTTACTTCATGGCAGAGTAAAAAGAGAATGCAGAGCCATGTGTGCTCAGGGCTTTTCCCAAATCCACCACTAAATCAAGGAATGAATGGGAAGAACAGAAAGAAAAAGAACAACCAATAACAATAAAAGCTAGCATACACAGAGCAATTCATTATGTCCCAGACTCAACTCTAACTAAATATCTTTTTATTAATTAGTGAATGTAACTGCCAAAACTACCTTATGAATAGGCACTACTATTGTTCTCTTGTTTCAGTTGAAGACACTAAGTCATGGGAAGGGGAAGAAACTTTCCCAAGGCCAGAAAACAGAAATACTGCTTGAGGACATGACCAATCAGCTTAATAAAGGATACAGCCAGAATACAGACAATCCAGAATTATCTATAAAATAGCATTGATCCTATATATTTTGTAATCCTACTTTTTCCAGCGAGAGCTTTTATTTCATTTTCCAACATATCCCTGTAGATTTATACAGTTTTTTGAATATTACACTTAGTACTCCAAACAGAGCTAAGCTTACTGAATTGTGAACTCATAACATGTTATTGCTGCAAAGGTTTTAACTTTTATATACTCAAATTTTTTCCTTTAGAAGTTAGAAAGCTAAGGTGCAGCTGAATTACTTGCCCAAAGTCATAAGGCTAGTTGCACAAAGATATGACCTAGTTCACCAGATCTTCCCTTTCTTCGTTACAGCATTGACACACAAATCCATTGAGAAGCTGAATAAATGAAGGAGCAAGCAGACAACTATTGACATTTTCATTATTAGAAATATTCCTTTTCTTTAGAAAATAGAACACTTAAATTTTTTTTCCAGTTACTCTGATTCCAAACATGACTTTCTCTGTGAAAATCTCTCTGGAAAGCATAATAGATGGGCTAGAGGTATAGACAAGTGAATTGGAATAGACTTTAGGTGTTGCAGAAATCCCTTGGTTAAGGACTGTTCATAGTTTTGTATCCTTTAAAAATCTGGATGCTCTTATGTTGTAACACATCTGTTTCTATTCAACAGGCAATAAAGAGAATCTCCAAAGTCAAGTAAACTCAAGTAGGGTTTTCTCTCCATCTGTCAGAGGAAAAGCCCAAGAGAGCATTTTGCCTGCAGGAGGACCAGGCCCGCAGCTGGCTCCAGAAAGCCACTGCAACGGCAGCCCATCTGTGCAGACACACAGGATAAGATGTGCAGCATTTTGTTGTTGTTGTTATAATAAAATGTGGGGTTTTTTTCATGAAAATGAGATCTTGATTTTCAACACTTTGCTCTTATATTACCTTTCCTATCAAGCTGAACACGTTTTCCAATACTTACATGACATAAAATTTCACATCCCCAATCCTGTATCAGGGCAAACTCCAAGAGCCCCAGAGTCAGGAAATCAAGATCACAATCAACTTCAGAACTTTGCTTCAAACCCCCACTTTTACACCAAGACCACCAACTTATGCTATTTCTGATTTCCCTCAAGTGTTTAAAGAATCATCTGCTCAACATCAGCGGCTTGCCTCAGTCCTTCAAAAGCCTCTCTGCCCTATATAAACCCCACTAAGGCACAACAGATGACCAGGAGGGGCCTGGTGACAGGATGTTTAAACAAGTCTCACTGTAAACAAAATTACCTGCTGATTTCTTGAGGAAGCCATGTCAGCTGATTGTTGTTCAGATTAAGCAGAATCAAATTCTGTAAGCCATCTGTGAGAAAATAATTTTAATCACTTTAGCCGTCTCTTAGAAAATAACTTCTAGTCACTTTTCTATATACCGCTGTTTTCCTTCTAGTTTCTTGCCTTGGCTAAGGCATTTGGGGCTCCTGGTGACAAATGCCCTCTTAAACTAGCTTAAGCTAGAAAGGGGGAGACTTTATCCATTCATCTGTTGATGGACAACTGGGCTCTTTACATACTTTGGCTATTATTGATAATGCCGCTATAAACATTGGGATGCGTGTGCCCCTTGGAAACAGCACACCTGTATCCTTTGGAGAAATAAAAGTTCTTATGTTTTAGTTTTAACTCACAAGGGCTGTCCTATAAATGTTTGTTGAATGAATGAATGAATTCCAAAGGTTCCTCTTTACAGGCCACGCTCATCCAGCCATCAACAAGGTTTGGGGAGAGCCGTCAAATGGCAAGCCAAGCCCCTCTCCCGGCGCGCTCCCAGCAATGGCTGGGCTGGAGAGCTGAGCGGCACCGGCGGTGCGCAGAGGGGCCTCCCAGACCTCCAGTGCGCATGCCCCGCACGTATGCGCACTCCCGCGGGCACGTGTACCTCCGTCTCTCCGCACGTGTGGCACTCCTGTGGGGCCGGTTCTGCGCCCCTGTAGCCGCGGCGCTGCACATTACGTGCGGGCGGCGGCCCGGGATGGCGCTCTCTTTGGGGCCGTGCCCGTGAAGCTGCCTGGTGAGGAGGACGAAGTGGGCGTGCAGTGTGTGCAAGTGCCCGCGCAGCTCCGGGGCCAGCGTGTCCTTGAAGGGGGACGAGCAGACGTGCGCCAGCGCGTGGCGCGAGTACTCGCGGATCTACTTCGCCAGGGCCGGAAGGGGCTCAGGTAGTCTTTGCCCTATTTCCCGGGACTGCGGGCGTCCTCCTGGACCACCAGCCGCTCTGCGCGGGGCTCAAGGCGAAATGGGCGGACTGAGGGCCTGTGCATTTGTCCTTCTTGCCCGCCTGTTGAACCGACAGCCCCGTGTGTCCACACAGCGTGGTCAGGCGCGCCTCTCCGGCGCAGAGCTCGGAGCTGGTGCTATACTGCAGGCTGGCCAGCTGCGGCTTGTCAGGCTCCCGGTGAGGCGCATCTCCCCGGGTCGCACCACCAGCCCTTTGGACTCCAAATCCGTGACCCCAGATGTGGTGTGCGGTGGCTCCAGGTACATCTCCGCGGCAGGCTTCTCCCTTTGGGGCTTGGCTCTGGACTGCCCACGGAGCCAAGCTGTGGCTGTTCCTTCGCCCAACACACTGAGCCCTTAGCCCACGGGGATGGGGTGGGGGTGGGGGTGGTGTATATCATACTAATATAGGCATATGAATGTATGCGTAATCTGTATGTAATGCTACGTAATTATAGGCGCAAATATATATGTTTCAGCTGTGTGTGTATATACATAGGCCCTTGGTTACTCTTGGTAGTCACAGAAATGCTCATGCCTGGGTTTCTTGGGCTTCTCATGCTTCTGAACCACTGAACCAGGTTGTGATGATCAAGGACACCCATACCAGCTCTAGGCTAATACTCTTGACTTTCCCATGAGCTGCTCAGTCTGGTGGATATACTCTCAGGGAGTCTCTGTAGAACATAGAGTTTTCTTTCTCATTACAGCTTCTCTCAGCTTCATATTCATATTGTCTCTCACCACTCCTTTCTTTCCCTCATTCCTCAGGCTTTTCTTTTGAACAGATTTTCTCTAATTTTCCCTATGTTGATAGCCATCCTACAATTCCTGCGGCTGTAGGTTCACAAACAGGGTAGACGATTCTCGAACTGAAGTGCCTGCAGGAACTGAGAAGTTAACTCAAACCATAGTAGTGGCCCTGGCTGGAGTGTAACTGGCAGGAGTGTGCTGAACTGGCTAGCACCTGCCTTATCTAACAGGCCAGCTACCATTCAGCCAGCCCCTGGCCATCACTATCATGTGGGAATGTATTCCAGGGTTGCCTAGTCTGTCTTTCTTAAAATGAACAGACAAAAAAGAGCCAGAAAACCAAATATATATATGTGTATATACACACATATATATACATACGTATAAGTATATAAGTAAATATAAAAATGTATGCACTTATTTTTATATATTTATAAATAAATAAATATACATTTGTGTGTGCATATATATATATATATATATATATTTTTTTTTTTACAGACGATTTCCAAGCTCTGCTCCCCTAATTCAAATTTTTTAAAATGCAGTCAGAACAGAACCAACTTATTTGTGAACCAGTTTTAGCCCACAGGCCACCTATTGCAACCTCTGTCATAGTTCATATGATGAGCTCAGACCGATTAAACTGTTTTAGATTCTATCATAATTTCCAAGAAAGAAACTAATACTGGCTCACTCTGGGACACAAGTCTAGCCATGACCCAGCCCCCTGGTCTGGTTGGCGGGGACAGGGTCATGTAGTACATGCCAGATAACGCTCAACTCCCTGACACCAAACTACTTCCACCCTTGGATAATAAGAACATGCTATAGAACATAATTTATGCCACTCACATGGGATTTTCAAAGTTCAACACCAAGAAATACAGAAACAACTGTATACAGATTACATATATTTTATGAACCTCAAGTTTATGGGCACATAAGATAAAACTTTTTGTTAAAAAAACCTAAATTAGCATTAATTAGGTTGCTTAATATTATTTATATGTATCAGGTTTTACCTACATTTGTCCCCCAAAGTATAGTTTATAAAATAGTTTATAAAATTCTTTACTTGTTTTTATGCCCTTAATTTTTTCTTATGTAAACTGTTTTCTTCCTAAGTAGACTGTAATTGAACCTTGAATCTATGGCTTTGCATATTGTTTGTTACTGTTCTTATTTAAAAAAAAAAAAAAGTATTTCTCCAAGATACATCATTTAAGATTTTAAAGTAAAGAGATGGTACCAGAGTCTATTTGTGCTGTTTGCCATATATACCCCTAATTTAGCACCCCATCCAATGATATTCTTAATAAATGCTGCTTAATGATGACAGTGATTATATATAGCACCCATGTCTCAAAAGTACACAGAACCTTATAAATTTCATAACATAGCTTTAGTTTTATTAGTAAGGTCAAAGCCTTAGAATGTATGTGAGTACNTTGACAATAAACTATTAAAAAAAATAATAAAATAAAATAAAATAACTTTTATCAAAAAAAAAAATGTATGTGAGTATATGAAGCTATAAAAATCACTTAGATCTCTGTTAATATGTTTTGTCCTTAAGCCTACCCTACCTGTGTTTAATAGGAAGAGTGTCCTATTGAGTGAAGTTATAGGTTGAAAGGAAACACCAAAACAAAAAAAGCCGGTTATTGGATCTCATATTTTTTCTTTAAAGTCCTCCTCAAATTGATTTTAATCTTAACATCTTAATCAAAGTCTGTAGTTTAATATTGAGACTGAATAAAAAGTGTAAAACATAAGGAAAGCTTTTCTTGATTTGATTTTCAACTAGTCTCCTCTTAGGTGCAAATAAAGGACACCCAGATTCAAGGGTCAAAATATACACTGATTCTGAAAACGGAAGATTCTGGGGATTTTTTTTAACTGTTGTATTATATATTCTTTAAGGCGGATCTAAGAAAATAAGTTAAATTCAAGAGCAGTATGTAAATATCTTCAACAAAAAATTATTAAAAGGTAAAATTTCTTTTTTACTTTTGCACTTGTTCAATATAAGGATATTAAGTTTGACCCTATAATTTTGCTCTTCTATGACTTACCACATGCTCCAGATGCAAATTTACAAATTTTATTTTNATTAAAAGGTAAAATTTCTTTTTTACTTTTGCACTTGTTCAATATAAGGATATTAAGTTTGACCCTATAATTTTTCTCTTCTATGACTTACTTACCACATGCTCCAGATGCAAATTTACAAATTTTATTTCCAAATAAATGAAGCTTCTTCAGGGATGTAAGATATTTCATCTCTTCTGGAATTTCTTCTAAAAGATTATTTCCCAGATTTAGTACCGTCAGCTGTAAACATACGTAAATTTAATGAACTCATGCATTATTCACCTTCAAACAAAAGACCCTGAATAGTCAAAGCAGTCTTGAAAAAGAAAAGCAAAGATGGGGAGCATCCACAATTCCTGACTTCAAGATATACTGCAAATCTGTAGTGATCAACACAATATGGTACTGACACAAAAACAGACACATATATCAATGGAACAGAATATAAAACCCAGAAATCGACCCACAACTATAAGGTCAACTAATCTTCAACAAAGCGGGAAAGAATGTCCAATGGAAAAAAGACAGTCTTTTCAACAAATGGTGCTGGGAAAACTGGGCAGCAACATGCCAAAAAAAAAAAAACCCAAAACTGGACCACTTTCTTATCCCATAAACAAAAATAAATTCAAAATGGACAAAAGACCTACATGTGAGACAGGAAGCAATCAAAATCCTAGAAGAGAACACAAATCTTCGACCTCAGCAACTTCTTATTAGACATGTTCCAGAGGCAAGGGAAATAAAAGCAAAAATAAACTATTGGGACTTCATCAAAATAAAAAGCTTCTGCACAGCATAGGAAACAATCAGCAAAACTAAAAGGCAACTTTCAGAATGGGAGAAGATATTTGCAAATGATGTATCAGATAAAGGATCAGTATCCAAAATATATAAAGGACTTACAAAATTCAGCACTTAAAAAACAAATAATCCAGTTAAAAAATGGGCAGAAGACATGAATAGACTTTTTTCCAAAGAAGACATTCAGATGGCTAATGGACACATGAAAAGATGCTCAACATCAGTCATCCTCAGGGAAATATGAATCAAAACTACAATGAGATAT
The DNA here is from genome assembly GCF_008692635.1 of Crocuta crocuta. Taxonomy (NCBI): domain Eukaryota; kingdom Metazoa; phylum Chordata; class Mammalia; order Carnivora; family Hyaenidae; genus Crocuta; species Crocuta crocuta. Next base: position 7,229,876 of record NW_027531285.1, on the reverse strand, counting down.
CACCTCATACCTGTCAGAATGGCTAAAATTAGTGACACAGGAAACAACAGATGTTGGTGAGGATGCAGGGAGAGGAGAATCTGCACTGTTGGTGGGAATGCAAACTAGTGCAGCCACTCTGGAAAACACTATGAAGGTTCTTCAAAAAAGTTAAATATAGGACTACACTAAGACCAGCAATTGATTCAAAGGGATGGACCCCAATGTTTATAGTAGCACTATCAATAATAGCCAATTATGGAAAGTGCCCAAATGTCCATCAACTGATGAATGGATAAAGAAGACATGGTATATATATACATATATACATATATGTATGTATACACACACACACACACACACACACACACACAATGGAATATCACTCAGCCATCAAAAAGGATGAAATCATGCCATTTGCAACAATGTGGATGGAGCTAGAGAATATTATGCTAAGCAAAATAAATCATAAAAAAGGCAAATACGATATGATTTCACTCATGTAGGATTTAAGAAACAAAACAGGTGAACATACTGGGGAAAAGTAAATATAAAGGAGACTCTTAGTTATAGAGAACAAATTGTGATTTGCTGGAGGGAGGTAAGCAGGGGGATGGGTTAAATGGGTGATGACTGGAGGAGCTTGCTTTTGATGAGAACTGGATGTTGTATGTAAGTGATTAATCACTAAATTCTACACATGTAACTAATATTACACTGTATGTTAACTAGCTGAAATTTAAATACTTGGAAAAAATTAAATTTAAAAAAATCTTGTTAGGTATATTCCATGAAAAATTAAAATGATAAGGTACAAGAAAACTGCATGTCAGAATAAAAATATTGGAATAGAAATGAGAAATGCTAGGAAGAATGTGCTGAAAATAATATAGTAATTCAAACCAGGGAAAGGGCAACTACAGTGACCACTATTAAAAATAGCATCATTATTCTTAGTTATTCTATATAAAAGTCTTTCTATTCAAAATTTATGTCTGACGATTTCTTATATGTGATACCTTACAATTTCAACATTAAAATTATTTTTATACGTATTTTAAAAAGGAGCTTTGTTGAGATTCATGTAACCTAAGAAAATGTCAGCATAATCTTAAACAATTATTTTACGTGTACCTAAAATGAGCTTTATAACTGAAGTTTATTTGAGCTTCGTGTTCAAACATCTTATGTTAATTAAAACACAATTTAATTTTTAATTAAACCACTGAACTTCATTAAAATTGTAATACAAACCTTTCCAAAGGCATTTAAAAACAGTTAATGATTCCTTCGTAATTCACTTGAGCATCTCAAAGAGTATCCTAATATTGCAACCCACAGACTCAAAACCTTTAAAAAGTTGGCAAAGGATTTATCAAGATAAGTGTACTCTTAATCCCCTTTATCTATTTCATCCCCCCCCCAACACACACACACACACACACACTTATCTTGTAAACTTATCTTGATGAGTACTGAAAAATATATAGAACCTGAATCATTATGTTGTACACCTGAAACTAATATAGCATTGTCTGTTGATTATACTTGAATTAAAGAAGAAAAAACTTGGCAAAGGGGCTCATTTCTTGAAATCAGAAATATAACCCAGGATCTGAGGTCCTCCTATCATAATGACTGGTCAGATGTAGGAAGACCCCAACACATAAGAAAGAAATATACTCCTTGATCTTCCAATCCAATATATGAGTGATACAGGATTGGTTTCTAAAAAAAGTATAATTGATTTGAAATCTAATTGTATCTTCCAAGATATAAAAAGAATTTTTTTCTTTCACTCCCAAACAGAATTTACCATTCATATTTCATTACCAACTCCAAACTTCAGAGTTTTAATATAAAAATGTATAAAAGGTATTCCTTCGGGTATAAAAAAGGAATCACAGGAGTCTTTTTTTTTTTTTAAGTAAGCTCTACACCCAAGGTGGGGCTTGAACTCACGATACTGAGATCAAGAGCCACATTCTCTATCCACTGAGCCAGCCAGGTGCCCCAGAATCATGGGAGTCTTGACAAATTAATGACTTTTACATAAGATAAGAAAAATAAGGAATTTTAGGCCAATTATGGTTTATATTTAAATNTCAACTGAGCCAGCCAGGTGCCCCAGAATCATGGGAGTCTTGACAAATTAATGACTTTTACATAGATAAGAAAAATAAGGAATTTTAGGCAAATTATGGTTTATATTTAAACATCATCTGGTATTTGATGTGGATGTATGTTAATGATTTAAATATAAAGCAGACATAGTATATTTACAATGAAATTCCATGTTCTTAGAATTCATTGAAAAAGTTTTCCCTTTATACCTGCTTTCCACTGAGAATGACCATCATGTACCATCTTGAAGGCCTCATTCTTTTGTAAAGATGAAGTTAAAATATATTCATGAAGCCAATCTAATGGAAAGATTTAATCCAGAGTCTATGACTATATTAGTTTCCTACTGGACTATAACTAATTACCACAAACTTAGTGACTTAAAATAAGACAAATTTATTATCAGATGAAATGAAATGGGCTTCACTGACCTAAAAACAAAGGGTTGACAGGGCTGCATTTCTTTCTGGAGAAAGGTAGACAGTTAAAAATGCAAGTCTAGAATTCTCTGCAATGGTCAAGAACAGAGGGTAAAATTTGAGCTTTTATCAGGCAGAAGTTATCATGTGGGATTATAAGAGATCACTGAGGGTGAGAGTATGCGGAGAAGATTGAGCCTAGCAGAAGAGGAGAAGGAATGGCCAGTTAGGTAGACAGGGAGGGGAGGGTGGGACACCTACAGCACCTGGCAGAGCAGATCTGCTTTATTGAGACAGGGTTCAGTCGTCAGGAACCGGGCTTTTCCTGTGGAGGACTTTCTCCCGCATCCTTCTGTGAGCAATTTCCCTTGGCTGCTAGGAGACACTTTACCTGGAAATGCCTGGAAGGTTATGTCACTACTCCATCTTCCCAGGGTAGCCTACATCCCATAATGGATGCAGGGATGTAACAGCCAGTCCCTTTGCCTCTGGTGCAAGGCATGTTCCAGAGCTCTGATGGGATAAGGCTGAGGATAAATTTCTCCTGAAATAACATCTTAACCTTAATTCTTTCCCTGTTCCGTTCTGCTTCCCCACACTTTTACAGGTTTATTCTGAGAGCACAGCCTTAATAAATTACAAAAATCTATGACAGGTTCTCCAAGATACATAGCATCACGGAAGCCAAGGTGAGAGAAAAAGAAAAGAAAGCGATTTTAAAAAAGAAGATACAGGTCAAATCCCAAGGGAAAGCTAAGTAAAATAAAAGCATAGAAATAACCACAGGATTTAGCAACATGAAAATCGTTAGTGACCTTTGCTGTAGGGGTGAAGTGTTAGGGAAGAAACACTGATTGAACTGGGCTGTGGAGAAAATGTGAAAAAGTGAAGATAATGGGTAGCAGACAATTCTTCTAAGAACTTTCCCTATGAAGGGATCTTAGAAAATTAGCAGGGACCTGGAGGGTTTGTTTCTTCAAAAATAAAAGATAGTATAGCTTATTGATGTGCTGATGGAAATATTTCTGCAGAGAATGAGAAACTAATGATAAAAAGAGAGGTATCAGTGCAGAATCCAAATCCTTTAGAAAGTGAAGGGCACCTGCCTGGCTCACTTGGTAGAGCATAAGATTCTTGATCTCAGTATGGTGAGTTCAAGCCCCATATTGGGTGTGGAGCCTACTTTAAAAAAAAAAATCCTTTAGACAATGAGAAGGGACATGATCCAGAGTACAAATGGGTGCTGGTCCTGCATAAGAGTAGAGACACTGAGGCTGTATGCAGGAAGGTGGAGGAGGTACATGCAGATCAGGGCCAGGGATGGATTTGAGGATAAAATATGAGGGAGTTGATGGACAGTATCTATTTTTTGAATGAAATATGAAACAAAACCATCTGCTTGGAGGAAGAGATGCAACGAGGTTCGGGGAAATGTAATTTTGAAGAGCCATCTAAGCAAATTTGGTAGGGTGGCCATGAAATTCACAGCTGGTTTTCTGAGTGAACAGCTCCAAAGATGGTATAAAGTGGGTAGATGACCCAGGAAAAGTCACCTGCTTTGGATGACACATTAAATACATGGCCCTTTGGCTAGAAAAGGCTACCATGTGAAATTCTGAGCTCCACACCAAGACTAGGACATGTAGAAAAGGAAGAGGGTTCAAGTGAAAACCTCAAGATTTAAAGGATTCCAGTGTTAACACTAAGATAGAGTGAATGGACTTATTCTTGATAGAATAGAGTAACTAAAGGAAGATTCAGTTATGACCTATGAATTCATAAAGGTATCTTAAAGAAAGGGGTTATATTCTGTCACCAGAACAAATATGTCAGAAGTTCAGCCTAGATTACATAATTTATACAGAAGTTCCAGAGAAACTGTAGCAGAACTGAATTACCTGTGACAAACACCTCAGGACCCAACCTAAATGGTCTGTTAATTCAATCATATATATTATGTGTCCATTTTGTGCATGGTATTCTGAGTACTAGAGTGACAAGGACACCCACGGTCTCTCTCCCATAGTGCTTATATGTTGGGACATGGGACAGACAACAAATAAGTAAACAAGTAATTTCTGTTAGTTTCAAGGGCTTCATATAAAAAAAAGAAAACAAGATAATCGGTTGGAAAGTACTCAAGTCCAGAGCAGGTCATTAGAGAAGACTTCCCTGAGGTGATGTTTGAGCTAAGCTAATTGGGATGTCTTGATAATTGTTTGAGGTGAGGTATTTGAGATACCCTGACAAGGTTGTTCCAAATGGTGCTCTATCACAAAGGGTTTCAAAAATACCAGGCATCATCTTGGTGGCTCAGTCAGTTGAGCATCCGACTTTGGCTCAGATCATGATTGCATGGCTCATGAGTTTGAGCCCCACATCAGGCTCTCTGCTGTCAGCACAGAGCCTCCTTTGGATCCTCTGTCCCCCTCTTTCTCTCTGCTCCTTCCCCACTTGTGCTCTCTTGCTCTCAGAATAAATAAATAAACTTGAAAACAAAACAAAACAAAGCCAGGCATCCAGAAAGAGCACATGCAGTGTTTCTCTGTTATGGGTAGTTCCTGAGGGAGGACTTAGTTATATAAGAGATAGTTACCAGATAAGTTTGAAACTTCAGTTACTTCAATAATTATCTATAATGAAGTTTCTGTTGGTATGTTCAGAGTATAATGCTCATGTCCTTTGGAAGCTAGCATATGGCCATAGATTAAAATTCAGACACCATTGCTATGAAATGGTTTCCTGTGGACCTATGGCCAGGGAATTAGAGAAACTTATAACCAGGAAGAACTTTTTTAAGTCACCTAGTGCAGCATATAAAATGCAAGTGGGCAACTATATACCTTCCTCATGCACACACTCAGTACATGCAGCACACTCAGCAGTTCTCATATTTGTTACAAAGTGTTATTTACTTATTATACTTTTTTTGTTTGTCAGACTGTCTGTAAATTCTATCTAATTCTTCCCATGGCAAACATAAAAAATAGCTTTGTTTTCTCTCCTCTCTCCCACATAATAATCTTTCAAATATTTGAAGATTGCCATCATATTCCCCCTGAATTTGTTCCATTCTTCCTTAACCATTTCCCTCAGGACTTAATTTCCAAGACTTAATTTCCCCTCACTGTCCAGCTCACTGTCTAATTTGTGTAAGTACCCCTCTCTGGAAACACAGTGCCTAGGATGAGAAAGAAAATGTAATCTCATAGCAAAGCTGCTGGTGAGATCACAGAATCTGCCTCGGGCAGATGACTGCACTTCTATTAATGCAGCTCAACGCAGCATACGCCCTTCCAGCAGCAGGGCACATTGTTGCTGCATAATAATTTTGTGCGTGCCCATCAAAAACCCACTGCCAAAAAGAAAAATTGTGAAGGAGATAACCCACATCTGGGATTTGTGCAAGTGAATTCTTTTCTTAAATGTAGGAATTTATAATTATCCCTGTAAAAATTGCATCTTGTTGGTTTTGGCTCAAAAGACATCTCATGTGAATGTAATGTTGTCACTTTCTGAATTCAGAGTCTGAAACTGGACAGTGTCAGTGGGCATGCTAGATCTGTTTATCCCATCCCCATTTTGATTAATGTACCCGCCATTCTTGTAATCCTACTGTGACCAAACTTTGGAATCACCTAGAACTTCTTTCTCTCTCTACACCCAAATTCAGTCAGTTACCATTCCTATTCTCAAAATTCCTTTTAGATGCATCTTTTTCAGCTGTATCTCATTGAAACCACCCTAAAACTATAATCATTACTTCATGCCTATAGCATTACATAGCCAAAGAATGTAAAGAATGGAATGTGTATATAATGGAATATAATGGAATATGTATATAATCCTACTAGATTATATACAAACAGCTGCCATGGCAGTCCATGAAGAATTACCCTACCCAATATGTCCTAGATGTTTTCAATCTCTCTGCAGCCTCTTCTAAATCTTGGTGTACTTGCCTGAAATAGTGTCTGTCTTTTCCTATATTTGATTTGATTTATTTGATTGCATAGGCATACTCATACCTCTGAGTTACAGCCTGTCTGTGACCCATCTTAAAATAGATGGATATGTTTCCTCTTACATCTTGGATGTGAGGTAAGCATCTCAGTGTCACTAATCCAGTGTCACTAGATTATAGAATCCAGGTTTAATGTGTAGCAATGTTTGCATAAATAGGAGAGATGAGGCCAAGAAATTTGAGAAGAAAAAATACTGATTAACTTATTAATGACAATACTAATGACTAACATTTAAATAGAATTTAATATGTGTGGAACACTGTGCCAGGCAGCCTCGTACATTCCTCATGTAGACTTCATAATACCCTTGATTTTACAGAACAGGTATCTCACATCCAGGCATGATTTATGCTGAAATAATGTAGATTCACTCTATGGCCTATATTCCTAACTTCTGCACTACACTGTACGGTGTAAGGTGCTGATATTTTTAAAACAAATTTAGTATTGTTCAGAATGATCATATATATGCACATGTACATAATGTATACATTGATTCACACACACATACAATGGAGTTGTCTTGTATGCAGTATGTGAAATTCTCATTTTAAATATTCTTATTCTGTTGGTGCTCACATTCTTTAGTCAGTATTGTATATTAGGCAACGCAATAGGATTTGGAGACCATCTGCTATGCAATTTCAGGCAAGTCAAATGCCCATGTCTCTGTTTCTTCCTTCCTTCCTTCCTTCCTTCCTTCCTTCCTTCCTTCCTTCCTCTTCCTATCTTTTTTTCTTTTCTCTCTCTCTTTTTTCTCTCTTTCTTTCTTTCTCTTTCCTTCTTTCTCTTTCTTTTTTTCTGTCTTTCTCTTTCTATCTTTATTTTCTCTCTCTCTTTTTTCTCTCTCCCTTTCTCTCTCCCTTTCTTTCTTTCTTTCTTTCTTTCTTTCTTTCTTTCTTTCCTTCTTTCTTTCTAAATGGGGATAGGGTGTCTGGCTTGCTCAGTCGGTAGAGCATATGAGTCTTGATCTTGGGGTTGCAAGTTCAAACCCCACATTGGATGTACAGATTACTTTAAAAATATGGCAATACGAGTGTCTACTTTTCAGGGCTGTTTTAAGGATTGGAGACAATATAATAAAGTGCCTGGAAAATAGCAGATATTATGAAATGCTCAATATAGTCTTCTAGATCCAGAAGAAGACCATGGTACAAAATGTTGGACAGGCCTGTGCTGGAAATTCAGTAGGTGCTTCATCTATATATGTTGGCACTTCCATTCAGCTTTCAAATTTTAAACCTGTTTTCTTAATGATTTGTAACTCATTTTTTCAAAGTTTTCTAAATTCAGAGCCACTTTTTAAAATTGAAATAGAATTGACATATAACATTTTATAAGTTTAAGGTGTATATTGTTGATTTGATACATATACATATTGCGATATGATTACCACCATCACTTTAGCTGATACCTCTATCATGTCACATAATTATCATCTTTCTTTTCTTGTGCTAGGAACAGTTAAGATCTAGTNTATTTTTAAAACAAATTTAGTATTGTTCAGAATGATCATATATATGCACATGTACATAATGTATACATTGATTCACACACACATACAATGGAGTTGTCTTGTATGCAGTATGTGAAATTCTCATTTTAAATATTCTTATTCTGTTGGTGCTCACATTCTTTAGTCAGTATTGTATATTAGGCAACGCAATAGGATTTGGAGACCATCTGCTATGCAATGTACTAGATATGTGATTTCAGGCAAGTCAAATGTCCATGTCTCTGTTTCTTCCTTCCTTCCTTCCTTCCTTTCTTTCTTTCTCTTCCTATCTTTTTTTCTTTTCTCTCTCTCTTTTTTCTCTCTCTCTTTCTTTCTCTTTCCTTCTTTCTCTTTCTTTTTTTCTGTCTTTCTCTTTCTATCTTTATTTTCTCTCTCTCTTTTTTCTCTCTCCCTTTCTTTCTTTCTTTCTTTCTTTCTTTCTTTCTTTCTTTCTTTCTTTCTTTCTTTCTTTCCTTCTTTCTTTCTAAATGGGGATAGGGTGTCTGGCTTGCTCAGTCGGTAGAGCATATGAGTCTTGATCTTGGGGTTGCAAGTTCAAACCCCACATTGGATGTACAGATTACTTTAAAAATATGGCAATACGAGTGTCTACTTTTCAGGGCTGTTTTAAGGATTGGAGACAATATAATAAAGTGCCTGGAAAATAGCAGATATTATGAAATGCTCAATATAGTNCTGTCTGTAAATTCTATCTAATTCTTCCCATGGCAAACATAAAAAATAGCTTTGTTTTCTCTCCTCTCTCCCACATAATAATCTTTCAAATATTTGAAGATTGCCATCATATTCCCCCTGAATTTGTTCCATTCTTCCTTAACCATTTCCCTCAGGACTTAATTTCCAAGACTTAATTTCCCCTCACTGTCCAGCTCACTGTCTAATTTGTGTAAGTACCCCTCTCTGGAAACACAGTGCCTAGGATGAGAAAGAAAATGTAATCTCATAGCAAAGCTGCTGGTGAGATCACAGAATCTGCCTCGGGCAGATGACTGCACTTCTATTAATGCAGCTCAACGCAGCATACGCCCTTCCAGCAGCAGGGCACATTGTTGCTGCATAATAATTTTGCGCGTGCCCATCAAAAACCCACTGCCAAAAAGAAAAATTGTGAAGGAGATAACCCACATCTGGGATTTGTGCAAGTGAATTCTTTTCTTAAATGTAGGAATTTATAATTATCCCTGTAAAAATTGCATCTTGTTGGTTTTGGCTCAAAAGACATCTCATGTGAATGTAATGTTGTCACTTTCTGAATTCAGAGTCTGAAACTGGACAGTGTCAGTGGGCATGCTAGATCTGTTTATCCCATCCCCATTTTGATTAATGTACCCGCCATTCTTGTAATCCTACTGTGACCAAACTTTGGAATCACCTAGAACTTCTTTCTCTCTCTACACCCAAATTCAGTCAGTTACCATTCCTATTCTCAAAATTCCTTTTAGATGCATCTTTTTCAGCTGTATCTCATTGAAACCACCCTAAAACTATAATCATTACTTCATGCCTATAGCATTACATAGCCAAAGAATGTAAAGAATGGAATGTGTATATAATGGAATATAATGGAATATGTATATAATCCTACTAGATTATATACAAACAGCTGCCATGGCAGTCCATGAAGAATTACCCTACCCAATATGTCCTAGATGTTTTCAATCTCTCTGCAGCCTCTTCTAAATCTTGGTGTACTTGCCTGAAATAGTGTCTGTCTTTTCCTATATTTGATTTGATTTATTTGATTGCATAGGCATACTCATACCTCTGAGTTACAGCCTGTCTGTGACCCATCTTAAAATAGATGGATATGTTTCCTCTTACATCTTGGATGTGAGGTAAGCATCTCAGTGTCACTAATCCAGTGTCACTAGATTATAGAATCCAGGTTTAATGTGTAGCAATGTTTGCATAAATAGGAGAGATGAGGCCAAGAAATTTGAGAAGAAAAAATACTGATTAACTTATTAATGACAATACTAATGACTAACATTTAAATAGAATTTAATATGTGTGGAACACTGTGCCAGGCAGCCTCGTACATTCCTCATGTAGACTTCATAATACCCTTGATTTTACAGAACAGGTATCTCACATCCAGGCATGATTTATGCTGAAATAATGTAGATTCACTCTATGGCCTATATTCCTAACTTCTGCACTACACTGTACGGTGTAAGGTGCTGAGTATTTTTAAAACAAATTTAGTATTGTTCAGAATGATCATATATATGCACATGTACATAATGTATACATTGATTCACACACACATACAATGGAGTTGTCTTGTATGCAGTATGTGAAATTCTCATTTTAAATATTCTTATTCTGTTGGTGCTCACATTCTTTAGTCAGTATTGTATATTAGGCAACGCAATAGGATTTGGAGACCATCTGCTATGCAATTTCAGGCAAGTCAAATGCCCATGTCTCTGTTTCTTCCTTCCTTCCTTCCTTCCTTCCTTCCTTCCTTCCTTCCTTCCTCTTCCTATCTTTTTTTCTTTTCTCTCTCTCTTTTTTCTCTCTTTCTTTCTTTCTCTTTCCTTCTTTCTCTTTCTTTTTTTCTGTCTTTCTCTTTCTATCTTTATTTTCTCTCTCTCTTTTTTCTCTCTCCCTTTCTTTCTTTCTTTCTTTCTTTCTTTCTTTCTTTCTTTCTTTCTTTCTTTCTTTCTTTCCTTCCTTCCTTCCTTCCTTCTTTCTTTCCTTCTTTCTTTCTAAATGGGGATAGGGTATCTGGCTTGCTCAGTCGGTAGAGCATATGAGTCTTGATCTTGGGGTTGCAAGTTCAAACCCCACATTGGATGTACAGATTACTTTAAAAATATGGCAATACGAGTGTCTACTTTTCAGGGCTGTTTTAAGGATTGGAGACAATATAATAAAGTGCCTGGAAAATAGCAGATATTATGAAATGCTCAATATAGTCTTCTAGATCCAGAAGAAGACCATGGTACAAAATGTTGGACAGGCCTGTGCTGGAAATTCAGTAGGTGCTTCATCTATATATGTTGGCACTTCCATTCAGCTTTCAAATTTTAAACCTGTTTTCTTAATGATTTGTAACTCATTTTTTCAAAGTTTTCTAAATTCAGAGCCACTTTTTAAAATTGAAATAGAATTGACATATAACATTTTATAAGTTTAAGGTGTATATTGTTGATTTGATACATATACATATTGCGATATGATTACCACCATCACTTTAGCTGATACCTCTATCATGTCACATAATTATCATCTTTCTTTTCTTGTGCTAGGAACAGTTAAGATCTAGTCTCCTAGCAACTTTATAGTTTATAACACAATTATTATTGACTATAATCACTATGCTGTGCACTAACTCTCCATGACTTACTTATCTACTACTTCCTAGTTTATACCTTTCAACAATGTATCCCCAGCCCCTAGCCTCTGGTAGACACCACTCTCTTCTCTCACCACCACTTTTCAATGACATTTTCAGGGAAGAGAAAAATGTTGGCTACAGAATAATGACTTTCTGTTAAATTGTTAATTTTGATGGGGGGAAATTTTTTTATTGTTTCTAGTGATCATGTGCTTTAGGATTTTGTTCCCTTTAAACTATCACTGTACCTTAGTTCTCCAATTATTATTACAATAGGTTCTGTACTTACTCCTTCCCTTGGTATATACCACCTTCCCCAGAAAGCTACCTTCCTTTTGTAGATGCATAGCACTGTGTGCTTTCTTTCTTTCTTTTTTTTTTATGTTTATTTATTTTTAAGAGAGACAGAGACAGAGCAGGAGAGGGGCAGAGAAAGACAGAGACACAAAATCTGAAGCAGGCTCCAGCCTCTGAGCTGTCAAACTCATGAGCCATGAGATCATGACCTGAGCTGATGTCAGACACTTAACCAACTGAGCCACCCAAGGGCCCCAAGCAGTAAGTGCTTTCTATGATCAATTATTATCTTCTCCTTTATTTTGTAGTGATTCTTGTATATATCTTACCTTTACTATTAAGTTGAAAATTTTGCAATAACAGGGTCTCTATGTGATAGTGTCTAGAATAGAATAGCTGCTCAATAAACATTAGTTGAATGTTGCTTGCTTAGATCATTTCTTCAAGCTAATGGTTCACACTGTGGGTGGAGTATTCATATGGCTCTACATCTACCAAAATCAAGTATCTGTTGAGCTCAATCAGCTCCAGTCTTCCCATCTTGATTTTATTCCTTCTAACGGGGTGCATTCTAGCCATCTGCCTAGTCATACTAACTCATATACTCATTTCTTATGATATAAGACCTATCATATGTATGCCTAGAATTTGCACCAGGAAACTTCTCCTAACATTAAATATACTGTGCTTGTAGCTATTAATTACCACTGGTAAACTTCGTGCTATTTATTGTGTCTTTCAATTGTTTATTTGATTTTTAAAATAATATCTATGACTAACTTAAATAAAAACATTTTTAAATGTATAAAAAAGGGATGCCTGGGTGGCTCATTTGGTTGAGCGTCTGGCTTTCAGCTCAGGTCATGATCTCGCAGTTCATGAGTTTGAGCTCCACCTCGGGCTCTGTGCTGACAACTCAGAGCCTGGAGCCTGTCTTCGGATTCTGTGTCTCCCTCTGTCTCTGATCCTCCCCTGCTCATGCTGTCTCTCTCTCTCTCTCTCTCTCTCAAAAATAAATAAAACATTAAAAAAATTTTAATAAAATTTAAAAAATAAAAGTGTGAAAAACAGGTTTTTTTTAATCTGGACATCTTTTTGAACTAAATCATGCTTGATGATACTATCTTGGAATGAGCTGTTAGATCAACTTACCTATAACATGTATATGTATATGTTTGCTCTGGTATGTGACTATTAGTCACATATTATTATTATATGACTATTAGTCACATATTATTAGTATTATTAGTATAATAGTGAATATTCCCATTCACTGTATCTAAGTAGTATATGATATAATGTCAAGTTTTATAAACTCTTTAATAAAAGTAACTTAATCAAATTAATGAGAGAAGACTAACAGAATTTTTACATTTTTTAATAATGTGTATGGCCAAGGCCTATCAGGGAGGGTGGCATCATGGCTCATCCTGCTAATTCTTATAAATGCCTTTTTTTTTTTAAAGGATCTATGGCATTTTTAAAACCACAGTTCAATACAATTGCCAAATGTTTCTTCTAAGTCCACCTATTCTGGAAAGAATTTGTTTATTTGAGTAAGTTTACAGATTTCAAAACTATTATTTAATTTCACAGAAACTTCTTAATACACAAAGTCATATTTCTCAAAACAATTGTAATTTCATTGAAAGAGAGGCAAAGGTTCTAAGGTCCAACATGGCATCTAATCTCTAGAAATCCCTGCAACCTTTAAGCACTATCCCCATAGAGCGCCCCAAGTTTAAATCCAGTGTCATGGAATTGGCAAGACTTACTCACTCAATATAAGAAGGACTCTCTGATTAGCCTTCATAGTAAAATCATTAACAAAGCATTACCTGTTAGCATCCTGTCAGAAGCTTCTTAAGGAAAGAATACAGAATAGACACGAGTTTCAAATTATCAGAAAAGGAGAATTACAACACAAAACTGACATCCAATTAAAAACATAAAACCTGAAGTGTTTGGAAGAACAGAGCATTAGGGTATCTGAGTGAGGGCAGGAGCTAAAATTTTCTAAGTAACCAGTATGGTATGGCATTCTGTACAAGGTAATGTTAATACCTTTTATTTAGGTACCTTTAGGGTAAGAGCTAAAATTTTCTAAGTAAACAGTATGAAAGCATTCTATACAAGGTAATATTAATAGCAACCTTAGGTGCTAAGAATAATAAAGTGTGATTTAGAGATGAGACAAGTTGGGCATGGAGATAATGTGAGTTGATTCACCTTACCCAGCCAGCAAGTGACAGAAGAGGCTGAGTCTCTTCTAGAGGCTGACTGCCTCTAGGAGAGGAAGCTGAAGTTCCAGAAAGGGTGCAAGAGGCTTAACACAGGCTTGGGTGACAAAGCAGATACAAATGATTAGAGTAAAGGAGCTTGGGGAGAAGAAACTCCCCACATGCCTCTGTACCTGGACAGATGAAGTAAAGCAGGAAAATCAATCTCTGTTTGATGGAAAAACCAGGCTTAGAAAACAGAGGCATTAACTACTTGATGGAGGAATAAGAGATATCCAGTGGATAAGAACAGAAGAAAGGATAGCACTGCTGACAAACAGTACAGATGACATCAGCTCCCTTCTGTTGTCCTAGGCTTAGAGAGTGAGACCCAGGACACCCAAGGAGGGAGAGAGGGAAGTCTTTGCATGTGCCATCCCTCCTGTGCTCCTTTGCATGACCCATCCTCCGGATCTTAACTCCATTGCACTCCTCAGGACCACCTTCTCTTAATTTTCTGACTAGCCATGCTCATAGCACAGCATAATTCTCCTTCATGGGACTTCTCAAAATTGCAATTTTATATCTATATTTTTGATTGCCTTTCCCACTAAACCTGAGAACAAGGACATGTGGATGTTTTTGTTCCTTTTTATATTGCCCAAATCCAGCATGGTGCCTCATCCATGGAAGGCACACATAACTCTTTGCTGAACGTGGAAAGGAAGGGTGGATGGAAGGAAGCAAGCAAGTAAGCGAGGGAGGAGGGTCAGAGGCAGAAAGGAAGTTGATTGTGTTAGGGGTCATCAAGGAAGACAGTGAAAACGGAAAAAAGAGGGACTAGGAGCGCAATAACAAATCTGCAAACCACCCAACCCTGCTTAGAGTTGGCCTCATTTACTGTCAACTGTTTATGGTCAAATAAAAAACTCCGGTAGACCGTATCTCTGTTCTGGGAAGCCACACATGTGAGCCTCATAAAGGAATATTACTGTACCACCATCAGACCTTACAGTGCATGTCAACAGTTTTACACATAATTAGAGATGATGGCTATTTGTTTCTCTGGGGATTTTAAAACTATGGCTGATTTACCTATGAGGGAACTTTGTTCCTAGGTGATGCCATAATTATGATAAAACTGTGTTTGGTTAAGCTGAACTCTGAAAATGGCTTCCATCCCATTCCGCTCAAGTCTACATTATATGGTTTACTAGGTGCCAGGCACTAGGAACAAGACAAGGTCACTGCCCTCAAGAGTTATAAAATGCTTCTTTGAAAACTGTTGATATCCCAGGACTTCATCAGTCACAGACCAAATGCATTCACCATGAATTATAGGGCTTTAAGTTATTTTGTTTTCATGTCATCAGAAGTGATTTAATTTTCCAAAGTTTCACTAGCCAAATAAGCAAAGAGAGAAGAAATACAATCTACATTTTCTAAAGAAACTCCTCCCACTTTGCCCTTGTTGCCAGTTACACTATAATGGTAATACTAATCATAACAGCAACTATAACTTAATTGAAAAGTTCCTATATGCCAGATATTGAGCTTTACATATGTTAACATTCAACCTAATCCTCAAACAAGAAGATAAGGTCCATGTGTTTTTCACATTTATATCCTTGGAACCTACACAGCCCCAAGAAGATGAATGGTAAATATTTGTGAAAAGAATGCATATGTAAACAAATGGAAAGTGAGGACAATCCATGTAGCGTTCAAACCTGCCATTTTTCGGCAACCCAGTTTTTGTCTTTAGGGACTACAAATTGAACGCCACACCCTGGTAAATTTCACACTAAGTATAAAAATAATGAAACTGTAGACCTGAAAGCAACCTTGAAAGAGACCTCATTTTCTAGATGTAGTCACTGGTTGAGTGACCTCAACAAGTGACTTAACCTCTTACCAAACCATACATTTTATTTAACAGTATGAGGGTAATAACTTTCTTGAAGAGTAACGGAAGTGACTTAACCTCTTACCAAACCATACATTTTATTTAACAGTATGAGGGTAGTAACTTCCTTGAAGAGCAACAGAATTCCTAGCATTGTGCCTGGCTCTCAAGAAATGATTGATGTTGTTACTCTATTTGATAACATGTTATGGGTGCTGAAATTTAAAAGTATTATTTTTGTTTCAGGAACTTAAAAAATATCAGGACTATTCTCATGTTTTTTATTTTGTGGAAAACTGACCAAAAATCAGAACATTGAGGCAAAGTGGACTTCCTATGATGATAAAATAAAAAGGCTAGTCCAAAAAGCAAGCTCAGTATAGAACCCCACCCCCCCAATGTAGTAGGGGGACACTTTCAATAATTTCTAGTAAAAGGTAGGATCTGAAGCAATACAAGAAAGAGTTCAAGCTAACTTTTGAAAAATACATTCAGGGATTTTATAGAAAATGGTTAGAATAAAAAAATCCTATCTTACAACTGTGACACACATATCACCAGGTTATAAAGATCACAAGGACACTTTGCGGCTTGGATCATTCCTCAACATTTGGACTTGAACTCCACAATACGCCCTGCCTGCCTCCTCTACAGTGCTCTTCTCCTTAGCACTGATCACTGCCTCATGTCCTGTTTGTTTTGCTTCTTTGTTTCTTACAGCTCTTCTGTCTGGAATGGAAGCTCCATGAAGGCAGAGATTTTCACCTATTACTGAATTACCAGTCCCTAGCACCTGACACACAGATGGTGCTCAATACTTCTGTGTGGATTGAGTAAATGAGGGCAGAAGTTGAGACCCATGGGGATTAAGCACCTTTTATTTGCTGGTAAGTGGCTGAACCAGTTAAGATATCCAGGACTTCCAAATACTCCTCCAGGGCCAGTGGCCCCTCTTACCTCTCTCTTTCCAGAAACTATCATCTGTCCTTTCAGTTAGAGATTGTGGGAATGACTATGCAGTATTTCTGAACTGTATGAACAGTTGATATCTTTTGAAGGTTTCTAGCACATTTTATTCGAGCTGCTTCTAGAACTCCCATTATAAAGGGGAGATTGAAGGGTGCCTAGGTAGCTTAGTCAGTTGAGAGTCTGACTCTTGCTTTCAGCTGGAGTCATAGTCTTGGGGTTCATGGGTTTGAGCCCCACATTGGGCTCATGTGCTGGCAGCTTGAAGCCTACTTAGGATCCTCTCTCTGCCCCTCCCCAACTCACTCGCTTGTACAGGTGCGTGCTCTCTCTCTCTCTCAAATAAATAAATAAACTTAAAAAAAATAAAGGAGAGATTGATTTTTTTCAAAATTCCACAACTGTGGATACTCAATATGGGAAAATTGCTAACTCATGAATAGCTAAACAATGCCATTAGCCTGAATCTGACTTGTAAAGTGCTTTAAAGATAGACTGCAATAGGAGCGCTTCGGTGGCTCAGTTACACGCCCAACTCTTGATTTCAGCTCAGGTCATGATCAATAACTAACTAAATAAATAAACAAACAAACTGTAAAAAAAAAAAAAAGAAATAAAAAGGAGACCACAAGAAACCTAGTTTCTAAGGACTGAGTTTAGTCAGCCCCCTATTTAAGGAAATTGTGAGTTAATAGAAGTCAAAACTTTAGGGGCTCTCATGAATAGAAGGATAAGGAGGTAAGTACTGGGGGAGCCACAAGAAGACAAACTAATGATAATCAGACCCAGGCTTTTTTTCCCTGAGGAAATATATTTTATAGTCTGTAATTTTTAACTAAACAACTGTTAACAAAATATGAGGGAAGAGTACATGTTTTCAGATACACAAAGAGTTCAAAAAATTGAACTACCACATACCCAGACTAGGATGGTATCTGAAGACTTACTTCTTTTTTTATTTAATTTTTTAATATTTATTTATTTTTGAGAGACAGAGTGCAAGCAAGGGAGGCGCAGAGACAGAGGGAGACACAGAATCCAAAGCAGACTCCACGCTCTGTGCTGTCAGCGCAGAGCTGGATGTGGGGCTCAAACTCAATGAACCTCGAGATCATGACCTGAGCTGAAGTTAGATGCTTAAATTAACCAACTGAGCCACCCAGGCGCCTCATCTGAAGACTTACTTCTACAAAATAAGAAAGGAAACCAAGAAAGAGGAAAAAAGGGGCCACAGGAAACAGTGGATCCAACTCAGGAGAACCACAAAGGGATGCCCTAGATTGACAGTGTCCAGAGAACCTACGTAGTGATCAGCTTAGATGGGGGCAGGAGAATGGAGGCTCCTGCAGGGAAGTCACTCAAGGAAAAACACATTTGATAGAATATGTAACATAACCAAGTTTGAAATAAAATGAGGCCACAGCAAAGGCAAAAGACACAAGAATGAAAGAAAGGCAATTGGAAACTCCAAGGGAACAAAAATGGTATATGAGAAAGAAGATATAATCATAATATACTAATTGATTCTGTGTGAATAATACTTAATTATTAATGATATACATTTTAGAATTGTCCAAGAGACAAAATAAATATTTACCCACAGTTATAACTGAATATACTGTAAATGCTATACATGTTATAAAAGTAACAGGTTTAGGGGCACTTGGATGACTCAAGTCAGTTAAACATCCTACTCTTGATTTTGGCTCAGGTCATGGTTTGTGAGTTCGAGCTCCACATTGGGCTCTGTGCTGACAGTGCAGAGCCTGCTTGGGATTCTCTCTCTGCCCCTACCCGGCTTGCTCTCTCTCTCTCTCAAAATAAATAAATAAACTAAAAAAAAGTTTTTTTAAGTAACCAATTTAAAATTTTTGGTAGGGAAGAGGGAAGGAGAGCTGAAGATGGATTAGAGATGCTAACATTGTCATGCTACAAAGTGGGGATAAAGAGAGACTGTAGTTGGGAAAAGTAGAAATGAAGGTGCAGTAATATTAAGTTTAAAATATAGCCATGAAGAAACTAAATACATTGTATTTGGAAGAATGAATATCAGTAACATCTAAAATGGACAATTCAAGGAAAAACGATGAGTGAAAACTGGTTATATATGGGGATCAGAACTGGAGATGGGGAAGAGTGGGACAGAAGATAGTAACTTTTTATTAGAAGCCTTTTGTGTTTTTTTATCTTGAAACAATGCACTGTGGTACTTTAATGGAAAAAATATCAAGTGAAGGGAGAAGATTAGCTCACGGCTCAGTCAAATCCTAAATTCTTTTGCACAGAAACTCCTCTCTCCTATCAAAAAAGTCCAAATCCTCATCCTGTAACCCAAAAATGCACTTCTGGAAATTACCGTTAAAGGGGGGAGTTTGTATGACCCTATTTTTGGCAAAGACTCGACCACAGATTACAAGTTCAAATAATATTATGAACCTAAAAGGAAATGAGGTAGATGAAGATAAGAAAATAGGTGGGGTTTTATTGTTTGTTTTTTGTCTGTCTGTTTGTTTGTTTTTGTAACTCTGAACTCAGAGCTAAGGAACTGCAATGAATTTACTGTTTATAGGTTCTTTCAGTGCTTGGTAATTAGGTTAGAAGTGAACAAAAAGAAAACTGGAAGTTAATATAACCCTTGCTTTCTCCCAACCTCAAGATTTCTAGCAGCTGAAGTTTCACATTGTTGGGTAGAAATGTTTAACACAGGCATCTGGGATTCATTCGTGTCAACTGTTGCTCTTTAAGAAGCGTATTCTTTATTTAAAATACTAACCTCGTAAAGACTGCTTCAGAAGAAATGAAGGTCTCTTCCTTCCCATTCCCTGACGATACTCCCACTTCAAAGTTCAGCCTGCTCTAGGGCATTGAAAACGAACCCCTTTCCTACAACCCAAAATCCTCTTCATATACAATAAAAAGCTTATTTGCAAAAGCTTCAGGATAGTCCCCAAGGTGAACAGCACCTCTGGGATGCTGCATCTCACTTCCAGATGGAGCCCCCAAGGTAGACAAAGAGATCCAGTTTCCCAACCCTTTTCCAGATGACAGCCTCCAGAAAGATGAGTATGGCAGAGACCTAATCCTCTGATTCCACATGTGGGCCAAAGAGCACATGAATAAATTGAAGCATCTCCCCTGCCATATGCAATCCCCTAAGGGAGAAAGCTTTTTGATGCCTCTCCAATAATACTCCACAGTAAGTTTCCCTGGAGCAAAGTCTCCAGAGATCAAAGCCTTATTTTTCTTCTACCTCTTTTCTCTCTTCCTGTTTTCCAAACTCAGTCCAAAAAGATATGCTATTCCTCACCTGGTTCAAGGTGCTTATCTCTGAGCACACCTTGGGAATTTGGTTATTCTGAAGGTTTAGAGTCTTGAGGCCAGGCAGTTTATCTAATGCTGAGGGCATCTTTGTAATCTTCTTCCCACTTAAAGTAAGAATCTTAGTGTTTTTACCACCTCTCAGTGCCCTTACTAACATCTTTTCAGTCATGGCCTTAGGAAAGAAAAAGAAAAAGGAGAAGGTAATCACTAGGGATCTTTATTGTGCATCTTTAGAACCTCTAATGACAGAATTAGTGTGTCATGGAAACGAAAACATTCTGAGATGTACCATGTTGAAGACAGGAGGCATCAGATAGTTTCCTATGTAAATGGTACAGATAGGAAACAGCTGATTCTTCATTTAAAGCAGTTTTTTTTACAAGATGAGCCTACGATACCTTATGCCAGAGACATGGATGTTATCAGACTAATGAGATTACATCAAAAGGACACAGAAACCAATTTCTAGGGACTCCCATTGGTCTAAAATGGAAAATTTGAGGGTCATAAAGAATAATCTAGAGTAAAACACATGAAAATACATTGAAATCTAAGAGTTCATAATGGTATTTTAAAAATAAAAGAAATGTGTTGATTACATAGGGATTGCTAGGGAACCAACTCATTCATAAGTCTGAAAATTGATAAATGAAAAAAATGAAGAATTCTGCTTTTCCAGTACAAAGTGCATGTTAGTGTAACCTAATAGTTAACAAAATTCCTATTCAAAGAAAAATTGAAGCTAGGAAGGAAAAATTGATATAGGAAAATTACCATTTTTGCAAATCCTAATGAAATAACAAATCTAAGAAAATATCATAATTGGATGCTGAGAGCATTAGGTATGAGGTTGGTGAGAACTTATGAGTAAGAAATCAGGCTAATAACATACATCCCTAATCAATTTTAGCATTACTACAATTGAGACAGTCTGTTATAATTCTCATGACATGATGCAATAAAAAGTACTCAGTACCACCTATGAAATATTATTGCTTAAAAATCAAACCTGAACCTAATCATATGTCCAGATCTAACTACCATTTACAGAAAATATGAGGTTGGGAGAACAAGCTTGAATTCATCTCAGGGAAGCAGTGAGCTGAATCTAGAACATGAGAAATTCTACAGGGCAAATGACACAAGGTCTGACCAACAAATCAGTGGTATTAAAAAAAAAAAAAAGGAGGAAAAACTGTCACGAAATAAATGAGACAAGAGAAATAACAGCTAAATGCAGTATGTGAACCTTGTTTGATTCTGATTTGAGTAAAAATATTGTGGTGCCATTTGGGGAAATGTGATCACCGACAGGGTATTCGATGTAGGAATTGCTAATTCCGTTATCTGTCATAATGGCATGCTGGTAGTGTTCTTAAAATGTACTTAACATCTAGATGCACCTGAAATTTGCAGGTGAAATGACATGATGTCTTGAATTTTCTTTAAAATTACTGGGGTGTGAGTGAAAGAAACCGATCAAACTTAATTGGTGCTCCATAATGGGTACATATGAATACAGTATGCTATTCTCATTACTCAAATAAAAGATTAGGACAAAGACAAAAATAACAGGAACAGGGAAGAGCTGAAACCAGTGGTATCTGATTACTACTAGAACTCCACTTGAGGGGCTCTGGGGTTTCTCAGTCACTTAAGCAACCAACAATTGGTTTCAGCTTCAGTCATGATCTTGCAGTTCATGAGTTTGAGCCTAAAGTCAGGCTCTGCGCTGACGGCACGGAACCTGCTTGAGATTCTCTCTCCCTCTCTCTCTGCCCCTCCCTGCTCTCATTCTCTCTCCTTCTCTCTCAAAATAAATAAATAATAAAACACTCCATTTGAGCCAGTTATGAGGCTTGGAGGCATTTGGGTTATTTGGTTTACATAAATAAATATGCCTATTTTAGTTGTCAATTTCCAAAAACTTGAACACTATAAAATATACTGCAGTGAAAGTATTCAGAACACAGTTCAATCTTTTCTTTGTCATTCACAAATCACTTTATTCAACAAATATTTAGGGAGCACCTACTATGTGTTCTATACTGTCCCAAGCCCTGGAGAAAAAAAATTCATTAAAAGACAAAAATCCCTCTCTCAGTGAAATTACATTTTAGTAGGTGGAGAGAACAATCAAGATAAATAAGTAAACCTAGTATGTTAATTGGCATTAGGGAAGGGGAAAAGGAACAAAGCAGGTAAGGAAAATAGAGTGTGAGGGTGGGGAGTTTGCAGTTCTCAACAGGACACCCAGAGAAAGCTTCACTTAGAGGCTGCTATTAGGGGAAAGAGCTTTTCCAGTAAGAGAATAAAGCAATGCCACAGTCCTAAAGAAGAATCATTGAATTTTTGAAGAGTCTTGTGTACATCAGTATCATCTTAACAGTAAAACAAGAGGTGCTGATTAATAGTGACTTTCAGTTACTAGAATAAAATCATTTTTCAGCTACTTAATCACTGCACTTTGTTTTATCTCTTCCAAACCTATCTTCCAGCTTCATTACTCTGACACTTAAACATTTCCTAACAACAAACATGTTACTATCTAAACAAACTATCATGAGGCTTAAAACAAAAAACTCTCATGGACGCTCATCTCCTCTGAAATAACTCTATGTGGTCGGTACACCAGCTGACCCTACCCAAACACTGGTAATTTGCTTTAAGGGGTAAAAGAGACCGCTGCAAGAGGATACTGCTTTCTATTAATTTGCTTAACCTAGAAAATCTGTAAGTATTCTTGATTCCTCCTTCTCTCTTACATCCAACATGCAGCTAGCCCCATTTATGCCACCTCTTCCGGTTATCTATTG
Source organism: Crocuta crocuta (assembly GCF_008692635.1). Lineage (NCBI taxonomy): Eukaryota > Metazoa > Chordata > Mammalia > Carnivora > Hyaenidae > Crocuta > Crocuta crocuta. The sequence continues at coordinate 7,206,945 of NW_027531285.1, read as the reverse complement.
CTAGGTAACAAACCACTGCAAAACATAACGGCTTAAAACATGTATTTTATTCACAAATGTACAATTTGGGCAGGGCTCCGTGGAGAAAGCTTATCGATGTTGCTCTTGGTGACATCAGGGGTGGCTCAAAGGTTGAGATGGAGATCATCTAAAGACTCATTCACCTATATCTGGTGGTAGGTGCTGGGACCTTCGGGCAGTCAGCCAGAACACCCCCATGTCACCTACCCAAGGTGACTTGAGTTGCCTCGCAACATGGTGCCTTAGTTCTAAGAGTGAGCATCTTAAGTGAGAAAGTGAGATGGAAGCTTTATCACTTCATGATCTAGTTTTAGTATAGTGTAGCTTCACTTCTGCCACATTCTATTCATTAGAAGCAACTCACTGAGAAAGAACAGCTCATATTCAAAGGAAGATGAACTGGACCCCACCTCTTGATGGTAAGTGGACATGTCTTAAAAATCCACCCCAGGACACCCCCTGGCCATGAGTTACTTATATTCCTTCAGCACACAAGATAGAGACCCTTTTTCCCAAGAGTCCCCTTCCCCAAAACTTTCATCTGTTGAGAGCATCAGATTCTAAAATATCATCACCTAAATCAAGTAACAAGAGAGGATGCAGCTCTTAAAGGCAGTTCCTTGAGTCCTTTTCAGGGACAGTCCATCTTGATCTGAAAACCTATGAACTAAAGAGACAAGTTTTCTTGTCCTCATGTACCCAGAATTTAACAATGGGTGAAATATATGACATATAGACAGTACCACTCAAGAAAGGGAAAAATTAGAGGCACAAGGCAGCTCTGGTTTGTAGCAACTCTGGAACTCAACTAAGTACCTGTCAGATGCCTGATTAATGTTCAGCACTACTGCCTGGGACTGGCTCTTGGTCTCCTCTCTGGGCTCTTGAATTTTCTTTTTTATAGAACATAGCCCATGTTTGCTAATTTTTCTCAGACTTTTTCCTGTCCATAGTTTAAGGGTCCAAACACCAATTGTTTTTCTTTTTTAAGTATATTCGCCAAGTTGTGCAACCACCACCACAATTTTAGAACTCTTATCACCCAAAACAAAACAAAGCCAAGTGTCCTTTAGCAATCACACTCCCATTTTTCCCATCCACTCCAGCTCCAGGCAGCCACTGATGTCCTTTCTATCCCTGTAGATTTGCCTATTTTTGACATTTTCTATAGATGGGATCATACAACATGTGGTCTTTGTGACTGTCTTTCACTCAGTGTTTCCAATTTTCATCCATGTCATAGCATGTACCAGTATCTCATACCTTTTTATCGCCTAAAAATATTCCATCATGTGGCTCTTCTACTTTTATTTACCCATTTATCAGTTGATGGTTGTTTCTACTTTTCCACCTTTACAAATGATGCCATAGACATTTGTATACAGTTTTCTTGAGATCTACCTAGAAAAGGAATTGCTGAGTCATAGAGTACTTTTGAGGAACTGACAGACTGTTTCCCAAAGTGGCTGCATCAGTTTACCTTCCTACTAGCAGTGTATGAAGGTTCATCCTTTCATTTTATAGTGTCACATTTGAGCCCTTTACACAGTCCCTTTGAAAACTTGTCAGGCTTGTCTTGAGTTTACAGTTCATTCCATCAGGCAAAAGCCATACCCAGAATGTCTTTGTAAGAGCTCTTCTCTATTTTGGCTTTCCTGTGAGACTACTGCAGGACAATAACCTTAAGAACTTGAGACGCTCTCTCATGTGTTGACTAAAAAGCGTCTTTAATCTTCCTGAGGTCTCAACAAAGGGCTTCACAGTCATGCCTGTGGCTTCTTTTTCAGACTTCATTTTCCTGACAGTTCCCTGATTTGTTCTGTCTGGAACTCATTTAATTTTAGCAACATTTACTGTCTGGAGAGGCTAGGAATAAGAAAATTTTATTTTTCAAACCCCCCAATTTGTGGGTCATGTACAGTTCTTTGTGCTTGCCTTTCTCCTCTTTTACTACAGGCACCTGGAAGAATCTAGATCGTACCTTCAGTATTCTGTCTAGAAATCCCCATAGGTAGATCATCCAGTTGATGACGTATACTTTTTACTTTCCATGTTACTGCTTCTGGCATTGTTGCTAAACTTTCTGCTACTGTGTGACAAGAGTCACCTTTCTTCCAACAACATAACAATAACATTTCCGATAATGTCTTCCTCATATTCTTTTAGTCCCTTACCGAAATCTTCTTGGGGTATCAGGCTCCTGCCAACAGTCTCTTCAAGACCTGTCTAACTTAACCTGAACCCATGACATGTCTTAGGTTTTTTGTTGTAAAAAATTTTGTGTCAGAGAAAAAGACCAACAAGAATTATATAGCATTTGGCCTTAGATAATTATAGGAATCAGTTAAGCCATCTATGTAGGGCCATTGCTCCTGTGTCTGGTGCTGTGCCTGACCCAGAACTCAGAGATGCTGAAGGAGACCTGGCAGAAGTAGGGGAACCTGCAGACTCAATGGTTAATTCACACTAGAAGTGAGCCGGCAGATGTGCAATGGTACGCAGGTTACTGACACTAGAGGCCTTCACACTAACTTGCCAAGTTTCCACGTGATGTGTGCCTTCCAAGTTTTGTGCAAAATTTCTCTTGTGGCCAGGACTGGCCTGAAACTATGCAGGGAAGGGGATTGTGAGATATAATCTGAGCTTAGTTAAATTGCTCCAGTACAAATCCACCACACCATCACCCTTCACATGGATCTGCTGCTTTCTACTGCTGCTATCCCAGTCCAAATTCTCATCACCTCTACCTGTATTACTGCTTGCTTCCATTACATACTCTGCCACTCTGCCATTACATACACTGTCACTGCCATCAGTCATCTTGCAGTACATCTTACTTGACAATATATCCACAACTCTAAATAAAATCTTTCAATGGCTTCTCATTGCTTATAAGTTAAAATCCCAACTGTTGAGTTGGGACTCAAAATATCAGCCTAGCCCAGTTTCATTCTATGTCATTTCGTTTCACAAACCTATTATGCTGCCTTTATTATTCATCAAAAGCATCAAATATATTTAGTCTTGATTCTGCCATTTATTTTGCCTATGCACCTGTCTGCCTAACTGTCCTGAATCCTTTGAAGAATCTGATCAAGTATTTCCCCTATTATTTGCTTTTACATTCTCTCCAAGCAGAATTGCTTCCGTGTTTGTTTTAAGAGGACTTTATACAAACTCTAATTTAGCATGTACACTTTATTATCGTTCTTGTCACAATTCTCCCTTGCTATACCTTTGAGCTGCATGCAGTCTTTATCATTGTGCTTGTCATAGAACAGGTATTCAGTAAATGTTCATAAAATTTAATTTTATGCTTAAGGATTGTCTGAAAGAGCACCTTATATAAAATCTATTAGTAGCATCAGTTAATGTTCATGAAAATATAGGTGAAAAGACATGTAAAGACGCAGAAGTTAAGAACATCGAGGTGCATGGGTGGCTCAGTCAGTTAAGCATCCAACTCTTATTTTGGGTAAGGTCATGATCCCAGGGCGGTGGAATCGAGCCCCATGTCACCACAGAGCCTGATTAAGATTCTTTCCTTCTCTCCCTCTGCCCCAGTTCACACTTTCTTTTCAATACAAGGGGCATGTGGGTGGTTCAGTTCATTAAGCATCTGGCTTTGCTCAGGTCATGATCTCAGCCTGTGAGTTCGAGCTCTGCATCAGGCTCTGTGATGACAGCTGGGAGCCTAGAGCCTGATTTGGATTGTGTCTCCCTCTTTCTGCCCCTCCCCTGTTCACTCTGTCTCTCTTTCTCAAAAGTAAATAAACATTTAAAAAAATTTTTTTAAATACAATTAAATAAAATTAAAATAAGAAACACTGCATAACTATTTGTTAGGCACTGTCCAAGATGCCTAGTATACAAATATGAATAACAGTCATTGTCTTCAAGGAGTATAGAGGCTAGAGGGAAATTATAAGTGTAAACAGGTCATTCATTCATCAAGTATTTACTGTTTTCCAGTTTTACTGAGATATAAGTGATATGTAATGTTGTGTAAGTTTAGGGTGTACAAAATAATGACCTGATATGTGTATATGTTGCAAAACGAAAACCACGATAACCAAATATTAAGTGCCCATTACATGCTGGATGCCATTTTGCACTGAAGCACCTTGTTGGTTCTGGGAAGACTTCCTGCTGTTGACTCCTGAGTCGTCATGACAGGTTATAAAGAATTAACCAGTTGATAAAATAAATGTGAGGGGAGGGGATGTATTTCAGTAAAAGGAGTGTGAGAGAGATGTTGACAGGCATGAACTAATGGGGCCATAGGGAACAGAAAGAATTCGAGTGCATACGTCTGAAGAAAGAAGTGATGGGAAGTAATGCTGGAGAGGTACACAGATCTAGTTGGGAGGAACCTCCCTTACATGCCACATTAAGGAGTGGCTTCATCCTGTAGGTACAGGGAGCCACTCAGCAAGTTTAGGTTAGGAGACAGGACTCAGATTTGTATTTCTGCCAGTTCACTTTGGCAGCATGAAGGGGGAGTTTCAGGAAGTAACTCTGTGGACAGGGATGGCAATTATGACATTTGTGTGCTATTCTAGGTGAGAGGAAAGAGGGATAGAGAAGAAAATGAGGGTATGTAGGTAAAATTGCCACTAGAACCCATACCACTAGAACCTAATCTTGTAAGGACTTTTAGATGGAGTGAACCACAACTTAGGGTATGAAGTGGGGCAATGGGAGTTGGGTAGTATTTGGCAGAGTGAGGCTGTGGCACAAGCCAGTTTATGAAGACATTAAAAATCTATGAAGAGGGGTGCCTGGGTGGCTCAATCAGTTGAATGTCTGACTTTGGCTGAGGTCATGATCTCACAGTTTGTGGAATTGAGCCCCCCCACATCAGGCTGTGCTGACAACTCAAAGCCTGGAGCCTGCTTGGGATTCTGTGTCTCCCTCTCTCTCTGCCCCTCCCCTGCTCACACTCGCTCTCAAAAAATAAAATAAACATTAAAAAAATGTTTTTTTCTAATCTACAAAGAGAAATATAGAAAAAGAGATGGGGTTTACTATTTCAGACCTGAGTTTTGACCTGCGCCTAAACATGCTCCCTATAAACACCCAGTTGAAAGAGCTGTGAGTTCTGCTATGTGGGTTGGCCCCATGGGATGTTAGCATCCAGTTTCCCAGCAACCAGAAACCAATCTATTTGCAGTAAAATCGAAAACTCAACAATTTTTTTAGACAGCCTCATCCTGTGAACTCAGCACAAGATGAGGAACCTTAAACTGAATGTTCACTTAGATGGAGCAAGTGACTTATACAAACTTGAAGTCATTCAAGCTAGCTTTATCTTTCTCATCAGCAAAATAACAAGAAAGAATACCAATCTATCCCACTGAGATTGTGTGGGAAACATCTAACTAATGATTATAAAATATTTTGGAAGTATACAGTGCTGTAGGAATGCTAAAATATATAACATCCTAGAATCTCAAGGACTTTAAAACACTCAGTTAACACAATGATTAACATCTAAAATACAAAAGAATCTGGCTAAATCCTATGACAGAGGCCCCTATGACAAATTGAAGGATTTTGAAAGCTGCAAAAATGCATTAAAAACAGGAGTTCATCAAACAGTGTTCATCAGTGTTCAAGAAAACACACTTACTTGATTTATTTTGGCAATCTTATTTCGTGATGAAAACATGGTCATGAAAACTTGGGGTAAAAGTTTTGAAACATAAGCAGATACTCCATGTACTAGAAACCTACTGTAAAAATGTTCTGTCCTGTAATAAAAAAAAGGGGGGGTGGCATTGGCTTTCTCTTTGTTCATTTCCTTTTTTTAAAAATGGAAATGAAGTTTTGATTTCAAGGGTTTTGGATTCTCAGAGGCTTGCCTTCTGAGGTCAGCCTTACCACTTACTGGCAGTGTGGCTTAGCAAGTTGTCTTTAAGTTTCATTCCCATTATGTCTAGTACAGGGATGGGAATACCAACCTGGTCTTCTGCGAGGACTCAATAAGACCACTTATGGAAGCATTTAGCACACATATAGTAAATGCTCAGTAAAAGGTAGTTGTGGTTTTTCTGGTACAACATTTTACTTTTTATTAGCTTTTTCATTTTTAAAAATTTATTTACTTTTGAGAGAGAGACAGAGCATGAGTGGGTAAGGGGCAGAGAGTGAGGGAAACAGAACTCAAAGCAGGCTCCAGGCTCTGAGCTGTCAGCACAAAGCTCAACATGGGGCTCAAACCCATGAACTGTGAGATCGTGACTTGAGATTATAAACAGTAAATAAACAGCAAACAGGAGTTTCCTTTGTCAAGATAAGGGTAACCTGGAGAAGAAAAATCAGGAAGACTGTAGGTCATCTCTGTTCAGAGCATTGATAGCTTCAGCAGAAAGCTGTAATCTGTTTCCGTAAGGTATACTAGTCATCATCCTGATTATACTGAAACAAGACAACTACACACTTCTTCCTGGTCAGTGTATTAACAAAGTTCTTAATATTTTCTTGGTCTGTATACTTATAAAGAATCTTTATATTCTGTAGACTGATACAAGAAGGCAAATAAACACAGTATCACAAGAAAAAAGAAAAGCTCTCTTGGGTTCTATTCCTCCCTTAAATTGACCAAAAGACTTAAGAATTTATCCAAGTGTTACATAAATTAGAAAACAGCCCTTTGGTGAACAAGCACTATACTAAGTCAATACCTCTCTCTACTCCTAATGGTCCATTAGCCTAATGACAACTCCTCAGAGTCCTGTCCTGTCCTCTCAATTGATCTTATGACTGTCAACATTTATTAATAAGCACTTACTATACAGGTCAGGCAGTACGCTAGATAAGTTAGTAATAGTCAACAAGTTCTTGTTTCTAAGCACTTAACAGACAACAGGAAAATAACAATAATAATAATAAACTAAACACAATAATACTAATTACTAGTGTGCAGTTACTAGAAACCAACATGTATGAACTGGGTGGGGTACCCAGCCCAGGCCAGGTAGGAGTTGGTGCTAATTAGATGGAGACCAGGACAATAAGCTAGGTGAAACAAGGTTGGGTGAAGCTCTCAACTCCCAATGACTGCTCAAAGGCCTTCAAGTAGGAAGGAAGAATGGTGAACAAGAAATGATAATTACTACAACTTGCTTTAAAAAAATCAAAATCCTTTGAGTTGTAGTTTTTCTGCAAAGATGGAAAAAGGTTTTAAATTAAGTTCTAAGACAGGAAACAAGAATTAATATGTGAAAATATACAGAAAAGAGAAAAATCACACTCATTTGGTTCAATAAAAGTAAAATATTATGAAATTACCAATTAAATTCTCAGAAACACAAGAAATCTGCTCCTTCAGCTAGTTCATGACAACCTGGACCAAAACAATATATTAACAATCTTGTACCAGCATTAGTTTGCCCAAATTTCCTTCCTACTGCTTCACATTCTTATACATGGTGCTTGCTTTTCCTTCTTCTTTATCACCCACTATTCTTAGAATATTCTTCAATTTCAATTGTCCTAAATAACCATTATTCAAAAAGGTTTTAAGCTTCAACCTGATTTCTAAGAGCAATGGCTTCAATGCCTATCTCTTTATCTTCCTCTATTTTGTCTGAGACGTAGTGCTATGCTTATATATTTATTCCAAAACCCTTAAAGCAAGAATCTGGGATTGTATTATTCTCAGGTATAGAGAAAGACAAAATAAAGGCTGGATAAAATTCTAAAACAAAGTGGATTTTCTCTATTTCTAAATTATAAAATTGTTTGAGAATAACAATTTGAATAAACAAATGATTTAATTCATACATCTTTTATTCTTCTTTTGGCAAACATCAGATAATATGAGCAAAACTATATTGCTCACTATAGTTACATACATTCTTTTTTGCTTTATATAAGTTTGTAAACATCTGGATAAAATTCTTGGCTAAAGACATATTCCAAAACTCTGACATATACATTTTTGAGTTAAGAGAAAAGAAAGCTTATGAAACTTCCATTAGACCATAATCATACAGCAAACTAAATTAGTATATGCTGCTTTTAAATTAACATCTGCCATTTTTTTTAAAGACTTCAATTTTTGCTAAAATGATTTTTATCTTAAGTTTTATGAAAGAACAGAAGCTGACCACACGAATCTTACTCATAACTATATTTGGCTATTTAAAAATAAAAAATAAAAATAAACCTATAATCAAGGTTCCATTCATCTTATTGGAAAAAAATAGCTACCAAGAAGTTATTTTAAATATAGACGACATTTGTAATAACTAGGTTTCTGATATTTGTTTTATTACTTCTTAATGCTTATCTTTGGATTTTAAAGTAACAGATCATTTCATAATAAAGGTAAGCCATTTATCATTTTCTAATTTCTTTTATAATTTCAGACCTAAAATATTTCAGACCAAGGATTGTAACAGTCAGCTTTTAGAATATATGTTGTTAGGCAGATAGTATAGTTTTTCATCTTTTTAACTAGAACCCCGTCGTGCAGTACTTGATCTAGCGGACCTCAGTGTCTACCAGCTTCCCACGTTGTCACCAGGTGGGCATGTGAGACTGAGGACTGTTTTTAATATTATAAAACCCAATATTTACTTACAAAAATTAGTTGTGTTCTTGGAGCAAAAACTGAAATATTACAAATTTGATGCTAAATCTTAATATTTACTCCAAATTTGGGAAAAACAGATCAAACCAAAAGTTTCATTTTCATAATACTTAGTTACATAACAAATTATCAGTGAGACGTGTTTCTATATATGGATACTATCTTCTTAGAATAGTGTTAAGAGTAATCTGAAATCTGAGCCAGATAAATCATTCACATCAGAAAATACTGTATACTGATTTTACTATTCAGTCTTAGCTCCCAAACAGTGGCTTTCAACTTGATCCCTACAAGTAACATAAAAATTCTCAAATATCTGAATTAAATGGAAAGGTAGGCTAAGTAACTTTCTTCTAATCCTGGAGAATGAAACAAAAAGAGAGGTCTGGTAAGACAAACTGGAAGAGGAGAATTTGAAGTAAAGTTGGCCTTGGACCCTTTTACATTGCTCCTTTGGTGTGGACAAGTTAAAAAAAATAAAAGAGGCCACAAACCGTTTCTGAGTGGAAAAGACCACAAGGAAAGCAAAGGAGCTAAGTGGTGATGAGGAAAACATAACAAAGAATATAAAAATTTGCAGCTTTGAAGATAATCAAGAAACGATAATCAACTGGTGCTCCTGGCTGACTCAGTTGATAAGAGCATGCAATTCTTTATCATGCAGTCATGAGTTCAAGCCCCCATGTTGGGTGGGAAGATTACTTTAAAAAGTAAAAAACTAGAATAAAAAAATAAAACACACTAAAAAACTGTAAGAAAGAAAACATGATGGTACTTCTTTAGGGGTATGATCTAATAGGAACACCTATTTAAATCTGTCTCATTTCTTAAACTTCACTGATTCCCATATGAATATTTTAAAAATTTTAGTTATTAAAGCAAGCTCTTTAGCTGCACTTTGATGGGATTACATAAAAAGCTTCATACTATTAATTCCATCAGTACCAGGGTTACTGAAAACAGATGCATTTATAAGCATTAAGCAGGTTTGCTATCACCCTTACTACATTTTTGCAATGACAAAGAGACCAAGTCATTTCATTTCTTCAAGAAAGTTACATTAAAATGGTTACTGAAAGCTTTTGGTAATAATGAGAAAAATTAAATTTATTTCAATGCAGAACAGAATGTTAAAGACCCTATATTAGTAAAAATATCAGCAAATAGGTACTATCTTGGTCTATAAATGATGTTCTCCACAATGGACTCACAAGTGTTTTTAAATAGCACAAAGGGAACACTGGTTAAAGTTTATCTCTAACACATTTTTTTTTTTTTAATCTGTTAGTAGCTTTGCCATAAAACTGATTTAAGGTAGTTGTGTTTTTCAGTAATGTTAGAACAATCCAGCACTTGTAAGAATACTCAGATCGGCACATTGTACTAAAACATAATTGTGTAACATTTTGCAAACTAGCTGCAATTTTCAGTAGCTGTATTCACCAACTGTGTAACAGAATTGTAATGTTCTCCTAAGCCGTATGCATGTCTCATATATCTGAAATGAGAAAAGGAGAAATGAGTAGTTTAGACAAAAGTAATTCATTGTGTATAAATGTTTATTATGTATATAAAACCAAACACTCTGAATGAATCACTCCACAGGGGTATCATTCAAAGACTTCATTGACATATTACTTAAAAGTTCAAACCCATTTGAAAAGCTTCAGCAGTCAGTAAAATCTGGTTCAATAACTCTGTCTGCTGAGTTTAAGTCAGGGAAAACACAGTCATTAGGGGGTAAAAGGAAATTACTGTGATGCTGAGTACTCAATAAGCTTAAATTTTTACCTAGATGTAAGCCATTAATGATTACCTTGGTAGTATGGCTAATAAACATTAAAGCCAAAGCAAACTCTCCATGTTGTATTTCAGAAAAGAATTCTCAATCATGTAAAATACTTTTACCATGTGAAGAAAATATCTCTAAGGAATAACCAGTTAGGCAACATGAATATACTTCTGCTTTTGTACTTGTTGAAACTTAACATTATTATTAATGTCACACTAAGCCAAAATGAAAACTAATCCTAAAATATGTAACCTTTAGAAATGATGTTATTCTTAATTCATACACAAGAATAAACAACCAGAAGTTTAAACAATTATCTAAATCACATCTTGACAATGCTTTCTAATTTTATAATTGCCTTTAACATAAAATAAGCATAATTAATGCAAATGATATATTTTTTCTAATGAATCAACATACACGATCTAACATCTTTGAATAATTCTTTTTGTCTTAACTATGAAAAATGTAACAGTAGAAATTTCCAGGTACTTACACAAGTACTAATGGGTTTTTTTGATATTCTTCACCAACTACAATAGGAGGAGAATCTGCCTGTATTATCTCTATCGGTGTTTGTAAAATGTGAGACAAGGCTCTTAGCTACAGGAAAGAAAATGTATTAGTAAGGAAAGTAAAAAGGCAAATCTTACTCAAGTCATAAACTACTGAGTATGCATGAATAGGGTAACCATTACCCAGTAGAGACCTATTCTGTTCCTCACCATACACCAAGAGCTTGCTCGCCACAGAGCGGACACTTAATACAATTTGTTGAAAAAGCAAATGTAATATTTATTAAATCAAATTCTCTGACTACACAACAGCTTTTTAGAAATAGCAATACCATAGTTAATGAAGTAAAGGTTCATTATACTAGTCCCCCTGCTTTCAAATATTGCTTGAAAATCACCATTTTTTAAAAATACTATCGCTCAGGCACCAGACCAAATCAATTACAATTTGTGAGGGGCTGAGGGAAGAAGAGAAAGAACAGGAAATATTAGGAAGTTTATTTTTTTTAAAGCTTTTCCCAGATGATTCTAATGTACTAGTGTTGAAAACCATTGTTCCATAATTTTCAAGGCATGAATAGAATGAGTTATGTATGTGAATTGTACTATCCTTTCATGGAATTTCCATATGATTGATACACAATGTTAATTTCATACCAAACATTATATAATTAGAGCTTAAAGTCAGATGAATCATAGTTAATAATATATATTGGTAGCAACGGTGTTTAGACCTACTATGACCAAGAATATTAAGCACTTAATGTATATTAACTCATTCAATCCTGACAATAACCCTACGGGATAGGTAAAGACCTAGAATCTGAAGCAGCAAGTGGTTAAGATGCCTGCCTGAAGTCAAGCATAAGGAAATAAAGTGACCTACAACTGAACTGAGAAGTCTGACTCTGGAGCCCCAGTTCATAAATTAATCATTCAACAGTCCTCAATCTTAGTGCCCTCACATCTATGTTTTTGCCCAATTATAAGAACATTCTGTCTGGAACATGGTCCTTTTAGGATGTTTTAAAAGAAGGTAAGAAATTACTTCAAGTATACTGAAAAAACTCTGTGCTGCACAGTAGCAAACTGAATCCCATACTCTACCTCATAAAATGTTCCTTTGAGGTATTTTTTTCTTATACCTGAAATTACATTTTTTAAAAACCAGCACAGAATGGAGAGTGTGAAGCAAGCTCTGGAAATCTTAACATCCCTTCGAAGTCTTTAAAAATCATATACAGAATTTCTCTTGAATAATTTAAACTTACCCCTATGTGAAAATAGCAATTCTCATGTCAAATGAATTCACAGACCAAAAATTTATGAATAAGTGTCTTTCAAAGGATATTTTAAAGTTTCTTCACTTTAAAAAGACTTGCTTGGGTCTGTAGTTCTCCTATTAACTTGTGATCCTCAAGATAGTTCAAGCACCTTTACTCCTAACGTAGTCACAAAGCTACTATGAAAACGTCCTGAGTTTCAGAGACCCAGGAGAGGCATACAAAATGAATGGACACAGTTCCCTCTGGTGGCTCAGAAGAGGTACAAATACAGCATTACTGAGAAAAAGATTTTAAACAAGCATTCACGTCATTTCTTCAAAAAGTATAGTTTGAAGTGAAACTCTCAGACCCATCAATTATTCAAGATGACTAATTACCACTACACAATATTAATTCTACTGGACAGATTCATCCATCTCACACTTTAGCTTACAAAGTTCTATGCATACACTACTTGTCTTATTTAATGTCCACAAATGACCTACCGAGTACACACAGGGGTTTTATTATTCCTATTCAATTAGGAAACTCGAACTCAGGAAATTGGCTGACTCCCCCCAGGTCACAAAACTGAGAGACAAAAAGAAAGCCTGGAGGGGCGCCTGGGTGGCTTAGTCGGTTGAGCGTCCGACTTTCGCTTAGGTCATGATCTCCCGGTTTGTGGGTTCGGGCCCCGCGTCGGGCTCTGTGCTGACTGCCAGCTCAGAGCCTGCAGCCTGTTTCAGTCTGTGACTCCCTCTCTCTCTGACCCTCCCCTGCTCACGCTGTCTCTCTCTCTCCTAGAAATAAATTAAAAAAAAAGAAAGCCTGGACCCACAACCTGGACTTTCTTATCCCCCGACTTTCGAATACCTCAGGCTGCCTTATCACCACTCAAAACAATTAGATGTTTTGTTTACTGTTTTAATAAAACAAAGGTAATAGTAAGATAAAGCTCTAAAAAAATCCTGATAAACTCCCTACTAGTAGCTGAACATATTGTTTTCCTACATGTGAATTTTAATGCATCAGATACTGCTTTGAAGTCAATCAGTATCAATTGGAATTCCAATTATCATGCATTGTGGTAGGATGTGACCCTTAATTTCACACGAAAATAACGTTTTCTCTTTATAATAGTGGTTTTCATCAGCTGAGCCATTAGGGTAATTCTTACTGTGCTTGAACAGAATAAAATCTTCACTTTCATAAGTCCAGAAATCAAATCTACTGCCAGGAGCAGCATCACAAATGGAAACACACAGGTGTAACATAAGCCTTATCAACCCACAGATCAAACACTGGGCTATTTAAAATGAAATAGTGCTTTACTCCCCAAAGAAACATACTTAAAGGCCTAAGAATGTTAATTCCCTATTTCAGTGCTTCATCAGTAGAGAAATGGCAACTACATATAGAAAAGGGATATTCAAAGAGAAAGTGGGACCATCTGAAAAAACGTCTGATATGGGATTTAGAAATAATTTAACAATCCACAAATACTATGAATAATTGCAAACTTACCTCAAGTTGACCTCCCCATGCAGCTGTGTTAATGATATCATCACAGTACTTTCTAAACTCTTCTGTAGAGAAAAATGAGAATATAGCACTTAATAATTTTCATAACTCATGTTACAAGATCCCTTTTATAGCTCCCACAATTCCTGATCATTACTCAAGCTGTGAACTTACTCCTTTCTCTACCTGCACTCTCCAGAATTTAATCCAATTCCCAGATCCAAACTTAACTCACTCCAACCTTCCACCACCTCTCCATCTGAGAGGAAAGCAATTCATGTCTGCTTCTCTCCCTCAGGCTGAGGCCCAGGGACCTTTACTACATAGCAAGCCTATTCTTCTCTCTTTAGCTAAACCACTCCCAAAATTGCCACCATATTCATTATTTTGACATGTATTTTAAAATCCAAACCTACATTAGAAAAAATACACTGAGCTAAAACAGTGCAGCCTACAAATCTGGTCCACTGTAAGACCCCATAAGAGAGGTGAGAAGAGGGGCGCCCAGGTGGCTCAGTCAGTTAAGCATCTGACTTTGGCTCAGGTCATGATCTATCTCACAGTCCTTGAGTGTGAGCCCCACATCAGGCTCTGTGCTGACAGCTCAGAGCTTGGAGCCTGCTTCAGATTCTGTATTTCCCTCTCTCTCTGCCCCTTCCCTACTTGTGCTTTGTCTCTCTCAAAAATAAATATTAAAAAAAAAAAAAAAAAAGGTGTGAGAAGAGAATAAAGGTAAAAGTAGAAAGGAGTTGAAACTCTTTTCCCAGCAATAGCATCAAACAGTGCCTCTACTTGTTATTTTTAAAGCATTTACCTTATTTGCTTCAGTATCAGTTCTAGCCAAAGAAAGGACTTTCTGAATTAGTCATGAGAGCAGGACCCAATCGCAGTTTAATGGCACATCTTGAGTGTACACACTTTTATACAGCAAGTTAAAAATGGGAAACTAATGGAGCGCCTGGGTGGCTTAGTCGGTTAAGCGTCTGACTTCCCAACTTTCGCTTAGGTCATGATCTCGCGGTTTGTGGGTTCGAGCCCCGCGTCGGGCTCTGTGCTGACTGCCAGCTCGGAGCCTGGAGCCTGTTTCAGTCTGTGACTCCCTCTCTCTCTGACCCTCCCCTGCTCACGCTGTCTCTCTCTCCTAGAAATAAATAAAACATTAAAAAAAAAAATGGGAAACTAATACCCTTCCTGTTTAGAGGAAAGGAAAAAAATTATGAACATGTACAGAAAAGTATGTCCTGTGTGTTTGCCTCATTCACTGCTGTGTCCTGAGTGCTCAGAACAGTGCCTGGAAGAGTCCCTGGCATATAGTGGCCTTCAATAAATACTGGCTAAATGAATAAGAAATTAAGTCTTTTATCTTTTTTTAAAATTCAGCATGCTGAGTTGCCACCTCTTTTCCACTGCCCGGCAAGTAGCAGAGTCAGAGACTCCATTAAAGGAAAGTCAACCTTAACCCTCCCTTCTCCAACCACTCCTGGCCATTTAACTTGCTGCCAATGGATTCTGCCATGTCTACCATCTCCTAAGGACGAACTTTCCTCTATTATATCCCTGTCTCTCCCCGAAACACTTTCAGAGTTTCACTTGTTCTTTCCTTTACTTGCTAGTTTCCTTTTTTTATTTTTTCTTTTTACCTTCCCATAAATAATTTATCTTAATTATCAAAGGTATTAAAGAGAATAATAAGGCAGGTTATTAACTCAAGTGTTTTTGGTTTTGCAAAGTCAAATTTTGCCTAAATATTATGGCTTACTGAAAATAAAATTAAATTTCCCAAATCACAGGATAAAAGTAGGATTTAGTTTTCCCAATCATTTTCTGCTTAGTCTTTGGACCCTATACTTCTACAGACTAATCAAAGCATACCTCCCTCTGCCTACTTTGTGACATGTGAACTCAGAAANATGAATCCTATTACACTTTTATCTTAAACAATATACTAATATATATTATAATATAAAAATAATTCTGCCTAAATTTTGAGGGTTTTTTTTTCCCTCCATAAGGACTGTAATAGGTTTTTCTTATTCTCAATCCCAGGAATCACTTTAACAGCAGCAACAAGACACAGTGAAGAAAAATAAATTACCTAGAGTATAGATCTCTCCCGTATTAGGATTTGTTAAAAATGGCAGAAAGTCCTCCACATGGCCTTTTATATATTCGGCAGTTTGACTTCTTAAGGCAGCCATAGTCAAAGGGCATTTCTGTTCTTTGAGTTGATCTTCAATGGCTCTATACATACAGTGGCCATCAGATGGAATCTGTTTAATTTCCAACTCTCTTGCTGCCAATATTTGAGCAAGCTTTTCACTTTCTAAGTGTCTGGCTCCAGATAAGTTCTCAGTTTCAGCTTCAGCTATCCTTTCTTCCCGCTCCTTTTCCAATGCAGCTTTTTTGTCCTAGGAGGAGAATATAGCAAAGTAAATTCACAATAATGAAGACTATTTTACATTTATTAAGGGAATAGAAATGTAAGACTCAAGACTTTTTGCCATTTTCGTCCCTTCTCCCACATGCATTACCATATTGACGATCCCATCACTTGTAGAATTTTCTATACTCCTTTAAGGGCAACTATCTTTCTCATCTGCATGTGCCCAGCACCAAGCTCTATACTAGGACCAAAAAAAAAAAAAAAAAAAACAAAAAACAGAGCAGCCTTCAATTTTTTCTTTGAAGTCTACTTAAAACTACATAAACTACATGAGGGGCACCTGGGTGGCTCAGTCGATGTTAAGCATCTGACTCTGGCTCAGGTCATGATCTCATGGTTCATGAGTTGCAGCTCCACGTCTGGCTCTTTGCTCACAGCTCAGACCCTGGAGCCTGCTTCGGATTGTGTGCCCACCACTCCCCCCCACCGTCCTTCCCCCACTCACACTCTGTCTCTCTTTCTTTCTCTCTCAAAAATAAATGAACATTAAAAAAACTTTTTTTAATACCTGACAAGTTTCTAAAAAACTTTACTTAGTGATTTCAAAGTACTGCCTTAATACTGAGTTTTGCCAGGCTTTAAAGCAACATCATTATCATATTTATGCCGAGCTAATCCAAGCTTTTTAACTTATCACTCCACTACTAGGGCATTAACTTGCTAAATCACATATGCAGCATTAATATGCCAAAGACTGTAAAAGGATTAGGGGAATTCTATTTATCTAGCCTAAAGGAAAAAACGGTGCAAGTGTACACATGTACGTACACGTACACACACACACACACACACACACACACACACTAATTAAAACAACAGATAAAACATCCTTATAAAAAATTAAAGTATTACAAATAACCTAAAGTTCCCCTAAGGACCAATGCCAATTTCAATGCCTGCCGTAGAGGTCTGGTGTGTATCTTTCTAGATTTTTTTCCTAAGCATTTTAACAAAAAGATGTACTCATAAAGTATAGAAAAAAACATTTTAGGGGCGCCTGGGTGGCTCAGTTGGTTGAGGATCCGACTTTGGCTCAGGTCACGATCTCACGCTTCATGAGTTCGAGCCCTGCGTCAGGCTCTGTGCTGGAGATTGTTTTGGATTCTCTGTCTCCCTCTCCCTCTCTCTCTCTGCCCTTCCCCCTCTCATGCTCTGTCTCTCAAAAATAAACATTAAAAAAATATTTTAACAAAAATGGTATCACATTATATTCTGCAACTTCCTTTCCTCATTCAAATGTTTGAAGAGTTCTTCCCATGGCAACATATGCAAGGATTAGGTAGAGGCAGGGAAATGAGATCTGTGACATGAAGGACGAATGGGAAGTAGAATGGGAAGGCTGGGGGAAAAGAAAAAAAATCCTGACAATTGGACTAGGAAGGATCAAAGCCAGAAAGCACTCTGTTCCATAGCTGAACATAGTTCTTACAGCTAGAGTACCATAGAAACATGTCAAGAGTTGAGGCTGGGGGCAGAAAGTAATGTATATAGTTAATAAATACTAAATCTATGCATACATAATTAAAAATTAGAAAAGTATACACGAAATATTTATAGTGCTTTTCTCTGGATGGTACAATAACAAAATAAGTTGTTTGCCCCCTACTCCCATTTCCCATCTACCTCCCCTCTAGCAACCATCAGTTTGTTCTCTGTATTTAAAAGTCTTGTTTTTGTTTATAAATTAAGTTTTGTGTGTGTGCACACACGCATGCTTTTCTGCATCTTTCAAATTCTCTACCATGAATGTGTTTCATTTATATGCTGGTCATGACTGCTTTTCAATTTAAGAGAATAAAAATTAAGTTAAATTCCACAAATCCTGACACAGGTAGCAAATTACAGTGAAGGGATTTGGTAAAACCAAGAAAAAGTAGGAAAAGGCAAAGACTGTCACGTCCCTGGCTCATCCTCCTTGGGGCAGAAAAATCAATGGAAAGGCAAATTTCAATTTAACTTAATGTCACACATTTGAACTACTTGCCTGTTAGATAGCATGCTGGAACCTAAAGTGATTTGTAAGTGACCTGAATCAAAAGCAGTACGATCTCCCTAATGAAACATACACCTGTTTAAGTTTATTCCACCCGAATCCAACCATGCCAGAAATAACATGAACAAATTTATTTCACTGCATACCTACAACTGTGTATCACAGCAGCATGAAAATCTTAAAACACAAGATGGCACTGTTACTTTAAGAAAGTCTAAAAAACATTTTCAGAGGGGAGAGGGAGAATAAGCACCTTGGATATCATCTAATCCAAAACCCCTCATTTTCCTCTGAGGAAACAGCACGCAGAAAGATTTCCAAAGGCCATACAGCTGGTTTAGAAGCAGAGTGGGACCAGGGACAACACAGAGCGCTCCTTCTATCCAGGCACCTAAATCAGAATAAAAGTTGGAGCAGATGGGAGCTGGAGTTAATGATGTCACGTACTAGTTACCACAAGAGTGGAATTTTATACTCTCTGCAAAACCTTTTAAGCCTCTAAAATACTAATCCAAGCATTTCACTTTTGTCCTCAAGCTCCACTGTAATGTTACACAGTAACTATGCTTCCTTTCCAGGGCACAAGGTAGGAAATTCACTAGATTCTTCTCCCAGCCACTAATAGTTTCCCAATGGCACTAGGGCATTGTGGTTTCTACAGCTCTAGTGCTGGAGACAGAATGGCAGCAATTAAGCCTGATGAAAGCATGTACCTAAGATGAAAATAGCACTTAACTCATAAATACATTGTCAGTAAAACTAGAGAACTGTCAGTAAAGTAATGCAGCAAAGTCAACTCTGAAGTGGAATCTTAAGAGCTGGGTATCAGTCCTGGGTTTGTATTGAGCTTTCAGTATGCCATTGACAGCTCTCTCCTTTGTAATATAAAGAAAATGAACTAGATCTCATTCTGGCTCTCAAATTTCCTACTTTTGGAACTCAGTTCTTCTAAGTTCTACTTGGGATTCTTTCCAGCATACCAAAGAGCTTCTTCCATTCAATTCTGCTATATTAATTAAATAAAACACTCCCCGTTTTTCTAGATTAAAAATAAGAGATTTGCTGTACAACATTCCAATAACAAATCTTCATAAAGTTTTGTCATGTTTTTCTGAGAGAGAGTTGNAAAAAAAAAAAAAAAAAAAGTTCAGGTTGCATTTTCTTATATGAACTTTTAAGTATTTTCAGTTCTAGAATCCTATTAATACTATTAATATAACAAAGCAATAAACATGGGGAATTATTTCTGGGTGTTTTCTCTGTCAAGTATTTAGACAGCTGACTATAAAAGATACTAAATTTTTTTGAGGGTATAGTTGAAAAGGTATGCATTTTAGCTATATATTATTTTAGGAGAAAAGTAACAAAATGTTTGAGAAAAGTAAGGGAGTTTAATTTTCTGTTTTGTTGCCTAAGGGTCCAGCTGGGGATGAATAAGATTTGATAAAGACAGGAAGGAGTTGGGAACCTTTGTTTTCCAGAATTAAATAGGCTACTCTAAGATGTATCAATTACTAAGTAGAGGCAATTCCAATAAATATTTTGTTATGCTACCGCCAAGCAAAAACTCTGCCCTTTGCTTTTGATCTATAGTAGTAGATGACAACTATAAGGCTATCACAAAGAGAACACATATCTTAAGTAGGGAGTTAAAGCAAATAACCTCCAAGCTACCATAAAAGCTAAGTTCCACAATTCTATGAAACTCACACTCATAATATTTACTCAAGAATACAATCTTAAGTAAGTACAAAAAATGTTTGACAATTTTCAACTTAATCAACTTTCAAACAACAAAAAACAAGATACTGGTCTTGGGTTGAATCTGTAAGAGGCACACTATGCAGAACTGAGCACATTAAACAATAGTATCATTCGCTGACCCGCAAGTTCTCCAGGCACTGTGTTAAGGGCTTTGGAAACAGTACATTATTTAATACTTACAATAACTCTACAAAGCAGGTATTATTTCCCCCATTTTATACATATGAAACTGAGGTTTAAGAAGGTTAAGAAGCTTACCGAAAGTCACAACAGTAAGGATTAAAACCTTCATATGTCTGACACCAAATACCATGCCCTATTAAGTTGTGTACTACTAAATTAAAAAATGCTTAGTTAGCTTAAAAATAAATATTTAAATCCTATAATACATCAAGTGTTAGTAAAACAGTATTTGAGACTAAACAGACTGTTTTTAAAACCTATTTTTCTTTTTCCAGGTGAACAGCCCTTACTTATCTAATCTCATTCCCAAAATTTTGATTTCAGGAACTCACTACTTTCAACAAATCAGTTTCCTTATAACTCTCTATGATGCAGAATTTCATGCCCACATGCATGCTATTTCTCGTACTATCCTATTTAAATAACCATTTTCTTAAAATTCTATCTCCTTATTTAATACTTGGCACAATGAACTTTTCCTTCTCTGAATTTCCACTGCAACTGACCATTACATAGGTACCTACATAAACCTCAGAATTTCGTACACCTGTGTATCTTGCTTAATTTCTAGATTCAAATCCTTGTTTTACCACTGAATACCATAGTTTTTAACCAAAGCTGTGCATCAGAACCATCTGGGCCCACACTGTGAAGATTCTAAACGATTAGGTCTAGGATAATTTGTAAAAAATATTCGTTGCACACTCCCCTTCTATGCCCACTCTCTTGTGAGAACAAGGAACTGAACATGTTATTTTATATTGCTTAGGCCTATTTTCTTAAAATGAGGTTAAAAATCTACTTCATAGGATAATAATCAGGGCTAAATGAGATTTCATATAATCTGTAATAAGCCTAGCATTGTACCTGGCACATAGCAAGTGCTTAATAAATGTTAGTTCAGGTCCTTTGACAAGGAACTCCATCATTTTTTCCCCTACTCTCTTCCTATACAACATCTAAGAGAGGAATAAGCATATAGCACTAACTTAATTACTTGGTGACATGACATTCATACCCGTCTCTTTTGTGCTTTTGATATCCGAGGTGGCTGATTCTCAAGAACCAAGTTTGAAATGTTAACAGCAACAGAATCTATCTGAAGGAAACAAAAAGCATTAACAAATTAGTGAAAAATACTTTTAATTTTTATTCAAAGTATCAGATTATTAAATTATTGAAAAAATCACAAATACATGTAATCTCACAACTCAAATTTGAATAACAATACTAGATATTACATGACAAGGTTTTGTCTCTTTTTTCTATTTTTAAAGGAAAATTCATCAGATTCCTAAAAGGTTTTCTTAACAGTTCTCCAAAGGTAATGCTCATCCCTGCAGGCTTTTCCTTATTGCTTGAAATTCCTCCTCCATTAATCCAAATATTTTCTGTTAAGTGCCAACTCATTCAGTGGTCCACCCTTCCCTTCTCTAAGTGTTGCTGGTACTTATAGGATCTATAAAGCCCTGCACTGACTCAGTTCATTACTGCCTTCATAACCTCAAATGTGGCAGGAAAGACCATTCTCCATCTTAATTAGTGAGAACCTGATGAACCGTACTTCTTGACCATAGTAACATGTTGAGCTTTCTCTATCCTTTCCCATTTACAAACTGATTAACTATAGGTAGAAAAGTTAAGGTATTGTTGGATAAGACAACCAATCTTAATCATCAAATGGCTATCATGTGTTTAAGAAGATGCTAGACTGTTAACAATCAGGATTAGTAGCTAGCATTTTATTATTGCAACTATAGCTTAAACTAGTTTTTAGTAGGACACATACATAATGCGTATAGAGACCTCTAATAACAATAGAACCAACACTCTTCAGGGCTATTCCCAAATAATCAAAATATCAAAACCAGCTTAAGACTTCAAATACTAGTTATATGAACTTTAGTAAAATGAATATTGTTATATTTTTCAGAGGAATCTGCCAAAATCTACAAACTGGCATACCGACTGACAATAGGCAAGAAACAGAGAAGCATCTGCAAAGCAATGACATAAGAATTCAGCTAGCATTCAGAAAGAAAACAAGCTTAAGTCCATGAAAACGAGAATAGGTCAAAGTAAAATAGGAGTTTGTCTTTTTTTTTTTAATTTTTTTTTTTTTTTAATTTTTTTTTAGGAGAAAGGAAGGGAACG